>NC_064628.1:45843336-46463586 GCF_023864275.1 Schistocerca cancellata | reverse complement strand
CCTATACTTGAGTATTGCGCATGAGTGTGGGATCCGTACCAGATCGAGTTGACGGAGGAGATAGAGAAGATCCAAATAAGAGCGGCGCGTTTCGTCACAGGGTTATTTGGTAACCGTGATAGCGTTACGGAGATGTTTAACAAACTCAAGTGGCAGACTCTGCAAGAGAGGCGCTCTGCATCGCGGTGTAGCTTGCTCGCCAGGTTTCGAGAGGGTGCGTTTCTGGATGAGGTATCGAATATATTGCTTCCCCCTACTTATACCTCCCGAGGAGATCACAAATGTAAAATTAGAGAGATTAGAGCGCGCACGGAGGCTTTCAGACAGTCGTTCTTCCTGCGAACCATACGCGACTGGAACAGGAAAGGGAGGTAATGACAGTGGCACGTAGAGTGCCCTCCGCCACACACCGTTGGGTGGCTTGCGGAGTATAAATGTAGATGTAGATGTAGATGTAGATGTAATATCTTCTAGTACCTGATCAGATGCGAGAGGCGTTTAATAAGTAATGTAACATATTTTTTTTCTGAAAGCAGGTTGCTTCTATTCAGGATTCCAATGTACCATACTATTTCTCACTCTTCTGGTTACAAAACCTCGCTTTTCGGCATAATCGCCGTCCACTACGACAGCCTAACACCACCTTACTCGGAGGGCCTGTTTGAGCGCATGTTACCACTCTACCGCTCGACGTCAGAACCAACGTCTCGCTCCATCAATAACCTTACCATCACCCTCGTGCTGCTTCCCGCGGAGTGCGTCCTCCACTGGGCCAAAGAGGTGGAAGTCGGAAGGTGCGAGAGATCTCTGCTGTGCGGTAGATGAGGAAGAACAGTCGAATGACGTTCTGTGAGCTCCTCTCAGGTTTTTTTCACGTCTCCGTAGACATTCTGCATGCGCTTACCAGTATCTGCGATGCTCCTGTTTTCCACCAAAAAGAAACTCAGGGACAGCTCTCTGCTTCGGACGCCCGACCGTTACAGATGCCATTTTGAAGGCTACGTATAGCGCTGCCACCTATCGGAGCTTCGTGAAACTATATTGGGTGAAGCGGGAATATCTGACGACGTCCCACAACAAATTCCGCATTTTTTTTTAACCGAAAGTGGCCGAGTAAAATATGTGTTGCATTACTCATTGAACGCCCTTCGTATTCTCAGCTTGGAATTAAACACTTTTGTACTGATACTATCTCAGCTGAATCTGATACTTGCACTATGGGTCGTGCTGGAGGCACTTTATTTACAACAGTCGGGCTGACTGGCGATACCGTTCATAACATTACCTTTTTTTAAATATCTCTTTATTTCGTCAACCTCGGCTATAAATGATAGAGACTCTACAACAGTTCTTTCTACTTACAAGAAACCTTAAACAGAGAAGTTATTTAGTTAATAATAGATGATATAAGGTTTGCTACAAATACGTAAGTAAGAATGATATCTGATCTCGGCACATGAAAGACTAGGCGCTGAGGTCTACAGTCCAGCTTAGTGGAAACATAATGATACTTTAAAGCGTGTGCTATTATGAGAGCAATCGGGCCTATGTCCTGCTCATTTGCACATTCCGACCACAACTTTAGTTACAGAAACAGAGAAAAATTCACATTGCACAAAACAAACACTAGGCGGTTGATTCACATCAGCGATTTAATATTATCTTTACAAGTATAGTAATTTTTTTTTTCAAAGAGAGATTAATGAATTACATTAACATTATACAAATTTACTTCGAGAACAGTGATTGATACTACAATATGCTGCGGACACACCCATTTTCCACCATGACAACAGCCTTGTTCACAGAACAACATGCATACGTTTCTTGTCTGGCGAACTCTCAGGCAGTGTAAAACATCTCGACTGGCCCCTTTAAATCATCTGATCTTAATCCCAAAGAAAGTCTGGAACAACTTGAGACAGCAGGTTAACCGCAGAAATCAGTATATCAGCAATTTTGTAGTTGTAAGGAATGTGACCATGAATGAGTGTCTTTAGAAATTTATTACATACGAGTACATGAAGAAACTTCGGGACGCTCTGCCTAGCCGAACTGAGGACGTCATCAAGGTCAGAGAAGGAGGTACACGCTTAGATTATATCTTACAGAAATTACGTTTAGCAGGTGAATGGATTTCTCCAAGTCATCTTCTGATGTTGCCAAACCCACTAGGACAACCGTTAAGAAGAGGGTATTCACCGTTTTATGTTGTCTTAGCTGAAGATGCTATTACTTCTAAATCGATCACATGTGCGTGAATGAACTAACACAGTCGCTAGTGGAACTGTTTCGGTGTAACAAACGTACTTCAACATCCACTTAATGGAAATTCCAGTGCCCTGTCAGCTGTCCCTGCGAAGCAGGAAACATAAAGGTAAGGCTTGTATGCGGCCTGTCACCTGTGCACTCGCTCACAGGTCAACAGCTTGTGTGAGAGTCTCTTAATGCTATCAGCTGCGACTGACGCACAAAGCCATTATCTTTCCCGCCCACACGGGGATACGTCCAGCTCAGGTGCTTTCAAGTATACAACCCACTCGCCCGAGCTGCTAGGTTCGTTGATTGTCGTTTGCGTAACCTGCTGGATTCCGACAGGGGTAGAACCCGCAATGAAGCACTTAATCGGAACGCTATTATGTACTGCTCCTTACTACTTCATACACCATGTCCTGATCTCAGTATGCAAGACTTTTTAGGGCAGTCACACAGTGCTGATGTAGAAACGGTGTCATGGAATATGGAAAACTCGGTAGCACAATGTTGAAATATTTAAGCAAGGCAGTCGCTCGCTAAACTGTACATCGCTACATAAAACGATAGTAACTAGTTAGTTACTTGACATAAAAGTTTTCTGGATAAGGTACCGCGTCATAAAAAAAAAACCTGCTGCTGCTGGAGAAAATCCAACGTTTCGGCCACGATTGCAGCGGCCTTCTTCTGGGTCTAATGGTGCGTTCTAACTACGCAGTGTCCTTTATATTTTGTTGTTACTGTTCACTGCGCATGCCATTACGTCAGAATTTTAAAAAGGTAGTTAGTTTCATTGCTCGCTTAAGGAAGAAGGAGAGGGAACTTTATTTTAATAGGTTGTTGCGGTGGAGGGAGAACGTGACCTCTGTTGTCTGTTGGCTCTTGTGTTGTGTTTTCTTACATTATGACGCGGTACCATACCCAGAAAACTTTTATGTCGACTGACTCTGGCCGCGGAAGCCTACGCAATTACAGGGCTATTACAAATGATTGAAGCGATTTCATAAATTCACTGTAGCTCCATTCATTGACGTATAGTCATGACACACTACAGATACGTAGAAAAACTCATAAAGTTTTGTTCGGCTGAAGCCGCACTTCAGGTTTCTGCCGCCAGAGCGCTCGAGAGCGCAGTGAGACAAAATGGCGACAGGAGCCGAGAAAGCGTATGTCGTGCTTGAAATGCACTCACATCAGTCAGTCATAACAGTGCAACGACACTTCAGGACGAAGTTCAACAAAAATCCACCAACTGCTAACTCCATTCGGCGATTGTATGCGCAGTTTAAAGCTTCTGTATGCCTCTGTAAGGGGAAATCAACGGGTCGGCCTGCAGTGAGCGAAGAAACGGTTGAACACGTGTATCTGGACATGCTGGAAAATTGGCTCATGCCACAACTGGAGACCGACAGCGCCGACTTCATCTTTCAACAGGATGGTGCTCCACCGCACTTCCATCATGATGTTCCGCATTTCTTAAACAGGAGACTGGAAAACCGATGGATCGGTCGTGGTGGAGATCATGATCAGCAATTCGTGTCATGACCTCCACGCTCTCCCGACTTAACCCCATGCGATTTCTTTCTGTGGGGTTATGTGAAAGATTCAGTGTTTAAACCTCCTCTACCAAGAAACGTGCCAGAACTGCGAGCTCGCATCAAAGATGCTTTCGAACTCATTGATGGGGACATGCTGCGCCGAGTGTGGGAGGAACTTGATTATCGGCTTGATGTCTGCCGAATCACTAAAGGGGCACATATCGAACATTTGTGAATGCCTAAAAAAACCTTTTGAGTTTTTGTATGTGTGTGCAAAGCATTGTGGAAATATCTCAAATAATAAAGTTATTGTAGAGCTGTGAAATCGCTTCAATCATTTGTAATAAACCTGTATATTAGTTAGTTACTTGTTCCACAGATCATATCAGTGATAACCTATACGATGTGGATTATGTCAAGACAACAAAAATAGCGCCCCCCCCAAAAAAAAAACAATCATCCCGCCACATAAATATTTTTAAATATTTATTTATGTACTAGCTGTTCACCTGCTTATGTGTATGTCACACTCCCCCTCCTCCCTCCCTGTCCATCTTCCCCTACCCCTTTCTTCATCTTCTTCCCTGACCTCTCTTTTCCCATCTCCTTCTCTCTCCACTCTTTGTCCATCTCCTCCGCTTCCCTGCATCCACACACATATTCTGCAAGCCGCCACACGTTGCGTGGCAGAAGGTATCCCACCACTACTAGCCATTTTTCTTTCCTGATCGACTCCTAAATAGAGCGAAGGAAAAACGACAGCCTATATGTCTGTGTACGAGTTGTAATTCCTCTTATTTTATCTTCGTGGTCCTTACGAGAAATGTACTTTGAGGCAGTAGAATCGTTCTGCAGTAAGCTTCGGATGCTGGTTCCCTAAATTTTCCAAGTAGTGTTCCTTGAAAAGAACATCGCCTTCCCTCCAGGGATTCATATTGGAATTCACGAAGCGTTTCCGTAATACTTGTGTCTTGTTCGAACCTACTGGCAACAAATCTAGCACACCATCACTGAATTGCTTCGATGCCTTCATTTAATCCGACCTGGTGCGGATCCCAAAGATTTGAGCAGTACTCAAGAATGGGCCGCACTTGCCTCCTTCACAGGTGAATTACTCGTTCCTAAAATTTTCCCAATAAACTGAAGTCGACCATTCGCCTTTCGTACCACAAGTTTCACACACTCCTTCCATTTCACATCGCTTTGCAACGTTTTGTCTAGGTATTTAATTGACATGACTATCAACCAGCACATTACTTGTTACAACGTAAAGTCAAGCGCCGGCACGCCACTCGGAAGCAAGAGAGCAGGGAGGGCCGTGAAGAAGACGTCGGCCAATTGCACGCTGGCCGACCCCTCTCCAGGACGACAACGCAACGGCAGTGACCTCTGTGCGAAGAGAAGGTAAGCCCCACGCCGACTGGTCGCGGCCCACTTCTACAGCAGCATCAAGGTTAAGGACTTCAAGACTAGCAACTTGGGAATTGTGTATAATGTAGAACATTGTTTATTTTGTATGTCGGCCTTTGCTTGCGACGCTTCTGTGTTTTTGTCAAAGTTAGGAATTGTAATTGCTTGTTTCGTAGTAAAACTCATTAATACGATTTGTTTGAATGTTATCTAGCGATCCAAGAAGGCAGGCTTCCCAGATCCCACATATTTGACGTCAAGGCAAAATTCAACATTACTAACGCTGTATTCGAACTGTTTGTTGTTCTTACTGGTCTCCATTAATCTACACATTTTTGCATTTACAGCTAGCTACCATCCATCACACCAATTACAAATTTTGTCTGAGTCACCTTGTGTACTCTTACACTCACTCAACGACATCTTCCCGTACACCACACCATCAGCAGCAATCACGGATTGTTGGCTTCCCTGTCTGGGAGATCAGTTATGTACTATACAGTCTGTAAATTTTAAGTTGGCAAACCAGAATAACTCGGAAAATAACCTTCACGCGAAAAAATGTGTAGAATCCAAAGCTGATTGGGGGACATCTCTCGTGCTAAAATTAGCCCACCACACCAGCCCCCTGGGGGTTGGGTGGAAGGCAACTTTAAACTTCAAATGGGAACCGCATTTTTTATTGGAGAATCGGATTCTACAAAAAAACTACGTACATTTTGCTTAAACATTTGTTTTGATTCTTGTTAGTTGGCGCTGTAATTCAAGAAAATCCATCTTATTTTTGCATGGAAAATGGTTACAGATAAATAAAAAATACTTATTTACTTTGTAAATTTTGATTCGCTAAAACTAAAACTGTCCCGTTTTCTAGCCAAGTACGATCACGTTCCTCTTTTGTTCGAGTTATTAAACAATTTACTGCGGATGGTAGTGTGAACCAAAAAAAAAAGAAACAAAAAAAGGACCCGTGCAGCTACTGTTAGTGGAGAAAACAATCAAGTGGCAGAGAAGAGCACAAGAGAAATGTCAAGGCAACCAGGAATTTCACACATGAGTGTTCGGAAAATCCTGAAACTCCACAAATTTCATCCATGCATCAGGAACTACATGGTGATGATTTCCAAAACGGTCTAACGTTTTGTCACTGGGCAGTTCAGCGGATGCAAACAAATCAAAACTTTTTTACCAGAGTGCTTTTCTCCGATGAGGCAACATTCACAGACCACGGCGAAGTTAATCGCCATAACATGCATTACTGGAGTGAACAGAAGCCACACTGGATTCGAGAAGTCAACCATCAGCGACCTTGGTCAGTTAATGTTTGGTGTGGTATAATTGGCCATAAACTGATCGGTCCGTATTTTATCGACGGTAATTTGAATGGCAACGAATATCGAAACCTACTTGAAAATGAACTGCCAGACCTACTTGAAGACCTGAGCATCGAACTTCGACAAAACATGTGGTTTCAACATGATGGTTGTCCAGCGCATTATTCATTAGTAGCGCGCGATGTGCTAGATCGACTTTACCATGGTCGCTGGATCGGCAGGGCAGATCCTGACCTTGCCTCGCCAGATTTTTTCTTATGGTGTTGTATAAAAGATATCGTTTATCAGGAAACGCCTACCATTCACGAAAACATGATGCAAAGAATAAGATTCTTGCGTCGCAATTACACCAGACATGTTATCAAGGTGTGTGCAGGGATTTACATCACGAGTCAATAAATGCATCGAAGTTGGAAGTCATCACTTCGAACATTTGATTTCATAAAACGGTGACATGCGAGGGATTTACGGACAGCAAGCAGGCCGAAAGTGAGAGGCGAGGGGACTCACTGGAAACAAGCACCCCGGGGGGGAGGGGGGGGGGGGTCCACCGGGTGCCGAACCCTGGATTCGATGTGGAGCGGCGGAGGGGTGAAGTGGACTGCGGTAGTCGCCGTGCGATTGCGGACTACTGCGGCTGAGGCGGGGGCGGAGCCTCTCCGTCGCTTCTAGGTCAGCAGTTAACATAACATAACATGGGAATATATCGAAATTCTGTGTTATTTCTATACAATTTTGATAAGGACCTTTTTCACCGTAGTTATGATCACTACAAGTCGGTATTAGTTAGAAATCTTCATGTGGATTACAATTACTCCCTATGTTTGCTATCTAAAAGTATCGTAATTCTGTTATAACGGGTTTAATTTGATATCAAATCCATTGCTAGAAATAAGAACCACATTTGAACATGAACGGCTCTGTAATGAGCAGTCACGAAAGCTCTTTACTTTAAATGGTTCAAATGCCTCAGAACACTATGGGACTTAACATCTGAGGTCATCAGTCCCCTAGACTTAGAACTACTTAAACCTAACTGACCTAAGGACATCACAAACATCCATGCCCGAGGCAGCACTGGAACCTGCGACTGTAGCAGCAGCGCGGTTCCAGAGTGAAGCGCCTAGAACCCCTTGGCCACAACGGCCAGCTCTTTAGTGTGCAATTTCTTCCGTAGCAGATGATCGGTACAAATCAAAACGTCTTAGTACCGCACGTGAAGGCGGAAGCCACTTCCCTCGTCCTTCGTTGCCCCGCAGCGGTCATCATGTTCGTGCCCTTCACGCCCTGCTCACAAAAAATGCTTCAAACGGCTCTGAGCACTATGGGACTTAACTGCTGAGGTTTTCAGTCCCCTAGAACTACTTAAACCTAACTAACCTAAGGACATCACAGACATCCATGCCCTAGGCAGGATTCGAACCTGCGACTGTAGCGATCGCGCGGTTCCAGGCTGAAGCGCCTAGAACCGCTTGGCCACTCTGGCCGGCGCCCTGCTCACAGTAAAGTTATTTATAAGGTCTGGCTGCAACAACTTGGTCCCAGTCTCTGGTCGGTTCTCCTCGGGAGGTGTCGGAAGTCATCGTCTTGGGACTACTGTCAACCGCTGTGAACTGACAGTAGATGGCGTTCCATTATCACCAGCGTGTGACTGAAGATAAGAGACCGCAAGTGAAGGTCAATCGGATGCAGCTCGTGGTCGTGCGGTAGCGTTCTCGCTTCACGCGCCCGGGTTCCCGGGTTCGATTCCCGGCGGGGTCAGGGATTTTCTCTGTCTCGTGATGAATGGGTGTTGTGTGATGTTCTTAGGTTGGTTAGGTTTAAAAAAAAAAAAAAAAAGGGGGCTCCGGAACGCCCTATACTTGCAATGTTAAAATAACGCTTATAAATTACATTTTTCCTCACAAAGTATTTGAGGTAGGAAGTTGAGCTTTTTACAGATTATTTATTGGAATATGGGCTACAACTTAACATAGGGATTTTACAAAATTTTAGTTCAGTTATTAAAGATGATTTTTTTCAATTGTAATGAAAATTCACAACATTTTTTTTGCAATTTTTTATTCATATATTCAAAAATATACAGTTTTTTGGAAAAGGGCTGTGTTAAATTATGCAGAAGGTACTGTGTAACATTTACTGAAAGTTTCAAACAAATATGTTTGGACGATCCTTACAAAACATGTAATTAGTACGAGAAAATAAAAGTTTTGGGAATCGAGCGACGAAGATTGGATTAACTTTTTAGTGCATTCCAGGTCCATAGGATGGATTATCTTCATCCTCTGCAAACTCCTCCCCCAGCTTCCTCTTGTTCCTCCTCCTGTTTACTCTTGCTTGTATTTCTAGACTCTTTACAGCCCTGTCTGCAGCCCGGACGCGTTCCTTGTCTATTGCAAGCATCGCTCGTACCATGTTAGAACCTATCTTCATCCCCTTATTTCTAAATACCTTGCACCTTACAATGTTACCATCATTGAAAGTCGCAACAGCAACTTTACTTTTACTCATTATTATACTTCAACAAAACAGAGACTCACCAAACAGAATTAATTACGAATATTTTCGAGATAACGACAGAGTAAATAAACATGAAACAATCGGGAATCACACCAGCGATATATATTGAACCATCACAGGTTAGCCACAACACATACTTTATCTCACATCACTAAAATGTACCTGATGAACACGGACGTTAATAATAACACCATTTGACAGCAGTTTAACAGCGCCACAGTGGGTCACGCCCATGTAGAACACATTTCAAAAAAAAATTTAAAAATAGTAGTAGTCTTCGGAATTGAATAAATTATATATCTATTAAAAGGTAATAGTCTGCAGATTCAGAAAACGCAAAAAAGTAAAAATTGAACTTTTCATGATTTTGAGCCTTTGCGGAGCCCCTTAAGTAGTACGCCGTCACGGTAGCACAGTGTGTTTGGTCAGAGGGTTATGTGCCTTCTGTAATAAAAAAAAAACTGAGTTAACAGATCAATAACGAACTTAAATAGATGTCTTACGACGTCCGCCCCGAGCAGATTAAACGAACTAAAACAAAATGGAAAATTTAAAAAAAAAGTAGTTCTAAGTTCTATGGTACTGATGACCACAGGTGTTAAGTCCCATAGTGCTCAGAGCCATTTGAACCATTTTTTTTTGAAGGTCAATCGCTACTTATCCGTAATTTCAGTGACGCCTCATAGGCCTATTATTTACAGTAAGGCCCTAAAATAATACAGAATGAGGCAAAATACTGCGACCGACAAAAAAATTAAATAATTACGGCACCATACACTGAACTTAGCACCTAAAAAGTATTGAGCAGTTTGGTAATAATACTCCAGGCATGTCACCTAGCACGCCAGCCGAGAAGACATTAGCTTTAATTCAGTTCCTTTTCTTCATTCAACAGACCACGGACTAGCTTCCTACATAGCATGACTTACATATTATTAATGTTCAGTGTATAGCTATTAAAGCATGCAGGTAGCGTTTTAAACACAGCTGAACATTTTAATTCATTTATAGGGTATTGTCGAGTTACCATTGTCAGAATTGCAATCACGCGTAGCTCCTTTCCCTCTTCCTTTTTTTTCCGAATAATGTTGTGGAAAGCAGATCTTTTCAGTCGATGCAAGAATTTGAAAATCGATTTCAGGATTTTAGAAAAATAATCACTATTATTGTACTTATGAGACACCTTCTACAAACAATATAGATACGTTGCCACAAGATTTTCAGATCTACATCTACATCTACATGGTTACTCTGCAATTCACACTTAAGTGTCTGGTAGAGGGTTCATCGAACCATTTTCATACTACTTCCATTCCACTCTCGAATAGGCAGGGGAAAAGGAACACACAAATCTTTCCGTTCGAGCTCTGATTTATCTCATTTTATTATGATGATCATTTCTCCCTACGTCGGCGGGTGTCAACAAAATATTTTCGCATTCGGAAGAGAAAGTTGGTGATTGAAATTTCGTAAATAGATCTCGCCGCAAAGAAGACCGCCTTTGTTTCAGTGACTGCCACCCCAACTCGCGTATCATATCAGTGACACTCTCACTCCTACTGCGCGATAACACGAAACGAGCTGCCGTTCTTTGCACTTTTTCGGTGTCCTCCGTCAATCCTACCTGGTAAGGATCCCACACCGCGCAGCAATATTCCAGCAGAGGACGGATAAGTGTAATGTACGCTGTCTCTTTAGTGGGTCTGTCGCATCTTCTAAGTGTTCTGCCAACAAACCGCAGTCTTTGTTTTGCCTTCCCCACAATATTATCTATGTGGTCTTTCCAATTTAAGTTGCTCATAGTTGTAATTCCTAGGCATTTAGTCGAAATGACAGCCTTTAGATTTGTGCGACTTATCGTGTACCCAAAATTTATCGGATTTCTTTTAGTACCCTTGTGAATGACCTCGCACTTTTCTTGGTTTAGTGCCAATTGCCACTTTAGGCACCGTACAGAAATTCACACTAGATCATTTTGTAATTGGAATTGATCGTCTGATGATTTTACCAGACGGTAAATTACAGCGTCATGTGCAAACAATCTAAGGGAGCTGCTCAGATTATCACCTAGATCATTTATGTAAATGAGCAACAGCAGAAGGACTATGACACTACGTTGCGGAAAGCCAGATATCACTTCTGTTCTACTCGATGATATACCGTCGCATACTACGAACTGTACCTCTCTGAGAGGAAATCACGAATCCAGTCACACAACTGAGACGATACTCCATATGCACACAATTTGAGTAATAGTCGCTTGTGAAGAACGGTATCAAAAGCCTTCTGGAAATCTAGGAATATGGAATCGATCTGAGATCCCTTGTCGACAGCACTCATTACTTCATGGGAATAAAGAACTAGCTGCGTTGCACAAGAACGATATTTTCCGAATCCACGTTGGTTATTTATCAATACGTCATATTCTTCAACGTGATTCATAATGTTCGACTACAGTATATGCTCCAAAATCCTACTGCAAATTGAGGTCAGTGATATGGGTCTGCAATTCAATGGGTTACTCCTATTTCCTTTCTTGAATATTGGTGTGACCTGTGCTACTTTCCAGTCTTTAGGAACAGACCTTTCTTCAAGTGAATGGTTGTATATGGCTCTGAGCACTATGGGACTTAACATCTATGGTCATCAGTCCCCTAGGACTTAGAACTACTTAAACCTAACTAACCTAGGGACATCACACAACACCCAAATGGTTGTATATGATTGCTAAGAAAGGCGCTATTGTGTCTGCATACTCTGAAAGGAACCTGATTGGTATACCATCTGGACCGGAAGACTTGCCTTTCTTAAGTGATTTGAGTTGTTTCGCAACACCTAAGATATCTACTTTTATGTCACTCATGCTAACAGTTGTGGTTTCGAATTTTGGAATATTTACTTCGTCTTCTTTCGTGAAGGAATTACGGAAAACAGCATTTAGCAATTCCGCTTTAGAGGCACCATCATCGATAGCATTTCCATCGCCAGATGCACAGAGTTGGCGTCTGGCATCAAACTATAAGAAAATTTGGTAACGTATGTTTGTTGGACTTTTACAAATCGTACCTGCCCAGAGACAAATATCCATTGCTCAACAGTCATGCGTTATACGAGTTTTTGGAGGAATGTACGTCTCTGAATAGTTGTTCTCAACAATAAAGCACGCAAAGAGTAAAACTGTCACCAAAATCTCAGATGAACACCTTTAGGACACTGTGAGAATTGCAACCACTTCGATCGAATAAGATATTGAAGTATTTGTTTCCCAAATTCATAGTCAAATATCACATTAATTCTGTGATTTTTAATTAATTATATATGAAATTATTAATGAAATCTCATATACAAAATGTCAAATTAATTCCCTTTTCAGAACAAAGAACCATAGATTAATTAATTTTAAAATACTTAAATATCAGCGGTTACTTTTAAGTATATTGTGTTCGGAGCAAAAATATATGTCTCTTTGCCATGTGGCACAGGTAAGCTGAAAAGCTGCATACCCCTGACACAGAGAACAGCAGTGGTCCTATCAAGTCTTCGATGCACTCACATATTTGGAAACCTACTCCGTATGCTTGTACCTTTCATTAGCAGCCTACAGTGGGGCACCGTGCCAAAAACTTTTCGGAAATACACTCCTGGAAATTGAAATAAGAACACCGTGAATTCATTGTCCCAGGAAGGGGAAACTTTATTGACACATTCCTGGGGTCAGATACATCACATGATCACACTGACAGAACCACAGGCACATAGACACAGGCAACAGAGCATGCACAATGTCGGCACTAGTACAGTGTATATCCACCTTTCGCAGCAATACAGGCTGCTATTCTCCCATGGAGACGATCGTAGAGATGCTGGATGTAGTCCTGTGGAACGGCTTGCCATGCCATTTCCACCTGGCGCCTCAGTTGGACCAGCGTTCGTGCTGGACGTGCAGACCGCGTGAGACGACGCTTCATCCAGTCCCAAACATGCTCAATGGGGGACAGATCCGGAGATCTTGCTGGCCAGGGTAGTTGACTTACACCTTCTAGAGCACGTTGGGTGGCACGGGATACATGCGGACGTGCATTGTCTTGTTGGAACAGCAAGTTCCCTTGCCGGTCTAGGAATGGTAGAACGATGGGTTCGATGACGGTTTGGATGTACCGTGCACTATTCAGTGTCCCCTCGACGATCACCAGTGGTGTACGGCCAGTGTAGGAGATCGCTCCCCACACCATGATGCCGGGTGTTGGCCCTGTGTGCCTCGGTCGTATGCAGTCCTGATTGTGGCGCTCACCTGCACGGCGCCAAACACGCATACGACCATCATTGGCACCAAGGCAGAAACGACTCTCATCGCTGAAGACGACACGTCTCCATTCGTCCCTCCATTCACGCCTGTCGCGACACCACTGGAGGCGGGCTGCACGATGTTGGGGCGTGAGCGGAAGACGGCCTAACGGTGTGCGGGACCGTAGCCCAGCTTCATGGAGACGGTTGCGAATGGTCCTCGCCGATACCCCAGGAGCAACAGTGTCCCTAATTTGCTGGGAAGTGGCGGTGCGGTCCCCTACGGCACTGCGTAGGATCCTACGGTCTTGGCGTGCTGCGTCGCTGCGGTCCGGTCCCAGGTCGACGGGCACGTGCACCTTCCGCCGACCACTGGCGACAACATCGATGTACTGTGGAGACCTCACGCCCCACGTGTTGAGCAATTCGGCGGTACGTCCACCCGGCCTCCCGCATGCCCACTATACGCCCTCGCTCAAAGTCCGTCAACTGCACATACGGTTCACGTCCACGCTGTCGCGGCATGCTACCAGTGTTAAAGACTGCGATGGAGCTCCGTATGCCACGGCAAACTGGCTGACACTGACGGCGGCGGTGCACAAATGCTGCGCAGCTAGCGCCATTCGACGGCCAACACCGCGGTTCCTGGTGTGTTCGCTGTGCCGTGCGTGTGATCATTGCTTGTACAGCCCTCTCGCAGTGTCCGGAGCAAGTATGGTGGGTCTGACACACCGGTGTCAATGTGTTCTTTTTCCCATTTCCAGGAGTGTAGACGGATATGGAACCTTCCCGTTGTCCGTTATCGATAGTTGGGAGGATATCATGTGAGAAAAGGGCAAGCTGAGTTTAGCACGAGCGATGCTTTCTGAAACCGTGCCGATTCGTAGACAAAAGCCTTTCCGTCTCAAGAAAATGTATTACCTTGGAACTTAGAATATGTTCAAGAGTTCTGTAGCAAACTGATGTTACGGTTAGTGGTCCGTTATTTTGTGGGTCAGTTCTCTTACCCTCCTTATATACATGCGTCACCTGCGGTTTTTTTTTCCAGTCGCTTGGGACTTTGCACTGGTAGAGCCTCGCGATAAATGCAAGCTAAGTAAGGGACGAACTGCTTTCAGTACTCTTCGTAAAACTCACTCCGACTTGTATTCCATCCGGACCTGGCGGCTTATTTGCTTTCTACTGTTTCAGTTGTTTCCCTACGCCGGGGATGTTTATTACCATGTCCTCCACACAAACGACGGTACGTGTGTACTATTCTCCTATGTGAAGAATTTCTTAAAACGAAGTTTAAAACTTCAGCTTTTGTTTTGCTATCTTCTACTACCACACTGGAATGATCAACGAGTGACTAGACACAAGCCTTAGACACGCTTAGCTATTTTACCTGTTACAAGGAGAGCTATATTCTAGAGTGGACTGCAAACCACGGCGAAGATACCGTTTTTCATGTTACAGGTCATATCTTGAAGCGAAAGAAGCGGTAAGTGACACAAAATAACCTAGGACCGACAGTTTAGGAACCGGAATTTTTGCAATTGTAATCCGACATTTGCTCACAATACCGCACAGCCGCGCCGTGAGAAACTCCATTTCAAAGCTTAATTGGAAAGATGTGGGCGTTACTTCTTTATCAGCCCACCAATTCAATTGTACAAATAGAAATAAATGTGGTAAACCATTTTAAAGGTAGTTGCAGTAATGTATGTTTCGACTACAGGTCGCCGAAGTGGCGTCAAATTGAAAGACCGGCGGGGGGCTCTAGCCATACGATCAAAAAAATAAAGTAATATATGTTGATGCTATAATGGCTTGGTTTCTTTCTGCAACGACAATATTAAAAAAATAATATGGCCACAGACGTCGAAGCACGCTAAAGTTCATGTCGCTAACTTACGCTAGGGAGGTAATATCCGATCAAGAGAAAATAAGTTGCAGTCACAATGGTGATAGAAATTTCATAATCGGAATATGTTCGTCTTCAAATAACTGTAGATTTCTTCACTGAATCGTCCTTTACCGTTATGCAGTAACTTCACAAACTTTTGTGCTCACTAGATTTTTGTTCCAATTTACTGGGTATTTCCAGTGGAAACCTTAAGGTCAACGGCTTCCTCGGTGCTGCTCGAGACGATGATATGCCAGGAAGAGTGGATACATAATATACAATGCACACGAGCTCGTCAGTCTTCATCATAAAAATATCGTACTTCCCCACGGACAGGACGATACTTACGTATGAGACCAACACCCGAGACAGGTGATGCAGAGGTAAGGCATTGGACTCACACTCGAGAGGGCGGCGGTTCAAATTCCAATTCGTCACCTAAATTTTGTCAGCGGGACATTTAAAGCAAATGCTCCTCCCTTTTCCCTTATGAGGCTAATCGTAATTTTTAGACCAGAAATTTGTATATTTCATAAAATGGTACAACTCAACTTTTATTTATGGTAACTTTCATACAACTCGTCATCATACTCAAAGCTTCCAACTCTTGTATTGTATTGTATTGTATGTTAACCGGGGGCCTAGAAAAGACGGAGAGGCTCCGTCCCCGCCGCAGCCGCAGTGGTCCACAACTCCACGACGGCTACTGCAGTCCTCTTCGTCCCTCCACCGCCCCACACCAAACCACTCTTTCAGGGTTATTGTGTGGTTCGGCCCCCGGTGGACTCCCCCCCCCCCCCCCCCTCCCCAGGGAACGTCTCATCACATCAGACGACAGACGAGCGTAACCCATATGTTTGCGTGGTAGAGTAATGGTAGTGTACGCGTATGTGGAGAACTTGTTTGGGCAGCAATCTCCGACATAGTGTAGCTGAGGCGGAATAAGGGGAACCAGCCCGCATACACCGTGGCAGATGGAAAACCGCCTAAAAACCGTCCACAGTCTGGCCGGCTCACCGGATCTCGACACAAGTCCGCCAGGCGGATTCGTGCTGGGGACCAGGCGCTCCTTCCCAGTCCGGAAAGCCGTGCGTTAGACCGCACGGCTAACTGCGTGGGCTCCCATCTCTTAATTTGCCTTAATCCGTCTGGTGACGAATCACACTCTTCACATATAGTTTTGTTCCATCACAGCATTTGAATTGTCATTCTTCTCTAATGTCTTGACCACGCTTCCAGTTTTAATACTATACCAGACCTTTTCGTCCAGATATAACTTTTCTTATAGCTGGTTTCTTCAAACTTCTCCTGGTGTCAAAATTTCCCCATGTATTCTTTGCTTGTTGCGAGTGCTTTAAAATATATATTAATGCTGATATTAAGTGGTTGGAGCTGCTATGCCAATCCTTCAGGTGTGATGATAATTTTAATTTTATTTTAATATTTAAGTCTCTATAGCAATCTATTTCTTTTCTTTTTTTCCTTTTCAAGTGAACTCTGAACTGATCACGCTTCAACAAGGGAGTTTTCCATAAGAACTATACAAATATTGTATAGTTTTCTTATTTGGGAAATGCAAGCAAAATACCAGCAACTCTCTGTATAAAAACCAACAACCCTTCTTGGATCAAAAGCTCTCGCGAAAGGCCACAGTGCATTGCTAACACTCTGCAGCGATGAACCAGTGAACAGGTTCTTTCAAATATGGTAACTCAGCAACCTGTTCAACAATGTCATACGACTATCTTTCTGAAACATTATCTGTTACGCGAACAACAGGCTGGCGAAGAAAGTAGATTCGTTTGGAGAAGTCTTCTTTTCGTGGCTTTTCATAGCAGCAGTCACCTTACTAATGATTAAGCCGCGAAAATTTGGAAGAAGTACTGTACCTTTCAAAGATTTGCATCACCGCCGTCATCACGTGGGAAGAAAGTCACCTGAAAACTGCAGGTCTTCATCTGAATGGTTTACTTACTGAAAAGATATTCTTCCTCTTCAGTTACATTACCTGTCTTTCTGTTCCAGGTTACTTTGTTTCCTTTTTTCGCTTTTTCGCTACCTAAAGTTGTCGTTCGTAACTGACGAAAAGCCTCTCTGCCATGCATATGTTTTGCTGCATCTTTCTCGGCTGAATGCTTTCGCAGAGGCTGTTTTCAATAGTGTCGTCAACCAACCTCTTGTAAGCCGACCGACTAGATTTCCTTAAAAAATAAGCGCCACTGCTATTATTTCAGAGACATTGATTAAGCCTACAAAATGCACATCAATGCCAGCGATTTATGGATCTTTTAATCATACTCAGAAAGACCACAGACAATTTTATCACGTTTCTTTCCGTTCTAATTATTTGGTATATCAATTGTGTAGTAGCGTCATAAACTAAATAAAAGTGTAGTGGCTCGCAGTCTATTGAAACGTTTTTATTTGACGTCACCTCGACGGCTTGGACCCGAATTTCGTTACCAGTTTTTTCAAGCGACTAAGTGCACGCTAAGTAGTAGTGTTTGTTTTGTTAGGCTACTTAGACTACTAGAAATTGCGCCACGTAACAGCTGAACGGCCTCGCCGAGACCATTGCGTTAGATACGTGTTTGCGACATCTAATGTTATTGGAGGCGAAGGTTACTGAAACAATAGACTATCATATGATAACGTGTCGCATATATAAACGCGTTCTGAGATGACTGGCTCATTCAAACGAGAACGTCTCGATCTGTAGCTCAGCAAATAATACACATAGAATCGGTTGAAACACACTGCTGATTTAGTCCACAGTTTTATAAGTTTGTAATTTTGGTCTTAGAACGGAAGTCTTTTTCCAGTAAATATGTACAAAATGACAGAGTATAGGAAATGATACACTTTGTGTAGAAGAGTGGATTAGAACGAAATCGCGAATTGCTGCGAAATTTTTTTTAGTACATAGTCGCTAGTCCTCGGGCTGCCTCAATACCTGTCTGAAGTTCGTCTCACTCTGAGCCAATCTCTACACACCTCTGTACTTATCTACAAAACATGTTCAAACATGTATCTGCTATTCAATATACACTCACCTCCCACAATGCTACCAGCAGAAAGACGCAAATAACTCGCTAATATTCAACATTAGCTCTCTCCTTCTAGAAGATAACTCCGCAAATTAATAGTTATTAATTTTTTCCACCACTTACCCACTTCATGCGTGTGTCCTCCAAATATTTTTCTTACTTTTCGATAGTATAAATTTCATTCATTTCACATTTCTAGTTATCTCTTTTTCTTAAAGTACATGACTCACTCTTTCATAGAAAAATCTCCAGACATACAATCTCAGAACCATCACTCACAATTCTGGACTGTCTAGATATTCAAATCGTCAGTTCAATAAAGAAATAAAAGACAAGGAAAAAAAACTATACTGAATACAGTTCATGTTATTCTGCACAGCATTAACAATGTCAAATATGACTTGGACTGATGTTGATGGTAGTGGTACACTGATAATCAGTAAAGCATAGCTCCAAACCTGGACTCCTGCGAGCTATTCGTACTGGTAAACAGTTGTAAAACATACTATTTCCTATGATTAGACTGCCTATCAGTTACACAAATGGCGTTCAAAATATGGTGAATCGTTTCAGTCAGCATGGGATATCCATCTCAGAGCATATATTGTATATTCCAATTCAGCTGCTATGAGCTCTATATCTGTTTAAGGGTATTTGATCAGTCACACACAATAGGTTATATTGGTTATGCTGACAAAACAGGGTTAGTCTTATGTGTTATTTTTTGCATACTCCATTACATATCCTACAATCATAACTAATTTACATATAATTATTCGTTGTAGCATAATACAAAATTAATATATTCTATGAAAAACCTTTTATTGCATTTTATCAGTTCTATAAAACCATAAGAAGCAAGTTTATCTAATTTCTCTTGTGTGATGAACTAAACACTTGATACTCATGAGATTGTATTTGTGTGGCCCTAATTTCCATAGAATCTAAGGTGAGAGAACAATCACTGTTGTTACCTTTCCTACAACATAGTCAATATACACACTTATCTATTGTTATTTGATAAGCACGCACCAGACAGAAGAGAAAAATTCAGAGGGGTTATGTTAGACTTCAGACATTTAAATAAAATTTCCAGTTTACTTCACATTTTACTTTATTAACACAAATTTTACCACATATCTGTAACTTAATTTTTTATATTCTGACAGTATTTCAGAATGTTTTGTTACAGGATATGACTCAAATCTTATAAAGTATGTAATTTAATACTGGTGTTGACGCTTTACATCGATACAAACTGACTTTCTTCTTGATCTTGTCAGTACACAGTGAATCTCTTAGTAGAACAAACCTTTCAAATGTCAGTTGCATTCATAAATTTATAGCTATTTTAATAATCTTATAAACTCATGGCATATGATAGTCACAGTGACTGTATCACTGTATGGACTGAAAAACAAATTCTTGTTACTACTACTACTACTACTATACATTTTAAAATTAGAAAATAAGCTTCACCTAATTTTTAATCCATCATTAATTTTTTTGTAAAGTTGACTAAATAGAAATGTTAACTTCCAGATATAAGACTGTTATATATTTTGCTTAACACATTGCCATTTTACTTTCTTAAATTTTCTGTGTAGCACACATTATATATATTTTTAGTTAATTTTTTCTATATTTTATTAATTTCATGAGGTATTTTAACAATATGTACAGGATCTTTAGCTGTTGTTCCTTCACTTTTTATAGTGAATTAATTGTGATTTATTTTATTTCTGCCTGTATTGTTTCAAAATTTTGTCACTTCACTGTTTGATAACTAAATTATCTTCGGTTAAGTTCTGGGCTGAGAGGCCATGGTTTACACATAAATGTTTTTTCTATCATTTCATCTGGGATTGTGGAAGACATCATTGCAGAAGACAAATGTCCTCTTCTCTTATAGAGTACTAACGTTAGGGAATAGTTTTATATATCAACCGTGGCCTCTCTGTCCTGAGGTTTTATTGAACTACGCTATATGATCAGTTGAGTAATGTTATATCTTTGTTTAGGTACTGTAACATCCCAGTTATCTTCTTCCTGTAGCTTCTAGTACATTGTTTCAAGGCTGTATTTTGCTTTGCTTGTATACTAGGCTGTCTAGTTGACTTAGATGATGACCTTATAACCTGTGTTAATTATGTATTTGACTTTACTTTTTATTTCCTTCACTAGGAATGCAACAGCCATACAACATGTGTAATTGCAGAAAAATGAATTGATTGTTTTCTTGACATTACCTTGGGACACCATTCCCTAGTTGTCGTTTTTAGTGAACAACTGAAAGACCTGGCGTTGTTGTAAATAAAGACTCTTCTTGTTGCAGAGCTGTCATTTGTCCTGTAATAAGTATTCACCACATTTTAACCACAAATGTAGTTGCTGTACAATTATAAGAATCAGTGCCTACCATCTCATTATATCTGTTTATCAGTTAATAAGTGGTCAAATATTTTACCTTTGGTCCATGTCTGACAGTCTTTTGTGCTGTTTGTGATGTATTACAAGACATCAATAAGTTAACCAGTGTCTTCATTTTAGTACATTTAGTTTGTTATATGTAATGAAACACGTTTGTGCATTTCGATTAAATCTGAAGTTAATTTCTACAGACATCTAAATTTTCTATAAACAAAGAAAGTTAGGTGTTAGTGATCTGTATATACTGACAGTAATGGTTCACACACATACACACGCATACACACACATATATACAGGGTGAAGCAAAATTCGCGCGCTCGGGTTTCGCAGCGTGACTCCTCACATGCCAGCGATGAAAAAATGCCTCACAAAATTTCGTCCAGCAAGTACATCCTGCAGAAAAAGGACGTTAAAGATTGGTAATCGGGCAACTCTGTAACCACATGTATGGTAAGTGCCTCTGCCAGCATTTACCAATTGTGCTGTACAGTTAGTGCAGCGCACAGAGTTTTGGGTTAGCATGCAGGAGGTCAATGGCTCGATCCTGGGATGAGATATATGTCTTTTATATGGTCCAGGTGGTACGGTATCTGGCACCTTAATCGTCAACGGAGGGTCCTCTAGAGACCATTTGCTTTTACATACAACAATCGTAGAAATGTAAAATTAAAATTTGAAAGAAGCCCTCCCCATGTCGTGGGCATAAAATTATTTGCACCACTTCATCTTCTAGATGCAAAACCTGTCTTCTTTGTACCTTCCTCCAGTGGTATAATAGATTAGTACCAATGTTATTCTTGCCTCGTTCAGGTCCACTACATTTCGTCAGGGCCTTACGTAACCAGTAGGACTAGCAATGTGCTTTGCGAATAATCACCAAACTCGGTTACTATGTGTTACAACAATGGTCCCACTAATTATTCCTTTCAACAATGAGTCTGGTAACCAAATGCTGTTGAGTACGTATCTCAATGCATTGTTATTATTATTATTCTATCTATGGGACTGTGGAAACATCATGTCTATCACCATTAGGGAAACAGCGTAATTCGAAACCGTACATTTCACAATTACCGGTGTTGGGATGAATCATGCAGAACAATATCTATATGAAGGATAATTCGCGTTAGGTGGAACAGCGCGCATGACTGATGTGTTTATACTGTATGCGCTGTCCACCAGATAGGGACTAGTTGCGAGAGGAGTAATGTGCCCACGACAGACTCCAATGTACATGAGTACTAGTAACGAATTTTCTCATTGTAAACCTCTAAACCAGTGTGGCACACGTATGACATACACAAACGATGACTATGTGGATATGCTTCTGATCATTGGTGCATCTGATAACTGGGCTGGTGTTGCTGCTCACAAATATGCTGCTAGATACCAACACCATCCAGATAAAAATGTGTTTTGTCATCTGGAGCTGTGCTTTCGGGAGTCAGGTTCTCTCCTTCCACCATCGTGTGACAGAGGTCTTCCACAAACTCGTCGTACTCCAGCTACTGAGGAAGCTATTCTGGAGGTCGTACACTAAGAACCTCATCGAAATATACGTAGCGTAGCAAGGCAGCTGCATGTCTCGCAAACGCAACCTTATCAATTCTCTTTCACACAACCAATGCATCCTGCAGATCGCCATCAGTGGATGCAATTCTGTGAATAGTTCCAACAACAACAGGAACCCAACGATGACTTCGTGAACACTGTAATATGGTCAGATGAAGCAGCATTCACTCGTGAGGGTGTCATCAATATGCACGATGCCCACCGTTGGTGTGAGGTTAACCCGCACGTCACCCGCGGCCATTGATATCGAGTTCATTTTGGTATCAACGTTTGGGCCGGAATATTGTGCGACATGGTATGAAGATTAGCATCTCCAAAACGAAAGTAGTGTCAGTGGGAAAGAAATATAAACGGATTGAGTGCCAAATTGGAGGAACAAAGTTAGAACAGGTGGACGGTTTCAAGTACTTAGGATGCATATTCTCACAGGATGGCAACATAGTGAAAGAACTGGAAGCGAGGTGTAACAAAGCTAATGCAGTGAGCGCTCAGCTACGATCTACTCTCTTCTGCAAGAAGGAAGTCAGTACCAAACTAAGTTATCTGTGCACCGTTCGATCTTTCGACCAACTTTGTTGTATGGGAGCGAAAGCTGGGTGGATTCAGGTTACCTTATCAACAAGGTTGAGGTTACGGATATGAAAGTAGCTAGGATGATTGCAGGTACTAGTAGATGGGAACAATGGCAGGAGGGTGTCCACAATGAGGAAATCAAAGAAAAACTGGGAATGAACTCTATAGATGTAGCAGGGCGAACAGGCTTAGATGGTGGGGTCATGTTACACGCATGGGAGAAGCAAGGTTACCCAAGAGACTCATGGATTCAGCAGTAGAGGGTAGGAGGAGTCGGGGCAGACCGAGGAGAAGGTACCTGGATTCAGTTAAGAATGATTTTGAAGTAATAGGTTTAACATCAGAAGAGGCACCAATGTTAGCACTGAATAGGGGATCATGGAGGAACTGTATAAGGGGGGCTATGCTCCAGACTGAACGCTGAGAGGCATAATCAGTCTTAAATGATGATGATGATGAGGTGTATGGGCCCCTACATGTTGCCTGACCGGTTGACTGCACGAACGTGTTATACGTTCTTCTCAAACTATCTGCCTGATGCACTCGATGATGTTCCACTACATGTTCAGCAGAGGACACCCACACTCTGGAATTTTTGGACAGAATGTTGTGGGTTGGCAGGAGAGCCAACACCGGTACGAGAGGAAGCCGAAAGGCACGCGTTTTAGCTCACGCAGGCTGGCGTGAGGTCTGGAACAGGACAAGGAAATTAGACTTAGAAAAAACTGACGTAGCTGGTGGAATACTTAACTTTAATCCATAAATGGTGAACGTCGGTCTTGACGGTACATGTTTTACAGCATCAATAGTAACTGGTAATGGCGCCTTGCTAGGTCGTAGCAAATGACGTAGCTGAAGGCTATGCTAACTATCGTCTCTGCAAATGAGAGCGTAATTTGTCAGTGAACCATCGCTAGCAAAGTCGGTTGTACCACTGGGGCGAGTCCTATGAAGTCTCTCTAGACCTGCCGTGTGGCGGCGCTCGGTCTGCAATCACTGATAGTGGCGACACGCGGGTCCGACGTATACTAACGGACCGCGGCCGATTTAAAGGCTACCACCTAGCAAGTGTGGTGTCTGGCTGTGACACCACACAGAACATTTCCAGGGAAATGGCTCGGACATGTTGTATGGCCACCACGTTCATCTGACCTAAATCCCCTGGATTTCTTCCTGTGGGGACACCTGAAGGAGCACGCGTTCTCTACTCTGCCGAGGAATGTGAAAGAATTGGTAGCGCGTGTTCATGCTACTCTTGTTACTGTGGGCGCAGCTTTGCTGTGAAAGGTCCAAAGTTGAATTATCCGGCGGGTCGCGCAATGTTTGGACGTGCAGGGAGGTCGCTTTGAGCATCTGTTGTTCTGAGCACAAAGTATTCTGTTGTGAGGGTCATGTGGTCATTAATATGGGCATTATTATTGTCACTGATTGCTAATGTGCAACATCTGAGCGCTCGTTTTACATGTAGTATAAATGAAAATTAGATGTTGTGTTATTGTACTGTGCTATCAATTTTAGCGTCTCGAAACATTGTTTTTGTAGTTATTCTGTCCAATGACAGGTCATTTGGTTCAATTGTCTATTTCTTCTTTGTCTAACCACATATTTGTTACATTCAGCTTAACGAAATGTTCTAAATTTAGGACACGTGTGGCCTAAGAAACGGTGTGTATTACAGTATGAAATGTCAGAATGAAATTAGCAAATAAAAGAAATGCTCCGAGCTCAGGATCGAACCCTGGACCTCCTGCCTACTAAGCTACAACTGTAGCCACTGCACCAACTGAACAACAAGAGTACTACGTGCTGACAGAGGTAGTTACCATACAGCGTTGCCAGATTGCCACTCTTTAACGTCCTTCTTCTGCCGGATGTACTCGTCGGACGAAATTTTGTGACAGACGTTTTTTAAACGCTGTCATGTGAGGAGCCGCACTGCGAAGCCCGAGTGCGCGAATTTCGCTTCACCCTATACATCAAAAAACCTCAAAGTCTTT
Source organism: Schistocerca cancellata (assembly GCF_023864275.1). Taxonomy (NCBI): domain Eukaryota; kingdom Metazoa; phylum Arthropoda; class Insecta; order Orthoptera; family Acrididae; genus Schistocerca; species Schistocerca cancellata. The sequence continues at coordinate 46,438,740 of NC_064628.1, read as the reverse complement.
TTCAATTCATTTCACCCGTTTCAACCCTTGTGTCTTTTGATTTACTGTTTCTCTAAAGAAGCTGTTTAACTCAGAATGAGTAACAGTGCTTTGCATATTTGTCTTTCTTATAACCAATTCTCATTCATGCGCAGCACTAACATTGCCATATTTGTAAGTGCTTCGCGTTTTTCCCTAATTAAGCCTTGTAATTATTTGTTCAGTGCCTGAATAAGAGAATGACATTCTTTTACAGCACTTTTTGCGCAATAGGCCAATTGTTTATTGTGATTTTTATGATGTTTAACTTAATGTAAATTCTTTTCACAGCACTTTTTATTACTTATTTTATTCAACTGAGTGTTTTCTAGTTATGCGGAACAGTTGCTTAGTTGTAAGTTCTTTATTACACTATATTTCTTTTTTGTATCAGTATTCTTATCTCTACAGAAAATTGTGTGCTTTTATGTGCAAATATTTTGTCGGAATATTCATCATGTGTTGTGTCGTATTTATAAATTTGGCTAGAATATTCATGCATATTTTCGATATGTGGTGCTCGAAGGGTTATAAAATATTTTATGAAAGTCCTGATGAAAAACACACACACACTTTTGATAAGTGAATATATTGAGCAGCCTGTTTCAGTCTCCACCACCAGGTCGTCAATAACACAAAGATGAAACAGACTTGATTCTAACTAGAAAGCAACACACAGTAACTTACGTTGGCTCACTGATCTTAAAGCATACGTAGAACATCACCTTAGAATATGCATGTATAAGTCATCACGATTTAGATAATGACAAGTCTGCGTCATATTTAAAACAGATTGACAGTTCACGAGGAATGTCGCTAAAGAGCTCAGTTTGAAAAGGCAACACCTGTAAAAACAGTCATTTTGTAAAAACACTTAAAAGTAAACATGTTCTAGAAGCTGATACGACGCTTAACCCTGTCACAATCCTATAAGTGCATAAGCTTCTGTGGCAAGAGTCATCTTCGGTAAGCTTCATTTTAGCATTAGGCCGCATCATTTTGAAATACTGAAAACAACATTTACGTCGTCTTTGTAGCTGCCCTCTTCTGGGTGACTAAACTGCTGGTTTCTGGAAATGGTCTTCGCCATACACCTACCTGTTTCGGTTGCCACGTGAAAACAGAAATTCCTGTACTGGAACAATGGACAGTCACAGCCCAGGCGCCTGTGGGACATGGTTGTATGGATGGCATCAGCTTATGCCTCTGAAACAAATAATTGATAAAGAACAGCAAACGGCAGTTTGTACCAACAGGCATAGGCAGTTTATTGCCATGTTCTCCGTTGATTATGATGTTAGAGTGTTTAATTATCTTAGTAGCCTGTCTTATTTTCCTCTACAGCACTCATGGCTGTCGGGCAAGCATATAAACATCAGAAATATAAAGAACTGATCAGGTTTCACTTTTGTCATTAGTTTGTGGACAATGAATATGACCTATTTATAAACGTAATCATGTAATCCAAAAATGATTATTTTAAAAATGTATTCTGTTCAAGTACAATGATGACAATAGCTTGAGGAAACAGTGACAACGGATGTCACTACACACTCAAGGAAGTTTGTTATTGTGTTGCCTAGAGACAACAAGTGAGAACGCAACGGGAAGCAAAGCAGGAACTTAGGAACAGCAATGGCTTCCTGTGTGTGGGGGGGGGGGGGGGCGACTGGGATGTGTGTGTGTGTGTGTGTGTGTGTGTGTGTGTGTGTGTGTATGAGGGATGTGTTATTTGTAGTCTAGCCGCCTCCTTATACTAGATGTCCTGTTTGCTCAGTACAGCTTGGTGTTTCAGAACAAGTGAGTTTGGTTTGAGCTAAATATGGGGCCCATAAATTTGGAAAAGATAGAATAGTTTGTACAGTAAATGATATGTCACAGTGCAAGTCTTTATAAATTACTGCGAGGAACTCTTTTACAGAATAAAAGGAGTGTGTGGCAAGGAAGCTTTTCAACTTAGCTATGGAAACTTTTTTTTTTTTTAATTTAGCGGCCCTTGGACCGATCTAATTGTATGCTGCATTTTGTCATACCTTGTGTAAATCTTTTCACATCTTTGTGCCTATTACTGCCAGTATCCTCCATAATCTGATCTGCAACTTCTACTCTGTCTTCGTGTGCCCTACTATTTTTCATCTGTACTACTCCTCCCAGTGGAAGGTTCACTATTCCTCGATGCCATAGCAGTTGTACCCTGTCCCTCCATGGAATTCTTTTCTCAACTATTGCTGTTAGTACTTCTTTTTTCGGACTTCACTTCTTCGCCTTTGGTTTTCTACCACTGATAAGATCTGTTCCGGTAACAAACAGTTAGTCAGAGAACCGAAACCGATCGAAGTGGCACTGTGATTGGCACAATAGAGAGCGGTTCAAACCCCCTGCCCAGTTACCCAGATGTAGGTTTCCCGTGGTTTTCCTAAATTGCTTTAGATAAATGTCAGGCTGGTTCCATTGAAAAGGACACATCCGGTCTTCTCCCACATCTTTTCCCAATCCGAAGGTGTACTACGTTGACATCGTCAACGCGACGTTAAGGAGCTGGTCTTCCTTCCTTTCCTTCAATTAAGCCAACTTTTCTTAGAGGAAAGAATTAATGATCTTGTGGTTATCATTAAAGTGTTTGAGATTGGCTTGGGCTGCGTGGTGGTTTGTTACATTTCACCTCATGCACTAAAGATTTAAATAAGTTGCCACTTGACTACTCCTTCTATAAATAGTGAATGTTGCTTACTGAATACTGAGCCGCTCTTAAGCGTTATTAATCAGGTTCCAACTAGCCTCTGCCCAAATCCGTGTGCCTTCTCTCTTCAACTTGGCTCAGACTTCGCCTCCTCACAGGCTACAGATAAAGCTGCTGAAAATTAACTTCTCGTTCTCATTCACTCCATCACATAAATAAGAAGTCAGATTCAGTTCACTTTCTCATATATTACAACTCAATACATAATAAATGAAGGCAGCTACCAACTTGTATACTACCTCATGTACGTAGTACATGACAGATCTGATTTCAACTTCACAATTAACAATTACAGTACTATTATTATGTTTGACATTTCGCGTTCTTAGATTTCGTTGACCTCTTTCTTCCGCAATGCCCGCTCCATGGAACTTCTACCTACGCCTCAGCAGGTAGGGTTGTCTGACTGCTACTCATTTTCGTACAGTTATTAGGCCGAAGAAATGCAGATGATAAACGGGTATTCATTGGACAAATATATTATACTAGAACTGACGTGTGATTACATTTTCACGCAATTTGGGACCATAGATCCTGAGAAATCAGCGCCGGCCGCGGTGGTCTAGCGGTTCTAGGCGCTCAGTCCGGAACCGCGCGACTGCTACGGTCGCAGGTTCGAATCCTGCCTCGGGCATGGATGTGTGTGATGTCCTTAGGTTAGTTAGGTTTAAGTAGTTCTAAGTTCTAGGGGACTAATGACCACAGATGTTAAGTCCCATAGTGCTCAGAGCCATTTGAACCATTTTTGAGAAATCAGCACCCAGAACAACCACCTTTCGCCGTAATAATGGCCTTAATACGCCTGGGCATTGAGTCAAAGAGAGCTTGGATGGCGTGTACAGGTACAGCTGCCCATGCAGCTTCAACACCATACCACAGTTCATCAAGAGTAGTGACTGGCGTATTGTGACAAGCCAGTTGCTCGGCCACCATTGACCAGAGGTTTTCAATTGGTGAGAGATCTGGAGAATGTGCTGGCCAGGGCAGCAGTCGGACATTTTCTGTATCCAGAAAGGCCCGTGCAGGACCTGCAACATGCGGTCGTGCATTATCCTGCTCAAATGTAGGGTTTCGCAGGGATCTAATGAAGGGTAGAGCCACGGGTCGTAACACATCTGAAATGTAACGTCCACTGTTCAGAGTGCTGTCAATGCGAACAAGAGGTGACTGAGATGTGTAACCAATGGCACCCCATACCATCACGCTGGGTAATACGCCAGTATGGCGATGGCGAATACACGCTTCCAATGTGCGTTCACCGCAATGTCGCCAAACACGGATGCGACCATCATGATGCTGTAAACAGAACCTGGATTCATCCGAAAAAATGACGATTTTCCATTCGTGCACCCAGGTTCGTCGTTGAGTACACCATCGCACGCGCTCCTGTCTGTGATGCAGCGTCAAGAGTAACCGCAGCCATGGTCTCCGAGCTGATAGTCCATGCTGCTGCAAACGTCTTCGAACTGTTCGTGCAGATGGTTGTTGTCTTGCAAACGTCCCCATCTGTTGACTCAGGGATCGAGACGTGGCTGCACGATCCGTTACAGCCATGCGGATAAGATGCCTGTCATCTCGACTGCTAGTGATACGAGGCCGCTGGGATCCAGCACGGCGTTCCGTATTACCCTCCTGAACCCACCGATTCCATATTCTGCTAACAGTCATTGGATCTAGACCAACGCGAGCAGCTATGTCGCGATACAATGAACCGCAGTCGCGATAGGCTACAATCCGATCTTTATCAAAGTCGGGAACGTGATGGTACGCATTTCTCGTCCTTACACGGGGCATCACAACAGCGTTTCACTGCTGTTTGTGTATGAGAAATCGGTTGGAAACTTTCCTCATGTCAGCACGTCGTAGGTGTCGCCAGCGGCGGCAACCTTGTGTCAATGCTCTGTATAGCTAATCATTTGCATATCACAGCATCTTATTCCTGTCGGTTAAATTTCGCGTCTGTAGCACGTCATCTTCGTGGTGTAGCAATTTTAATGGCCGGTAGTATATATATAAAGTAGAAGAAAAGTTCCTAATTATGATAGGTCCGAAATCAGTACCTGTTGGGAAATGGGTTGTTTTCACCTGAGATGAATTAGCACAGTACGCACCTGTGGGCAGGCGCAGATCCTCGAGGAGTCATGGAGGTGAGGCAACAGGATCACTTCAGTATCGATGTACGGGCAGGAACGGTCAGCGACGAACTCGTAGGGCAAGACACGTCACCAGACACATAAACAGATGCTGTGTATCGCCGATTTCTGCACGATGAATCTCCAGCGCTATTGGAGAGCGGTAATCTTGCAGAAAGACGAAGACTGTGTTTTATGCACGACGGGGCAACGCCCAGTTTTCTACGAACCGATTGATGGTTTCTCACTGAAACGTTCGAAGTGGAAGGTTTTGGTCGAGGAGGTCCGGTAGCATGGTTTTCGCATCCATCGGACCTGTCTCCGTTGGTTTTCCTTCCATCAGGACACCGCGAAAGAGGGCTGATGGGTGTGTCAGGATGTGTGATAACCACATGCAACACTACATGTAGTGATTCTTTCTACGTAACAGACATGTCTCAACAGGTATCGGGTTCCGAAAAGATCATTTGACCAATACTGCCTCCTTTGGCAAATATGTGACACTTTTTAAACATCCTCTATTTAACATAAAGTCGGGAAATACGCCTGCTTGTCAAGTGTGACAAGACACAAATTGCTAATAAGATGAGCAGTCAGCAACAACGAGCATTCAACACTGGAAGAATCAACATGGGTTTGCAAGCACAGATGATGTAAAGCTCAACCCGTTCTTTTTGTTGACGTCATGTAAAAGAAGTAGAAGATTTCATGTTGATATCTCGTTTCTTTACATTCAGAAAACTGCTGCTACGCCAACTTGCAACCTAAGCAAAAAATTCTTACTGGACATCAGACTAAGTATACAACGGCGTGATGATTTTCCAGCAATTGCCCTGACTAAATGGTCCTCAGTCAGGAACCAACATCAGAAGCTGGAGTTGACCCACCACAAACGAGATATGACTGTGGTTGTGTACAGCGTGTTTCATGACGAATGGTAAATATTTCGGGATCCAGTTGAACAGATATGTTCAAGTTAAAGTATTCGTATAACGACGTATTCACTTATACACACATCAAACGAAGTTTTGCATTACCTCGGTTCCGAGAGTTCCGAAACCTGTACAGAAAATTGGAATAGAGATCAACATAAACATAATTTCCACTCTTTTTATTGCTCATGAAAACCACACGTTGCATGTTGTACCACCATACAGCGAGACCTTCAGAGGTGGTGGTCCAGATTGCTGCACGCACCGGTACTTCTAATACCCAGCAGCACGTCCTCTTGCGCTGATGCATGCCCGCATTCGTCGTGGCATTCTATCCACAAGTTCATCAAGGCACTGTTGGTCCAGACTGTCCCACTTCTCAACGGCGATTCGGCGTAGATCCCTCAGAGTGGTTGGAGGGTCACGTCGTCCATAAACAGCCCTTTTCAATCTATCCGAGGCATGTTCCATAGGGTTCTCGTCTGGAGAACATGCTGGCCACTCTAGTCGAGCGATGTCGTTATCCTGAAGGAGGTCATTCACAAGATGTGCACGATGCGGGCGCGAATTGTTGTCCATGAAGACGAATGCCTCGCCAATATGCTGCCGATATAATTTGTGTGACGTCCCCGTTCCTTCTCGTTCCTCGTTCTAACAATCTCGTCATCACTAATTCTGTAACTATTCCTGCCATTGTCAAAGCTTATTGGTCCAGTTAACTTCACTCCTACCACCGCCAGCTGGGAAAAGCATCGTTTTCACAGTGGCAGGGGGATTCACTCCATCGTAGTTCGTAAGTTGAAGGCGGAAGGGGGTAGAAGGGAAAGGAACTACAGGGCTATTACAAATGATTGAAGCGATTTCATAAATTCACTGTAGCTCCATTCATTGACATATGGTCACGACACACTATAGATACGTAGAAAAACTCAGAAGTTTTGTTCGGCTGAAGCCGCACTTCAGGTTTCTGCCGCCAGAGCGCTCGAGAGCGCAGTCAGACAAAATGGCGACAGGAGCCGAGAAAGCGTATGTCGTGCTTGAAATGCACTCACATCAGTCAGTCATAACAGTGCAACGACACTTCAGGATGAAGTTCAACAAAGATCCACCAACTGCTAACTCCATTCGGCGATGGTATGCGCAGTTTAAAGCTTCTGGATGCCTCTGTAAGACGAAATCAACGGGTCGGCCTGCAGTGAGCGAAGAAACGGTTGAACGCGTGCGGGCAAGTTTCACGCGTAGCCCGCAGAAAATTGGCTCATGCCACAACTGGAGACCGACAGCGCCGACTTCATCTTTCAACAGGATGGTGCCCCACCGCACTTCCATCATGATGTTCGGCATTTCTTAAACAGGAGATTGGAAAACCGATGGATCGGTCGTGGTGGAGATCATGATCAGCAATTCATGTCATGTCTCCCGACTTAACCCCATGCGATTTCTTTCTGTGGGGTTATGTGAAAGATTCAGTGTTTAAACCTCCTCTACCAAGAAACGTGCCAGAACTGCGAGCTTGCATCAAGGAACTCATTAATGGAGACATGCTGCGCCGAGTGTGGGAGGAACTTGATTATCGGCTTGATGTCTGCCGAATCACTAAAGGGGCACATATCGAACATTTGTGAATGCCTAAAAAAACTTTTTGAGTTTTTGTATGTGTGTGCAAAGCATTGTGAAAATATCACAAATAATAAAGTTATTGTAGAGCTGTGAAATCGCTTCAATCATTTGTAATAACCCTGTATTGATGAGAGCTGCCGCGGGACTTAACGCGGCGACGAGTGAAAATGTGTGCCGGAATGGGATTCGAACCCGGGATAGCCTGCTTGCTAGGCAGTTGCGTTAACCGCTGAGTCACCCTGACACAGTGTTTACCGCACTTGCGCGGACTACCTGGGCACGCCTCCCTGCTGCCCCACACTCCCACCTAGCGCCACGCATCTGCAGTCGCTGCCCACGTCCTCCATGCTCGCTACTTTGAGGTTCCCACACTGGAGGTGGTGGATGCATTGCTCATTGAGGCGAATCATTTATATGGATGCATGGTGTCCGTTCTTTTGGAACGCGCCAGGTTAGCCGGGAGCGCTAAAGCGCTGCTTCCTGGACTCGGGTAGGCGCGCCGGCCCTGGATCGAATCCGCCCGGCGGCTTAACGACGGAGGGCGGTGTGCCGGCCAGCCTGGATGTGGTTTTTAGGCGGTTTTCCACATCCCACTAGGTGAATACCGGGCTGGTCCCCACGTCCCGCCTCAGTTACACGGTTCACAAACATCTGAACACTTTCGCACTATTCCATGGATTACACTAGACACAGACCGTTGGGGTCCACTCGTTCCGTCCCAGGGGGGGGAGGGGGTACGGGGTGGCGGCAGGAAGGGCATCCGGCCACCCCTTCAATTAACCTTGGCACATCCGATGAACCATGCCTACCCTGCGTCATTGCGGGAAAAAGGCACAAGCGAAAGAAAGAAAGGAAGAAAAGGTGTCCGTTTCTTTCGGACATGCCGAAAGGAACAGACGCCACGCATAGTATAATACTTCATCGTAGCTTGCCACTACAGAAATACACAAACGTGAATCACTCTACCTGTTACTGAAAGCCAGATCAAAATGCCTTCAGTAGTGCCTGAGATTTTTTGACGGATCACGAATGCAGTGTAAGATTGTAACGGCAAAAAAAAAAAAAGAAAAAAAAATTCATGTGATATAATTAAAGATTACGACGAACCTGTTACGCAGTCGTAACAGGAGGAGAGGTGCCACTCCGACGTGGTGCGTAGGTGGTGGATAGGGAGGGGGGGGGGGTGATCCTCACTGGCTTGCCAACGGACTTGAGCGAAATAAAATAGCTCTCGCAGACCAGACACAAATCCTCTGGATTAACACTCCAGTTGTATCTCGAGCAATCTTCGGAAAGCTCCACCACTCCAACTTTAGAAATTTCATGGAAATAGAATTTGTAACGTGGTCCTTAGTTGGCCAATTAGTGTAAATAAACAATAAATTACAGTTTAATAATTTCGGATTTTTTCCTTTACTTGTACTGCGGATCCTTGATTCTAGACCAAATAGAAATATCGTATAGGGTTTGATGAGCGAGCATCAAAAAGTAGCTGTGTCTTTTGATTGCAATGGTTAGAAGCTTAAACGTTTTTCACCGGCAAGGAATCACAGACAGAAGGGCAACCAAGTGACCCTATGAGGGGTGTGTTTTTACCGACTGAGGCACGGAACAAGAGAAAAGCTCTTCCCATGTGACCGTTTAAGCAACGACGCTGAGAAACCTATGCGTGTGCACGTACACAGTGGCGTCTCACGCGAGGACGGCGTTATACACGTGGGAAAGAGGACAGGAGGCAGGCACGGCATAGCTGAGGGCGTCTCGGGCCAGCGAGCGCGCCGGAACTGCCCGCCGAGGTCACAGCGGGCTTCCGGCAGCGCAGCCGCCCCCAGGGCGCTATCAACACACGCCAAGGCCAGCGGGGGCGGCGTACTGAAGCCCGTGCGCTGTCGACTGTCTAGCGCTGTCTCGTTTCCTGTCGACTCCCCACAGCTGCGGGCGCACGTATACCGCTGATAAAGGGCAGCTGTGGCACTGCTCGCGCCACACTCCGTAACTGCCTTCAATGAATTACGTGTCCGAGGTCGAAGTCTGACAGAATGGGAGCCGACAAGTGCTTTTTACAGACGTTACTGTATGCGAAAGAGTGTAAACAGTGTAAGTCCTTGTACCGGATGAAGCACAGCCGTACAAACCAAACCATCGACGAAATCAATTTACTTGAAGCAATAGCAGTTAACAATGAGTATAAACCAAACATAGTAGATGACGTTCTTAAAAAGAAAACTGATAAAAGAATTACTACGCTAGGCACTCCTGTCATCGAGTCTAACTCAAAAAAAAATTCTCTATTCCTTTCGTGGGGCCTGCCTCTCATCAGATCCAACGCATTCTCCGAAAGAAACACGATTGCAACGTTGCTTTCTCTACTAATAACAATTTGAAAAGAAACTTCATTCATAATTTACATTCTATTCGTTCCCTTTAGAAAATTCTGGTGTCTACAAAATTGTCTGCGATACTTGCACCTCTTACTATATAGGATAAACTGGACGTGCCATTACTACCACATATAAAGAACACTTGCTAAGAAAAAATGGCACTAGCCCCCCAAAATTCATCTTTTGCCGACGATCTTCTGATTACAGGTCATTCACCTAAAGCCATCTGCGATAGCAACATTTTGCACACCGAAAAGAAAGGGCGTAGACTAGACATTCTAGAAGAATTAGAGATTTTCAAGCATCTAGCACGAAAGGACAGCCTCGTCCTTAACGAACAGCTACAACTACGTAACAAAAATTTTTTCAACGGTATAAAGCCGTTACTCGATATCTGACTTCGGCTCTCCTTGTGCAGGTTGCCGAAATGTTCTTTTCCTAAGGTAGTCCTATGTTTTCTAATTATCAAATGTTTCTTGGCTGTATTTCACGTCAATATTTGCTTTCTAAAAGTTGTCATTCAGTCCTATCCACATTTTCATAATGATACTTTCATGTTTTACCTTCCTGTTATAAGCTTTGGTGTAAACAAAATGTTATGTTGTATGCCACTATCAGACAAACATTGCTTTCCATTATGTACCCGGTGGTCTAGCGGTTCTGGCGCTGCAGTCCGGAACCGCGGGACTGCTACAGTCGCAGGTTCGAATCCTGCCTCGGGCATGGGTGTGTGTGATGTCCTTAGGTTAGTCAGGTTTAAGTAGTTCTAAGTTCTAGGGGACTTATGACCTAAGATGTTGAGTCCCATACTGCTCAGAGCCATTTGAACCATTTGAACCATTATGTACCAAATACTGTTTATTTATAATCATTTCTGCCCATATTTAAATGTGAAGTAGCCTAATTGTACCTACGGCTACTAGATGGCCCGCTCGTTGCAGTGCAATGTTCACCTGGCCGCATTTGTTAACGTGGGCACCTCAGTCCGTTTACAACCTGCACGACACGAGTAACGAGCAGCCCTTAGTGGCTCGCCATCACAGTTTTTTATCTTAAATATCTTTGTGACTAATGCCCTTTTGGCATATTTATTATTTTATAAATGACATATAATTACTGCCAGTCTTTCACGATAATTCCGTACTTATAATTTGTATCATACGTTTTTAGCCATAATTCTGTGACCATGTTATAGACCATTCTTTGGTTTAAATTCTGAGGAAGACACTCCTAGCAGTAATGAAACCCGGTTAATTCGTTAAAAATTAGTGACCAAGGGCTGTTTTCTTTTAATCGCAAACCATATAAACCATATAATCATGTCAGAGCAGTCCGCCTCCCTAACTGCGTGGTTTAGAAATACTTTTATCTTAATAATATGAATATTTGTATATGTGTTTGGAGAGGGAGAGCCGGCCGGAGTGGCCGAGCGGTTCTAGGCACTAAAGTCTGGAACCGCGCGACCGCTACGATCGCAGGTTCGAATCCTGCCTTCGGCATGGATTTGTGTGATGTCCTTAGGTTCGTTAGGTTTAACTAGTTCCAAGTTATAGGGGACTGATGCCCACAGCTGTTAAGTCCCATAGTGCTCAGAGCCATTTGAACCATTTTTGGAGAGGGAGAGATTGATTTTTGATTGAGACTTTAAGTTGTAACTGGTATTTGAATTTTGGTTGCTGCCTCCTTAAATGATCAGCTTCTGCACCAGTTGGTGACGTATTATAATTTGTAGGATGTTATTGTTCTTTAAGATTTAAAATACGACTCCGTAGGTTACTTGGTCGTATTGCGGATAGCTTTGAGCCCAAGTTTTCGTAGCTTTTCATACCTAAGGGACCACTGTTGTAAGTAAATAAGATCAAACAGCAATTTGCTTTTCGTGAGAAAAGGAGATTTCTTGGCACACAAACTTCCTTCAAACTACACACCCTGTCGCATCAAAATTGGTCAGTGGAGTTCGGCACCATACTAATATACAAGGACACAATCCAATTACTGCAATTAAGAAATGATGAGAGGTTGTTACGTATTGAATGAAAACTATAGAGAATGCATTTCCTTTCCTGTATTTTAGTGAACTTTGTACACTTAGAATTCCGTTGATTGATTGCCGGCGACGACAGTGAAATTCACTTCCTTTTCCAAATACAAGATGTTTCTATTGTTCACCTCCAGAAGATTTATATACATAAATGTTTGGGAACTCTTGCACATAATTTACTCGGTTTTATCACTAAAATAGTAATTTTCATTAAATGTAACAATACGTTCTGCCGGCCGGTGTAGCCGAGCGGTTCTAGGCGCTTCAGTCTGGAACCGCGCGACCGCTACAGTCGCAGGTTCGAATCCTTACTGTTTTACCTTACTGTTATAAGCTTTGATGTAGACGAAATGTTATGTTGTATGCTACTGTCAAACAAACATTGCTTTCCATTATGTACCAAATACTGTTTATTTATAATCATCACCAGTTCGTGACGTATTATAATTTGGAGGATGTTATTGTTCTTTAAGATTTAAAATACGACTCTGTTGGTTACTTGGCCATATTACGGATAGCTTTGGGCTCAAGTTTTCGTAGCTTTTCATACTTAAGGGACCACTGTTGTAAGTAAATAAGATCAAACAGCAATCTGCTTTTCATGGGAAAAGGAGATTGCTTGGCACACAAACTTCCTTCAAACTACACGTCGTGTTGCATCAAAATTGGTCAGTGGTGTTCGACAACATACAAGGTCCGGCAGAAAAACCTCCCCTTTAAGGAAAGCTAATAAAAACAAAACCAAATAAGGTAGAACAATTTTATTTATACTAAATAAAAGTACATATTATGCCATTTTAGAAAATACTCTTATGGTCTTACTTTTTAAATAAAACATCCCTTAAATGGCTTCCTGCACTGTCGACACACTGATTGAGTCTTTCCCTGAAGTTATTCATTACTCTTTGAGTCATTTCAGGTGGAATAGCTTCAACCTCTTGTGTAATTGCTTCTTTCAGGGCTCGTAAAGATTGTGGACGTTGTTCATAAACTTTTGCTTTTAAATAGCCCCAAAGAAAGAAATCACAGGGCGTTAAGTCCGGCGATCGTGGGGGCCAGCCAATGTCTCCACGCAACGAGATCACATGTCCAGGAAACATTTCCTTCACCAATGCCAGTGACTGCCGCGCTGTGTGGGCTGTAGCACCATCTTGCTGGAACCACACGTTCTCTATTTCACCAAAAAGCTCCCTTAGTTGCGGTTGGAGAAAGTCGTGGAGCATGGCACAATAGCGTTCACTGTTGACGGTTAAATTCCTGTCATTTTCTTCGAAAAAGTAAGGACCGATCACTCCGGAATTGTAAACAGCACACCATACTGTTACTTTAGGGCTATGAAGTGGTCGTTGATGAAGTTCTTGGGGATTGTGTTCACACCAGTACCTGCAATTTTGGCTGTTCACTGTTCCGGCAAGGTGAAAGTGTGCTTCATCAGAAAAAATCACAATATCGTTGGGACGAATGTTCCGAAGAAGGTCTTGGCACAAACTTACACGGACACCACAGTCTCGTTCACTCAGTTCCTGCGTAGTTACAAGTTTGTAAGGATGCATTTTAAGATCTCGATGCAAGATTCTTCTCACACTTCGATCAGATATCCGTAATGCTGCCGCATGCTTTTTAGCGGATCGTCGAGGAGATTGTTGAACTGAAGCTCTAACTGAATCAACATTTCCGGGGCCTGTTGCAGTCCGTGGTCGTCCAGGTGGTTTCCTTTTTAATGCGGAACCTGTCTCACGAAAGTTAGCAACCCAAGAATAAATTGTTTTCTTATCGGGAACAGGGTCCCGTCGTCCGAGCGCAAAGCGAACGCGAAAAGCACGTTGAGTATTAATAGGCGATTCGCCATTTTAAATAAAATCTTCCACTACGAAGGCACGATGTTCACCAGACCACGCCATGGCGTACACTGAAAACGGCACGTAGGCAGCTACGTGACGACGCGCCCCCCACCACTCTGCTCCTTCTACTGTCCGCTGCACGTTACTTTGTAATCGGGGAGTTTTTTATGCCGGACCCTGTACTAATTTACAAGAACATAATCCAATTACTGCAATTAAGAAATGATGAGAGGTTGTTACGTATTGAATGAAAACTATAGAGAATGCATTTCCTTTCCTGTATTTTAGTGAACTTTGTACACTTAGAATTCCGTTGATTGATTGCCGGCGACGACAGTGAAGTTCATTTCCTTTTCCAAATACAAGATATTTCTATTGTTCACCTCCAGAAAATTTGTATACATAAATGTTTGGCAACTCTTGCACATTATTTACTCGGTTTTATCACTAAAATAGTAATTTTCATTAAATGTAACAATACGTTCTGCCGGCCGGTGTGGCCGAGCGGTTCTAGGCGCTTCAGTCTGGAACCGCGCGACCGCTACAGTCGCAGGTTCGAATCCTGCCTGGGGCATGGATGTGTGTGGTGTCCTTAGGTTAGTTAGGCTCTAAGTTCTAGGGGACTGATGAGCTCAGATGTTAAGTCCCATAGTGCTCAGAGCCATTTGAACCATTTGAACAATACGTTGTGTGCGACGGCGTAGCAACACGTCCTCTTTCCACAAGATATAGGTTAACAGTCTTCTTTTTTTTTTAATAAATCAATTTTTTTTTTCTAGTCCATATTCAAAGATTCACAACGCGCTAAAGAGTTTCTTGCTGTCCAGCTGCGCTTCATTTCACTTCAAGTACTTTTTGAATCAAATTTACATTTACGGTATTTACATATATTACTGAGTACTGAGTACTGAGTAAAATTAGGCACAAATTAGTTAAGAAAAGGGCAGTGAGGCTCACATAACATTACAGTGGGCAGCGTGATTGAGTTGCACGTACGAGCAAGGGGCCCGGCTTCGATTACCGTCTGGGTTGCGTGTTTTATCCGCTCGGACACAGTGTTGTGTTGTCTTCATCATATTTTCGTCTTTGACACGCGAGTCGCCGAAGTGGCGTCATATAAAACGATTTGCACTAGCCGTCCGAACAACCCCAGATTGAATGTATTTGCAATTCCATGCAACGGAACGACGACAATGGAAATTTTTGCCAGACCGGAACTCGAGACCGGATTTCCTGCTTTTCGCGAGCAGTCACCTTACCAGTAGGCAATCCGAGCACGATTCATGGCCAGACACAAACTTCCATATGTCGTCAATCATGTGTCTACAAGCTGCACTCGTGCATCCATTATGTACATTCCACATACAGGGGAGAAATTTTAATTGAAAGTCGCTTGCCCCGTGTCGACGGACAAAAACGATACTGCACCGTCTATGTTGTTCTGAAGTTCGGACACGTACAGCCGTACAAGTACGATGCACAGTGTCTTCGGACATGCATGCATGTCCAAAGTAACTTTGAATCGCACTTCTGAACAACGCAGGCGCTGCAATATCGTATGCAACCCCAGATGGGGTCTCCCAGCCAATGATGCCATACGATCAATTCATATAAGAACGATTACACTGGGGGGGGGGGGGGGAAGAAGGGTGAATGTGGGAGAGGGGAGGGGCATATCATGTTCGTCTCACAGTGAATCACAAAATAGTTCTGAGATTTCACTAGAAATTTTACTGGGTACATTTGCTTCCAGTCAGAATGCACTACATGCTCTGGATTTCTACAGAAATACTGTATTTTACGTTTGACTGTATGGCAGGCCAGGATGTCAGTTCGGTTAGCGAAGATAATTTTTCTTGGGGGGTCTAACAACCCTACCACAACAAAGGTCAAAAATTAATTATGATTGTAGTGTTGCTCACGCTGCTAAATATTGCATTTTCGGGCAACAACAAAGTTATATTATATGGCAGGTGTCATTTGAGCACAGTTAATAAAGTCATTTCTCGAAATAATGGATAAACTAGGCACTCATCTTTTCGTGTTTCCCACGCTGGTGAACTCATGGCTCAATCGTCGAAAATCTAGGAGTTGTAGAATTTTGGAACACGTATTGTGTTCGAGTATAATGACTTTTCTGGAGACTAAAAATCTACTCTGTAGGAATCAGCATGGGTTTCGAAAAAGACAGTCATATGAAACCCAACTCGCGCTATTCGTCCACGAGACTCAGAGTGCCATAGACACGGGTTCACAGGTAGATGCCGTGTTTCTTGACTTCCGCAAGGCGTTCGATACTGTTCCCCATAGTCGTTTAATGAACAACGTAAGAACATATGGACTATCAGACCAATTGTGTGATTGGATTGAGGAGTTCCTAGATAACAGAACGCAGCATGTTATTCTCAATGGAGAGAAGTCTTCCGAAGTAAGAGTGATTTCAGGTGTGCCGCAGGGGAGTGTCATAGGACCGTTGCTATTCACAATATACATAAATGACCTGGTGGATGACATCGGAAGTTCACAGAGGCTTTTTGCAGATGATGCTGTGGTGTATCGAGAGATTGTAACAATGGAAAATTGTACTGAAATGCAGGAGGATCTGCAGCGAATTGACGCATGGTGCAGGGAATGGCAATTGAATCTCAATGTAGACAAGTGTAATGTGCTGCGAACACAGAAAGATAGATCCTTTATCATTTAGCTACAAAATAGCAGGTCAGCAACTGGAAGCAGTTAATACCATAAATTATCTGGGAGTACGCATTAGGAGTGATTTAAAATGGAATGATCATATAATGTTGATTGTCGGTAAAGCAGATGCCAGACTGAGATTCATTGGAAGAATCCTAAGGAAATGCAATCCGAAAACAAAGGAAGTAGGTTACAGTACGCTTGTTCGCCCACTGCTTGAATACTGCTCAGCAGTGTGGGATCCGTACCAGATAGGGTTGATACAAAACATAGAGAAGATCCTACGGAGTGCAGCGCGCTTCGTTACAGGATCATTTAGTAATCGCGAAAGCGTTACGGAGATGATAGATAAACTCCAGTGGAAGACTCTGCAGGAGAGACGCTCAGTAGCTCGGTACGGGCTTTTGTTAAAGTTTCGAGAACATACCTTCACCGAAGAGTCAAGCAGTATACTGCTCCCTCCTACGCATATCTCGCGAGGAGACCATGAGGATAAAATCAGAGAGATTAGAGCCCACACAGAGGCATACCGACAATCCTTCTTTCCACGAACAATACGAGACTGGAATAGAAGGGAGAACCGATAGAGGTACTCAAGGTACCCTCCGCCACACACCGTCAGGTGGCTTGCGGAGTATGGATGTAGATGTAGATGTAGATGTAGATGATTCCAAGCTCGGATGCAAAGAGGCCTAGGTGTTATACTGCGATATTCAGAAGTTTTATAGGTGTATTTCATAAACCATTCTTGAAGATTAAACTTTTGCAAGTTAGGGCAATGGTGATGTAAAAAAGTAACCAGCACTCCGAATTTAAGTTACACTTCTTTTTTATTACTTTTGTTGCAATATCACGTAACTCGTTCCAAAACATCACTTCACAATATGAAACATACTTGAAAATATCTTCCTTACTGTTAAAGTTCAAATTGCATAAACTGACAACAATTTGCGTCTTTTTAACATGACGACCAAAGCTTCACTCTCTAACAACTGCTTACGCGCCCAAAAATCAGAGTTACAAGTACGTCAAAGATCATAGCGACAAAAGAAAGAATACACATAAGAATAATATCATTGCAATATATACATATCGATGTATCGAAGTACCTCTACATTAATGAAATCAAATCTGAATGTTGTCACAGAAATATTTTAACTATTTTACAGAAACACAGTAGAATATTGCTGGTATCGAGAGGTTGAGGTGAGGTGCCGTAATGGTTACGTAATTCGAGTACCATTACGGGGGGGCAGGGGAGCGGGGAGTGAAAGCGGTAATCTCCTTCTCCCGCGTCGTCCACGACCCCCTATAGATAAGTCCTTGAATATTTTAAACAGTGTTAAATCCAGAATTACATGTGTCGCTAAGAATTATCTGTGTCTCTACTTTCTATGTGTGTTCAGCATCTATATTTCTTAAGAGATGGGAAGAAACTAGACTATAAACGCCTTAAATTCCTTTCTCTATTTACTATAAGAGGGTAATAATTATGTAGCCTCGCGAGGCCTACTAATCAGAAATAACTAAAAGCGGTTTGCCGGGAAAGCATCTCGCTAGGTCACGTGGATGACTAGACATCTAGCAACAGTAATCAGCGAAGAAAATAATATCGTTATCATTCAAGTACACACAGTAAAACTGTCCTCGCCGGCGCAGTGGCCGAGCGGTTCTAGGCGCTACAGTCTGGAACCGCGGGACCGCTACGGTCGCAGGTTCGAATCCTGCCTCGGGCATTGATGTGTGTGATGTCCTTAGGTTAGTTAGGTTTAAGTAGTTCTAAGTTCTAGGGGACTGATGACCTCAGAAGTTAAGTCCCATAGTGCTCAGAGCCATTTGAACCATTTTTGAAAACTGTCCTTGTAGCTTGCATACTCCAAGTATAATGCGCGTAGCTGTTTCAAGTCTTGTGCAAAACTTTTGCCCTAAAGAAGTTTGTTCCTCGAAAGAACTTTACAAAATAACGCATGGCCGTCACCGTCGGAAGTTGCAAGGAAATAGTGCAACGTTTCCGACGCCGGAAACTCTGAATGACTGCTTGGTATAGTGACGTGTAATGAATCACGATTTTACCGGTCTGAGACGGAAGAACGCCGCAATCGCCAACCTATCGTTCCAAATGACTGTCTTCCTGTGAGGGCCCAGCCAAGTGCGAAACAAACCGGCTCTGGCCTTATTTATTTTCAAATGGTTCAAATGGCTCTGAGCACTATGGGACTCAACATCTTAGGTCATAAGTCCCCTAGAACTTAGAACTACTTAAACCTAACTAACCTAAGGACATCACACACACCCATGTCCGAGGCAGGATTCGAACCTGCGACCGTAGAAGTCCCGGTTCCGGACTGCAGCGCCAGAACCGCTAGACCGCTGCGGCCGGCTATTTATTTTCAACACGTAAGATCAGCTGGACGGAAATGTTGGTGTCCTGAAAACAGGTTACAGGATGTACATTAAGAAAACTAGAAGAAGCGTAATGGAGATCCCGCAAAGAGGATATAAAACGTTAATCTGCATGTTATCACAGAGTATTAATTCATCCATAAAACTACAGAAATTCAGCCGTAACTATATTTTGATTGTTACTAATATATTCGGAGCGGATTGGACACACTGACGGTAAAGTGTGATTGTGTAATTGTTATTCCATCCCCCTCACCCCACAGCGGCAGGAGTTGATCTGTCAGTGGCTACAATCCGCCATTCTAGAAGCAAGCGATTTTATACATTTAAAATATACTACAATTTTTATGGGCTTTTGAAAAACTGCATCTTTTCACAATAAAATACAGATGTTGAGTTGCGTTGATCGAAGGATAAAATACTGATTTGTTTATTGTTTTTGAAATATTTATACAGAGATGAATGAAGTGATAAGGTCTATTAGGGATAAGTGTATAACGGGTTTTGTATTTTTTAGGGTTATATGTAGTGTCGATGTCAGCTGATGGATTTGGGAGGGTAATCAGTGATGAGATTCGAACCAAGCCCTAGGATGTGGGTAGGATGGTAGTGTTGAGGACAAGGGGAGGAGGCGGAGGTTCTGCTATATGTCTGGTAGGATGGATATAAATCAGGGTGGATTTCATGGGGCGGGTAAGGGGAGGTGATTAAAGTTTGGTCGGGAGAGGATGTGTAGAGTGGGGAAGTGTGGTGGTGAGGAAAATAAATTGGTACTGGCGCGGCAGAGCACTAGCGTCAGAGAGCAGAGAGAGAGAGGGGGGGGGGGACTAAGGAGTGGTTTCCGTCAAGATTGCGGGTAATGTAGGATATTGAGAGGTGTTCTAAGCAGAACAGAAGGGTAAGGAATTTTCTGCTACAAGATTCGTATAGGGGAGTGTAAGCGGATCTGAAAGGCTAGGCGGAGTATGTGGCGTTCTAGAGCCGGTAGAGCTTGACAGTAATTTGGAGGAACGAGCACCCATTTTACATTTGCTCAACAGAGCACGGGTGGATCAACGATTTATAGGTGTTGAGGACTGAAGAAGGATGCAGTCGCCATGCTTGTCTGGTCAGTAGTTTTAGTCTATTTTGGGCTTTCTGTTAAACGGTTTGTAGATGGGGTTTCCACGTTGGTTGTTGATCAAACGTTAGTCTGAGGTATTTTAGCGTGATAGTTAAATGGACACGATGGTTTTATACGGTGACAGAAGTTGGGACGAAAAATGCAGCTGATTAGGTCTAATTCGTTCTATAGTTATTGCCTGGGCTTTGGAAGGTTTATTCATTTTGATGTAGCTCGGGGAGATGAACTGCTTGAGATGGATCTGGAGGGAACGTTGGGATTTCTGTAGGGCAGCGTTTAGCGCTTGAAAAGCAGTGTCATCCGCCTACTGGAGGAGACGTTCAGGAAGAGGCGTCTTGTTTATATCGGCTGTGTATACGACTTACAGGAATAGACAAAGCATAAATACTTGAGGCAGACCTGCAGTAGGATAGATGATATTGTGGACAAAGGATGGGCGATTAGATAGATAGGAAACAGTTAGGAGGGAGATGGTTAATTGGAAGTGCCTATGTCTAGAGTCTGAATGCCACACACGGTCGTAGGCTTTTTCGAGGTCGAAGCACACAAAAATTGAGGAGGATTTATTTTTGTTATGTTGATGGGACAAGAAACGTGTGAGGTAAAGAAGTTGGTCACGAGAGAAGTTGGGACAGAAGCCATACTAGTTCACAGGGAGGCAAAAAACAGTTAGTTTGAGTGTTTATGGATGTGTTGGGAGAGGATGGCTTCGAAAACGTTGTTAAACACCGAGATGAGGCTGATGGGGCGACAGTAGATCTCCCAGGGGTTTGTTTGGTTTGAGGAAAAGTAGGATTTTGGAAGTATTCCCTAGCTCAGGGCAGCAACCTATGGAAAGTATTGTAATGGGTTCCAAAAGTTTTGGAGAAGTAATAGGGACTATCTTTTGCGTTTCTGTAGGTAATTTAGTCGTGACCGAATACAGTGTTGTGTTTTTTGTGTAACACGTGTCTTATGTCATTTGCTGTGGACAGTTATGCGATCCCACCCACATTATATACCGTCGGGCGAACCAAGTGCATATGAATATACGGCAAATCATAGTGGAAGAAATCCACACAGGTGCCAGCAGGAGGGTTCGGAAATTCCCGCTACAAACTTCTAGGTCTGTAGATGGAAGTGAATACATAATATTTTGGATAGTAACCCATATCCGGAGACGTGTCGTTTCCGTTCTACGATGGTTTCAGTTCAGATGTTCGACTCGTTCATCGGAAGTTCCATGCGGCTTTTCGCGGCTGATGCTGTAGTATACAGAGAAGTTGCAGCATTAGAAAATTGCAGCGAAATGCAGGAAGATCTGCAGTGGATAGGCACTTGGTGCAGGGAGTGGCAACTGACCCTTAACATAGACAAATGTAATGTATTGCAAATGGTTCAAATGGCTCTGAGGACTATGGGACTCAACTGCTGAGGTCATTAGTCCCCTAGAACTTAGAACTAGTTAAACGTAACTAACCTAAGGACGTCACAAACATCCATGCCCGAGGCAGGATTCGAACCTGCGACCGTAGCGGTCTTGCGGTTCCAGATTGCAGCGCCTTTAACCGCACGGCCACTTCGGCCGGCTAATGTATTGCGAATACATAGAGAGAAGGATCCTTTATTGTATGATTATATGATAGCGAAACAAACACTGATAGCAGTTACTTCCGTAAAATATCTGGGAGTATGCGTACGGAACGATGTGAAGTGGAATGATCATATAAAATTAATTGTTGGTAAGGCGGGTGCCAGGTTGAGATTCATTGGGAGAGTCCTTAGAAAATGTAGTCCATCAACAAAGGAGGTGGCTTACAAAACACTCGTTCGACCTATACTTGAGTATTGCTCATCAGTGTGAGATCCGTACCAGGTCGGGTTGACGGAGGAGATAGAGAAGATCTAAAGAAGAGCGGCGCGTTTCGTCACAGGGTTATTTGGTAAGCGTGATAGCGTTACGGAGATATTTAGCAAACTCAAGTGGCAGACTCTGCAGGAAAGGCCCTCTGCATCGCGGTGTATCTTGCTGTCCAGGTTTCGAGAGGGTGCGTTTCTGGATGAGGTATCGAATATAATGCTTACCTCTACTTATACCTCCCGAGGAGATCACGAATGTAAAATTAGGGAGATTCGAGCGCGCACGGAGGCTTTCAGAGAGTCGTTCTTCCCGCGAACCATACGCGACTGGAACAGGAAAGGGAGGTAATGACAGTGGCACGTAAAGTGCCCTCCGCCACACACCGTTGGGTGGCTTGCGGAGTATAAATGTAGATGTAGATGTAGATATTTCGGAGACGCACAGGCATTGACTAGGTCTCGCAGCAACGCAGACGTTAAGTGACATTAGGTGATCGTCTGACGTAGTACACGTCATTCTGACTGCCCTGCTGCATACCAGGATAAGAAGAAACCCTCTTTCCCTTGGCAGACGTTGACGGGTTACACATCTGAATTGAAACAGTCGTAGAACGGGAAGGGTACGTGTCCGGACATGGGTTCCATGGGTTCCTATTCAGAATATTATACACTCAGTCCCCTCTACAAGTCGTAGAAGTTTGTAACAACAAATTCCGAACACCCCGTATGCAACCGTGATCTCTCTGTGAAGGCTGTTGGTTCACATATTCTGGTCGACAGGAGGACGGTGGGGTTGTCTGTGAAGAGTTAACTATTGCCGCGTTCCACATTTTGTCAGCGTTAAAATCACCATCAGGTTTAATTAACTCTTTCGTCAAACATACGTTGACAGTTTCCACGGAAACTGAATTCCAGTGGTATGAAACAGAAGATAAACTCTGCATGTTTATGTAGTCCGTAACGTGGCCTGCCTGTATACAGTGCTCGTCTAGGCTATGGCAGATTTATCGGGCTGTAGCAGGCGGGTATACTGTAGCTGATCTGCCCAACGTTCATGAACTGTATGTTTAATAAGTCACAGCTGCAAAATACTAACGCGAATTCTTTACAGACGAATGGAAAAACTGGTAGAAGCCGACCTCGGGGAAGATCAGTTTCGATTCCGTAGAAATGTTGGAACACGTGAGGCAATACTGACCTTACGACTTATCTTACAAGAAAGATTAAGAAAAGGCAAACCTACGTTTCTAGCATTTGTAGACTTCGAGAAAGCTTTTGACAATGTTGAGTGGAATACTCTCTTTCAAATTCTGAAGGTGGCAGCGGTAAAATACAGGGAGCGAAAGTCTATTTACAATTTGTACAGAAACCATATGGCAGTTATAAGAGTCGAGGGACATGAAAGGGAAGCAGTGGTTGGGAAAGGAGTAAGACAGGGTTGTAGCCTCTCCCCGATGTTATTCAATCTGTATATTGAGCAAGCAGAAAGGAAACAAAAGAAAAATTCGGAGTAGGTATTAAAATTCATGGAGAAGAAGTAAAAACTTTGAGGTTCGCCGATGACATTGTAATTCTGTCAGAGACAGCAAAGGACTTGGAAGAGCAGTTGAACGGAATGGACAGTGTCTTGAAAGGAGGATATAAGATGAACATCAACAAAAGCAAAACGAGGATAATGGAATGTGGTCGAATTAAGTCGGGTGATGCTGAGGGAATTAGATTAGGAAATTAGACACTTAAAGTAGTAAAGGAGTTTTGCTATTTAGGGAGTAAAATAACCGATGATGGTCGAAGTAGAGAGGATATAAAATGTAGACTGGCAATGGCAAGGAAAGCGTTTCTCAAGAAGAGGAATTTGTTAACATCGAGAATAGATTTAAGTGTCAGGAAGTCGTTTCTGAAAGTATTTGTATGGAGTGTAGCCATGTATGGAAGTGAAACATGGACGATAACTAGTTTGGACAAGAAGAGAATAGAAGCTTTCGAAATGTGGTGCTACAGAAGAATGCTGAAGATAAGGTGGGTAGATCACGTAACTAATGAGGAGGTATTGAATAGGATTGGGGAGAAGAGAAGTTTGTGGCACAACTTGACGAGAAGAAGGGATCGGTTGGTAGGACATGTTTTGAGGCAGCAAGGGATCACAAATTTAGCATTGGAGGGCAGTGTGGAGAGTAAAAATCGTAGAGGGAGACCAAGAGATGAATACACTAAGCAGTTCAGAAGGATGTAGGTTGCAGTAGGTACTGGGAGATGAAGAAGCTTGCACAAGATAGAGTAGCATGGAGAGCTGCATCAAACCAGTCTCAGGACTGAAGACCACAACAATAACCACACAGACAGCGACTGCTATGCACGGATGCTTCCTGTGCAATCAAGTTACCCTTCACAGAGCCAACGAGTAAGGCTACTTTTGGTGCTGGCAAAGAATGACCTTGACATTATGTTTAGAGAGGATACACGGTTTCCAAAGAAAGATTCTCTTCTGGCCGTGGACTTTGTAATGGTTCTTTATTTACGTGACCATCACGGCACTCCAACCCCAGTTCTCGATACCAGTAGTATCGTACTACTTTTCTGCGAAGTAACACACATATTTTTGTTACAATATTCACATTTGGTTTTATTAATGTATAGCTACTCCGATGTAACGATATATTACAGTGATATAGTTCTCGTGTGTATTCATTTCTGTGAGACTTTCATAATCTTTGACTTACTTCTAACCGTTTTGGCGCGAATGCGCACAGAGCAGTCTTTGTTTCACTTTGCAAAAGTTGTTATTTCGCTTTGTAAAAGAACAGTCAAGTCTTGTGTTTGGTTAAAGTGGAAATTAAATATATGAAGACTGATACAAAACTGTTTTTTAGATAATGTGACAATTAAGAAGAACTATATGTGAATTTACAAGAATTTTAATAGAAATGTGGATCGTCAACACCTAGTCAAAAATTATTTCTACCATACCATTGTTCTGATCTGGAATTTTTATCATAAGAATTTCATGAAAAACGCATTTGTTAGGTCTTCAAATATTGCTAAAATACAGATCTGGACCTTTTAGCAGTCAAAGTGAAATCGCCCTAGAATCAACAAGATGAGCCATAACAACTTCGATGAAATCTACATGGGAATCCATTCAAGATAAGTGCCAAAATTAATGATTTTTTTAGAGTGACTTCATTATTTCTATTCTGACGATACCATCCACAGTCAATAACTTTGTTGTTGCCCGATAAAGCGAACATATGCTGCGGGAGCAACATTATTAATCTGATTTCTAACCTACTTTGCAAGCGGTGGTATTGTTAGAACTTGATCCTTTCCTACTCAGCTTCTTAGTTTGTCGTATATCGGACATTACGTACAGTTCAAGAACCTTGGGCAGGACATACAAAAAAAATTTAATGGATTAAAACTATAAAAACTACTAACAGTCTGAAGAGGTTGTACCGTTCCGCCATACTACAACCCACAAAGACTATCGAAAGCCATTGTCTCCTGTACTTTCACTCCATCAAAATTCTATCAGCCTACTGAGATCCTCGAACGCCATTCTCCATCTAGCATTCAGTTTCTGTCTCCTTCACTCGTATCCTGTATGAATTTCCCCACTCTGCGCTCCTACGCTGAACACCTACGAAGTCCTTCACTTTCTGCAACCACTCAACTCTTTTATTCTTGATTAGCAATCATTGTACTCTGCCCCACCTGTACATCCATATCGCCATATTCTACGCCTACTAACTCTCAAAATCTTATTCCAACGAAACATGAACCACCCTCCCTAAATGACCACGACCCTGTGACTCTGACAGGACGCTCCTCTACGTCCTCCTCTTCCCACTTCCCTGTTTTCCCAACATCTTGGTTCAGGGTCCTCTATCCTCTCATTTGTATCCCTTTCCAGAGCACTCCCCCAAAAACATCTTCACCACCTACCGCTCACTTCTCCCTCAAGTCAAAAAACCAACTTTTCATCTTATACAGTTTCCTCGTAGTCCCAAGTCTTGCACCACCATCATCACAATGCAAAACAATAGTAATTAATTACTTTAACATTATTATTTTATTAACGCACTCTTTAAAAAATCAGCTTGTGTTATTTAAGAAAAACTCATAGAAATTGTTCGATATTTTAACTTATAAACCATCTGCAACTTAACACCCTCTCAAGATTTTTAGAACCTATTTCATATATTCTTAATATATACCTGGATGAAGAGCGATATGAGTGATGCCGTTAAAGCACCCACTCTACCTGTGGGGGCGAAGGGGGGTGGTAGGGGAGAGGAAGAAGAGAGGGGGGAGGAAGCAAGGAAGGGTGAGTAAAGTAACGACACAGGAAACAATATTCTATCTATCGCTGCGCCTTGTCCTGTGGTTACGCAGGGTCGGCCATGGTTAATCAGATTTGGCATGTTAATGATAATGGGTGGACGGATTCCCTTCCTGCCGCCACCCCGTACCCCCCGTGACGGAATTAGTGTACCCCAACTGTCTGCGTCTAGTGGAATCCACGAAATAGTGTGAATGTGTTCAGATGTCTGCGAGCTGTGTAACTGAGGCGGAACGTGGGGACCAGCCCGATGTTCGCCTAGCGGAATGTGGAAAACCGCCTAAAAACCACCTCCAGGCTGGCCGCCACACTGGCTTTCGTCGTTAATCCGCCGGGCTGATTCGATCCGGGGCCGGCGCGCCTACCCGAGTCCAGGAAGCAGCACACTAGCGCTCTCGGCTACCCCTGGCGGGTCACACAGGAAACAATATTCTGTGCTTCCTATTCCAAGTGCATCTGAATGTGATACTTATGAGTGATTTTTGGGATTGGTATTTGGGATATGGAATTCTGGTAATTTGGTGGCAGACTCTACAATTTAACTGTGTCCAAATTCAACCTTCGTAAACAAAGCTCAGCTGATAGGTGAAGAAGCCTACAAGCGATTCGCAGCTAATAGTTCAAGTCTTAATCTCATAAAGACTCATATTACGTAATTTAAAACGAGCAATAATGACCTGCTAGCACCAGAAGTAAACATTAATGGTCATACACTAAATTAACCACACTGTGTACAATTCCTTAGTGTGCAGTTGGATAATAAATTAAAATGGAATCATATTTTGATAAACGAATCGACATAGAGATGATAGTGTTGACCTACTTTGTATGGTTATGTTGTTTTACGGAATTACCTTCTGAGGCAGTGGGCGTAAAGCAAATAGTATTTATACAACAGAAATGAGCAGTAAGAATATTGTGTAGAGTATACAATCTTACATCTTGCAGAAACCTTTATCCTGCGAAAGACCACGTATAGAACTCAGTATTTACAGACTCATGTAGGCTATATATCAATTATGGTTAACCAAGTATTAAGTTAGCAAATTATCGGCAGCTATACAGGATGACCCAAGACGAATGGTGAATTTTCAGAGATATGATAACAAATTCGAAGAAAAAATATCCATTAAACATGGGCTTGCTCTAAAATGCATCCCTGTGAGCACTTCTTCATCTTCAATACTGTGAAACAAATCTATTCCGCGACCGCTACGGTCGCAGGTTCGAATCCTGCCTCGGGCATGGATGTGTGTCATGTCCTTAGGTTAGTTAGGTTTAAGTAGTTCTAAGTTCTATGGGACTGACGACCTCAGAAGTTAAGTCCCATAGTGCTCAGAGCCATTTTAACCATTTGAAATCTCTTCCACTGCAAGTTCTTTGCTTTCCATATTTTAAGTGGTGGTACTATGGACAAAAACAAGACAAAAAAAGATCTAGTAAAACTGGCACCTAAGGGCACTTTAAGAGCTATAGGCACTTGTTCGCTATTAGAGATTATTTTCTCAGTATAGAAGATGAAAAAGTGCTCATAGCATTTTAGAGCCAATGTTTACTAGAATTTTTTGCTTCGAATGATCGTTACTGTCATATTCCTGCATATCGACAATTCCTCCTGAAACACAATGTACAGTATAACTGGCATACACGTGAAAGCATTAAGCACTACGATGCTAGTGGATTGTTGATACAGTATTCAGATCAAGTTTTTTTTCGTGTTTTCTTAATGTATACGTTGATTTGTTTCACATCTCTAAAGGTTCTCTTTCTAGACAGGATCTGCAGACATGAATGAATGAATGGACAATGTTGTTGTCTGACCATTCCATTGATACCATTTTGCGTAATGGTGAAATTCTCTGACATTCATTTCTGATAAACAGGAAGCTGCTATCTTATCTCTTACGACATAACCCGCCATCAGTGCAGTCTCTGTGGCTGAGCACTTCCGACCGACGTTCTGGTGCTGTGGGCACATCGCGTCCCTCTGAGACCAACAGCCACACTGAACCAGACCGATGGGCGCTACAGCTATCTGTCTTATACATCCACATAATACACACAGTGTATTACGTCGACGGTATGCTCACAGACCCGCGGAGGGCGTATGACATTCTACCCGACTCTCACCTGGTGAACATCAGCGATGAATAATAAACTTCAGAGGATGTCAGAGAAGGGCATGTGCATCAGTTAGAAATAACGAACTCTGGTCAGGAAACAAGTGGACTGAAACTTCCTGGTGGTTAAAACTGTGTGCCGGACCACGACTCGAAACTAAGACCTTTGTCTTTCGCGGGCGACTGCTCTACCGACTAACTAATCTATCGAAACACACTCACAGCCCACCCTTGCAACCGAGCGAGGTGGCGCAGTGGTTAGACACTGGACTCGCATTCGGAAGGACGACGGTTCAATCCCGCGTCCGGCCATCCTGATTTAGGTTTTCCGTGATTTCCCTAAATCACTCCAGGCAAATGCCGGGATGGTTCCTTTGAAAGGGCACGGCCGACTTCCTTCCCCATCCTTCCCTAATCCGATGAGACCGATGACCACGCTGTCTGGTCTCCTTCCCCAAACAACCAACCAACCAACCCACCCTTGCAGCTCTACCTGCTCCATTATCTCGCCTCTTACTACATCTACATCTGCATCTACATACATACTCCGCAATCCACCATACGGTGCGTGGCGGAGGGTACCTCGTACAACTAGCATCTTCTCTCCCAGTTCCACTCCCAAACAGAACGAGGGAAAAATGACTGCCTATATGCCTCTGTACGAGCCCTAATCTCTCTTATCTTATCTTTGTGGTCTTTCCACGAAATGTAAGTTGGCGGCAGTAAAATTGTACTGCAGTCAGCCTCAAATGCTGGTTCTCTAAATTTCCTCTGTAGCGACTCACGAAAAGAAGTCCTCCTTTTCTCTAGAGACTCCCACCCGAGTTCCTGAAGCATTTCCGTAACACTCGCGTGATGATCAAACCTACCAGTAACAAATCTAGCAGCCCGCCTCTGAATTCTTCTATGTCCTCCCTCAATCCGACCTGATAGGGATCCCAAACGCTCGAGCAGTACTCAAGCATATGTCGTATTAGTGTTTTATAAGCGGTCTGCTTTACAGATGAACCACATCTTCTCAAAATTCTACCAATGAACCGAAGACGACTATCCGCCTTCCCCACAACTGCCATTACATGCTTGTCCCACTTCATATCGCTCTGCAGTGTTACGCCCAAATATTTAATCGACGTGACTGTGTCAAGCGCTACACTACTAATGGAGTATTCAAACATTACGGGATTATTTTTCCTATTCATCTGCATTAATTGACATTTATCTATATTTAGAGTTAGCTGCCATTCTTTACACCAGCCACAAATCCTGTCCAAGTCATCTTGTATCCTCCTACAGTCACCCAACGAAGACACCTTCCCGTACACCACAGCATCATCAGCAAACAGTCGCACATTGCTATCCACCCTACCCAAAAGATCATTTATGTAGATAGAAAACAACAGCGGACCTACCACACTTCCCTGGGGCACTCCAGATGATACCCTCACCTCCGATGAACACTCATTATCGAGGACAACGAACTGGGTACTATTGCTTAAGAAGTCTTCGAGCCACTCACATATTTGGGAACCAATCCCATATGCTCGTACCTTAGTTAGGAGTCTGCAGTGGGGCACCGAGTCAAACGCTTTGCGGAAGTCAAGGAATACGACATCCGTCTGATACCCTTCATCCATGGTTCTAAACTAAACTTCTCACAAATTCTGTTGCATAGCTTGCGCGACCAGTTCTCCTGGCTCTGAAACCAGTGAGAATTCATTCTGGGAACAGTCCCTCAGGCTGTGGCTCTGCCATGTCTCCCCAGTATCCTTGCTTCCAGTGCTGCTAATACCGTAAGGCATGCGTGAGAACATCTGTGAAGTCTGGAAAGTAGTAGATGAGGTATCGGCGCAAGTAAAGCTTTGAGGGCGGATCATGAGTAGTGTTTGCACCGTAGTGGTGCACTTGCCCGCGAAAGGCAAAGGTCCCAGTTTCAAATACCTTTTCGACACACAGTTTTCATCTGCCAGGAAGTTTCAAATCAGCACACACATCACTGCAGAGTGATAATTCATTCTGCAAAAGGGACTGAAAGTTACTAGCGGGGTGGCCGGAGCTACGAAGGGCACCTAGCAACTGGAAATAAACCACAGTCACTCATGTTTTCAAGAAGGATTGTAGAATAGATGCCTGTGTCACTGTCGTCAACATGTTGTAGAGTTGTGGAACCTATTTTATACGAGTACTCACATATTATGACGTTTTTGGAGAACGAAAATCACGAATATAAATATCAACATCGATTACATAAACACAGAGCTTTCGAAACTCAGATTCCGTATGTCGTGACTTCAGGAAGGCATTTGAAACTGTTCTGCACTCTCGTTCAGAGAAAAAAAATACGAGCTTACCGAGTCTCGGACAAAATTTGTCACTGGATCCAGGACTTCCTTCACATAGAACTTAACACGTCGCTCTTAAAAGAAAGAAATCGACAGATAGCAAAATAATTGCAGGAGTACCACAAGGAAGGGTGATAGGACCGTTACTGTTTACAGTACACATATGTATTCGAGTGGACAGCGTCGGACTCTCCATGAAGCAGTTTGCAGATGATGTGGTTGTCTATAAGAAGGTCCCAAGCTCAGAAGACTGGAGGAAGGATTAATACATGGCGCAGGGACAGGCAATTGATCATCAACGTAAGTAGATGTAATAGTTGCGCATAAACGGCTCAATAAATTCTCTGCTCTACAATTACACTATTGATGATAAATCGCTGGAAATACGAGGGTCACTCCAAGAGAAATGCACTCTACTTTTTTTTTAAATCCATCTTCTATTCTACGTGTTTGAAAGTTTTACAGTGTGTAGATACATCCTTCGGGAACAATATTATCATTTCTCCACATAATTTCCATCCCTCTCAACTGCCTTACGCCATCTTGGAAC
This sequence comes from Schistocerca cancellata, assembly GCF_023864275.1. Lineage (NCBI taxonomy): Eukaryota > Metazoa > Arthropoda > Insecta > Orthoptera > Acrididae > Schistocerca > Schistocerca cancellata. The sequence goes on along the minus strand of NC_064628.1, from coordinate 46,407,628 downwards.
CAGCGCCTGTATACCCGCACGGAAAAATTCTGAACCAACCTGTTGGAGCCACTGTTTGGCAGCGTGCACAAGAGGGAGTCATCATCTTTAAACCTTGTTCCACGAAGAGAGTCTTTCAGTTTCCCAAAGAGATGATAGTCACATGGAGCCAAGTCAGGACTGCAAGGCGAGTGTTTCAGTGTTGTCCATCCGAGTTTTGTGATCACTTCCATGGTTTTTTGACTGACATGTGGCCGTGCATTGTCGTGCAACAGCAAAACATCCTGCTTTTACCGATGTGGTCGAACACGACTCAGTCGAGCTTGAAGTTTCTTCAGTGTCGTCACATATACATCAGAATTTATGGTGGTTCCACTTGGCATGATGTCCACAAGCAAGAGTCCTTCGGAATCGAAAAACATCGTAGCCATTACTTTTCTAGCAGTAGCTGTGGTTTTGAATTTTTTTTTTTTTCTTGGGTGAATTTGCATGATACCACTCCACTGATTGCCTCTTCGTCTCTGGTGAAAAATGATGGAGCCATGTTTCATCACCTGTCACAATTCTTCCAATAAATTCATCTCCACCATTCTCGTACTGTTCCTAAAGTTCGCTGCATACCATTTTTCTTGTTTCTTTGTGAGCCACTGTCAACATCCTGGGAACCCACCTGGCTCAAACCTTTTTTAACGCCAACAATTTCAGTATTCTGCAAACACTTCCTTCCCCTATCCCAACGTAGCGTGACAATTCGTTCACTGTGATGCGTTAGCAGTAACCAATTCGTTAACTCTGTGCACATTGTCTGGAGTGTGTGCAGTACGAGGCCTGCCGCTGCGAGGACGATCCTCAATATTGCCCTGCCCGCTTTCACGACGTTACCTGCTTGCCCACCGACTAACTGTACTACGATCGACAGCAGCATCTCCATATACCTTTTTCTACCTCTTGTGGATGGTTCCAACTGTCTCGTTTTCACAGCACAGCAATTCTATGACAGCACGTCGCTTCTGACGAACGTCAAGTGTAGCAGCCATCTTGAATACATGCTGTGACGGCGCCACTCACGGGAACAAGTTGAACTAAGTTTGAAAACAAGCGGGAGGTATGTATCTACACACTGTAAAACTTTCACACATGCAGAATGAAAACTGTATTTTTACAAAAATAGTGTGCATTTCTTTTGGAGTGACCTTCGTAGTAACTACAAAAAATATCTATGATTAATCATCCGAAAGGACTAAAGTAAGACAAATACGTGGTAGAAAAAGCAGATACCTGAAAGAAACTCAAAAAGTGTCTCATAAAACACTTTTTCAACCAATTCTTGAGTCTTCCTCATGATTCACGGACCTTCACCAGATAAAGGCGTGTATGCCACGAAAACTGTATTTCTTTCCAGATTGAGATTTTCACTCTGCAGCCGAGTGTGCGCTGATATGTAACTTCCTGGCGGATTAAAACTGTGTGCCGGACCGAGACTCGAACTTGGGATCTTTGTCTTTCACGGGCAAGTGCTCTACCATGTGACCTACCCGAGCACGACTCACGGCATGACCTCACAGCTTCAATTCTGCCAGTACCTTTCTTTCAGTTGTAATTAGGCGGTCCAAGAGTAAAAATAATCAACATACCGGAAAATTGAATCATACCAGTTCGAATAACACCGATAATGTTGGAATGGTGTCACAGTCAACGAGTTTTGTTGCCACGAGAGACTCTTCATTGCCACAGTTGCCTTCTACACAGAACTTACCAACTCGACACCGCGAGAAAAAATCAGGTAGAAATAGATCCCATAGTCACCCACATGATGTACACATATGTGCTGGTTGCGTTTCCTTCTCCTACAAAGTTAGCTACAACGAATTAACAATATTTCAAGAAAATAAAAGCAAAAACAAAACAATCAATAATGATAATGAAGTACGGTTTTTTGCCTTTAGTATGTGATGTATCAGTTCCTATCCATTTTGATTGTGTCATCAGATGTATTCTTAGAAATGTGGTTTCACTTGATGTTTTCGAGATATTTAACACTAGGAGTCTGAAAGGGGTCAAAAATGCATTTAAACTTTTATTCAGTTTCTAACACCAAATAAAAGAGAATAAGTTTGCATAAGAGACATATTATGCTTAGGCGCCTAGAATATAAGAGGAGGTTTTAATACAAGGGAATTAGAGGTTATAGGAAACTTGAAGCAAATAAATATAAACATTGCTGCAATAACAGAAACAAATAAAAAAGTGAGAGGAACAAAAAATTTAAATAATTACACATTAATTTACAATGGAGTAAAACAAACGAATTGAACAGCGAGTGGAGTAGACTTTCTTGTAGATTAAAACTGGAAAAGAAAGGTTTTTATGACTATGTAAATGAAAGGATAGTAATTGCTGTATTCAGAACTAATAGAGGACATGTGTCATAGGAGTAATATGCACCTAAGAAAGGAAAATACAAATATTCTGAAATATTTTATGAGGAGCTGCAAAAGAGACTAAACAAATATAAAAAACTGATCATTTGTTAATATTAGGAGACTTAAATCCAAGAAATGGGAAGGTACCAATAGTAGATACAGTTGGGACATTTGGTGGAATAACTTTAAATGAAAATGGCAAGACATTAAGAAATTTTGTTTTACGTAATCAACTAAAAGTTACAAATACACTTTTCAGATAGAAAGACATAAGTACATACACCTGGAACACGAAGTACTCCTCAGTAATCGACTATGTAATAGCTAACAAAGAATAAGATCTGAAATTCGAGATACTAATCTATTTGGCGATAGTAACATAAGCTCTGATAGCTTCTGAGTTTCTTTGAAGCTGAAATATGGGCAAGATGGAGGAAACAAACAAATGTAAAGAAAACCCAAAGCCAAAATTTGAAATATAAAGTTCATCTTTCACAGGAATAAAGCATAAGGAACTTATATCAACAAAGATGCACACAGGAATTGCAAATGGTTGAAACTAAAGACAATATTGAAGAAGAACAGAAAGATTAAAATTAGCAATGTTGAAAATAGCTGATGAGGAGCAAAGGAAAGTAAAATATCAAAGCAGAAAAGGGGGTCTACAGAATAAAGAATAAAGAAACAACATTAAAGAAAAACAAAATGCTTCTAACGCCCATTTACAAACATGAAAAAATGAAGACAGGGAAATATATGAAAAGAAAAGAAATAAAACAAAGAATTAAATAAAAAGATACCGTTTTGAATCCTTGGAAAAATTCCTTACTAATATTGAACACGATATTCACAGAAGGTGGACTATAGCTTTTAAACTTATGAAGCATATGAAGATGGTGAAGAAAGTTGTTCTATAAAAACTGATTAATAACACTATAAATCACAGATATAAACTAATTAAAAGGCGCCTTAAATGTAACTAAAAATAGAAAAGCCACTGGCCTAGATGGCATTAATGCTGAATAAATCAAATATGGAAGAGCTATTTTAGAATTTTGCTTCCTCCATTTCTTAAATATGTGTTTGGAGTTAGCATACCTAAAGAATGGAACACAGCTCAAGTTATTTCTACAGGAAAATAGTGGAGGAATTAGTTTGCTAAATGCAGGATATAAAATTTATGAGAAAATGTTTAATGAAAGATTGCAAACTATCATTGGTGCAGTAATCATAGGTTTCAGAAAGGAATGTTTGAGTAATGAAAATATATGTACAATAAGACAACTTACTGAAAAACGTCGGGGATTTGAATCTGAAATCCATTTAACATTTATTGCTTATGAGAAAGCATTTGATAAGATAAAAATCCCCTTTTGTGGAAAACATTGGAAATAAAAGCTCTTCCTAAATACTATATTAATATCTTAAAGAGCCTATATGGAAATATAAAAACAGTTATAAGTCCAGGTTCGAAAACATCAAATGAAATTTTAATAAATCAAGGTGTTCGACAAGGGTCCAGTCTATCACCTACTTTATTTAATTTGTATATTGATGACCTAATTATCAAGCAGAAAGATGTAGTACAGTTAGAGATTAAAATAGGTTCTAGCATACCATTAAATATTGTTAATGCAGACGACCAGAAAATTATGTAAGCTCCAGAATATAATTAACAAAGAGGTTAAATAACAAGGACCTGTATACAGATTGTGCCAAAATGCGATATGTTACAAGTTAACTATATCTATAAATAAGACGAAGTGATGGCTTTCCAAGGAAAGAATCCAGTCAGATAGAAAACAACAATAAATGAGACACTTTTAGTACGTGTATACCACTTCAGTTATCTAGGATGTGATATTAGGTTTAATTATCACAAAGACAACGAGAAGGAGGTTAATAAATATCAAGCTATCAGCAGAACAATTGGAAGAACTTTGGGAAGGAAAACAAGAAAAGAAACACAAATAAAATGCCATAAAGTTATGGCTGCATCCACTCTTTCCTATGGTTCTGAATCATGGATAGTAAGACAGCAAAGGCAGCAGACATGAAATTCATGAGATACGTAAGATGCTGTAATAAAATGGATAAAATAAGGAATGAAACAGTAAAATCAATTTTAAAATTTTTTTCAGTTAATGACCCAGTACAAGAGAATAGAATGAAATGGAAGGCTCATGCTGATAGAATGACAGAAAATAGATTACCGACCTAGATAATGGATTATCGGCCAACTGGAAACAGAGAACTAGGTAGGCCACATAAGAGATGTATGGATGGATGATAGAGACTGGAACAGGGACTATAACACCTAACCTTCTGGAGGAGATGATGATTATGATGATGATGAACACCTTTCCACCCAGAGGTGACTTTTCCTTATTTTTTCCACTCTGTAGAATAGTATACTCTAAGTTTCTAAATTTTCATGATGTCATAGAAACTTGATGAACTATGCCTATGACAGCTGGTGGGGTCGAATATTGCTGTTCTCATAATTATATTTAAATCAGAAAGTGACTAATTGGATTCAGCTGGTGATTTTCTGCCAAAGACAACCGATGAAGAAGATAGCGACAGTTACAAATAGTTACAATTAGTAGATGACCTGTCATCTCAGTTCTTCCCCCAAAAGTCTCAGTAGTCAACTGGAGCTACAATGAACTAGAGACGGAATGGAATAGACGGTTACCTGGAAGAATGGCATTTTGAACGTTCTGAAGGAGTGAGGAGGGCCCAATGCATACGGTGCTGACACCGAGTTGTTGACTCCAATATCAGAGCCTAAAGACTTCTTTTTGACGACTTCATGCTGCATGTCATTAAAAAAAATGAAAAACAGAATCATACGCTTGAACTGAAATGAAATACACCACTTTAACTCAAGTATTTCGGCGAGGCGGGTTTGAAAGAGCGCCGAAGAGCATGAAACACTACGACAGCCACCAGAAGTCTCCACAGCGAGCTGTGTCGTCGCCAATGCAGCGCTGGCCGCGAAGTCACGTCCAACGTGCCGTTATGTCAGTGCTCGAGGTTGCCTTTTAAAGCTAACCTCCCAGCGCCTCAGTCTTCAGTCGTTATTTAACTGCGCCCTTGTATTGACCTCGCTGCACATCGTTCTTTTGCTTTCTGGATTGGCTACGTTCTTGGTTTACTCTTGCTGTTATTCCTCTGAGCAGGCTCCATTGTCGTCCTATTAACTCTTGACGACTCACTGTTAGCGCCCTCGGCCGGTCGTCCAGGTTCTGTGGGATCTTGAGTCTTTCCAGTCTTGTCAGATTCCGGTCAGTATATGAACAATATTAAAATATATGTGAACGATATAATCACTGGAAGAATTAGAGGCAATTATTTGTACCATGTACAGGTGCTTCTTGTGCTAATGTTTTTTTTTCCCCCATAGGCAACTTTTGGTCGCGTTCTTGAAACCCTAATTTTCGCAGTGATAAAAGTGACAAGACACAGATTCAATACACTTATCACATTCCTCGACTCTGATGAGATGTCATCAAGAGTGGAATGCATTCCTGCTGACGAGTTCGCTCTTATTCCTGAAATGTGGAACGAGTTCGTGCAAAACTGCCTCCTCTGTTACCGCCTGGTGGAAGCATTGCAGTTGGTATGCAGTTACTTCCAAGAAAAGCAAGACCCAGTTTTACTCAGTTTATGCCAAACAGAACCTTACAAGTACGCACTCAACTTTTGGAAAGCTACAGATGTGCTGTCCAGCTACACTGGAGGAAGGCCGACCAAACAGCCAGCCATCGGGAGAATATTTCGTCCGTTGCCTCATGGAGCCATTCATGAACCAAGAAAGGAACGTGAGAACAGGTAACTCCATCACATTTCAAGTTGCCAAGAAATTTCAGCAGAAGAAAATGTCGATAGTGCTACAATGAACAAGATCCGCCGAAAAATCCCCAACTGCGTGAAGAAATACAATTCTGACTTACACTCCACCATCACCTTGAAGAAGACTGACAAGTCAGAGTGCACCCTGAGTGCGTTCCAAGAAAATAAAAACAAGAATATCACTATCTTCAGCACAGTACATCATGAAGTAGCAGTGAGTAAAGAAGGAAAGAAGAAACCAGGAACTATTACCTTTTATGATGCTACAAGGTATGGTGTGTACGTCGTTCAAATAAACCGTAAATATTCAACTAAATCTGCAGGAGATGTTTAAGAGGTATCTTTTTAGAATATCCTAGACATGGCAGCAACAAATTCGTGGATATCCTAGAATCAAATAACCAAAAATGACATGAAGAGGAAGGCGTTCATACCTCAGCTGGTAAAAGATCTCACGAACGGAAACCAACAAAGAGCAGGAGAGGAACAAGAAACAAAAGAGCGGCTTAAGGACAGGAAAAATCAAAAAAGCAACTGAAGTATCAAATTGGAATGCGCAAAAGAAACAGGATCAACGACATCTGTTAGAAATGAAAAACGCTTTGTATTATAAACAGTTATCTAAAAATGTTTAAACTCTGAGTCATTAGTAATCTAAAAATGGTAGAACTTCGAAGTACAGCTTTGAATGCCATACAGATGACTGGAGAATATATAGATCTTCTTTTAAGCATACTGTGGAATTTTAATGCAAATCTCATGAGAAGTCAAATGACACCTTCCTGCTGTAGTAGGAGTACCACATTTTCCGCTCTTCTTTTGTTGCAATCATGTTCTTTTTTACATTTTCTATCATTCTGTTATTTTCTTTCTTTGCATATTTAACATATTAAGAGTGTAACTATGAAGTTATTTTCTTATTTTTTGCACAACAAATATTACAGGTCATTCTAGTAAAACCAAACAAAGTAATTACATATCATGATGTGTCATCTATGCATAAACGTGTGCCTCATTTGGAAATCAAATCGGTCCTGTTAGAGATATCTGAATGAAGTGAATGAGATACTCCACCAGTGGACAAGTACATCACTGAATCACAACATCCTTTAACGAACCTCATATCTCAGAGGAAACTAAATGAATTGTTTCGCAATTTGAAATTTTCTAATAGTAATTTACTAATCTACCAACTGCTATTCTGAATTCTAAGATTGCGGAAATGGAACTTTTTGGAGCCAAGTTGAGTGAAAATGTGTTAATCCAATCACAAAATAGAAATTTATTGATCAGTGAGATTGTTCATAGCAGATAATTTCGGTTGGCAGCCGCAGGCCACACACAACGTACAACAAAAGGTAAATTACATATGTAATTTAAATAACAACACAATCCGATGTTTCACGTTTCCTAACCTAAATGTAATTTGTGTGTATGTATTTCACGAAAAATAAAAGAAAAAAGCCCACTGAGGATGCCATAACTGTAATGAAACCTGTTTGGAAATTAAAGCAAAACAATAATTGTGTACTTGCCAAAAAATGAACACATTAATTTATTAGCAGATAATTATGTTCATGTAGTGACTAACCTGTTGGACAACTTCAAGAAAGGAGTGTAGAATGTAGCTAAAATACACTTTCTACATTTGCACATTGATTTCCTTCTCGCAGAGCTTGAGTGTTATTTGCGATGTGATGAATGGGTGAACGCACCCACCAAGAAATTCTTACCTTGGAATATTGCTATCAAGGATGCTAGATCCTTTGAATGGTAAACGATTACTGTTGGCTTTTGCTTAGAGAGACGGACGAGTCATCTTTCAAAAGAAAAGCGTCTTCATCCCACTTCTTTAAATAAACTGAGATCAAGCTTTGTAATACATGAACATTTCTAATTATAACGTCTGTTTAGATGGTATGTGAGACTTTTTGCACAACATAATTGTCTTAATGTTTTGTGTAAGGGTTGGAATGATTTTTAGGAAATGTGTAACATACTTTGGCTTTATTAACGTTCACCAGATAACAGAAATAAACAAATCAATAAATTAAATGAATTTACTACAACGAGTAAAAAGTTTATATTTTTCTTTTCTTGTATTTTTCAGCGTCATGTCGCACAAACGTCATGATATCTGGTTTCAAGTACTTACCAAGCCATCAAGATTTAAATATGTAACATTGTACCTTGTCAAAGTACAACGAGTTACTATGTAACGTTGTACCTTGTCAAAGTACAACGAGTTACTATGTAACGTATTATTAAAGTCGTCTGATGATGGCTTGCTAAAAAGTGGAAACGAGAAAAATAATGAAGGAATTTAATTTACATAGCGGTCACTGTGTTCAAGTTAAGCAGTGTGCATGGAATGTTTTGTCCATAATGCTACCACTGGCAATGTTTCAAGTGAATGAAACAAAATGCGTATGGTAGAATAAGTATGCATGTTTTAGTAGTTGCAAGGACGGATTTCAAATATCTTTAATAATTACAAAGCAACTACAGACGCTATAGTGACCGAAGTGAAGAATTTGGAAGAGGAATATCAGGGTTTCACTACTGTCCAGCGGGGAGAACATTATAACCGTATTTCAAGCCACTATTCATTCTGTTCATTTGATCTTCCGGGTCGTCTGTCGTCTACGACAAAATTACGGAAATCTTAAAGCGTTTCTTCCTTCTACCTTCACTTTAATTCCTTTTAAAAATTGGTTATCTTTACTGCTTGCTCTGTGTAAATACTGAATATCATGAGGGTAGAGCTACAACTGTGTCCCACTGCCTTCTCAATTGCCGGCTCCCTTTCGTGTCCTTCGTCTCGTAACTGTAGTCTGGGTTCCGTACAAGTTTTAGATAAATTTTCACTCGGTGTATTTTCTTCGGTCAACGTTTTCAAAAGCCCTTTCTAAAAAAACAGAGACGCTATGAATTTGAGATATCTTTCTTTAGTCAATATTCCAAGTTAAGTCGTAGGGTCAGCACTGCCTCGCATATTCCCACATTTCTCCCGAGAAAAAAAATTCCCGAGCTTGGTTTCTATCAGATATTCCATCATTCGACAGGTAATTAATTCGTATAAGTATTTTACCACGACATACGGGATGTCCATAAATTCAAAATTTTATTACAACGGTCGTTGTTGAAATATTTTAACAACATTTCGTTTATTGTAATCAGTGTTTATAAAGTTTTTTTGACAGTGTTTAATAGACCTATATAGGGGCGCCTTAAGTTGCACGAAGCACATCAAGACGGTACCCGATTTCTTGCCATGTTCACTGTAGCGTAGCATCATCAATGGTGGCAATGACATTACGAATCCTTTGCTTCAAATCAGCAATGTCTCGTATCTGTGTTTGATACACGATATCTTTTACATAGCTCCAAAATAAAGTCCAAGTCTGGCGAACGCGGTGGCCAAGGAATTGGCCCGTCCCTCCCAATCCATGTGCCTGGAAATGTTTCATTGAGGAAACGACGAACATGGAGTCCCCAATGTGGTGGTGCACCATCTTGCTGGAAAATGATTGTAAGTCAGTCAACTGTGATACTACATATTCTCTCAGAAGGTCGAGGTAAACATCTGCAGTAATTGTTGACTCGTTGAGGAAAAATGGACCAATTATTCGGTTGCACGTGATTCCACACAACACATTCACTTTTGGACTATCCCAGTCACATAGGGGTGTTCAGATCCCCATACTCTCACATTGTGTCTGTTTAATGTCTCAGAAACATGAAAAGTTGCCCCGTCACTGAAACAAACTCGCTCGAAGAATGCTTCATCCTCCGAAAGGCGTTCCAGCATGTTGAGAGCAAACTCTGTCCGTTTTGGCTCGTCATGTGGCTCAAGTGTCTGTAACAGTTGCACTCTGTAAGCGTACAACCGTAAGCTATTGCGGAGGAGCTTATGCACATTGATGGTTGCAAATGTCTGGCAGCAGGGCGGATGGATTTCGTAGATGAACGAGTGAAGTTTAAAACGCGATCGATGTTTTCCTTGGATGTTCTTGGTCGTTCCCTCCTCCCTTTATCCAACATTGACCCTGTCTCCATAAATTTTTGTGCCATGCACGGATTGAAGGGTGCAATGGTGGATCTCTTCCATACTTCGTTCTGAAGTTTCGTTACGTCTGAACATCCGATTTTCTGTCAATAAACCAGGACACACATTGTGCCTTCTCTTGAGGAGTTGCCATTTTATAGAGGTTCCTTCCATCAACAGAGTATCTGAAACACAAAATTTTAGTATATATAAAAACTTAAGTAAACAGTGATTACAATAAAAGAAATTTTGTTAAAATATTTGAACAACTGCCGTTGCAATAAAATTTTGAAGTTGTAAAGGGACACGCTGTATTATACAGGGGGTCAGAAACAGCGTCAAAAGCTTGCAAGGGCGTTACAGGTTAGGTTGTGCTTAGAAATAATTGTTAGAAAAAAATTCGATACATTGCGCCGTTTTCGAGTTAATTAGCTTTCAAGTTGGCCAATCAGAACGTTGTGCGCCAAATTCAAGCGTCCCGACAGATACAATTAACGTCAGTTGTTCTCGTAGCATAGGTGACAGCTTACGAGGCTGCTCCGCCTTTGGCCTCGTTTCGATCATTACTAACGTCCCATATCCAGTTTTTGTATCGCTCTGTTGTACGGTTTTAGGAAACGCAACGGTCTGACTGGCTAATTCAATGCCAATTAACTCGGAAACAGCGCAACGTATCGAATTATTTTCTTAACAAGTATTTCTCAGAACAACCTACCCTGCAACACCCTTACAAGCTTTTCAGACTGTCTCTGACTACCCTGTATTAATGGTTTGGTAACATACCTACCAAACGTGGCTTTTTCTGGTACTGAGATTTTTACATTCTACTTAAAGTCGGAGAATATTTAGACTGTCTCGTACATTCCACGTGACAGGTGGAACAGTTTTTGACGTGGTTGGTTCTCCGAAGGATTTAAAAGTTCTGAAGCTATATCGCCTACTCTAGGTGCTTCGTTTCCATTTAGGTCTTTCAGCGGTCCAGCAAATTCTTCCCACAGCACCTCTGCATACAAAAATATGACGGTGATACTAAAAATAGAATTGATTTACTTGACGCTGGCAGCTGACTCGTCATGATATCTGTCGTAAGAACTGAAAACTATCGTCAGCCTTAATAGTTTACAAATAAAATGTTCTTGTGTATGGCATTCTTATTGTTAATAAATCAGCTGCAAACATCAATGGCTTGCAAGTAGTTCCAAGTTTTTGTTCGTTTTCCTTACAGTCTCACTGGTGCCGCTTATCACAGATTGGCGCTGCGCTCTTGAACAAACTTTCTTTGTCTGCATGAACTTTTGCGCGTGACGTCATATTATGAGCCTCTTACTGTATCCTTGATACTGATTATCTACATGCGCGGGGATAAGACGGCACTTGGCAGGGGAAGTCCCGTAGTGCGTGTTCGCGATCGGTCACGAAGTAGACGAACTTTCACGGGCGGAAATCGGTGTTGTGGAACGGAAATTTCCAACAAAACAGTACGTGTTGGTCAGAACAATATGCAGTAAAAAGACTAGTGATAAACTATGAATGTTAAATGAAATAAGAATTACGGAGTTTTCTCTAAGATCACGCCGCTGGAACAAGACGGGTAATGCTACTGGGCGCAAGAAAAACTAGAGTTGAAGTGTTTGCAACAAGTTTGAAGAAGTATTAATTGTGAAATGATTACTGTTTAAAGCGGTGCAAAGGAGTTACTTCCCGTAGAAGTGGGTCGGCTGTTAATGAATGGACCACAGCATACAAGCTACGACAGTGAAGACTGCGAAGAAGTAGCATTCACACGCGACAACGCGTAACGGGTTTATGGAAGAGACTGTGAACGGTACAGCCTATTTGCGAAAAGTTGGTTGAAGAACCTACACGATTTTCACCAGCTTTTAGGAATTGTGCTAATCTAAGGGCCGCCCAACCATGTGAGAAAAATGATGATCTTCGAACATTCTTGGAGTGCAGGAGCTGAAGAATGTGCAATCGTTGGGGTGGCTACAAGCAGATCTTCAACAGGCACCGGACAAAAACCGTACTCGCCCACAAGTCACCTGGCTCTAATATGCTGTAAATTGTTCCGTAACCATTAACAATGAAAAGTGAGTATGCAAAATTTTAGAGCAAAAAGATGGCGCCTAATCATCACCAAACTGCAACGTTGATAAGGTATTATTTATGTTGCCCTGAAATTGTACCAACGCTGTATTTGACCTCCATAATTAGAAAATTGCCAAGACATTTCTCATAACACTTTTCATTATTGTATTATAAAGTTTAGTGTTCTTCCATTCTTAATCGTGCTTGAACACGACATTAATAAAGTCCATACACGCCTGCATGGCGCATCGAAGTAATTGCATCTTCTCTCTCGTGTTACCCCCAAAGAAAATGTGATCAGTGCGAAGAATTTCCTACCTTTTTTAGTAAAGAGGTTTCTGAATGTAAGTAACTAAATCTATTGGGGTAATCTATATAGCATTCTGGCATTTTCATGATCTGTTACAGTGTCTGGAGTGACACCCAAAGGAGGGAAAGTGTTAGTGTGATCGCAAGAAAAAAGTCGATTCACAGTTGGTTAAATTGAAATGTGCTATTTGGTTTTAGTGCTAACATGAACATAATAATAAGTGCTAACATGAACACAATAATTTTAAATGTATGTTCGAGACGAGAGAGAGAGAGAGAGCAAGAGAAGAAATTAGGCTGGGTTCTTCATTGGGTACCTAAGGTGCTAAGGTGTCTTGATTATTTTAATTGTTATGTAAGTTTTGACCAACTAGGATTACGTAACAAATTCAATTCCTTTTCTTCGTTGTTGTTTCCTATTTTTCCAATACTCCTTTCTCTGCACTCCACGTTATCTTTTCCTTTCTTCTGTCGATGTTTTTTTCCGATTTCTCTTTTGTTCTGCCCTGAAATCCTCCTAAATTTAGTATTTTATTTTTAAAAAGATTACTTTGTGATACTTACGGCTCTTTGGCGTTTTTTCTTTCTAGTTCTTATCTTACTTATGTAATTCATGCTAATGTCGATTTCATTTTCCAGAAATACAGGAATATTTGTTTCGCTACCCCGTTCCCATTCAGTCGTCAGAGCTGGCCAAAGAAGACTAAACTTCGCTTTGTCACTAATTCTAATATTGTCTCTGTATATCGTAGATCTTCTCACTTTCGAAGTAAACCGCGTTTCAGGTACCTCTACATTGTCCAGTTTATATTTCCTCGTCAAACAACCAGGTGCATGTAAACGTTCTGGTCTCACCACTTTGGTAGAGTGTTTTAGTTTTGTTTGTATAGACATGCATTTCTTCTTATATATATAATGTTCTTTCCATTTCACTAACTCTTTCATCTACTGCAAATTTTTCTACTCCGTTCTGTTGTATTCTTTTCCAAAATACGCTGCTTTTTCCAGAAATAACCACATTTGCCACAGTTTCGCAAAAGTATTGAAAAGTCATCTGCAAAATTTAGTGAGTTTACTGTAATTCCATTTGGTTCCTTTCCCAGAATTATTGGTTCAATTTTGTGATCTTCTAGCTCCGACCACTCCGTTCAGCTGCTCTTCCAAGTCCTTTGCTGTCTCTGATAAAACTACAATGCCACTGCTAAACTTCAAAGTTTTTATTTCCTCTCCAAATTTTTCTTTGGTTTCCTTTAGTGCTAGCTCAATGTATACCTTGAATAACATCGTGGATAGGCTACAACCCTGTCTCACTCCTTTCTCAACCACAGCTTCCCTTTCATGCCCGCTCGACTCTTATAAGTACCATCTGGTTTCTGTACGAGTTGTAAATAGCATTTCGTTTTCTTTGTATTTTACCCCTGCTACCTTCAGAATTTCAGTCAACATTGTCAAAAACTTTCTTTAAGTCAACGAATGCCATAAACCTGTCTTCTAAGAGAAGTCATAGAGTCAGTATTGCCTCGCGTGTTTCTACATTTCTCCGGAATCCAAACTGATCTTCCCCAAGGTCGGCTTCCACCAGTTTCTCCATTCGGTAATTTTCACAGCTGTCAGCATCTGCTTTCTTTGGAATTCGAACCCCTACATTCTTCTTGAAGTGTAAGGGTATTTCCACTGTCTCATACGTTCTGCATACCGGATGGTAGTGTTTTGTCATGGAAGGCTCTCCCATGGCTGTCAGTAGTTCTGTAGTAGGTCTTTCAGCGCTTTGTCCAATTCTTCTCACAGTATCATAGCTCCCATCTCATCTTCACCTACGTCCTCTCCCATTTCTATAATATTGCCTACAAGTTCATTTCCCTTGTGTAGACACTCTATATACTCCTTCCACCTTTCAGTAATATCAAAGTACATGTCCACAGATCAGTCGCAAAACAGGAAGACGAGACAACTGTACTACGAATCCTATACGTTATCGGGGCAGCATTTATTCTAGTTTAATTGTAAAGTGCTCTAGTAAATAAACATCCAAAGATTAAAAGTTAAATAACTACCACACATATTCCACGCAATCTAAATCTTTTTAAATACGTAAGTGCGAATGCGTGCTGTAACTAAGGTATGTCATAGATCTTCCTCGTATTGGACTTTACTAAATGCGACCAATTTGAGAATGATGTGTGAATACAGGTTGTGTTCGGTATTCGCATTATTTGATTACTTACTTTGTGGTTTAGCTTCGTGTACTAGAACTTACTATCCTTTAAGTATGTTGACTTCCTCACGTGTTTACCTACTGTAGCCGGAATGTGGCCCAGTGCTTTGAAAACCAGCTAGTAAATGATCAAAGTATAGTACATCGTCCACAAATATTATGTTTCATTTAAAACAGCCATTGTATTTTCTCGCAGGCCTAAAAAACATTTTAGTCGTGTATAGCTATTCGTAGAGCTTCCTGTGGGAGAATCACTAGAGAAAAAAGCAACATAGGCTATCCTGTTGCTCAGAACAGTCAAGTGGTTACGTTTACCGCAACTATGTGCATCTGCAGTCGCTTAAGAGGCACCGTGAGAAAGATATGAGCAATAATTGATTGGATATCAGATATCTGTAATCTTTCACTGTATCAAAAAATGGCATTAACGATTATAGCTCTCATATGATGCAGGTGAGCCTTGAAGATAGCAGTTCCACGAATTGTTGTGCTTTAAAATTTAAATCACTGATACGAAAGACAGTGTGATGTCGCAATTTGTACTTATACCTTTAATGGGCCATCATTTCAACTTCCAGAAGCAACAGCACTGAGGACTGAGAAAATGTTACTATTTTTTTTTAGCAGAGACTTGTAATTTTGTACCACTCTAACAGCAAAGTGAGTTTTGGGGTACTTAAAAGCTTTTGGGGAGTGACGTTACCGCAAAAAGTTTTTAGACTGGATTAATGAAAAGGTGGTGGCTGTAACGCTTTAGGAGTACCATAGGGTGATTATAAATAAAGTTAAACTTTCACAACGCTGTAGAAATAACACCACTGGTCAGAATGACGTCAAAATGTAATGGAATATTATCGGAGAAGCGGAAAAACTTATAGCAGAAGAAAAAAATAGTGTGTAAATTGATCAATAGACGGCGCTGTATGTGTCAGAATACGTAAATGAAAACACCTGTCTTGAGCACGACCCATTGAAGTCAGTATAAACATGCCGGGTACATGCCATATCCTCGTTTCGCGTCTGCGACGTTCGCCATGACTGTCTCAATGCAAGGTCGCACTCTGCTTGTAAAGCTGTATTACAAAATGATGAGTGTGCACACGTTCCGCAGACGTTACGGGCACTGAAGGGTTTGAAAAAAGGCGTTGGTCCGATGACTGCAGTGAGTGTGGAGAAAATGATTCGGAAATTCGAAAAGACGGGTTCATTTGGTGTGCAACCTGGTAGAGGGAGGAAACGAATTGATTCGACATCAGTGGAAGCAGTGGCCATAGCAATACAGCAGTAGACGAGTGGTGGTGTGTAAACGTGTAGTGCACGGGGAATTGCCCGAGCATTGGACATAACAGTGAGCACGGTGCGTAAAATCCTACGAAACATCTTTCTTTGCTATCAATTCAGAATTACCCATGCGAGGTGCCGGGGCTAGCAGTGTATTTAACACTATATTCTTCTAGAATCTACATATGTAAATGAAGCTCTAAGCCCCCCCCCCCTATTCTAACTCCGACTTTTGCTGTTGCACAAGGATTAAAAAAAAATACGCGAACTGACTCTAATCAACCCTGCCAGTGGAGTAGAAGAGAGTTTGGCACCTGCAATAATTTAATTTGATAAATAAGTTAAATAAACGAAGGTTTCATTAACATAGTGAGGAATGATAGGGTTGCTCTACCGATTAACAGAATGAAAGTTCTGTCCAAAATAACAATATGATTTATTAAGACTAAAAACAAAATAATAAACAAAAACACATGAAACATTTACAATACATCAAATTGGCTCAAATTGGATACTCAAACAAACGCTGTGAATGTGAAGTTGTCCCTAAACTAGATTGTAAGGATTATGACGAAGTGGTATGTGGAGCCAATTCCTTGCAACTCAAATCTTAAGAGAAAACACATAGCCAACCCAACATTAGTTGCTGCTACCCAAGACAAAACAAAGTTAGAAAAAGGCGAACAGGCGCGCTCTGCTGAGCTCTGATTATCACCTAGGAAAATCCCTGTCTGCCGGTGCTGCGGACATACCTTACCAATCTGTCTTCTTAACTGCAAGAACATGATTTGGGGTACCGGAGGCGATGGCTGGTTGCTTCGACGTCCTCGACCGAAAGGCGAGAGTCGACTACCTAGAGCACCCGTACAGGCCGAACACACAACATTCCCGCCCCCATGACAGTGGCTGTGGTTAAACGTTCCAATCAGCAACTCGAAAACCGGCGGAAAATTCCACTCTATTGCCGGAGCACTACCATTCCACCAATGGAGATTCCTGGCGCCAATTTCTGCGCCGATTTTGCTACGTCACGGAGCTATGCCCTGAGCAAGCCAATCACAGTTACTATTTTGCAGAAAGCGCGGGAATTTTCCCGCCACAACTGCCTGGGTTCACAAGTCATTCCCACGCCTCGCTGGTAGCCCGCCAGAAAGTGTTTTCGCTAAGTTTCTGCGAAGTAACGGAACCTCTAGCCCAGCCGCTACTTCAGACCCCTTCGGGCGTGTCTTTTGACAATGTCAGCGTCTGCAAAGCATTCACTCGACTTCCTCACACCCGTCGGCTTAACGCTTTCCAGATCATCAGAGCCCGCCTGTCACCGGACCACCCGGGTGACGAGAGACGCTGCGTGGGAAGTCCGCGTGTGAAGGAATAGCGACTTTTCACTGCATGCAATTAGAGAGGAAAATCGTAAGATAGAAATATGAGAGGGGGCTCATGCCACCTCTCACCCATGTGCACGCGTTACTTCCTATTGACCTGGCAGCAAGAGAAACCTTTGCTTTAGAATTTCTTGTTCGCATGGAAGTGGACAGTGATTGGCAGTGGAGAATTTTGTGGGCAGATGAAGCCCACTTCCGTATGACACGATATGTCAATACACAGAATTGTCGAATATGTGCAACGGAAAACCCACACGCAAATCAACCAGTACCACTTCATCCTGAAAAAGTCACTATGTGGTGCGGGTATACGCCATCATTTATCATAGGGCCATATTTTTTCGAAGAGACAAGTGCTTTCGCTCCTGTTACATGTACCGTCACTGGTAAGTGCTATGAGTGTCTTTTGCGCAACCACGTCATTCCAGCTCTCCGACAGCGTGGATGTATGGACGGGTATATTTTTATGCAAAATGGCGCACCTCGGCACATTGCAAATCCAGTTAAGCAGCTGCTGAAGCGCCGTTTCGGAAATGCTAGAATTATCAGCCGCTATTTCCCCAGAGCCTAGCCGTCCCGGTCACCTCACCTCAATCCATGTGACTTCTGGCTGTGGGGCTATCTGAAAGATGTTGTGTTCAGTGTTGCGATTGCAAACTTAGGTGCACTGAAGGGATTTCATTATGGTGTAACCACTCCGCCTCAGGCCGTGCATTACGAACTGGTGCTTGATAGTGTTAAAAGATGCGATCGCCATCCCCGAATTGCTCTTCAACAGTGGGAAGCAAGAAGGTGCTTAAAATATCAATGCAGGGTGCTGTGATAGTGCCACGGAAAACAACAGGGGGTGCAAACCACCTCCATGAAAAACACGACCACACGATAACACCATCACCTCCGAATTTTACTGTTGGCGCTACACACGCTGGCAGATGACATTCACCAGGTATTCGCCATACCCACACCCTGCCATCGGATCGCCACACTGTGTACCGTGATTCGTGACTCCACACAACGTTTTTCCACTGTTCAATTGTCCAATGTTTACGCTCCTTACACCAAGCGAGGCGTCGTTTGGCATTTACCGACATGATGTGTGTTTTATGAGCAGCTACTCGACCCTGAAATCCAAGTTTTTTCACCTTCCGCCTAACTGTCATACTACTTGCACTGGATCCTGATGCAGTTTGGAATTGCAATGTGATGGTCTGGACAGATGTCTGCCTATTATACATTACGACCCCTTTCAACTGTCAGCGGTCTCTGTCTGTCAACAGACGAGGTCGGCCTGTACCCTTTTGTGCTGTAAGTGTGCCTTCACGTTTCCACTTCACTATCACATCGGAAGCAGTGGACCTAGGGATGTTGTGTCATACGTCCAGACGTATGACACAAGTGACACCCAATCGCCTGACCACGTTCGAAGTCCGTGAGTTCCGCGAAGCGTCCGATTCTGCTCTCTCACGATGTCTAATGACTACTGAGGTCGTTGATATGGAGAACCTGGCAGCAGGTGGCAGTACAATGCCCCCAATAAGAAAAAAGTATGTTTTTGGGGGTGTCCGGATACTTTTGATCACGTAGTGTATCATCCGAAAAGCAGTGTGCCAAAGCTAGGGTGGCACCTCACAAGGAAACCACAGATGAGTACACTCGCTGCATGCTGCACCGACGAATGACAATCTAGGCGTAACCACGACTCCTGGAAGTTCGCTACGCTGCAGCAAAAAAACTGTAAATTTGTGGTAAGATCTTAGGGGACCAAACTGCTTAGCTCATCAGTCCCTAAGCTTACACATTACTTAATCTCACTTCAACTAACTTACGCTATCGACAACACACTCACCCATCACTGAGGGAGGACTCTAACCTCCGACGGGGGAGCGGGGAGGGGGAGAGGGG
Organism: Schistocerca cancellata; assembly: GCF_023864275.1. NCBI lineage: Eukaryota > Metazoa > Arthropoda > Insecta > Orthoptera > Acrididae > Schistocerca > Schistocerca cancellata. Next base: position 46,388,143 of record NC_064628.1, on the reverse strand, counting down.
ACCGCGCGGACCGTGACAAGACGCCTAAGACCGCGCGGCTATCCCGCGCGGCCTACGCTACAGCAGTCGGTGATCTTACGGCTGAGCAGAGGAACGATAGGTCTAGTTTGCAGTCAACAATCAAGACGTCGGCAGCTTCTTAGACAGGCCGGAGTTAAATGTGAACACAACGTCAGTTAGTCTTCAGGTAAAGAGTCTTGCAAATTTATCTACATCAGGTGATACTTTAACACTCACCGGAATTTGTAAATACAATATTCCTGTGGAGATGAATTGTACAATGTTAAGTAAATCTTCACATCTACGAGGGGGTTAATAAGTAATGCAACACTAGTTTTTTCTGAGAGCAGGTTGGTTTTATTCAGGGCTTCCAATACACCATACTATTCCTCACTTTTTGGAAAAAAAACTCAATTTTTCAACATAATCTCTGTTATGTGTGGGTTTTTCGCCACCTTACTGACAGCGCCTGTATACTCGCGTGGTACCACTCTACTGGTCAATTTCGGAGCTAATGACTTGCTGCATCAATGGCCTCCACATTATCCACGTACTGCTTCCCGCCGAGTGCATCCTTCATTTGACCAAACAGATCGAATTCGGAAGGTGCGAGATCCGGGCTTTAGGGTGGAACAGGAAGAACAGCCCAATGAAGTTTTGTGAGCTCCTCTGAGGTGCACTGTCAACAGAATCTCCAGCTGTGGGGCGTGATGTTCGACTGTGATCCGTCGATCATCTCGAGTGAGAGTGTCCGCACGTTCCAGCGTTGCAGGACTCACAGCTGTGTGCGGCCGGCCGCCACGCGGGAGAACGGGCAGGTTTGCGCGACCTTGTTGCGACAATGATAGATGCCTCGTCCAACGACTCACCGTGATTTTGTTCACTGAAAGGTCTCTGTAGCCATTCTGCAAGCGCCTATGAAAATATTCGACGCTCTGGTTTTCTACCAAAAGAAACTCAATGACATCTTTCTTCCTGGAAAAGACCTCCGTTACAGATGCCATTTTGAAACCTGCCTACACTGCCGCCACCTATCGAAACTTTATGAAACTATAGGGGCTGAAGCGCGAACAGGATGTCCCACAAAAAATACCTCATTTCAGCTGAAACTGGCCGGGAAGAAAAACTGTTGCACTACTTATTGAGGGCCACTCGTATAAGGTCTTAGACGGATGTACCTCTACATCGGTCTATGTATGCTTTGTCGTCTGTGCTACTCTTCGACTTTCATCACATTTGACACTTGATGTAGCAAGCAGCCTCTCCCTGCCTAAGCGATGAAGTGCCATACTAAAATTCACGGTTTCGATCCCTGGTCACGTCTAGAATTTTGATCTGTCACGTATCATGTCTTTCACCTCTACTAGTGCTTGTTAATGTGAGAAATACCGAGTAGTAGCGTGATTCGGTGTCCGTGTCAAATTCTAGGTCCCTCTGTAACTGGCTGGCCAAGTCAGTTCAAAAGTCGAAGGGCAGCACCGGCATTCCAGCTTCCAGCAGGGCTACGCTTGGTAAAAGACTGTGGGGCTTAAACCACACGTCAGCTTCATGGCAGCTTTACTTCACTGTTATTAACTCATTCATTATTCCTTGAACTTGGAAACCAGTGTTGTTCCCCCACCGATATAGTCAACGACTAGACAAGAAGACAACATGTGGTCTGCATGAGAGTGTAATATCTATGGCTGTCCCAGAAATAAGCACAATAAGCAGCAGTCAGTAAAACTTGAAAGCGCGAGGAGAAAGAAAGACGTCATAGTCGACCTCCGTAACGAGGGTTAAATTGGTTGGCCACCTGATGTGCGGAGTCGTGAGAAGCAGCTCAAAGCGTCCACGTCTTCTTCCGTACATAAGCAGATCAAAGAAATCCCAACGGTTCTTAAAGGAGCCCTCTCTGCAAAGGCAAGGACTCCTTTTCTTGGTGCGCTGGCGATAGAATTTGGTAAGATATTAATTAGGAACAGCTAAACGTTAATTGCTGAACAATGGCTATCTTTACCCAAAGTTGGACCTTACTCCACAACCCAATTATCTATTTATGGCGAATGATATTTCGTGTGCCCTTATCATTTAAACCCTTTCTATTTCCGTTCGATTGTCATGAGACCAAATTTCTCTGATTTTCTCGACACGGACGTTTCGAGGCATCTATGTGGGGCGAAGTAATACATAATGCCTGGTTCAGCTTGGAACTCGCCTCATCCGACCGCTCTCTGTGATGCACAACGCCTCATTTGTACTGTCTGTCACTGGAGTTCGAGAGTAACTCGCTGACGATCGCACACTTGCTAAAAGAATCCATAAGGAGGCACGCACTTGTTCTTTGGGTCTTCCATAGACAGTTGATCCCGTGGTCTAGGGGTAGCGTCTTTGATTCATAATCAAAACATCTTCAGTTCCGGGTTCGATACCCGCCACTGCCTAAATTTTGATAAATAATCGGCATTGGCGGCCGAAGACTTCCGGCATAAGAAGTCAGCCTCATTCTGCCAACGGCCTTGTCAAAGAGGGCGGAGGAGCGGATAGAGGTTCAGGGCACTCTCTTGTCCTAGGGGTTGGAAATTGCCCCTAAAGGCGGAATAATCAGCAATGATCAACGACGTGAGGATGCAGAAGGCAATGGAAACCACTGCATTAAAGACTCGTAACGTGTATCCACAGGACATGTGGCCTGTAATTGAAGAAGTGTCATGATGATCTCTCCATTGGCAAAAGATTCCGGAATAGTCCCCCATTCGGATCTCCGGGAGGGGACTGCCAACGGGGAGGTTACCATGAGAAAAAGATTGAATAATCTACGAAAGGATAACGTTCTACGAGTCGGGGCGTGGAATGTCAGAAGCTTGAACGTGGTAGGGAAACTAGAAAATCTGAAAAGGGAAATTCAAAGGCTCAATCTAGATATACACTCCTGGAAATGGAAAAAAGAACACATTGACACCGGTGTGTCAGACCCACCATACTTGCTCCGGACACTGCGAGAGGGCTGTACAAGCAATGATCACACGCACGGCACAGCGGACACACCAGGAACCGCGGTGTTGGCCGTCGAATGGCGCTAGCTGCGCAGCATTTGTGCACCGCCGCCGTCAGTGTCAGCCAGTTTGCCGTGGCATACGGAGCTCCATCGCAGTCTTTAACACTGGTAGCATGCCGCGACAGCGTGGACGTGAACCGTATGTGCAGTTGACGGACTTTGAGTGAGGGCGTATAGTGGGCATGCGGGAGGCCGGGTGGACGAACCGCCGAATTGCTCAACACGTGGGGCGTGAGGTCTCCACAGTACATCGATGTTGTCGCCAGTGGTCGGCGGAAGGTGCACGTGCCCGTCGACCTGGGACCGGACCGCAGCGACGCACGGATGCACGCCAAGACCGTAGGATCCTACGCAATGCCGTAGGGGACCGCACCGCCACTTCCCAGCAAATTAGGGACACTGTTGCTCCTGGGGTATCGGCGAGGACCATTCGCAACCATGAAGCTGGGCTACGGTCCCGCACACCATTAGGCCGTCTTCCGCTCACGCCCCAACATCGTGCAGCCCGCCTCCAGTGGTGTCGCGACAGGCGTGAATGGAGGGACGAATGGAGACGTGTCGTCTTCAGCGATGAGAGTCGCTTCTGCCTTGGTGCCAATGATGGTCGTATGCGTGTTTGGCGCCGTGCAGGTGAGCGCCACAATCAGGACTGCATTCGACCGAGGCACACAGGGCCAACACCCGCCATCATGGTGTGGGGAGCGATCTCCTACACTGGCCGTACACCACTGGTGATCGTCGAGGGGACACTGAATAGTGCACGGTACATCCAAACCGTCATCGAACCCATCGTTCTACCATTCCTAGACCGGCAAGGGAACTTGCTGTTCCAACAGGACAATGCACGTCCGCATGTATCCCGTGCCACCCAACGTGCTCTAGAAGGTGTAAGTCAACTACCCTGGCCAGCAAGATCTCCGGATCTGTCCCCCATTGAGCATGTTTGGGACTGGATGAAGCGTCGTCTCACGCGGTCTGCACGTCCAGCACGAACGCTGGTCCAACTAAGGCGCCAGGTGGAAATGGCATGGCAAGCCGTTCCACAGGACTACATCCAGCATCTCTACGATCGTCTCCATGGGAGAATAGCAGCCTGCATTGCTGCGAAAGGTGGATATACACTGTACTAGTGCCGACATTGTGCATGCTCTGTTGCCTGTGTCTATGTGCCTGTGGTTCTGTCAGTGTGATCATGTGATGTATCTGACCCCAGGAATGTGTCAATAAAGTTTCCCCTTCCTGGGACAATGAATTCACGGTGTTCACTGATGTGTTCACTGATGAACTGTGATTAATGCATCAAAAATTGGGACGGTTGGCGCTGCTTATGCTGTAAGGTTTACCCATGTAAAGTAATAAATCGTACCATTCATTTATAAGCACCTTTTGTTATCATCATTCGAGAGATATATTGGACTCAACAGTGAGCAATACCTCAATGTTTTCTATTTTACGACTTATCTTAGAAGTTAAGTTGAAAAAAACCAAGCCTACATTTTAGCATTTGCAATTTAGAAAATACTTTTGACACTGTTAACTCCTTAGACACTTTGGATATGTACTGGCGGTAAATGTACGTAGCGAAGAGCTTTATACAACTTGTACAGAAACCAGACTGTAGTCGAAGGGCATGAAAAGGAGGCGTTATTGGGAATGGAGAACCTCTCGTGTTATTCAGTATGTACACATAAAACCACTACAGGAAATAACGATAAATTTGTCAAGGGAAATGAAGTTTATGGAGAAGGAATAAAAGAATAGGATTTACCAGTGACACTGCCTATAAGAGACGGCAAAGGACGTGGGAGATCAGTTGAATGGAATGGACAATGTCTTGAAAAGGGGTTATAATATGAGCTGCAACAAAAGTAAAAGAAGGTGATGGTGCTGAAAGTTATGTTAGGAAATGAGGCACTGAAATTAGTAGATGAGCTACGCTATTTGGACAAGAACATAACCAACAACGGCCGAGGTGAAGAAGATATAAGAAGCAGACAGGCCTTTCCAAGAAAAGAGTTCAAAAAAATTAATTAAAAAATTTCTACAACGAATACAAATTTAACTCTGATAATGTCTTCATGGAAATATTTTTCTGGGATGCATCCTTACATGGAAGTGAAATGTGGATGAATGTAAAAGCAATACGAGAATAGATACTTTTGAAATGTGATGTTGCAGAAAGACGTTGAAGATTAGTTTGATAGATCTAGTAACTAGCAAAGAGGCAGACCTGTCACCAGTTTGGTTTGTGCACCACAGAGGTTTACTAGGCTCTACCCTATTGGTGTTGGTATACCCTTGCCATCCTCCGACATTTGAAGTGGGCCTACGGCTTAACGTTGGCTCCGAACCACGGAACAACTCGACATTTATGATATAACGTACTGGTTCACCCGTGGATGGAAGAGCTTGTCTAAAGGAAGGCATAGGTTGATAATAAAGATGCTGAGCCATCACGAAATTATTAATTTGGTAATAGCGGGAAGCGAGGATAGAGGTGGGAAGTAGATAGTAATTGTAGAGAAATATCTAGGTTTGACCACAGTACGTTTGTTCAAGTGGGTGTGGTCTGCAGTAGTTACGCGGAGATGAAGAGGATACCCTAGCATGGAGAGATGCTTCAAACACTTTTGGGACTGAAGATCGCAACAAAACTCTCATATCTTCTCACATTGATGCACTTTTTCTGCTCCCCCTAGAAACAACGCCGTAGATTGACATGATAACTGAACAGCGACAAAACAGAATTTTAAGTTGCAGATGGAAACAATGGATGCAGTTAGATCACTTTTAGAGTATTTTATCGTAAGGAAAACACTCGTACCGGATAACACGCGATGTTCAAGCGACTGTCAAGCAGCCATTTGGATCTTGACAATAGCAACATTCTTGGGCTTTTTTTTTCTCGTTATCTCCAAGGTTGAATACCACCTGCCGTGTGACCTCCGGATGCTAGTGATTGCAATATGCGCATCTACACCTTGGTTCTTTTCGCTATGATGTAATGTTCAACATCCGGGGCCGTACACTCTGCAGCTGCATAGGGCCTCTAAGTTTGGAGGGCGACGGGTTTTGCGCGGATATCGCGAACGATTCTATAGTTTACGCTTGTACCTTTCCCTCCTGACCAGTGGATCCCTTCGAGAGTGACGCACGCGGGTTAACAGAGCCCTAATAGTTACTCTGACAGTAGAGAAACTTGTGTTTTCATACTCTGGGAAGAATGCAACAGTTGAAAACGTGAAGGAAAGTACGTGGCTGTCGCAAGGTGAATGAGGTAGCAGCATTTTGACACACCTTTCTTTTCCGCCATCTCTGTCACGCAACGCGCTGTTCTCCTGGTGACAAAACACTAAGCACATGCAGAGCCCCCAGAATTTTTTCTAAAATTGTAGTTACACAATTCGATCTCGTACGAATGTGCGGTTTGCAGTCTGGTAAAGTTACGAGTGAATTTGTTGTGGTGAAAGGATACCAACGATTTTATCTCATTTATTTAACAATAAATCCTACAACTCACTCAAGCAAGGAGATTACCGAATCACCGGAGTTGTTCTCAACCGCCCTAGAGACGGTTTTCAGATCCTTAAATTAGAAAAACGAAGAGGAAATACTTGTTATCTCAGTCGCCTTCGTTATGTATTGTTGGCCCTGTGGTATTATGTATATAAGCAGCGCATCGAGTCGCAAATATCGCAAATTAGCAATGTTGTTACAGAACCAGCTGTAACACAACGGCCCTAGCCAGACTCTTCACTTGAAGGCGAAAATAAGCGTGCGCCTGCTCAAGGCTCCTTGTAATGTCTCTTGCAGCGGTCTCGACGCGATATTTTCAGAAATTTTATAAATTATATAACTCAGTACATGTTGTTGTTGTTGTGGTCTTCAGTCCTGAGACTGGTTTGATGCAGCTCTCCATGCTACTCTATCCTGTGCAAGCTTCTTCATCTCCCAGTACCTACTGCAACCTACATCCTTCTGAATCTTCTTAGTGTATTCATCTCTTGGTCTCCCCCTACGATTTTTGCCCTCCACGCTGCCCTACAATGCTAAATTGGTGATCCCTTGATGCCGCAGAACATGTCCTACCAATCGATCCCTTCTTCCAGTCAAGTTGTACCACAAACTCCTCTTCTCCCCAATCCTGTTTAATAGCCCGCATCTCGTGGTCGTGCGGTAGCGTTCTCGCTTCCCACGCCCGGGTTCCCGGGTTCGATTCCCGGCGGGGTCGGGGATTTTCTCTGCCTCGTGATGGCTGGGTGTTGTGTGCTGTCCTTAGGTTAGTTAGGTTTAAGTAGTTCTAAGTTCTAGGGGACTGATGACCATAGCTGTTAAGTCCCATAGTGCTCAGAACCATTTGAACCTGTTTAATACCTCCTCATTAGTTATGTGATCTACCCATCTAATCTTCAGTATTCTTCTGTAGCACCACATTTCGAAAGCTTCTATTCTCTTCTTGTCCAAACTATTTACCGTCCATGTTTCACTTCCATACATGGCTACACTCCATACAAATGCTTTCAGAAATGACTTCCTGACACTTAAATCTATACTCGATGTTAACAAATTTCTCTTCTTCAGAAACGCTTTCCTTGCCATTGCCAGTCTACATTTTATATCCTCTCTACTTCGGCCATCATCAGTTATTTTGCTCCCCAAATAGCAAAACTCATTTACTACTTTAATAAGCATCTCAATTCCTAATCTAATTCCCTCAGCATCACCCGACTTAATTCGACTACATTTCATTATCCTCGTTTTGCTTTTGTTGATGTTCATCTTATATCCTCCTTTCAAGACACCATCCATTCCGTTCAACTGCTCTTCCAAGTCCTTTGTTATCTCTGACAGAATTACAATGTCATCGGCGAACCTCAACGTTTTTATTTCTTCTCCATGGATTTTAATACCTACTCCGAATTTTTCTTTTGTTTCCTTTACTGCCTGCTCAATATACAGATTGAATAACATCGGGGAGAGGCTACAACCCTGTCTTACTCCCTTCCCAACCACTGCTTCCCTTTCATGTCCCTCGACTCTTATAACTGCCATCTGGTTTCTGTACAAATTGTAAATAGCCTTTCGCTCCCTGTATTTTACCCCTGCCACCTTTAGAATTTGAAAGAGAGTATTCCAGTCAACATTGTCAAAAGCTTTCTCTAAGTCTACAAATGCTAGAAACTCAGTACATATCTCGAAATAACTCTTCTTATCTTATCGATTCCTAAACTTTAATATACGATGATTATCAATGCAAAGTAGTTTCAAGCCCTATTATTCCTCGGAGCGTGCATTTACTCCATGGAATAGCTTCTCTGCTATCTATGTTTTCTCTTATGAAAAGAATGATTCAGATCTTGCCGATTAGCCGTGAAAGAACGAAGGTGTATATGTATGTATTGTTGAGCTAGTCGCCATCTTGATGAGATTCTGTATGAGAAGGAATTTAATACATGAACTAAACTAAAGTAAGTGTGTTCGCGTATTATTTAACTGTTTATTATTGACAGTGTCTGCTTACTACGCTGTGTTGCACGGGACCAGTGGGGAACGTCTGATTTATACTGGACGAACCTGCCGTTTTGTACGCTCAAGATATCCAGTTTATTACTTTCAATAAATGGGCTAACACGGTCTTACCAGCAGATCTCCGGTCTTCCCCATGTGATCACCGAAAGTTAATAATTATTACAAATGTTTTCAGGAGATCAACTGACAATTTTCGTCGCACCGAGACTTCGAAATTGCTTCACTGCCTTATGGAATTTAAGTTAAGCTCAATTTAATCAGGATAGAACAATATTGAACTGTGTGAATGTGATAAGCCTACTTTGTGAATGAAAATTCCCTTAATGTACGCATGTTTTTTACTATCCTGATCAGTGAAACTAAACCAGGCCGGTGTGAGAGAGGTTATTCAATTTCAGATCCCACAAAAATGTTAAATCCTAACAAAGAAAGTGACAGTTAATAATGAATAAGCCATACATTTAAATAAAGTCCAGACAGCTTTAGAGCTGTTAATTTTATTTCGAGTTTCCTTATATTTCAATTACAAATTAATCGCTTATTAAAAATTCTGAGAGAAAGGAGACCAGAAGATACAGATTCTTGAGTTACTGAGGAACTGAAATCCGTATTAGAGTTTGGCTGCTTTCGTTCGGAGAAAAGTTGACAATTTGCTCAAGTGGCAGCAATCGTTAAGAATTAAAAATACCCTATTTTTTAGAGACGGTTTAAAATAGGAAACCTTTCTTTGTTTCAGATCTGACTTGTCTGTTGGGTGGAGAACGACCTAAAGTTGTACCTAAAGTTCGTCAACGTTTTCATTGTTTCATTGTTGTCAGGCCAAAAGAAAATGGCGTCCGTTCGGGAAAAGGCAAAAACTGTGCTTTGGTAAGCAGAGTTTAAATCTATTGTTATGGTGTAAAAGCGATTTCGTTCCGTTTACAAGAAAGTAGCACCGGACGTCTAGAGGATAAAAGCAAGACACATTCAAGTTGAGAATGTCGACCAAGCGTTCCAGTGAAATCCTCGAAAATCGATTCGTCAGGCTTCAGTGGAATTTCACATGCCACGTACGACGATCATAAGGCCTTCAAAAATCAGTTGTGTCTCTTTTCATTCAGGGAGCACATTCTGCGGGACATAAAGCCCGATGACAAGCAACGGCGATATGGGTTTCCACGTTAAAAGCTCAATCCCATTGACAGGAACCCTACTTTCTTGTCAAGTGTAATTTTTTCTGATGAAGCCACTTTCCATGTCTCTGGATCTTTGAATAAGCACAACGTTCGCATTTGGGTGTCGCGGAATACATTGTATCGGGGAAAAGATGGGAGACAGCGCCCAAATGTTGGCGTGACAAGGTAACTGGACCGCTCTTCCTTTCTGAGGAGACTGTCACAGCAACGATGTTCCTAGACAGGATAGCGATGTTAGCTTTTCCGCAGGCTGGAGCGAAGCAACGAAACCTCTGCTTTCAGCAAGATGTTGGTCGTTGCATGTTCGGAAATCTCTGAATCGAACATTTCCCGAACGCCGGACTGGACATAATGGACCACATTGACCTGACGTCACACCACTGTTTTTTTTTTTTTTTTTTTTTTTCTGGGGCTACGCGAAGTACAGAGTGTTCCCCCCACTGCAGTGTGGAACTATCAAGAACTCCGTACTCGGACTGTGGAAATCGTCAGTACGATCCCTCGGGACATGTCGCAGCCGACCTGGGTGGAAGCTGAATACAGACTATGCACTGAGATGACGAAAGTCATGGGACAGCGATATGAACTTACAGGGCTATTACAAATGATTGAAGCGATTTCATAAATTCACTGTAGCTCCATTCATTGACATATGGTCACGACACACTACAGATACGTAGAAAAACTCATAAAGTTTTGTTCGGCTGAAGCCGCACGTCAGGTTTTCTGCCGCCAGAGCGCTCGAGAGCGCAGTGAGACAAAATGGCGACAGGAGCCGAGAAAGCGTAAGTCGTGCTTGAAATGCACTCACATCAGTCAGTCATAACAGTGCAACGACACTTCAGGACGAAGATCAACAAAGATCCACCAACTGCTAACTCCATTTGGCGATGGTATGCGCAGTTTAAAGCTTCTGGATGCCTCTGAAAGGGGAAATCAACGGGTCGGCCTGCAGTGAGCGAGGAAACGGTTGAACGCGCGCGGGCAAGTTTCACGCGTGTATCTGGAAATGCTGGAAAATTGGCTCATGCCACAACTGGAGACCGACAGCGCCGACTTCATCTTTCAACAGGATGGTGCTCCACCGCACTTCCATCATGATGTTCGGCATTTCTTAAACAGGAGATTGGAAAACCGATGGATCGGTCGTGGTGGAGATCATGATCAGCAATTCATGTCATGGCCTCCACGCTCTCCCGACTTAACCCCATGCGATTTCTTTCTGTGGGATTATGTGAAAGATTCAGTGTTAAAACCTCCTCTACCAAGAAACGTGCCAGAACTGCGACCTCGCATCAACGGTGCTTTCGAACTCATTGATGGGGACATGCTGCGCAGAGTGTGGGAGGAACTTGATTATCGGCTTGATGTCTGCCGAATCACTAAAGGAGCACATATCGAACATTTGTGAATGCCTAAAAAAACTTTTTGAGTTTTTGTATGTGTGTGCAAAGCATTGTGAAAATATCTCAAATAATAAAGTTATTGTAGAGCTGTGAAATCGCTTCAATCATTTGTAATAACCCTGTATAAGAGATGGCGGCAGTATCGCATAAAAGAGCAGTGCATTGGCGGAGCTGTTTGTACTGAGGTGATTTACGTGGAAAGGTTTTGTGACGTGATTATGGCCGCAAGTTGGGAATTAAAAGGCTTTGAACGCGCGATGGTAGTTGGAACTTGGGGCATGGGGCATTCTGTTTCGGAAATCGTTCGGGAATTCATTATTCAGAGATCCACAGTGTCAAGAGGGTGGCGAGAATAGCAACTTTCAGGCAATTTCTCTCGACCACGGGCTAAACAGTGGCCGACGGCCTTCACTTAATGACCGAGAGCAGTGCCGCTTGCGTAGTGAGTGCTAGCACACATGCGACACTGCGTCAAATAACCGTAGAAATTGTAAGTAGGCTGTTTAGGTTCAAGTAGGCTGTTTAGGTTCTTATATTGGTAACGCCGCCGCCACGTAGCGCTCTCTGTATGAAAATCACTGGCTGTGCAGTCTGTGGCTAGTTTGCATTGTTGTCTGCCATTGTAGTGTTTGGCAGCGGCAGCTGGATGTGAACAGCGCGTAGCGTTGCGCAGTTGTAGGTGAGCCGCCAGCAGTGGTGGATGTGGGGAGAGAAATGGCAGAGGTTTGATATTTGTAAAAATGGATGTCATGAACTGCTGTATACATTATGACTGTTAAGGTAAATACATTGTTTGTTCTCTATCAAAATCTTTCATTTGCTAACTATGCCTATCAGTAGTTAGTGCCTTCCATAGTTTGAATCTTTTATTTAGCTGGCAGTAGTGGCGCTCGCTGTATTGCAGTAGTTCGAGTAACGGAGGTTTTTGGTGAGGTAAGTGATTTGTGAAAGGAATAGATTAATGTTAGTCAGGGCCATTCTTTTGCAGGGATTTTTGAAAGTCAGATTGCGTTGCGCTAAAAAATATTGTGTGTCAGTTTAAGCACAGTCATGTATAAAATTTTCATAAGGGGACGTTTCAAAATCAATGCGGGGTGCACGACGAAAGGACCCGTTAGCACAGTGCAGCGATATTTGACCCTAATAGGCTACGGCAGCAGACGAAATTTTGGTCTCATGTCAAAGCGGTAGGTGGATCAAAACAAAATGTCCAGACACTCTGTGACCAAAATGGTACTGAAACAGAGGATGACAGACTAAAGACCGAAATACTAAATGTCTTTTTACAAAGCTGTTTCACAGAGGAAGACTGCACTGTAGTTCCTTCTCTAGACTGTCGCACAGATGACAAAATGGTAGATATCGAAACAGACGACAGAGGGATAGAAAAAGAATTAAAATTCCTCAAAAGAGGAAAGGCCGCTGGACCTGATGGGATATCAGTTCGATTTTAGACAGAACACGTGAAGGAACTTGTCCCCCTTCTTGCATCGGTGTATCGTAGGTCTCTAGAAGAGCACAGCGTTCCAAAGGATTGGAAAAGGGCACAGTTCATCCTCGTTTTCAAGAAGGGACGCCGAACAGATGTACAGAACTATAGACTTAAATCTCTAACATCGATCAGTTGTAGAATTTTGGAACACGTTTATGTTCGAGTATAATTACTTTCTGGAGACTAGAAATCTACTCTGTAGGAATCAGCATGGGTTTCGAAGAAAACGATCGTGTGAAACCCAGCTCGCGCTATTCGTCCACGAGACTCAGAGGGTCATAAACACCGGTTCCCAGGTAGACGCCGTGTTTCTTGACTTCCGCAAGGCGTTCGATACAGTTCCCCCACAGTCGTTTAATGAACAAAGTGAGAGCATATGGACTATCACACCAATTTTGTGATTGGATTGAAGAGTTCCTAAATAACAAAACGCAGCATGTCATTCTCAATGGAGAGAAGTCTTCCGAAGTAAGAGTGATTTCAGGTGTGCCGCAGCGGAGCGTCGTAGGAACGTTGCTATTCATAATATACGTAAATGACCTTGTGGATAACATCGAAAGTTCACAAAGGCTTTTTGCGGATGATGCTGTAGTATATCGTGAGGTTGTAACAATGGAAAATTGTACTCAAATGGGTCAAATGGCTCTGAGCACTATGGGACTTAACTGCTTTGGTCATCAGTCCCCTAGAACTTAGAACTACTTAAACCTAACTAACCTAAGGACATCACACACATCCATGCCCGAGGCAGGATTCGAACCTGCGACCGTAGCGGTCACGCGGCTCCAGACTGTAGCGCCCAGAAGAGCACGGCCACTCTGGCCGGCGAAAATCGTACTGAAATGCGGGAGGATCTGCAGCGAATTGACGCATGGTGCAGAGAATGACAATTGAATCTCAATGTAGACAAGTGTAATGTGCTGCGAATACACGGAAAGAAAGATCCTTTATCGTTTAGCTACAATATAGCAGGTCAGCAACTGGAAGCAGTTAATTCCATAAATTACCTGCGAGTAGGCATTAGGAGTGATTTAAAATGGAATGATCGTATAAAGTTGATCGTGGGTAAAGCAGATGCCAGACTGAGATTCATGGAAGAATCCTAAGGAAATGCAATCCGAAAACAAAGGAAGTAGGTTACAGTACACTTGTTCGCCCACTGCTTGAATATTGCTCACCAGTGTGGGATCCGTACCAGATAGGGTTGATAGAAGAGATAGAGAAGATCCAACGGATAGCAGCGCGCTTCGTTACAGGATCATTTAGTAATCGCGAAAGCGTTACGGAGATGATAGATAAACTTCAGTGGAAGACTCTGCAGGAGAGACGCTCAGTAGCTCCGTACGGGCTTTTGTTCAAGTTTCGAGAACATAAAAATGGCTCTGAGCACTCAGGGACTTAACTGCTGGGGTCATGAGTCCCCTAGAAATTAGAACTACTTAAACCTAACTAACCTAAGGACATCACACACATCCATGCCCGAGGCAGGATTCGAATCTGCGACCGTAGCAGTCCCGCGATTCCGGACTGCAGCGCCTAGAACCGCAAGACCACCGCGGCCGGCATTTTGTAGCTAATACAGAATGTAAAACCTCTGTCAACAAAAGACGTGGGCAGTTTTCCATACCACAGTATGCTTTCCCTTGTTCTCTGCTCCTTGATGTCGTTGGGCAAAGTCACTATTTTCTTAGCGTTGGAAGATCACCGGGTTCCAAAACCTCTGAGATCATAAAAACACGGAGCGCAACTGCCATCACCCCATTTGGTCAAATCTCGTCCTGACTTAAGGCTGCAAAGAGCGCGAAAGTGCTTTGCTCTCGTCACGTGGCGCCATGCAGCTGGTCATCATTGGCTTCTTCATTACTTGGAGCAGAATGTCATAACGTGACTCGCATACAGACGTGAACGTGTTTATTCGGCGTGCGCGACTCTGTCGCTCTTTGACTGAACACCAGCAGCGTCAACCGAGTGGTAGGAAAACACCGAAACCTTCTTCTTTGGCACATCGGTCATGATCTCATTGGGTTCAGTACTTCCTTTTTCTAGCATGACAGAATCTATTCATACATTCTCTGCCAAGCTCAGTAACAGTGTACTTTTGATTTTAAAATCCTTCTACGTTTTTATCTTCGACCACAGATACTAGTAGACTGGCCTTGCTGTGCTGAAGCTGTAGGGCTGGTGTGGCTCCAACATAAACCACGGGACTGTTGGCAAAACGTGGCGGGATTTCAAATCAGCGGTCTGCCATTCTATGTTTTTATCGTATTTTCTCCACATTTCTCAATTGACTGCCAAACGCTTCCAACAAAAATTACTTTTTTATTTGCGAAAAATTATGCCTGAACTACATTTGACCTGGATTTGTTCACAGTACCATTTATAAAATCTAACAAATACATCGGACGCCACTCTGGTGGGCAGTGGGACGCAATTACTGTAAACTATCAATTAAAGTAAAATGTCGTTAAAATTCTTTTAAACAGTAAGAGTGGGCTCGTGTCAAAACTTTAAACACTGGATTCGCCGCGTTTTGAGCTCTAGTCACTTATAAGAGAAAATGGGATATGGGAATTATGTCAACTATAGGTGCCAAAATTGTCGACTTTAGGAGCAGGTCCATTTTAGAGTATCAATTTTAGGTACACTTCAAAGGTTCAGTTCCCACTATTTTTACGTAAGTTTAAACTACCAGTTTAAAAAAAAAAGATATTTTAGATGAAAGGTGAGACTTCGAAGTTTTTCCGTTTCAGGGCCTGTATCCAAAGTTGCCTTCGGTTTTTTTCATCCTTAGGGAACCTATGAGTAGGAATGAGAAACAGTTATACTTAATTCTGTAACCGAATCATCACAGATATTTTCCAAAATGTAGTATGAGTCTGACTTTACAGGCACTACTTTCAACACTTCAATTTACGTGATACTCTATTTCAAGTGTGAAAAAACATATAAAAGTCTTTTCAGCAGATTTCAATAAACGCATCTGCACTATCATAGAAACACACGTGAAATGTAATGCCATTTCCCCTGACAAAACGCTGAGTACAGCCATAAGCGCAATACGAAACAACCATGTTTTGCCAACACTCACGTGACTTCAGCCCAGAGATGTTGGAGCCACGAAAATGACGTCAGGGCCAGTCTATTATATTTATGGTCGAAGGTTTTTATGTAGATAGTATTAGTCTCTGGTTCAGGTCTGTATTGATGTACCCTGTATATCTTTGACACTGTATATTCATAGTACGGACGATTTGGATTCGCGCGTCTGCTTGGCGGGCGCCGCTTTTGAGGGCGCTGAACCACAACTGGCTTAGAGGTAAGTCATCATCATCATCATCATCATCATCATCATCATCATCATCATCATTTAAGACTGATTATGCCTTTCAGTGTTCAGTCTGGAGCATAGCTCCCCCTTATACAGTTCCTCCATGATCCCCTGTTCAGTGCTAACATTGGTGCCTCTTCTGATGTTAAACCTATTACTTCAAAATCATTCTTAACCGAATCCAGGTACCTTCTCCTCGGTCTGCCCCGACTCCTCCTACCCTCTACTGCTGAATCCATGAGTCTCTTGGGTAACCTTGCTTCTCCCATGCGTGTAACATGACCCCACCATCTAAGCCTGTTCGCCCTGACTGCTACATCTATAGAGTTCATTCCCAGTTTTTCTTTGATTTCCTCATTGTGGACACCCTCCTGCCATTGTTCCCATCTACTAGTACCTGCAATCATCCTAGCTACTTTCATATCCGTAACCTCAACCTTGTTGATAAGGTAACCTGAATCCACCCAGCTTTCGCTCCCATACAACAAAGTTGGTCGAAAGATTGAACGGTGCACAGATAACTCAGTCTCGGTACTGACTTCCTTCTTGCAGAAGAGAGTAGATCGTAGCTGAGCGCTCACTGCATTAGCTTTGCTACACCTCGCTTCTAGTTCTTTCACTATGTTTCCATCCTGTGAGAATATGCATCCTAAGTACTTGAGTACTTAGAGGTATGTCTCTTGATAAAATATCGATATACCGATGATGTCTATTCTCAGAAATGCCGATACTTTGCGGCGATATTTATTTCACTGCTATATCGATATGGCAATATCGAGTGCTGATATTTTTATTTTATATTACATTTTTTCGCAGTTTTCGGTAAGTATTTGAAATCGTTCTTTTGAAATTGTAGTAGACCATAATTTAATTTCACTGTGTGTCTTACTAGTTTTTGAGCTTTCCTCACGTCGAGTCTCTCTCTTTGACTGTGGGACAAGGATTCCGAATGCACTGACGAGGGGGTGGGGAGGCGAGGGGGGAGTGTGAATGGAATAACAAGATATCCGACGTGAAGAAATAGGACACCAGTTCCGTCAAAAAAACATTTTTTAACGGAACTAGTGTGCTATTTCTTCACATCTGTGTTCTTCAAAACCCGTTGCTGCAACTGATGAAATGCTGACGTAATCGGTGCTAGACGCTACCAACAGAAGGTGTAACGTTTGACTTTACCACGCAATTTTGACGCTACGGCCGGTAGTTCGCTGGCGTTTGCAAAAATGGAAAAAAAAACATGGAAGTCGACATGAAGCGTTTCAGGCGAATCCGATATGTGACGAAACCGAAAGACGGACCCGTCGGACACCTTTTTTTGTGCCATTTATATACAGTTACCATTGTTTCTTTACAGACGAATGGAAAAACTAGTAGAAGCCGACCTCGGG
Organism: Schistocerca cancellata; assembly: GCF_023864275.1. Taxonomy (NCBI): domain Eukaryota; kingdom Metazoa; phylum Arthropoda; class Insecta; order Orthoptera; family Acrididae; genus Schistocerca; species Schistocerca cancellata. The sequence goes on along the minus strand of NC_064628.1, from coordinate 46,370,785 downwards.
GAAGATCAGTTTGGATTCCGTAGAAATACTGGAACACGTGAGGCAATACTGACCTTACGACTTATCTTAGAAGAAAGATTAAGGAAAGGCAAACCTACGTTTCTAGCATTTGTAGACTTAGAGAAAGCTTTTGACAATGTTGACTGGAATACTCTCTTTCAAATTCTAAAGGTGGCAGGGGTAAAATACAGGGAGCGAAAGGCTATTTACAATTTGTACAGAAACCAAATGGCAGTTATAAGAGTCGAGGGACATGAAAGGGAAGCAGTGGTTGGGAAGGGAGTAAGACAGGGTTGTAGCCTCTCCCCGATGTTATTCAATCTGTATATTGAGCAAGCAGTAAAGGAAACAAAAGAAAAATTCGGAGTAGGTATTAAAATCCATGGAGAAGAAATAAAAACGTTGAGGTTCGCCGATGACATTGTAATTCTGTCAGAGACAGCAAAGGACTTGGAAGAGCAGTTGAATGGAGTGGATAGCGTCTTGAAAGGAGGATATAAGATGAACATCAACAAAAGCAAAACGAGGATAATGGAATGTAGTCGAATTAAGTCGGGTGATGCTGAAGGAATTAGATTAGGAAATGAGACACTTAAAGTAGTAAAGGAGTTTTGCTATTTGGGGAGCAAAATAACTGATGATGGTCGAAGTAGAGAGGATATAAAATGTAGACTGGCACTGGCAAGGAAAGCATTTCTGAAGAAGAGAAATTTGTTAACATCGAGTATAGATTTAAGTGTCAGGAAGTCATTTCTGAAAGTATTTGTATGGAGTGTAGCCATGTATGGAAGTGAAACATGGACGGTAAATAGTTTGGACAAGAAGAGAATAGAAGCTTTCGAAATGTGGTGCTACAGAAGAATGCTGAAGATTTGATGGGTAGATCACATAACTAACGAGGAAGTATTGTATAGGATTGGGGAGAAGAGAAGTTTGTGGCACAACTTGACCAGAAGAAGGGATCGGTTGGTAGGACATATTCTGAGGCATCAAGGGATCACCAATTTAGTACTGGAGGGCAGCGTGGAGGGTAAAAATCGTAGGGGGAGACCAAGAGATGAATACACTAAGCAGATTCAGAAGGATGTAGGTTGTAGTAGGTACTGGGAGATGAAGAAGCTTGCACAGGATAGAGTAGCATGGAGAGCTGCATCAAACCAGTCTCAGGAATGAAGACCACAACAACAACAAACCATTGTTAGCAAGTGGTTTTCGCCAAGCATGAACGTGCATCGTTTTCCTATCAGTTCTTGCTGTAAGGGGGATAAGCAGGTGTTAGCTTCTTGATGTACAGAATATCTAATAATAAATCAATACTTAACTATACAGCTCTGAAACTGGCAGTATATTTAAAATGTGCAGCTGTTATTTTTGTGTTGTGTCGATATTTTTTCCTACGTCGAGCGATGTACCAAAGGGGAATGCTTCAGGGTTTTCCTAACACCCGGTTGACCCTGCTGGTGTCCCGTCGAAGAGCGACAGAGTCACAGGCCTAGAAATAGGATATTCGGCGAGCGCGACTGTTGATATTTTCAAAAAATTACGGGAATTGATATCGGCCCTCGACATGTCCAAAAGATAATCAGTAGGGCTATTTCTAGGCTGTCGAGTGTTCGTCCTGCTGACGATTGAACGCTCCTGTCCCAAGGCACCCATAAAATCGCATAAGTGATCTACTGTGAACAGCGGACAATTTGAAAGGCGCCTCGGCGGCCATTGTGGTGGTAACTTACGTGTCTTGAAACGTCCCCTTAGAAAAATTTGTGAATTACTGTGCTGATATACCTCTTACATTATTTGATTTTCAAACAGCTGAGCAAAACTGAACGTATTCAGACATTCATTAAAGTGACACACAATATTTTTGGCGCAACGCAATCTGACTTTCAGTAATCCCTACAAAAGAATGGCCCTGACTAACAATAACCTATACCTTTCATGAATTCTTACCTCACAAAAATCTTCGTTACTCGAATTACTGCAATACAGCGATCGCCAATACTGCCAGCTAAATAAAAGATTCTAACTACTGAAGGCACTAACTACTGATAGGCATAGTTAGCAAATGAAAGATTTTGATAGAGAACCAACAATGTATTTACCTCAATAGTGTTCAAAAGTGTTCACGACATCCAGTCTTACAAATTTACTGTCTCTGTCCAGATCATCCGCTCTCAAAACTCCGCCATCTCACTCCACACATCCACCACTGTTGGCGGCTCACCTCCAACTGCACAACACTACAATTGCAAACAACAATGCAAACCAGCCACAGACTGCACACAGCACAGCCAATGATTTTCACACAGAGCGCTACGTGGCGTTACCAATAAAAAAACCTAAAATTGTTTGGGGCAGTGGCCAATAATGATCTGATAAAATTTTTCATAATTACAATAACAAAGATATCAAATGCACACACTTATTGATACAATGTTGCTCAAAAGCTAAAATTTTCTCACAGTCCATAAAGACAGTCCTGATCATTCACCACAGTATTAATTACAATTTTATGCACAAAGTCTGAGCAGGAAAAGAAAATGCACACGGAAGTAGTGGATTTCCATGCAGTCTTGAAGAAGTAGTGTTGTCCTTCCAACAGAAAGATAATGCTGACTCTTGACATGCAGACAGGTAATTGTCCACAACAGAGCAAACCCACAGCAGAATCAGTCGAAGTTTTGAAGAATATTGGTAGGTAGGTCATCACAGAGCAGACCATTGTAGTCCTGGCAGAGATAACGCTACGCGCTGTTAACATCCAGCTGCACAACACTACTATAGCAAACAACAATGCAAACCAGCCACAGACTGCACACAGCACAGCCAGTGATTTTCATTGGCGTTACCAATTAAAAGACCTAACAGCCTAATTACAGTCTTTGGTTATAACTCATTTCCTACCTTACTTTGTGTCACAAACATAATGTCTCATTTAAGCATTTAACTACGAGAAAGCACTTTAATTTACGAACAAAGGGCAACCACTCACACCTTACCGATGTTCTTTACAACATCAAGAAATTTGCTGTAACTGTTTGTTCACAACTAAATGCAACTTATTACTTTAGCGTGAGAGCAAACTGCAGTACTTCTTTGTTTAGTGCTCCATATTTTTGAAGTGAACCATATTTAGCATCCAATGATCTTCACAGCGTTTTGTGCCATATACAGTATGCACATGAATATTCATAGCGTACAGCGTGGGGTTGTCGCCAACATCTCAAGTATTTTTCAGCACCGCAAAATGAAACGTTTTGTGCTTTACGTCCATCAACATTGTCAAAAATAGCAGCTACTGTTTAAAAAAAGGAATGGAAAGTCAAAGATACCAACAAGACTCCTTACAGAAGAATGGGAAAGCTGGTAGACGCCGACCACAGGGAAGATCAGTTTGGATTCCGGAGAAATGTAGGAGCACGCGAGGCGATACTGACCCTACGAATTATCTTTGAAGATAGGTTAATGAAAGGCAAACCAACGTTTATAGCATTTGTAGACTTGGAGAAGCTTTTGCCAACGTTGACTGGAATACTCTCTCTGATATTCTGAAGGTAGCAGGGGTGAAGTAGAGGGAGCGAAAGGCTACTTATAACTTGTACAGAAATCACACGGCAGCAATAAGAGTCGAGGGACACGAAAGCGAAGCGATGGTTGAGAAGGGAGTGGTACAGGATTATAGTCCATCCCCGATATTAATCAGTCTGTGCATTGAAGAAGCAGTGAAGGAAACAAAAGAAAAATTTGGAGTAGGAATTAAAGTTCAGGGAGAAGAAATAGAAATTTTGAGATTTACGCGATGACTTTGTAATTCTGTCAGAGACAGCAAAGGACTTGGAAGAGCAGTTGAACATGATGGACAGGGTCTTGGAATGAGGATATGAACGTCAGCAAAAGCAAAACGAGGGTAATGGAATGTAGTCGAATTAAATCAGAAAATGCTAAGGGAACTAGATTAGTTTTCAGTAAATACTAATTACAGAATGAGATTTTCACTCTGCAGCGGAGTGTCTGCTGATATGGAACTTCCCTGGCAAATTAAAACTGTGTGCCACACCGAGACTCGAACTCGCGACCTTTGCCTTTCGCGGGCAAGTGCTCTACCATCTACGTCGTCAGTTACTAAAATTCCAGCACTCCACTCCCAACCACTAAAACCTCGGTTCCATATGACGTTAACCAATGCAGCTCTCAGCTCCCTTTGAAACGCTCTGTTATTAGAATGTATCTCGTGGTTTATCTTTAAACTTTTTTTTAGATTGGAGCGGTAAACCGTATCCACCTCCCTCAATCTGCTAATTAATCATAGACCACTTACAAGCAGGTAAGAAACTGATGCCTTCGTCGATCGAGAATGAGTTAATTTCAATTCTAGGGGCGTGTTGATTATACCTGGCCTATACTCCAGGGTACGATCTTTATAAATTGCAGTCTGGGGGTGGCCACTAACAGTGGGAGGGCGGTACAACCTGATCACTATGAATATTGAGGGCAGTTAAGGGCAATTGACTGAGTAGGTGGGTAAATAAAGAAACAGACGAGTAAATACGACCTGAAGTGCTTTTGGTGACGTGAATAGGGTTTTCAAAACGAAACTTCTTACGTCTATGAAACTGAGAACTTGCAAGCAGTTTGTATTTTGACTTGTGGCACTGAGACATGGACTTTAAATGTGAAAACCCTAAAAGAAGATTTGGCCAGCGAGCAATGGAGATGGATTTGGGAATTGTTATGAGAAACTGAAAAACAAGTGACAGGAGTGGAAGACGTAATTATAATGGTAATTAAAATGTTATGGCTGAGAGCGGGGTCTGTAAAAAAAAAAATGTTCAAATGTGTGTGAAATCTTATGGGACTTTACTGCTAAGGTCATCAGTCCCTAAGCTTACACACTACCTAACCTAAAGTATCCTAAGGACAAACACACATCCATGCCCGAGGGAGGACTCGAACCTCCGCCGGGACCAGCCGCACAGTGCGGGGTCTGTAGCCAAGTGGATAGACATACCAAGAAATACGACTCGACGAACCAGTCCCAAGGGGTAGACGAGTTTGCGACGAGGAAAGATGCGTGTATCATATAGAAACTGAAATGCCATTACTATGGTGTGCCAGTGTGTGCAATTTCCGCAACCTCCACCGGACCTTTCTGCATGCAGCATGTGTAACCTCATCTGCATTAAATAATGAAACACCGCCGGCCGCTGTGGCCGAGCGGTTGTAGGCGCTTCAGTGCGGAACCGCGCTGCTGCTGCGGTCGCAGGTTCGGATCCTGCCTCGGGCATGGATGTGTGTGATGTCCTTAGGTTAGTTAGGTTTAAATAGTTCTAAATCTAGAGGACTGATGACCTCAGATGTTAAGTCCCACAGTGCTCAGAGCCATTTGAACCATATTGAAACGCCAATATCGCCACCGCGTCCCACCTGGCATAAACAGAGCTAAGTCAGGATAAGACTGTATTTTATCACAATAATCACGCTGAACGCAAAAGGGGTAGATGAAGAAATAACACGAAAAGTCAGAAAAATGTATGAGGGAAGTGGGAGTTGTGTGAAAGTGGGGAGGGAACGTACTGCATGGTTCAAGCTGGAAAATGGGCTGCGACAGGGAAGTGCACTTTCGCCTTTATTGTTTATTATTGTTATGGATTAAATCCTACAGCAAGTATCAGATGCAATTGGAGATCATAAAATGAAAGCAGTGCTTTTTGCCGATGACCTGATGTTATGGGGAAATTGCGAGAAGGAGGTGCAAGAGCAGTTAGATGCATGGGAGGCAACGGCAGCACAATATGGAATGCATTTCTCTGCAAAGAAAAGTGAAATAATCGTCATAACAAGGAAGAAGAGTAGGCCAAATGTGGATATAACTTGTGGAGGGGAAAAAACTACAAGTGGTAGAGAACTTCAAGTACCTGGGAAGCTTGATTGAAAGTAAGGGGGGAAACGCAATGGAAATAAATGAAAGGTGCAGAAAAGCAGGGCAGTTCTACAAATGCATTAGGGGACTTATTTGGAGCAAGGAGGTGCCACAGAAATCCAAGGGAATTATATACCGAACCTACTTTGTCACCATATTGGCATACGGAAGAGAGACATGGATAATGCACAAAAGCGACAAAAGTAGAATACAGGCTAGTGAAATGAAGTTCCAGAGGAGCAGGTTGGGTGTAACAAGACGAGACAGATTGCGAAATGTGTATGTGAGGGAAAGACTAAAGGAGGAACCAGTACAGGATAGGATAGAAAAATCAAGACTGCAGTGGTATGGACACATGATGAGAATGGATGAGGGAAGAATTTCAAAGAGGATGTTTGATCTGCAACTGGAGGGGAAGATGCCCAGAGGAAGACCAAGGGATAGATGGGTGAAGCGAGTGAAGGAATGTGTGATGAGAAGAGGAGAGAACTGGACGAAGGTGGAAGAGGGGGAATGGTGGAACGACAGAACACGATGGAGAGGCTTGTGTTCCCGACAGACCCAGCCAGTGGCTGGAAACTGTCCAAGATGATGATGAATCACGCCTCTTTTACGCCACGAACTTGATCTTTGTGTTTTTATTATTTACTGAAACCGCTAGGCCACGAACTGATCTTTTTTCGTGAAAATAAACGCCAATAGAGCAAGTTAGTTGCTGCACAACATCTCGCAAATGATGTCACCACTGTGCTCAAACTTGTCGTGAGAGTCGATGGCGAAGCCGTGCGGACGCGCCACTCACGAGGGCCCAGGAACGAGATTCATTTTGCAGCCTCGTCTTCTCCAGATTGCCTCTCGAAACCGGTGTTTGTGCCAGCCAATCGCGAGCCACGCTATTTCAGCTTTTAATACAGGGTGATTCAAAAAGAATACCACAACTTTAAAAATATGTATTTAATGAAAGAAACATAATATAACCTACTGTTATACATCATTAGAAAGAGTATTTAAAAAGGTTTTTTTTCACTCAAAAACAAGTTCAGAGATGTTCAATATGGACCCCCTCCAGACACTCGAACAATATCAACCCGATACTCCAACTCGTTCCACACTCTCTGTAGCATATCAGGCGTAACAGTTTGGATAGCTGCTGTTATTTCTCGTTTCAAATCATCAATGGTGGCTGGGAGAGGTGGCCGAAACACCATATCCTTAACATACCCCCATAAGAAAAAATCGCAGGGGGGTAAGATCAGGGCTTCTTGGAGGCCAGTGATGAAGTGCTCTGTCACGGGCTGCCTGGCGGCCGATCCAACGCCTCGGGTAGTTGACGTTCAGGTAGTTACGGACAGATAAGTGCCAATGTGGTGGCGCTCCATCCTGCTGAAATATGAATTGTTGTGCTTCTTGTTCGAGCTGAGGGAACAGCCAATTCTCTAACATCTCCAGATACTGTAGTCCAGTTACAGTAGCACCTTCGAAAAAAAAGGGACCAAAAACTTTATTGGCTGAAATGGCACAGAAAACGTTCACCTTAGGCGAGTCACGTTCATACTGAGTTGTTTCCCGCGGATTCTCAGTGCCCCATATACAGACATTGTGATGGTTGACTTTCCCGTTAGTGTGGAAAGTTGCTTCATCACTAAACACAATCTTTCAAACGAAAGATTCATCTGTTTCCATTTGAGCAAGGATAAAATCACAGAAATCGATTCTTTTAATCTTATCAGCTGCAGACAGTGCTTGAACCAATTTCATACGATAAGGTTTCATAACTAACCTTTTTCGCAGGACTCTCCATAAAGTTGATTGTGGAATTTGCAGCTCTCTGCTAGCTCTGCGAGTCGATTTTCCTGGGCTGCGAACAAATGCTTGGTGGATGCGTGCTACATTTTCATCACTCGTTCTTGGCCGTCCAGAACTTTTCCCTTTGCACAAACACCCATTCTCTGTAAACTGTTTATACCAACGTTTAATACACAACCTATCAGGAGGTTTAACACCATACTTCGTTCGAAATGCACGCTGAACAACTGTCGTCGATTCACTTCTGCCGTACTCAATAACACAAAAAGCTTTCTGTTGAGCGGTCGCCATCTTAGCATCAACTGACGCTGACGCCTAGTCAACAGCGCCTCAAGCGAACAAATGTACAACTAAATGAAACTTTATAGCTCCCTTAATTCGCCGACAGATAGTGCTTAGCTCTGCCTTTTGTCGTTGCAGAGTTTTAAATTCCTAAAGTTGTGGTATTCTTTTTGAATCACCCTGTATAATTCTATGGTAAACGCCACTTGAAAAAGTAATTGATCTGTTCTGATGACTTGGTGGGACTGAGACTCTCCTTGCACATCCGTCTTGCAAAAGCAAGGTTGTGATCCGTTGCTCTTGATTTCTGGCGGACTCGAGTGTTTTGCGTGCCCAAGGCAGGAAGGACCATCGCCTGTGGCACCACCGGATTCGGGGCACCAACCGTCGGAGGAATTCCGCCGTGGCGCATCCCTCCATTCTTCTACCCTCCAAGTCTTTCCAAGTCTGGCGAGCCGCTTTCCTTCCGCCTCCACCCGCACGGTTATTTCCTACGTCTTCATAGCCCATCACGTTAAACGGGATGCCTCCTTTTTTACTTGCTCTGTCTCATTACAACTTTCGAAAACATCCAGGAGCCACGTGCATGCGTATAGTTGAAGACTATGATGTAGTCCGCAGCTCGTGGTCGTGCGGTAGCGTTCTCGCTTCTCACGCCCGGGTTCGATTCCCGGCGGGGTTAGGGATTTTCTCTGCCTCGTAATGACTGGGTGTTGTGTGATGTCCTTAGGTTAGTTAGGTTTAAGTGGTTCTAAGTTCTAGGGGACTGATGACCATAGATGTTAAGTCCCATAGTGCTCAGAGCCATTTGAACCATTTTTTTTTTTTTTTTGAACTGTGATATATGGAATTCTGTGATGGAGCGCTTAATGATAAACAGGAGGTGATGGAGATCTTTATCCAACATCTGATGGTAAAAAATGTATACGACGGAAAACCAGAGGGCAGAGACTCGTCTGCGCGGAAAGTTGTGGGAAGTGAAGCAATAGTGCGAAATTAGAGCAATAGTTGCTTAGTTTGAAAAAAACCTGCAACGTCAAGTTGAAATTATCAGGAAAGTATCAGACGTATGGCTGATACACATGAACAATGACTGAGTCTGACGCAACTACGAGAACAAGATTTCTCAGTGAAATTTACTGAGAAAGTTATCTTGAGTTATCACCTGAATGACATGTTCATCTGAATGTGACTCTTCTACGAGTTTCCTGCCGTTCATCTTCTGGTGAAGCAGGCAGAAAATGAGTAGGTAGATTTCGTCAGCTAAGTTACTATTTTGTATCGCTCGTCTGAAGTTTAGTAATATATTCTTCGCATGAAACATTTACCCAGAGACGAATTTGATTCTGAATCGTTTTCTGCCGGACTCCATTAGTACATAAGTGTCTGTAGTTGTTTGATTCTGACATCTGCGGAACACGATGAGATTTTCACTCTGCAGCGGAGTGTGCGCTGATATGAAACTCCCTGGCAGATTAAAACTGTGTGCCGGACCGAGACTCGAACTCGGGACCTTTGCCTTTCGCGGGCAAGTGCTCTACAAATTGAGCTACCCAAGCACGACGCACGCCCCGTCCTCACAGCTTTACTTCTGCCAGTACCTCGTCTCCTACCTTCCAAATTTTACAGAAGCTCTCCTGCGAACCAAGCAGAACTATTATCCTTTCTTTCAGGAGTGCTAGTTTTGCTTGGTTCGCAGGAGAGCTTCTGTAAAGTTTGGAAGGTAGGAGACGAGGTACTGGCGGAAGTAAAGCTGTGAGGACGGGGCGTGAGTCGTGCTTGGGTAGCTCAGTTGGTGGAGCGCTTGCCCGCGAAAGGCAAAGGTCCCGAGTTCGAGTCTCGGTCCGGCACACAGTTTTAATCTGCCAGGAAGTTTCATATTAGCGCACACTCCGCTGTAGAGTGAAAATTTCATTCTAGAAACAACCCCCAGGCTGTGGCTAAGCCATGTCTCCGCAATATCCTTTCTTCCAGGAGTGCTAGTTCTGCATGGTTCGCAGGAGAGCTTCTGTGAAGTTAGCAAGGTAGGAGACGAGGTACTGGCGGAAGTAAAGCTGTGAGGACGGGGCGTGAGTCGTGCTTGGGTAGCTCAGATGGTAGAGCACTTGCCTGCGAAAGGCAAAGGTCCCGAGTTCGAGTCTCGGTCCGGCACACAGTTTTAATCTGCCAGAAAGTTTCATCTGCGGAACAGTTTTCAAGTTATCGAATCACACACGTCAGCCTAACAAGCGAACCAGGGATGAAGATGTAGTAGTTGTATTCATCCGTAGAACGCTTTTACAAGGATACTGGTCGTGTCATTGTATTACAATTTAAGAACAGCAAAAAAACGTAATTTATACATACTGGCATTTACATACTTACAGATCTAGTTGCACATCTTGTCAACCATGGCCTTACAGTAGCAACCGTCCCGGCATTTCCCTGAAGTGAATATAGAGAAGCCAAGGAAAACCGAACTCAGGATGACCGGATGAAGATCAGAACCTCCACCCTCCAGAGTACAAGGCCGGTCTGTTTAAATCAAGGCAACCGCTTTCGCTTTATTTTTAGTGTGCAATGCTGTTTTGCAAATAAATTATTTAATAACGTAGAAGGGTAGTGCTAGACCGGTCATTCATTTCTCACTACCAATCACTGGACACACTACGCACGCTATCCACACATTGTTCACTGTGCCATTGTGACTGTCATGCAGGCTATAACAATGTGGACGAGAGTTTGGGTACAGTTTCGTTGAAATTTAGGATTAACGGAGTCTGTGATTTTCAGTTGTACAACTACCTGCAACTAATTGCCGAGATTCCCGATGATAAGCAAGTCGCATTGCAGCATGCCATATTTGGATCCATACGCAAAGTCGACATGGGAGTTCCAGAAATATCCGGGTGGGGGAAAGGGGGGGGGGCGAGGAGAAGGGGGAATCTCTATATTTATCACTTTTGATATGTCAGTAGACCCGTTTCGAGACGTGCTAAGACACAAGAAGAAAATTTTGTGAGTGACACAGAACACCTACTATACCCCAGAGAACTGATGGTTATCTACCCACTTCTAGAAGTGTATGATGAGTCTTTAATGAATAAAAACTGTGTACTCGAGGTTCCGGGCAGCGACCTCTCTTGGCCATTCACCATTCATCCCCCTCCCCCCCCTCTCCCCGTCCCCGATCCCACTTCCTTATTGGAGCCTGTACACCGCACTGTACACTGTAGTGCAGTGCTTTTCCAAGTGTCCCTGTTGTGAAACTGATACATACGACGCAGGAAACAGTAGCATAACGCATCTTTGACGATCGTATGGAAATATAAACGAATAAACGATGCGTGCGTGGCACGGCAACCAGGCAACAAGTGGTGTGGCATTAACTGTCTTCAGCGATAATTGCGACCTATGGCGTCGACCATTCGGGTTCAGATTGAAGAGCACTCTTACAAGTCCTGTACAAAGGAAGTAGGTTAGCCTTTATTTTAAGAAGGCGATGATTTGCAGCTTTTAACATTTTTTTGGAAAACCACGATTTGACACCATAGTTGTATTGAAACTTTCCCTTTGTATGTAAAGAATGGCAGTGCTGGAAAAACTCTTACGTTATTTGATTTTGAAACAGCTGAGCAAAACTGAACGTACTCAGACAGTTCTCTCTTTACTTATTCTGATCATCACTAAATTGAAACACAATATTTTTAGCGCACGCAATCTGACTTTCAATAATCCCTACAAAGAAATAGCCCTGACTAACAATAACCTATGCCTTTCATTAATCACTTACCTCAGAAAAATCTTCGTTAGTCGAACTACTGCAAAACAGCGAGCGCCAATACTGCCAGCTAAATAAAAGATTCTAAGTACTGAAGTCACTAACTACTGATAGGCATAGTTAGCAAGTGAAAGATTTTGATGGAGAACAAACAATGTATTTACCTTAATAATTTTCAAAAGTCATCATCATCATCATATACACTGCTGGAAATGGAAAAAAGAACACATTGACACCGGTGTGTCAGACCCACCATACTTGCTCCGGACACTGCGAGAGGGCTGTACAAGCAATGATCACACGCACGGCACAGCGGACACACCAGGAACCGCGGTGTTGGCCGTCGAATGGCGCTAGCTGCGCAGCATTTGTGCACCGCCGCCGTCAGTGTCAGCCAGTTTGCCGTGGCATACGGAGCTCCATCGCAGTCTTTAACACTGGTAGCATGCCGCGACAGCGTGGACGTGAACCGTATGTGCAGTTGACGGACTTTGAGCGAGGGCGTATAGTGGGCATGCGGGAGGCCGGGTGGACGTACCGCCGAATTGCTCAACACGTGGGGCGTGAGGTCTCCACGGTACATCGATGTTGTCGCCAGTGGTCGGCGGAAGGTGCACGTGCCCGTCGACCTGGGACCGGACCGCAGCGACGCACGGATGCACGCCAAGACCGTAGGATCCTACGCAGTGCCGTAGGGGACCGCACCGCCACTTCCCAGCAAATTAGGGACACTGTTGGTCCTGGGGTATCGGCGAGGACCATTCGCAACCGTCTCCATGAAGCTGGGCTACGGTCCCGCACACCGTTAGGCCGTCTTCCGCTCACGCCCCAACATCGTGCAGCCCGCCTCCAGTGGTGTCGCGACAGGCGTGAATGGAGGGACGAATGGAGACGTGTCGTCTTCAGCGATGAGAGTCGCTTCTGCCTTGGTGCCAATGATGGTCGTATGCGTGTTTGGCGCCGTGCAGGTGAGCGCCACAATCAGGACTGCATACTACCGAGGCACACAGGGCCAACACCCGGCATCATGGTGTGGGGAGCGATCTCCTACACTGGCCGTACACCACTGGTGATCGTCGAGGGGACACTGAATAGTGCACGGTACATCCAAACCGTCATCGAACCCATCGTTCTACCATTCCTAGACCGGCAAGGAAACTTGCTGTTCCAACAGGACAATGCACGTCCGCATGTATCCCGTGCCACCCAACGTGCTCTAGAAGGTGTAAGTCAACTACCCTGGCCAGCAAGATCTCCGGATCTGTCCCCCATTGAGCATGTTTGGGACTGGATGAAGCGTCGTCTCACGCGGTCTGCACGTCCAGCACGAACGCTGGTCCAACTGAGGCGCCAGGTGGAAATGGCATGGCAAGCCGTTCCACAGGACTACATCCAGCATCTCTACGATCGTCTCCATGGGAGAATAGCAGCCTGCATTGCTGCGAAAGGTGGATATACACTGTACTAGTGCCGACATTGTGCATGCTCTGTTGCCTGTGTCTATGTGCCTGTGGTTCTGTCAGTGTGATCATGTGATGTATCTGACCCCAGGAATGTGTCAATAAAGTTTCCCCTTCGTGGGACAATGAATTCACGGTGTTCTTATTTCAATTTCCAGGAGTGTATATATATTCGTGACATCCATCTTGACAAACTTCCTTTTTATGACGGGCACGCGTCCAGATCGTCTGCTTATAGCAACCCCTCAAAACTCTGGCATCTCCCCACATCCACCACTGCTGGCGGCTCACCTCCAACTGCCCAACGCTGCGCGCTGTTCACATCCAACTGCCCAACACTACACCAGCGAATATTCCAACAATCAGTCCAACCAGCCACAGACTGCACACAGCGCAATCAGCGATTTTCATACACAGCATTACGTGGCATTACCAACATAAACCCTGAACAGCCTACTTACAGCGTGTGTGGCATGGCAACAAGGCAACAAGCGGTGTGCTATTAACTATCTTCAGCGATAATTGTGACCTATGGCGACGACCGTTCAGGCTCAGATTGAAGAGTACACTTACGAGTCCTGTACAAACGAAGCAGGTTAGTCTTTAAGGAGGCGATCATTTGCAGCTTTTAACATTTTTTTTGGAAAACCACTATTTGACACCACAGCCATATGCCATTTCTTCATCAGAACTATCATTTCTTGTGAAGCAGCAGATCATCCTCTGGCATTTGTCTGTAAATACAACGAAAAAGATCAATTTTACGGAGTGGTAGGAGATTGATAGGACTGGCTTCATTAAGTGCACTATTTTCCACGTTTATTAAACACAATACGTTTTATAAATATCGGGGGCCACAAACAGTTGCAACATATCGACATATAACTCTGTGAATGATTTTAACAAAGCTATACAGGGTTATTACAAATGATTGAAGCGATTTCACAGCTCTACAATAACTTTATTATTTGAGATATTTTCAAAATGCTTTGCACACACATACAAAAACTCAAAAAGTTTTTTTAGGCATTCACAAATGTTCGATATGTGCCCCTTTAGTGATTCGGCAGACATCAAGCCGATAATCAAGTTCCTCCCACACTCGGCGCAGCATGTCCCCATCAATGAGTTCGAAAGCATCGTTGATGCGAGCTCCCAGTTCTGGCACCTTTCTTGGTAGAGGAGGTTTAAACACTGAATCTTTCACATAACCCCACAGAAAGAAATCGCATTGGGTTAAGTCGGGAGAGCCGGCCGCGGTGGTCTAGCGGTTCTGGCGCTGCAGTCCGGAACCGCGGGACTGCTACGGTCGCAGGTTCGAATCCTGCCTCGGGCATGGGTGTGTGTGATGTCCTTAGGTTAGTTAGGTTTAAGTAGTTCTAAGTTCTAGGGGACTTATGACCTAAGATGTTGAGTCCCATAGTGCTCAGAGCCATTTGAACCATTTTTTAATTCGGGAGAGCGTGGAGGCCATGACATGAATTGCTGATCATGATCCCCACCACGAACGATCTATCGGTTTTCCAATCTCCTTTTTAAGAAATGCTGAACATCATGATGGAAGTGCGGTGGAGCACCATCCTGTTGAAAGATGAAGTCGGCGCTGTCGGTCTCCAGTTGTGGCATGAGACAATTTTCCAGCATGTCCAGATACACGTGTCCTGTAACGCTTTTTTCGCAGAAGAAAAAGGGGCCGTAATCTTTAAACCGTGAGATTGCACAAAACACGTTAACTTTTGGTGAATTGCGAATTGCTGGAGTTAGCAGTTCGTGGATCTTTGTTGAACTTCGTCCTGAAGTGTCGTTGCACTGTTATGACTGACTGATGTGAGCGCATTTCAAGCACGACATACGCTTTCTCGGCTCCTGTCGCCATTTTGTCTCACTGCGCTCTCGAGCGCTCTGGCGGCAGAAACCTGAAGTGCGGCTTCAGCCGAACAAAACTTTATGAGTTTTTCTACGTATCTGTAGTGTGTCGTGACCATATGTCAATGAATGGAGATACAGTGAATTTATGAAATCGCTTCAATCATTTGTAATAGCCCTGTACATTGCGTTCAGATACAGTTACCACAATAGGAGAACTGCCTCAGAAATTCCTAAAAAGAGGAGCGTTGGTAGTAGCTACCTGCGACTGGTGACAATACCCGGCACGCGATGCACGTAACTGTCACGGTGGAGTCCCGCCACATCCACCAACACTTCCGAGTCCGCCGCCGGGCAACAACACCCTCCTCGCCCAGAAGCAGTCGCGGGCGCGCCGACTATTACATCTCTTAAAAAGAAAGTAATGTAACTATTTATTTTGAGGAAACACTCTCCTAGTAAATTCGTTTGTCCTTTGATTTATCGTGATCTGTTACTGATTTTTAGTGGAGTTAATTTTTACTTTTAGCTTTCAAAAAAAAAAAAATACAAAAGAGATAAAATAAGCAAAATAATGAATTTCGTAGGTTGCCAATTACGTATTATATCTCGTTTTATCGAGCGCCAGGCTCCCTACAAATTACTGTAAATGCAATAGCGTAGTAGTACGCAGCTCTGAAATTATTACTATCACAGAAAATAGACAAGTTTTAATAAAATTATTTCACTGGATTATTTCAATTAATCTCACAGAATATTTTTAGTTAATTTCTTCCGCTCCGGCTATTAGAGATAGTGCTGTGAAAAAAATATTTTTAAATGTACCGCGTAATGGCGGCTAATTGTTAACAGTCAGAGATTACTGTTACTCGCTCCGCAGCAGCTGGAAACATGCTAAATAATTTTTATTAAATATTCTTTTCATAAGATAAATGTGGCGTAGGTTCTTGAAATAACACACGGAGATCACTTTATACTAATATATTCTTACTAGGACACAGTTTACACCATTAAATATTTGCAATTACGTTACGACAGAAACAAAATGCTAGCGCCGCACAATAGCTTGCGTACCTTATTCCAGAACGAACAGAACAAAACAGACTAGACCGAAGAATGAACATTGCATTGTGTTTTATACTCTTACAAAGATAATCACATTATAATCTCACACAATAAAAATAATGTCTTTTCTGCATTTATCGATATATATATTGTATATTTTTACAGTTAAATCAATGATAAATCAATGTTCGCAATTCATTTTGAGTCATATACAGTCATTTTTCTTTATTTTTCACCTCGATAATGGTGAATATTGCAAAAGGGACACTACACGACCTGGCTGTTCCGACCAGCTCGGCCCCAGGAGTCGGCGACCGCGCCGCGTTTCCCTCTGCCCCGGGCAGTGCAGAGACAGCCGCGCCCTCTACACTGACTTTTCTTTTTCTTTATTGTTATTTTGAAACCTGTGTACAGGCAGGCCAGCAGCAGCATATTACGCCGCTCTTGGGCCTCAGAGAAACACAAACGATACAAATGAAGACATTTAGAGAAAAAAATACGGTGGACATATAAACGGAGACAAACAATTACTTAAAATACATGGAGCCGTTCACGGGCGTAGAGTCCAAGATAAAATTTGTTCAGTCACTTCGACACATACATAGACGAAAATTGTCACACGTGAACGTAGGTGCACGAAACGAATAACACTGAACCACTTAAGCACAAAACGATGGCACACACAGGACACGAGGCGTTGATCTCCGGCGCGCGAATGTTCACTAACCGTGTACGAGTCCGGGGACCTGCCAAGAGTGGAGGAGGGTGGGGGGGGGAAGAGGGAGAAGGGAGAGCAGATGCCACAGGCAGGGGAGATAGGGGGAAGGGTGCAAGGGGGAGGGGAAGCCCGGGGGGAAGAGGGGTGGAGGGAGGGGACGGGGGAAAAGGAAAGAGAAGGGAGGGAGGGTGCCTAAAGGAAAGGACACAGGAAGTGGGGGGGAGGATCAAAGTTGATAGGAGGGGTAGATGGAGGGGGAGCTGGCGGAAGCCACCTTGGGAAAGAAGGGTGGAGAGATGGAGACCGGGTGGGACGTGGCAATACAGGCGCGGCAGCGGGCGGGGGTGGGAGAGGGTGGGTGAGATAAGCGGATGAGGAGGATCGAGTTTGCGGGAGGTGTACAGGATCCGTATCCTTTCAAGGAAAAGGAGGAGGTGGGGGAAGGGGATGAGATCGTAGAGGATCTGCGTGGGGGAGGGGAGACGGATGCGATAGGTGAGGCGGATAGCATGGCGTTCGAGGATTTGGAGGGATTTATAAAAGGTAGGGGGGGGGCGGAGATCCAGGCCGGATGGGCGTGGGGTCCAGACCCCACGTACGGCCGGAAAGGAGCTTGAGGAGACGGAGTCGGGAGTGTGCCTTGGCTTGGATTGTCCGGAGGTGGGGAGTCCAGGAGAGGCGACGGTCGAGGGTGACGCCAAGGTACTTAAGGGTGGGGGTAGGTCGATAGTGTAGTGTAACGAAGTAAGTTTTTTATAAACGATTTTCTTTTGACATATGACCATGTGCAGACTTCGTCACCTACGTCAGTTACAACCCACTTCAAAATTATTTATATTCTTTTTAAATTGTCTCAGAATGGTTCTTGAAAGAAACTGTAAAACATCATTTGAGTCGTTTGCACAGAATTACATCACTCGGGCCAATTGATTTTCGTAAACTTTTTTCAATTTTAGATGTCGTTTGTTTCTCCTCAGAAATTATATTGATACACGTTATCTGATTTAATCGATATTAGAACCACACATTGAATAAACTTTTGGGATTCAAAGTTGCGATGAACGCTGTCAAAATTCAATAATCTTGTCAAATATATTATTAATTCATTCACATAATTCTTCATAAATAAATCCTCAGAACACGTATTTCAACTTTAGTAGCATCCACTAGTTTATTATCTTCCTACATACAGACGTGAACCTGAGCCTTGACGAGACAAAACTAACATTTTCAATAAGATTAAACTTCCTATGATATCATTGTTGTACAAAACATTACAAATTTTCATTTATTTTATTTTTTAGAAGCACGACGCAACAACTCGGTTCCAGGATCTTCTGTTGCTCTTTGGCTGTCGACCCGCGACGTATAGTGGCCAGCAATTTTCTCTCTGGTCGCGGCAGCGAAGATGCTGTCTCCGTTCGTTGCGCCGCCCACTCCGTGCATGAAACATAAAAAATAAATACAAAAACTTTAGACAATTCACAACCATTACAAAATATTACAAAAATACATAAACAAAACTAAATTAAACTTATATTCACCTGCAAACTGGGCTGACACTGGTGGATGGGTGACGCTTCAATTTCGTCCCACTACAATAGGACGGCCATAGATGGTGAGGTAGAAATCAAGGAGGCGGAAGGAAGGGGTGGTTTTGTCCACGCTGACGTGACAGAAGCCATTATATAGCGATATGCACATATACAGATGGCAGTAGTATCGCGGTACACAAGGTATAAGAAAACAGTGTATCGGCGGAGCTGTCATTTCTACTCGGTTGATTAATGTGAAAAAGTTCCCGACGATATTACAGCCGCACGTTGGGAATTAACAGACTCCGAAAGCGGAATGGCAGTTGGAACTGAACGCATGGGCCGGTCCATTTCGGAATTCGTCAGGGAATTCAGTATTCCGAGGTCCACAGTGTCAAGAGGGTGGCGAGATAACCAAATTTCAGGCATTGCCTCTCACGGCCTTCACTTTACCACCGAAAGAAGCGGCGTTTGCGTGGAGTTTTTAGTGCTAGCAGGCAAGCTTCACTGCGGGAAATAACAGCAGAAATCAATGTGGGACGTACGACGAACATATCCGTTAGGATCGTGCGGCGAAATTTTGCGTTAACGGGATATGGCAGCAGACGTCGGAGGCGAGAGCCTTTGCTAATAGCACGACGTCGGCTGCAGCGCTCTCCTGGGCTCGTGACCGTATCGTTTGGACCCTAAACGACTGGAAAACCGTGGCCTGATCAGATGGGTCCTGACTTCAGTTGGTAAGAGCTGATGTCAGGGTTCGAGTGTAGTGCAGACCAAACGAAGCCGTCGACACCGGTTGTCAACAAGACACTGTGCAAGCTGGTGGTGGCTCCATAATAGTGTGGGCTGTGTTTACGTGGAATAGGTTTGGTCCTCCGGTCCAAATGAACCGATCACTGGAAGGGAATGGTTATATTTGGTTACTTGGAGACAATTTGCAGCCCTTCATGGACCATGTTCCCAATTTTTATGGATGACAATGCACCATGTCACGGACCCTAGTTGTTCACGATTTCTTTGAAAAGCATTTTCGAGAATTCCAGAGAATGATTTGGCCACCTACTGAAAATTTATGGGACATAACCGAGAGGTCAGTTGGTGCACAAAATCCTGCATCGGTAGCACTTCCGCAGTTATGGATGGCAACTTGTTGGATCCATGCCACATTGACCTGTTGCACTACTCTGGGCGAAAGGCTGTCCGACAATTTTAGGTGGACCTTTGTCACCTCAGTGTCTATGGCTGGGCGGCGTCGATCGACATTGCAACCAGGAAATTCAAAGCACATGCCTGTACCACTGGAACGGTGCAAAGCCCGTCACGACACAATGATAAACAGGCATAATGATCAGAAACCAAAAGCAGTCGTACATCCACAGAAGATTCGTCACGTAACCTATGCTCTTGAAGAACGCTATTAAGCACAGGTCGAATCTGATCATTTCTGCCCAGACCAACATTACACTCTCACAGACATTAGAGATTATACTCAACGGTAATTTTCCTTCATATACTCTCCTTTTAAAAATAGGTAGGGTTGTATGTTATGTCCATGCCCCTCTTGCTACAGATTTTCGTATATTACATCCAAATTCTTCTAGATAAGCTTAAGTATTGTGGTATAAGTGGGACAGTGCACAAATTAATGTAATTCATACTTAACTGGAAGAATGCAGAAGGTTGAAATTGACGGTATGGATAGTCTAGAAAAACCAGCAGAGTCCTCTAACTGGGGAGGTATCAAGAATGGTGTCCCACAGGGTTCAGTCTTGGGTCCCTTACTGTTCTTAATATATATTATCTGCTTGCCACTCTACATTCATGAAGATGCAAAGTTAGTTCTTTTTGCTGATGATACAAGTACAGTAATCACACCCAAGAAGCAAGAATCAGTTGAGGGAATTGCAAGTAATGTCTTTCAGAAAATTATTAAGTGGTTCTCTGCAAATGGACTCTCACTAAATTTTGAGAAAACACAGTTTATACAATTCTGTGCAGTAAATGGCATAACACCATTGATAAATATAGACTATGAGCGGAATCTGTTGCTAAGATAGAATACTCAAAATTTCTGGGTGTGTGCATTGATGAGAAATTGAATTGGAAGAAACAAATCGATGATCTGCTGAAATGGTTAGGTTCAGCTACTTATGCTATTATGGGTATTGCAAATTTTGGTGATAAACATATCAGTAAATTAGCCTACTATGCTTATTTTCATTCACTGCTTTCATATGGCGCCATATTTTGGGGCAATTCGTCATTAAGAGAGAAAGTATTCATTGCACAAAAGCGTGTAATCAGAATAATAGCTGGAGTCCACCCAAGATCATCATGCAGACATTTATTTAAGGAGCTCGGGATAATCACAGTACCTTCGCAATACATATATTCAGTTATGAAATTTGTCATTAATAACCCATCCCAATTCAAAAGTAACAGCGAAGTGCATTGCTACAACACTAGAAGAAAGGATGATATTCACTATTCTGGATTAAATCTCACTTTGGCACAGAAAGGGGTGAATTATGCTGCCACAAAATCTTTGGTCATTTGCCAAATAGTATTAAAAGTCTGACAGATAGCCAACCAACATTTAAAAGCAAATTATAAGAATTTCTTAATGACAATTCCTTCTACTCAATAGATGATTTCTTAAATATGAAGTTGTAACTGAAAAAAATTAATTAATTAATTATTTTCTGTAAAGGAAACTTATGGTAAAGTGACATGTTCCACATCATTACGAAATGTCGTATTCATGATCTATGGAACAAGGATTAATGTATGGACGTATGTATGTACTGGTAACAGTTTAGAGTTGGGTGTCACACTTCATTAAAAATTAATGTTGTTGTACTTACATTACTGTAAATATTTAGCAAGTGATGGCTGCGATATACATTCCTAATCATTTATCTGTACTCCACTTTCACAGGTTTCTATATCCCTCTTTCCGAATTCTTTGCTGACAGCAGAGATAAATCTTGTGTACTATTATTATTATGCCTACTGTTATTATACCTACATCACATTAATCATGGAGGTAACCATACTATTAATTCATTGATAGAGACCATCTCTGAAACGAATTCCACAATATTTCATACTGTCTCATGGAGCAGAAAGGTCTTTGGGGTGGGCCTTGTTGTCAACATCAAGGTGGGTATGTCAGGTGATCTCGGGACGACGCTGTTCGTTTAAAGTCAGTTCACATTGCCCTTCACGTCAAGTCAAACATTCCACAATGCGTTGCAAAAGGCGGCGTTCACTCAAGTTGTCAGCGTATCGTCACGGCACGGCACTCTAAGGCTTCTCCAGAAAAAAGTTTAGATAGTACTGTACCGTAGTCTAATAATATCGTTTCTTCTCTGGAAGAAAGCTTTGACGGTACTGTATCTTCGCCTAATAATGTTGCGAGTTAAACTATTTTCACGGTCTCACTAAGTTCTTCTTTATTTTATTATTATGTTTTGATTTCGTGGCATATCACAAATGTTCCATGACGCCTTGGATATTTTTTCCATTGAACGTTCTTAGACAAGCTAGGTCAGATATCTCAGAGCGAAAAATTATTTAAGTTTTGCAATAACAGAACAGAGCTTCCACCCACAATACATATAAATAAGAACGTGAGATAACGAATCAATTTCCATTATGTAAGATTTCAAGTGAATAGGTTAGCTTCAATGGAGGAAAAATACATTTGTTTATGGCGTTATTAGCTACGTAAAGAAAGAAAACATAATGGATAAGGCGATTCCTCTGCAGCTATTGTTTTATGTGTCTGTATATACATATTTTCGCTAACAAGTAAATGTCGATGTTTTGAAATTCTGTTTCACTTCTTAACAAATTACCAAACACAATTGGTCGAAAATATACGCTATGAAGTTTTCTTTGGCCATTAATAATCTTGCGACAACGAAAATTTATAAGACGCGATACGGACGAACCTACAGTGTCCTATGATCACGTGACCACTGTGGCAATGTATGTTGACAATACAAAATCAAATCTGCTGACTTACAAGCTCACTCAGAGATATTTCTACTCTATGACACTGTCCTTATGATACAAGAGAATATGTCACTTCAGTGTGCCCTTGCATTTCGCCCTGACAACATTTTTCTAATGTATAATTGAATACTTTCGTCCGTTCAACATTTTTGGCGCACTTAATGTATAATTTCGATACAGATAGAAATGATAATGTTTGGCCACAGGAGCTATAATTAATATCGTTCTTAATAAGCATAGAGTATATGATGAATGTTTTAACGGCACATGACGAAATTTTTGGTTTGTCATTATTGTGGCTAATTCTGGTCTTTATGATTATGTACAGATGCCTGAGGATGATCTGCTGTTTAACAAAGCTGGTAGGTTTAATAAAGAAGTGACACAGACCTATTATTTCAATCCACGATTTTCAAAAAGATTAGCTTACCATTGAAACCTGGTACCATGGTGCCAAGGAAGGCAGGATTGGGCTATGATTGTGGACGGGGCCATAATCAATTACTGTTGGTTAGTTTATTTTTCAATCAAGGACACTTTATTTGGAAACAACAACACGTAAAAGGTGACAATAAATTAAGAAGTGTTCCATGGCTGAAGGCCTTAATGACAACAAATTCAACTATTTCTCGGCTGAAGGCCCCAATAGAAATAATTTCAAGAATTGTTTCACGGCTGAAGGCCTGAATAGCAATCTTTCAAGAACCAGTTAACTTCTTCAACTTGCAATTACAGTTATTAAAATATGTTTAAAAGAACAATCATCAAAGTCTCACTGCTAGAATACAATTGTCTAATTAAAATTTTAAGACAAGTAACACTCACTGCTAAAGGCCTTAATGACAACAAATTCAAACTACTTATTGGCTGAAGGCTCCAATAGTAATAATTTAAAAACTGTTTCACGGCTGAAGCCCTGACTAGCAAGCCTTTAAGAACTGGTTAAACATCTTCAAACTTGAAATTACAGTAATTAAAATATGTTTTTATTAAAAAAACAATCATCAAATCTGACCAAACCAGGAGGGGGGGGGGGGGGGGGCGCAGACGTTGCTCCAAGGATGGATCTGGGAAAGTCTCTGAAAACTTCGCAAGCGATGAGACATGCAGCCAAGGGTTGCATTCACTTCACGAGATGGTAACTCAGACTAGTGGCAGTTTAAACGCATGACCAATAATCATTTGCCGAATCTGCCTACCGTCCGATGACCAATGCAACGATGGAATAACACACCCAAGCCGGATCCGGCGGTCAGCACTGCGTCTTCAGACTCCGGTGTTTAGAGCATCCAGTAGCAGAAAGGAACCAATACTACCGGAGTAGGAAGGGAAAAAAAAAGTCGAGGAAAAGTAGACTGCTGTAACATATACTAAGCTCCAGACCAGGTAACTGGGGCGTTAGCGGCCACTAGGCAGGAAAAATACCACTGGTTGAACTTCACAAACAATAACATACAGAATGCAACAATTAATAATAAGAAGTGGAGGAAGGTTAATTAGGTTCACCTTCCCCAATCGCTGCACTCGCTGCTGTTCGTCTCGGCAACACAGCGAGCAGCAACATGCAAGCAAATGGCGAGATCTGACAATGGTGGAGGTTTCACTACTTGAATTTTCACTCAACTTAAACTTCCTTGGTCCAGTTGACAACGAGGTTGTACCCCTCGCTACTACAGCCCGTCCATGTGGCCATGTGTGCCGCCAGTGGTCCCGGCGTGTTGCCGCACTGCTCGGACCTAGCTGCCCGTCCGTCCCCCAACCGAACTGCTCACTCACACGACACGGCAACCACCACAACGTCCACCCCCCCACCCCCTCCCCAAAAGATAGTACTACCCTTGCTAGACATCGATAACCGCCCCGCTGCCACTAGCGGACAGACAACGCTTGCAAATATAGTGGCTCCACTGAACACAAGAAGAAGACGAGAACCGTAACTACACCAACCAAACGATGCCAACCTAGCAATGCCACCAACACGAAGCGCAGCACGTCTCAACCACAGTGTTGAAAGAGTCAGGGATGTCGGCTGTTCAATATTTTATTACGAAGAATATTTATTCTCTGTTTATTTTCTCTCCACTCTGATGTGTTTATTGCTTTTTTTGTCTATTTACTATCAATTTCGAAGCCCTAAAGCTTCACTTTAAAGCACTTTAGCCTCATAATCGATGTCGGGTACTACTGCAAGTAGAAAATACACAAAAGGGATACGCAACAGAATGAAAATAAAATAAGGTAATAAGTACTCTTTATCCTCCATAATAAAAGAAAAGTAGGGGCTAATGTCCCGTCGATGAGTTTATTACAGATGGTACGCAAGTGGGGAGAGAGAGAAGAGAGAGAGAGAGAGAGAGAGAGAGAGAGGAGAAAAAGAGACACCATCCCACCATTTGCTTTAAGAGGTTCAACTAAAATCACGAAAATAGGTCGCCGTATGGTGATCTGAACCGTCGTTTTACGGCAAGCTAATCCAATGTTCTGAGCTCTGTGCCACTTCGCTCTATTTGCAAATGGAGTCTACGGTAGACTGCCGATTCCCCCCCCCCCCCCCGGCCTCTGTATAACTGGACGGGTAAGTTGCTTCAGAAATCGGAAGAACGTGACGGCTTACCACCTCCGATAGGGCAAAGGCTAGTATACAGGGTTTTAGAAATTGTAAGACGTAATTTCAGGTGTGTATTCCCCATGCGGAAAAAAATAAAAAAGTACAGTGCAACATCTTTCGGAAATGCCTGGTTTCCAAGTTGTGGCGTTCAAAACAGTGATATCCACTACAACGTTTTTCTTCCAGCTGGTAGCTACCATTACAGAAGATATCCAAAATGTCCGTCTCCTGCTTGAATACAGGCCTCACATGGATGATCCATAGTCCTGCGAGCACGATGCCAACTGTTTTGCTTATATCCTCGCGACCTGCCACAATTCTATTCCGAAGGAACTTCAAGTCAAGGGCCGTAGTCGAATACAAAAAAAGATTTTAAACGGCCCCACAAGTAGGTGTCAATAGGCATCAAGTCAGGTTGAGGAACATTCAGGTGCAACGCTAACCTCCGTGTGCAGACAAAGCGAGTCGTGTGCACAGAATTCAGAATCTCCTCCTCTATATATGGAGTGGTACATCTTGGTATACCCCTCGCCAAACCACGATATGTAAACTTCCCACGAGCGCACAAATGGATATCGGGACGTTCAGTAGTCTAGCGCTTTCGATATCTTCTATGTGGGTTCTTTTTCTGGTACCAACGACGAGTCAGAGCAGAATTGCCACCTACCTTGCCGTATAGCAAGCGCACAGTCGTCAGCATTTCGTTTGACTATATGGCGAACGCCAAACACAACTCACAGTGTACCATTTCCTTCAGGATTCACTTTCCTATTAATATTTCCGGCACGGCGACTAGCTGCAGGAAGAAAAATTTTACGGCGAGTATTACTGCCTGAAATTATGCTCTCTGTATCTGAAACGCCCTTTAGTACTGCTGTACTCAAACCTTCAGGTTGAGGATACACTAACGTAAAAAAAAAATCGCAGCACCAAGAAGAAGGCGTGCGACATAAACGAACGTTGGTAGGCCTGTTTCAACATCTGAAACATGATATCTGTTCAAATTTCGCGCCTTGCCACGGTTCGCGCGGCTGCCCCCCGTCGGAGGTTCGAGTCCTCCCTTAGGCATGGGTGTGTGTCTTGTCCTTAGCGTACATCAGTTTAAGTTGGATTAAGTAGTGTGTAAGCCTAGGGACCGATGATCTCAGCAGTTTGGTCCCACAGAACTTACCACAAATTTCCAAATATTCCAAATTTCAAATTTCGCGCCAGTCGCATAAGAGTGGCGCTACTAGCGCCTCTATGAGGAATACAAAATAGGTTTGCTTTAAATATATGCTGCAGAGAGAATTTCGTCGTGGTTGCAATAAAGATGGTTTTATTAGTTCTACATTCGCGACGAGTTTCGCCTGTATTTAAAGGCATCTTCAGAGAATCTAGGAAAATTGCAAAACCCAGTACACATACAAAACTGTAAAACAACAAAACACGTAAAAATTGTTTACCTCTAAAACATCAAAGTTACACGTCCTAAATTGCTTTAAGGGAAGGGGGTGGGAATGGGGGTGGGGTTGTAGCTAAAGGATGTACTAGCACCTATAGTACGAAATATAAAAATTTAACACTTACCGAACTATGGGTAAGGCCAGGCTTCAGACGGCCACGTGGCGCTACCAAGGGGGAAGACCGTCGTGTTCGGCTTATGACTCTGGCGCATCCTCCTGCATCTGCAGGAGCAATCTCAGCAGCAGTTAGAATCCCACTGACACAACGAACTGTTTACCAATCGGTTACTTCAAGAACAGCTCCAAGCGTGCATTCCACTGACCCCAAATCACCGACATTTGCGACTTTTTCACTGGTGTCAGGTGAGAGCCCATTGTATGGCAAGGTGATGGTCTGTTGTGTTTTCTGATGAAAGTTGGTTCTGTCTTGAAGCCAGTGATGGCCGTGCGTTTGTTACAAGAGGAGCAGTTGAGGGCCTGCAATCAACCTGTCTGCTTGCGAGGCACACTGGTCCTACACCTGGAGTCATGGTTTGTGGTGCCATTTCGTATCGCAGCAGAAGCACTCTAGTGGTTATCCACGCACGCTGACTGCGAATTTCTGCGTCAGTCTGGTGCGTATGCATACGCCACGTGAACTGGGCGACGTAGAGTTGCTTCATGAAGCTAATAAAGGTTACAAACTGGACTTGCTCGAAGATCTAGAGATTTTCAAGCATATGTCTCTAAAAGATGGTTTTGTCCTTAATGAACAGGTGCAGCTTAGAAACAAAAGTTTTTTACACAGTTTCAAACCCCTCCTTGCCTTAATATAATATAGTCTGGCTGACTAGAAGTTAGTTTTCTTGCTTGTTGATGCTGGTGAAATGCGCTTTTCCTGTCTTGTTGGGATTTTACGTATCTATTTTTGATGTTTGTTGTTTGTGATTTTCGATGTGTATGTGTGGTTAATTGACAAGTATGTTTTTATTCACAACGACAGATGGTTTCGTTTTATTATAACATTTTGGCTGTTTCGCTAGTATGTATTTCACCGCCTACTTTACGCGAGATTCTCGCGCATTACACTAGTGCCCTCTCTCGTTAGATGTCCCATAGCGCAAGCTTTATCTGTTTGACACTAGGACACAGGTAAATTGTTTCTATATTTTATATTTTACATAAATGTTTTTAAATGGTCTGATATGTTTTATTTATTAAGACAGAAAGTTTGAATTAACACAACTTTTAATAATTTTTGATGCGCTTATGTATGTATTCATGGATTTTAATATGCGCGAGTGTCTGGCACATACCACAAGTGCCCTCTCTCGGCGAAACCATCTGCCCCGGTGCTTTCACACTCTTGTCTCGACAGTTCATAGGCGAAGTAATGGTGCTAAACTGTTCGCTTTGACCCTGTGCCTATAGTCATGTTGTATAAATGGAGAAGATGTCATAATTATTGACGACGCCTTTGGCACGATTGTTTTATTAATCTCCATTGCATGATATAATTTTAGTAAGTAACTGAAGATTTTATGCCTGTATTACTCTGGTAATTTCACTATTACTTAAGCTTTTGTGTTTCTCACTTCCGATGCTAAGGCTTTTCTAATGAAAGTGTCTTCCTGTTCAGGATTTTTTACTTCTGATGAAGGTATATTTATATGTACCGAAACCTTGGTCAAGAATTTTAATAAATTTTTATCCTGCAACTGTTTTTGGCTGTCATCCTTTATCGTGAAGAATTCCACGGAATGTTTTCCAATGGAATAACTCTCGCCCACATCCCACTGCTGTAACGCAACATCCTCTACACAGTGTCCACTGTTCGCTTGGTCTGATCGATCACCACACCTGTCTCCAGTCGAGCACACATGGAACATCATCGGACAACTCCAGGGTCACTCACAAACAGCATTAGTCGTCCCTTCATTGACCGGCCAAGTGCAAAAGCCGTGGATCTCCATCCCACAAACTGACATCCAGGACCTACACAACACAATGCATGCAAGTTTGTATGCTTGCATTCAATATTCTGGCGGCAACACCGGCTATTAATGTAGCAGTATTTCTCTTTTGCAGTGGCTTATCTCGCACTTACATTAACCTGTGGTCTTGCAGTGTTAATTACTTACATATGTCGCCTAGACAAACGTATTCCTGAAAGTTTACTAAACTAAACCAAACTCCTTCCGAACAGGCCATGAAGGCCCAACGGGACCGACCGGCCGCCGTGTCATCCTCAGCCCATAGGCGTCACTGGATGCGGATATGGAGGGGCATGTGGTCAGCACACCGCTCTCCCGGCCGTATGTCAGTTTCCGAGACCGGAGCCGCTACTTCTCACTCAAGTACTTCCTCAGTTCGCCTCACAAGGGCTGAGTGCACCCCGCTTGCCAACAGCGCTCGGCAGACCGGATGGTCACCCATCAGAGTGCTAGCCCAGCCCGACAGCGCTTAACGTCGCTGATCTAACGGGAACCGGTGTTACCACTGCGGCAAGGCCGTCAGCGAAATTTTATTACTCTACATTAATTATTTTTTGGTGTTGCGATTTTTTAGCGTCAGTATACAAACCACATAACTGTGTACAGTAGCTACCTGTAAGATGAGGTGATTCTGTTTATAAGAAGCAGCACTGTCCTTATTTTCGTCTAGAGTGTCGCCAGGTAAGTAAAAAGCATTAATTGCTCATTTATGTCAATTGTGTATAATGTGTATACTAAAGATGTCTTTTTCATTCTTGTCAGTTAATCTCAAACGAGCAAGTTCCTGGCACCGTGACCCAGTGATGCTCTGCCGACGTGGTGATCGGCCGTGTGGGACACTGAACAAGGGGCGCCGAAGGCTCGCGACGGAGAGAACGGCTGAAGTTTACTGTCAGGAACTACTGTACTATGTATTAGTACCCAAAACGTTCAAGAAAGATTATGAATTAAGTGTCAGTCCCGTATCACCTTTGAAGAAGACTTTACTTAACTATCGATGTAACAGTTGTCGACATGTGGTTAATAAACGTGTATACTCGTTAATTTGTGTCCAGGACATTTTTGAGTACCTTTACAATGGCAAGAAAAGATATTTTTTTTTCAACTTAATGGAAGCTGATTTATATGGCACAAGTCTGTTATATGACCGATTTTGAAAGGAATTTCTTTGTTTAGGAACTTATTGCGAGCAGGCAATCAACATTCAAAGGCCATTAGTGAGAAAATATTAGTTTGCAAACTATTATCAACTTCAAATAATACTATTGAGTGTACTGGTGTTTGGAAAGTGATTCATAACATATTACATTGAAAGAAGTGCTTTAGTCGCATTAGTGACATTTTAAACAGTGACAACTAATTTCTTAAAAAATAGTTGCCAGGGGTTAAGTCCGTAAAACAATTCAGTTAATGATTCAAATTAGAATTTCAAACTAGTTGTGCACAAACCTGTTTGGTTACCCACACATACAACGTTTCACTGTGCTTCGGACTGACGTTTACGCAGTGGGGTAGCTAGGTAGTCCGATACCCGGTGCAGACTTTTAATTTGTTGTCCCTCCCACCTCCCACCAAATTTCCAACCTCACAAAAGCGTAAAATATAATATTTGTGTGTAGGAGTTTTCTCATGCGTAATATTAACTACTTCGCGAACAGTTTTTTTTATGAATGAAATTAATAGATAAAACGCTTTTTAATAAACCGCACAGTTTAACTGACCACTACCGAAGCAAAACAAGTAACCAGAGATCTCCTTAGTGACGGGTGACTAGCACGTAGCTTACAATTTCTGCATTCTTTTTCGCTGCAAATTTTGAAATTGCCAAATCAATAACGATATCTTTAGCTAGCCCATTTTTTATTCACTAAATACTAAATTAGTTGTGCTTGGCTCATAGTAAACCCTAATTAATTTGACATTTGAAAAAAGAATTCTCTGACATAGCGCTATCGAAACACACAAAGTTAAGAAAAATCTTAGCCCCAAAATAAAGTTGGGAACCATTTCAGAAAAAAATGTTCTTAGTCTTGAAATTTGTGCAAGCATACCGCTTCAGGAATCGCATGATAAATGTCAACTTATTTTTATATAGTCGTGGGAACTTTCATTTCTGAAGTTTTAATCAAATGCCTAGGAACTGAAACAGCATCTGATATACGTTCCATGGTTTTGCAACGTGTATCGATTTCTTGTAGAAAGCTATCGATGCACTCTTAACAATGACCTTAGTTCACAGCTTTCTCTATAATATGTCTTGAGAAATGCGAGCTCGGAAACCCTTAGGTAGCTTCCCTCAGCTCTTCTACCTGCCTGGCAAGAGGACTGTGGATCATTTCTCGACCCTTTCTGGGCGCAAATTTCACTGGGCGCAAATTTCAGTACACCGCAAGCACTGCTTACGAGAACTGGCGTCAGCTTTCAAATTCACATTTGCTGCTGTGAGGGTAGCCTAGCGAGAGGCGTTGGCAGGATAACCTTCAAGTTACACTACTGGCCATTAAAATTGCTACACCAAGAAGAAATGCAGATGATAAACGGGTATTCATGGAACAAATATATTATACTAGAACTGACATGTGATTACATTTTCACGCAATTTGGGTGCATAGACCCTGAGAAATCAGTACCCACAACAAGCACCTCTGGCCGTAATAACGGCCTTGATACGCCTGGGCATTGAGTCAAACAGAGCTTGGATGGCGTGTACAGATACAACTGCCCATGGAGCTTCAACACGATACCACAGTTCATCAAGAGTAGTGACTGGCGTATTGTGACGAGCCAATTGGTGAGAGATCCGAAGAATGTGCTGGCCAGGGCAGCAGTCGAACATTTTCTGTATCCAGAAAGGCCCATACAGGACCTGCAACATGCGGTCGTGCATTATCCTGCTGAAATGAAGGATTTCGCAGGGATCGAATGAAGGGTAGAGCCACTGGTCGTAACACATCTGAAATGTAATGTCCACTGTTCAAAGTGCCGTCAATGCGAACAGGAGGTGACCGAGACGTGTAACCAATGGCACCCCATACAATCACGCCGGGTGATACGCCAGTATGGCGATGACGAGTACACCCTTCCAATGTGCGTTCACCGGGATGTCGCCAAATACGGATGCGACCGTCATGATGCTGTAAACATAACCTGGATTCATCCGAAAAAATGACGTTTTACCATTCGTGCACCCAGGTTCGTCGTTGAGTACACCATCACAGGCGCTCCTGTCTGTGATGCAGCGTCAAGGGTAATTGCAGCCATGGATCTCCGAGCTGATACTCCATGTTGCTGCAAACGTCGTCGAACTGTTCGTGCAGATGGTTGTTGTCTTGCAAATGTCCCCATCTGTTGACTCAGGGATCGAGATGTGGCTGCACGATCCGTTACAGCCATGCGGATAATATGCCTGTCATCTCGACTGCTAGTGATACGAGGCCGTTGGGATCCAGCACGGCGTTCCGTATTACCCTCCTGAAACCACCGATTTCATATTCTGCTAACAGTCATTGGATGTCGACCAACGCGAGCAGTAATGTCGAGATACGATAAACCGCAATCGCGATCGCGATTGGCTACAATCCGATCTTTATCAAAGTCGGAAACGTGATGGTATGCATTTCTCTTCCTTACACGAGGCATCACAACAACGTTTCACCAGGCAACGCCGGTCACCTGCTGTTTGTGTATTCCTAGGAATCGGTTGGAAACTTTCCTCATGTCAGCACGTTGCAGGCGCCAACCTTGTGTGAATGCTCTGTCGGTCTGTAGCACGTCATCTTCGTGGTGTAGCAATTTTAATGGCCAGTAGTGTAGTGTCGTTGGTTGGCGTTTCCAGATAGAGGCTCCTCAAACCCTTCACAAACACTCGAAGTTTTTTTTTTTTAATATAAATGATCTGATGATAACTCATCCCATTTTTCTTTATATCTTCACCTCACTGAAAATATCTGCGTAAGAGTGTAAACCTTGAGCGTATGCACCGTGCCCCGTGTTTGAAATGTTAAACATCAATAAAAACAGCCTCACCTGTATTATTATACATTTATTGCGTTAAGACCGGTTTCGATCGTTGAACATCTCCAGGTTGCCGAGTCGTGGTAAAGCAGTGACACAAATGGTCTGACTGTCATTCGTAACGTTAAAGACCAAATCCAAAAACACTGGTCATAAACATTCTACCGACCGTCTGGCAGCAGTATGGGGGCAGACACGGCGTGTTGCACTCAGTTTACTGCATCGAGGTGACCCTGCGCCACTGACAAACCTCCCAAAGCTTTCCCACCTCCGCTCAGTCCCGTAAAACTAACATTCTGCATTTTTTCCTGAACAACTTTACACGTTTGTTAGTAGGCTTAATGAAGTTAAGATGGAAGTGTTCTGGTTATGGGCTTCATCGTATTGTAAAAAACTGTTATTGTTTAAACCAGTGGCCCACATTTTGGTTTGATCAGTAATAGGTTTTTTTTTTTTTTTTTTTTACAGTATGGCGCAGTACCATATGCAAGAAACTTTTATGTCAACTCTGGCCGCGGAAGCCTACGCAACTATCTTCAATAAAAATTAAGCATTATTGAAAATATAACTTAAATGAAGTATATATAAATAAGAGTGTTTGTTTTGTCTGTTTGTAATTTTCTTGATGAAATTTTGCTCACTATTTTCGAGACGAGAGGAATCTGACCTGCAACATACAGGGTGTTTCAAAAATGACCAGTATATTTGAAATGGCAATAAAAACTAAACGAGCAGTGATAGAAATACACCGTTTGTTGCAATATGCTTGGGACAACAGTTCATTTTCAGGCGGACAAACTTCCGAAATTACAGTAGTTACAATTTTCAACAACAGATGGCGCTGCAAGTGATGTGAAAGATATAGAAGACAACGCAGTCTGTGGGTGCGCCATTCTGTATGTCATCTTCCTGCTGTAAGCGTGTGCTGTTCACAACGTGCAAGTGTGCTGTGGACAACATGGTTTATTCCTTAGAACAGAGGATTTTTCTGGTGTTGGAATTCCACCGCCTAGAACACAGTGTTGTTGCAACAAGACGAAGTTTTCAACGGAGGTTTAATGTAACCAAAGGACCGAAAAGCGATACAATAAAGGATCTGTTTGAAAAATTTCAACGGACTGGGAACGTGACGGATGAACGTGCTGGAAAGGTAGGGCGACCACGTACGGCAACCACAGAGGGCAACGCGCAGCTAGTGCAGCAGGTGATCTGACAGCGGCCTCGGGTTTCCGTTCGCCATGTTGCAGCTGCGGTCCAAATGACGCCAGCGTCCACGTATCGTCTCGTGCGCCAGAGTTTACACCTCTATCCATACAAAATTCAAACGCGGCAACCCCTCAGCGCCGCTACCATTGCTGCACGAGAGACATTCGCTAACGATATAGTGCACAGGATTGATGACGGCGATATGCATGTGGGCAGCATTTGGTTTACTGACGAAGCTTATTTTTACCTGGAGGCTTCGTCAATAAACAGAACTGGCGCATATGGGGAACCGAAAAGCTCCATGTTGCAGTCCCATCGTCCCTGCATCCTCAAAAAGTACTGGTCTGGGCCACCATTTCTTCCAAAGGAATCATTGGCCCATTTTTCAGATCCGAAACGACTACTGCATCACGCTATCTGGACATTCTTCGTGAATTTGTGGCGGTACAAACTGCCTTAGACGACACTGCGAACACCTCGTGGTTTATGCAAGATGGTGCCCGGCCACATCGCACGGCCGACGTCTTTAATTTCCTGAATGAATATTTCGATGATTGTGTGATTGCTTTGGGCTATCCGAAACATACAGGAGGCGGCGTGGATTGGCCTCCCTATTCGCCAGACATGAACCCCTGTGACTTCTTTCTGTGGGGACACTTGAAAGACTAGGTGTACCGCCAGAATCCAGAAGCAATTGAACAGCTGAAGCAGTACATCTCATCTGCACGTGAAGCCATTCCGCCAGACACGTTGTCAAACGTTTTGGGTAATTTCATTCAGAGACTACGCCATATTATTGCTACGCATGGTGGATATGTGGAAAATATCGTACTATAGTGTTTCCCAGACCGCAGCGCCATCTGTTGTTGAAAATTGTAACTACTGTAATTTCGAAAGTTTGTCTGCCTGAAAATGTACTGTTGTCCCAAGCATATTGCAACAAACGGTGTATTTCTATCACTGCTCGTTTAGTTTTTATTGCCGTTTCAAATATACCGGTCATTTTTGAAACACCCTGTATATGTATGCTATATATGGAGGTGAAAATTTTTTACCAAAAATTTCTCTCTGTCTCTCTCTAGCGTTGTTATCAAACATATCGAAAACTACTTGACCGGTTTACTTCAAAGTTCTTGGTCGATTTTCCGAAAATTTCTACATTCGTGTGAAACGACGAAGAAAATTAATGAAAAATTAGATACGTAACAAACGAAATAGATCGTGGTAAACTGACTG
The DNA here is from genome assembly GCF_023864275.1 of Schistocerca cancellata. NCBI lineage: Eukaryota > Metazoa > Arthropoda > Insecta > Orthoptera > Acrididae > Schistocerca > Schistocerca cancellata. The sequence continues at coordinate 46,335,871 of NC_064628.1, read as the reverse complement.
TAATTCCTGTCGCGAGAATAAATTACAGCGGCGGTACGCGTCTTGGAGATAATATCATCAGACAAAAAAAAAATGGTTCAAATGGCTCTGAGCACTATGGGACTCAACTGCTGAGGTCATTAGTCCCCTAGAACTTAGAACTAGTTAAACCTAACTAACCTAAGGACATCACACACATCCATGCCCGAGGCAGGATTCGAACCTGCGACCGTAGCGGTCTCGCGGTTCCAGACTGTAGCGCCTAGAACCGCACGGCCACTTCGGCCGGCTATCATCAGACGTTTCTAGGTTGTAGGACGAGCGAAAACTCGAGAATTTGACAGAAACATTATTGCAAACTCTTATTTATTGATTAGTTGCCGTTGTTACATATGACATGTACGCTAGACAATATTTTAACCCGTGTTTCGCAATTGTTTTTGTTATTAAAATCCACCGTGCCACACAAAATCTAAGGCAGGCCGTGCATGTACGTAAGTCACTAGACCGCGGCCTGATCACAAGATCGAAAAGAACCCGACATCTGCTGAACAGTGACGTAAACTGTTCGAACATTCTAGTCGTGCTCAGACAGAGCCTTACCTGAAACAGTGGAAACTGAGCTGAAAAAAAATAGAAGACGAATTCTCCGAAAACACAATGTGATACTTATCGCAAAATGTAGCAAGAGATGGCGCAACTCGTCATCTTTTCAAACAGGTGAAGAAGTATTCATTCGTCGCATTCCGTTGACACCTAGTGATTCGAATATGTCCTTCGATTTAAAGTGATATGCAGTTTCCCATGCGAATTGCATTCGCCTTGAGTATCAACAAGGCACAGGTCAAATCACTTTGTGTGGCAGACATTAAACATCCCGGCAACGCCCGGTACTGGTTCATAATACATTTGGTTTTAGAATAATTTAGAATTAGGAACACATTTTATGTGCTCCTCATAAATTATTAATAGCCCTCAGTCGGCGGAATTTGAACCCTTTGCTAAAATAGTATCTCTACTTGTTTCAACACCCTTTGCCGACGTTTGAGATCCTACAATATCGTAGTGAAATAGCAGCACGAGCTGCATTGTTGAACATCACTGAGCTGTGTGGCGGCCACTGTATGAACTAAGTGCACTGTTTCCCCATAAACTATGTCAATCCCCTAGAATTTAGAATCACTTAAACCTAAGTAACCTAAAGACATCACACACATCCATGCCCGAGGCAGGATTCGAACCTGCGACCGTAGCGGTCGCCCGGTTCCAGACTGAAGTGCCTACAACCGTTCGGCTACTCCGGCTGGCGACAGACGTATGTTCGGTACAAAAACCAAGTGCACTGTTTCCTTATAAACTGTGGTGTCACCGCCAGACACCACACTTGCTAGGTGGTAGCCTTTAAATCGGCCGCGGTCCGCTAGTATACGACGGACCCGCGTGTCGCCACTGTCAGTGATTGCAGACCGAGCGCCGCCACACGGCAGATCTAGAGACACTTCCTAGCACTCGCCCCAGTTGTACAGCCGACTTTGCTAGCGATGGTTCACTGACAAATTACGCTCTCATTTGCCGAGACGATAGTTAGCATAGCCTTCAGCTACATCATTTGCTACGACCTAGCAAGGCGCCATTATCAATTGCTATTTATCTTGTGATGCATGTACCGTCAGACCGATGTTCACCAATTATGGATTACAGTTAAGTATTCCAACAGCTAAGACCTTTTTTTGCTAAAGTCTAACTTCCTTAAATGTTCCAGACCTCACGCCAACCTGCGTGAGCTTAACGCGTGCCTTTCGGCTACCAATCATAGTGGCTTGGCTGTCTTGCCAAGTCACAACATAACCATGTTAGTGACAAATATCTGTTCGCTACTAATACACTACTGGACATTAAAACTGCTTCACCAAGAAGAAATGCAGATGATAAACGGGTATTCATTGGACAAATATATTATACTAGAACTGACATGTGATTACATTTGCACGCAATTTGGGTGCATAGATCCTGAGAAATCAGTACCCAGAACAACCACCACCGGCCGTAATAACGGCCGCGATACGCCTGGGCACTGAGTCAAACAGAGCTTGGATGACGTGTACAGGTACAGCTGCCCATGCAGCTTCAACACGATACCACAGTTCATCAAGAGTAGTGACTGGTGTATTGTGACGAGACAGTTGCTCGGCCACCATTGACCAGACGTTTTCAGTTTATGAGAGATCTGGAGAATGTGCTGGCGAAGGCAGCAGTCGAACATTTTCTGTATCCAGAAAGGCCCGTACAGGACCTGCAACATGCGGTCGTGCATTATCCTGCTGAAATGTATGGTTTCGCAGGGATCGAATGAAGGGTAGAGCCACGGGTCGTAACACATCTGAAATGTAACGTCCACTGTTCAATGTGCCGTCAATGCGAACAAGAGGTGACCGAGACGTATAACCAATGATAACCCATACAATCACGCCGGGTGATACGCCAGTATGGCGATGACGAATACACGCTTCCAATGTGCGTTCACTGCGATGTCGCCAAACTTGGATGCGACCATCATGATGCTGTAAACAGATCCTTGATTCATCCGAAAAAATGACGTTTTGCCATTCGTGCACCCAGGTTCGTCGTTGAGTATACCATCGCAGGCGCTCCTGTCTGTGATGCGTCAAGGGTAACCGCGGGCATGGTCTCCGAGCTGATAGTCCACGCTCCTGCAAACGTCGTCGAACTGCTCGTGCAGATGGTTGTTGTCTTGCAAACGTCCCCATCTGTTGACTCAGGGATCGAGGCGTGGCTGCACGATCCTTTACAGCCATGCGGATAAGATGCCTGTCATCTCGACTGCTAGTGATACGAGGCCGTTGGGATCCAGCACGGCGTTCCGTATTGACCTCCTGAAACCACCGATTCCATATTCTGCTAACAGTCATTGGATCTCGACCAACGTGAGCAGCAATGTCGCGATACGATAAACCGTAATCGCGATAGGCTACAATCCCACCTTTATCAAAGTCGGAAACGTGATGGTACGCATTTCTCCTCCTTACACCAGGTATCACAACGTTTTACCAGGCAACGCCGGTCAACTGCTGTTTGTGTATTCCTGGGAATCGGTTGGAAACTTTCCTCATTCAGCACGTTGTAGGTGCCGCCACCGGCGCCAACCTTGTGTGAATGCTCTGAAAACTAATCATTTACATAACACAGCATCTTCTTCCTGTCGGTTAAATTCCGCATCTGCAGCACGTCTTCGTCGTGGTGTAACAATTTTAATGGCCAGTAGTGTAGTTCCTTTACGACTATTCTTGGTCTAAAATGAAAATGGCACTTTGACAGAATGCGCATACAAATGTTATGTTTAAGGTCTCGCCTACAACGAGGTCATTAGAGACCGGCTTGTGTTTGAGTATGGAGAAGGAAATAGGCCATGCCTTTTCAGAGGAACGATCCTGGCATTCGCCTGGAGCGATTTAGGGAAATCACGGAAAATCTAAATTTGGATAGTCGGACGCTAATCTGAAACATCGTCTTCCTGAATTCAAGGGTGCGTTTACAGTGGCAGGCCGGAGGAAAGACTCCTTCTCGTAGGCATGAAGGCGGTGGGTTGGAGCTCACGCACCTGCTCCGACTGATTCTTAAATCGTTTTCCTTTCATTTTTCGGCTAGGTTTAGCGCCCCTTCTGTGCCTACGACCTTGGCGGAGCCTGTTCACCACGTCCTCGGTACGGTGCGAGTGGAGTCAACACGCAGGAGTACCATTGCATCTCTTTCTGTTCTTTAATGATTCACCATTAGAATAACACAAGGCTCGTGAGACACCCGTAAGAGCGCAAGCGCATCGCTGATGTACATCGAGTATTTCGCGACTCCAGGAAAAATATGTAATGGACGAGTTTAGAAAGCTGATTAGCGCAATTCGTTATGTTCCGGGACGACATTCAAATGAGGCTGCGATAGGCCATCAGAAACCCCTCTGGCTCTCGAACAGCTGAGCGCACATGTTTTTCATCGCGACTCAGCAGCCCAATACAAAGAGGTTGCGAAGCAAGATAGCCGAGCGGCAACGGCCCTGGGCGCACCACGCGCGAAAGCCAGCATGCGGGTAGCGCCACGTCAGTTGGTGGGGGGGGGGGGGGGGGGGGGCTGCCGAAGTGGAAGGCGACTGGCATTTTTTGGCACAAGGCCGCCACTGGCGTGGCGCAGTGCTGCCAACATCCAGGAGCTCGTCGCTACGCCTTTGCTGCCTCCGTACATTACTGTACATCGCCTTAGAGTAGACGAAAGTCCCCCTGACAGATGAAACAAATACGTCACCGATTTAGTGTGGAAGGAACTCTTTTCTTTGAATTTACTGTCGAAATAAGTGCTTCATTGTCCAAAGCCAAGTCGAGGTAATTAAAATGGAGTATTAATTGGAAGAGAATGCAAAAAGGAAGAGTTTTGCCTCCGTATATACATCTATACTCCGCCATTCACTCTGAAATGCATGGCAGACGGTGCTTCGTTATTAAACCATATCTTACTGTTTCTTCACGTCCCATTCATGAAAGGAGAATGGGGCGAGTGGTCACTGAGTAGTTCTCTGCGAGCTGTTTTTTGCCTGACTTTTTTCTGCATGAGAGATACCTAGGGAGCCGAGGAATATTAGGCATTCCTGCACCGAGATACGGTTCGTGGAGTTTTTGTTGAAGTTATCGCTGGATGGAGGGCGTCTTTTTCATCTGCTAACTACGGTTTGTCAATTCTGTTTCACTGTCCACTGTCTTACCACTCAAACAAGGCGCACTTCTTTGTATGCGTTTGATAGCCCCAGAGCCCCACGTTAGTCCGCCTGCTACGGGTACCATGCGATAGAGCAGCGTTAAGGTACGGGTCAGCTATAAAAGAATAATGTTATATCGATTTTGTCAGAAATTCTGTAACAATGATTTTCCGGACATACATACCTTGGAGAGATACTTTATCACGTCAAAATAAAACCAGTGCTGGAGAAGAATAATGTTTTACGTCAGAAATACGCAGACCGTCACATATTATTCCTAAAAAAATCAAGTTCGCTGATATCTTTTGTAAATCTTTTTACTGATAGAGAAAGTTGCAAGCAACCCTGGCGAACCCTGTTTTTTTTTTAGGAATACCATAACAATTCAGATCGCCCCCAACAGTTGACACCATGTCAAACATATACGGGGTGTTTATAAATGAATATCGGGGTTTTAACGCTTTATAATATTTATTATATTAAACATACAGTTATAAATTATATGTCAAATGAAAGAGCAACTCAAACAGTTTTACTAAGAACCTTATAAATGTTCAATGTGAGCACCATTTGTCACAGGGCACACATCAAGTCTATAGCCGAGTTCTTCCCAAACGTTGATAAGTGTGTCTTCAGTGATTGTAGCGACAGCTGCTTCAATCCGGTTTCTTAATTCAGGGAAGTCTGCTGTTAGCGGAGGCACGTACACACGATCCTTCATCAACCCCCAAAGGAAAAAATCGCATGTCGTTAGGTCGGGTGAACGTGGAGGCCTTGCAAAGCAAGCACCGTCATCTGGCCCCTTGCGGCGTATCCAGCGCTTGGGTACAGTGAAGTTCAACCAAACTAGCGGATTGCGGCGGAAACACTGCGCGCTGCGCATGCGCACTGGTGCCAGACACAACGGTTTGAGTTGCCCTTTCATTTGACAGATCATTTATAGCTGTAAGTTTAATGTAATAAATATTATAAAGCGTTAAAACCTCGATATTCATTTATAAACACTCTGTAGTAAGAAACGGAAGCAACCTAATCTCTGTGTTAAAATAAATAAACGGAGTGAAGCTACAGTTTCGTGTAGCTCCTTGTATTTGACGGCTCTTCAACGGCTTGCTGGTCAGTGTTGTTAGTGGAAACTTGGGAAATTGAAACTTTGTGCCGGAAGTGGACTAGAACGCAGAGCTTTGCCTCGCAGCATTCTTATTTGTTTTTACATTACCGTTCTCTGCCGGCCAGAGTGGCCGAGCGGTTCTAGGCGCTACAGTCGGGAACCGCGCGATCGCTACGGTCGCAGGTTCGAATCCTGCCTCGGGCACGAATGTGTGTAATGTCCTTAGGTTAGTTAGGTTTAATTAGTTCTAAGTTCTAGGCGACTGATGACCTCACAAGTTAAGTCCCATACTGCTCAGAGCCATTTGAACCAAGCCACATTGTGTCTTCTTATTCTCATTCACACTGACATCGTGTTTTGGATTTTACGTTTCGGAAAATGAGTTAGGAATAGTGTGTAGTACCACATTGTACTAATACATCTATAAAAACACCCGAAAAATTGATTCTGAGACTTTCAAAGAATAAGAAGGTAAACAGAATGTGGCTTTAACACGCTCCTAGATATCCAAATGATCAAGTAGCCCACTTCCCTATATGATGCGTCAACGATTTGGGTCTTAAAAACAAAATTGAAAAAACGCATTTTCGAGAGCTCCTGCAGTTCGTCGAAGTTTATAACGTGCATCTCGTGAATGAAAATGTTTCGTATATGGTGCTACAGTCTAAAAATATTATGGCAGAGATCTTTCATCTCGGTCTTCTGTGGTTGAGGATTCGATCGCAGATAAATACTTGTGACAAGCAAGATTATGAAGATGACTGCTGCTAGTTACATTCCCAGTAATTTAAGTTGTGCTCTTAGATTCCTGTCTAGCCGCATACTCGGAATTCACTACATATTCGGAAAAAAATGGTGAATTATTTCTGACAAGAAAAAATATGAAGGTCACTGTCGGTTGTTTCACTCACAGCAATTTCATATTTCGTATTTTAAACACACAGAAATCACGAATTCATTACTGAGGAAGTGCGCTCTTACATGTAAGTAATAACGAATATTGGAGAGAAATCTTAACTTACACGAATAACAATGTCTCAGAACGTGTTGCATATATGCGCGGGCCCCGGACCTTTCCTATCGCATTCCCGCGCGCTAACCATTTTTTTTTTTAATCTCATTTTGTTCTTTTTCGTTCGTTGTATCTGCTCTGGGCGGACGTCGAAACAGACCCTTTTCAGTTCATTATTGATCCATTGACTCAGTTGTTTTGTTACAGAGGTCAGTTAGCCCTCTGACCGAATACGCTGAGCTACCGTGCCGGCGGCCACGCCAAACAACAGACAATCTGTGCTCAATTCTTGTAGTATTGTGTAGAGGAACGTAGGCTGACTTCGTTGCCAAACGTGCTGCATAAGTCACAAAAGCATGATAGTTTGGAAAGTTTCCAATATCATGCTTCACATAAATGCTTTCCATTGTTACTTGAAAGCTGTAAACACGTTTCGATAATTACTAACTAACCCATTTGTGGGAAAAAGTACACAAAGTCACCAGTAACGTCAGATCACACTCATGTAATATACGTAAGCAGAGCCGATGTCTTGATATTTAATGATGTTTAAACTCTTATTTGCACAAAAATAACACATATTTTGAGAGAATATTGACCGCAAAGGTAGCAAGGATAAAATACAGGGAGCGAAAGGCTGTTTACAATTTGTACAGAAACCAGATGGCAGTTATAAGAGTCGAGGGGCATGAAAGGGAAGCAGTGGTTGGGAAGGGGGTGAGACAGGGTTGTAGCCTCACCTCAATGTTATTCAATCTGTATATTGAGCAAGCAGTAAAGAAAACAAAGAAAAGTTCGGAGTAGGAATTAAAATCCATGGAGAAGAAATAAAAACTTTGAGGTTCGCCTAATACATTGTAATTGTGTCAGAAACAGCGAAGGACTTGGAAGAGCAGTTGAACGGAATGGACAGTGTCTTGAAAGGAGGATATAAGATGAACATCAACAAAAGCAAAACGAGGATAATGGAATGTAGTCGAATTAAGTCGGGCGATGCTGAGGGATTTGGATTAGGAAATGAGACACTTACGGTAGTAAAGGAGTTTTACTATTTGGGGAGCAAAATAACTGATGATGGTCGAAGTAGAGAAGATATAAAATGTAGACTGTCAATGGCAAGGAAAGCGTTTCTGAAGAAGAGAAATTTGTTAATATCGAGTATAGATTTAAGTGTCAGGAAGTCGTTTCTGAAAGTATTCGTATGGAGTGTAGCCATGTATGGAAGTGAAACATGGACGATAAATAGATTGGACAGGAAGAGAATAGAAGCTTTCGAAATGTGGTGCTACAGAAGAATGCTGAAGATTAGATGGGTAGATCACATAACTAATGAGGAGGTATTGAATAGAATTGGAGAGAAGAGGAGTTTGTGGCACAACTTGACTAGAAGAAGGCACCGGTTGGTAGGACATGTTCCGAGGCATCAAGGGATCACAAATTTAGCATTGGAGGGCAGTGTGGAGGGTAAAAATCGTAGAGGGAGACCAAGAGATGAATACACTAAGGAGATTCAGAAGGATGTAGGTTGCAGTAGGTACTGGGAGATGAAGAAACTTGCACAGGGTAGGGGAGCATGGAGAGCTGTATCAAACCAGTCTCAGGACTGAAGACCACAACAACAACATTGACTGAAAACGTTTTTTTGGATGTAATCATTCACAGTAACAACCTAACCAAACCATATTTCTAACAAAGGAAAATAGTCTATTACCAACTCACTTTCCAACCCGATACGTCCTCTGGTGATTCTTTAGTAATACAGTCTCTCATTCCAAAGCTAAAACCGCTAAATATGTTTAAAATAACGAATTATAGGTGTACATAAACCACAGCTCACCGATCGACAGGGCCAGACCGAAATCCGAAACCTCTCGGTACAATTGTCGTAATATCGGTGGGAGGACCGTTCGGTAACAAGTCTCAGAAGCTTACCGATAAAGAACCGAAAATGACGTCACTACCGAGACTAACCTACTACACCGATCGGTATGAACGATACAGAGTAGGGCCCCAGGTGTTCGTGATGAGTCGGCTCGTGGCTAGTGGCGGGTTTCCGTGGAAACTGCCGGCAGGTCCTTTCTTTCTGCGCAGCGGAGTTTGGTTTCGGGGCCGGAAGTGTGTGGACCGCACCTGCCGCAGGTGGGCCGCTGCCTGTAGATGCCGCCGCGGAGCATCTGCCGTTCAGGGCCGACGCGTGCCACACTCCAACACCTGTCGACTGGAGACGGTGCGTCGAGGCCAAAAATTCCGTTAGCGCCGAGTTTCTACAGCGAGTCCTTTCACGTCTTTTCCCGTCTGTAACATAAGCACACTGATCAAAAAATTTGTCGTCCCCAAGAGACATTACGATAGTACCAAAGAGGTATACAATCAACATAGAGAGCCAGTCTATGAGTTATCTGGGTGGCAGCAACAAGCAACACTGACCGCCGTATTTTTTTAACAACAAGCACACCGAACATTTCAGCCGGACAGATGCTACAGGCACTGGAAAACCGTATGCTTCTGTTATGGAAATACAAATTAAAAGTATTTTGTTTATCATAAAACATGGTCAGTGTTTGTGCAGTGTACAGGTGCATTAATCGTAGTAATGATACAGCCGGAATATCGAAACTTCAGCTAGGTACCAGCTTGTCTTCGCATGTAACATTTCTTATATGTAACTGTTGCATTTGCCAAATGTCTACACTGTATTTCGTGGAGCTTCACATTCATACGGAATGTCAGGCAGCAGATTTGATCAAAGTACTCCTCCCACCTGCGTGTCTCAGTGTGGTTTGCCCAGACTAAAATTACAGTAACTACAACAGGCATATGGGCTATTCAAGTATATAAACTCTACAGAATTCCTTTGAAAAACAACGAGCTAACACAAAAATGGGTTACCAACATAAGGCGGTAAGAAGTGGCGGCCTAGTCTGTTTAGTTACATGCGCCCTTCTCACCTTATGGCTTCTGGTAAATACTCTTTTCCGAGAAACAAAAATCCTCACGCAACATGAGATGAAACATTACAGTCCTCTCTTCTATTAGGACTGCTGAAAGCCACACACAAACATGACGCTAGAACAAAAAATGATGACCTACATATCTTAAATTATCCTCAACAGCAATGATAACTGAGCTTACGGATCGCATATTAAAATCCTTAAAGCGTTCATTAACGATTCTGTCAAGAGTTGCGGTATTCAATATTTACGCGACTAGTTTCGAACCATAAAGGTTCATTTTCAGGCCTAGCCTACTTGGGCTGCACTGACAGCGCCTGATCTAAATAATAAACAGCAAGTGGAACACAGGCTTTATAAATGGTTGCAGAGTAAATGCCACATTCGACACATGCCTCTTACCAAGTCAAAATCCAACTGCGACTATTGACAGAATTGTTAACAAACGCTTTAAGGAACTTACTAAATTTGCTGGTTCTCCGTCAACAAAATGTTGAAACCGAAGAAGCACATTAAAATGTTTGTTTACGACTACGGTACTATCGTCTGCTTTCGTTATAAATACCAGCGACCTACACAAATATATTTCTTTGATACATACGTAAGACAGAACTTCCTAGCGCGAAACATGCTAAACGATGAAACTTCCTGGCAGATTAAAACTGTGTGCCGGACCGAGACACGAACTCAGGACCTTTGCCTTCGCAGGAGAGCTTCTGTGAAGTTTGGAAGGTGGGAGATGAGATACTGGCAGAAGTAAAGCTCTGAGGACGGGGCGTGAGTCGTGTTTGGATAGCTCAGATGTTAGAGCACTTGCCCGCGAAAGGCAAAGGTCCCGATTTCGAGTCTCGGTCCGGCACACAGTTTTAATCTGCCAGGAAGTTTCATATCAGCGCACACTCCGCTGCAGAGTGAAAATATCATTCTGGAAACGCTAAATGATACCCAAGTCAAATGTGTAATAAATAAGAGTTGCACAGAAATTCGCCAATCTCTGTATGGTAAGATACATTGGTAATAAAAGAAAGGGGCGTATTTAAATTAACGTCACCAGAATAACGCAGCAGCTCGCACAACGCAAACATTACGCTTGAACGAATATAGCACACGAAAAAAGCACTACATATTTGGGAATTATCCCCTTGGGGTGTTGTGCGGCCAATAAATAAAGAAAAAATTGCGAGTGGCAGTAGCAAATGTTACAGCATGTCAAACAAAAGGACGTAACTCCGTGCTAGCAGGCAACTATATCGCTTAACATGACGTTGCTAAACATAACGGCTAAGTTTTCTTCTCATGATGTCAAATCAAACACCTTTTAGCCGACTGATTTCCGAAATGTTATTTTATTTGGCTACCAGTTTCGGCAATTTACTACGCTATCTTCAGGCCCCTGACCGTCTTGTAGGAAGATTCCAACCTCATACTGTAGATTTACTACAGTATGAGATTTCTGCTCGCTACAGCTATCACTTCAACCATCACCTGCCGACTTCGATAACAGCGGAAGTGATCCCTGTAGCAAGCAGAAATCGACAGATACCGTTATTTGAATGTTGGTCCTCGATTCCCGACTGGGTCGGAGATTTTCTCCTCTCAGTGACTGGGTGTTATGTTGTCCTAATCATCAACGTTTCATCCCATCGACACGCAAGTCACCGAAGTGGCGTCAAATCGAATGACTTGCACCCGGCGAACGGTCCACCCGACGGGAGACCCTAGTCACACGACACACACTCTTGAAAGATGCCGCTACTTCTATGTAAATGGATTTTGAGTTTCATTTGTATTTTGTTTTAATAAATTTGGTTCTCAAAAAAAGGTTAATTTGTCCGGATTTAAGCGCCGCGCCCTTATTTCTGCGTGTGGTTATGTGAAACCACGTTTTATCGAAGTACACGACAATATTATTGTCCTTAAGACGCAGGAAGTGCATTTTACACAAAACTTCGATCTTCCTGCTGGAATGTCTCTGCGTTCCATTGAATATTTTTGCCCATAGTAATATGTTCTAAATAAAAAGCTAAGTGAGCAGAGAAGAAAAATAACGGACGTTTGTAAGATAAAGATAGTATTTTAGAGCCGTCGGTTACTGTCCTTTGTCGTAATGTTGAAGTACAGTTCTACGCACTTAACTCCTTGTAAAAATCGTCAAATTCCGTAATTTCCGTTTTCATTTATATACCTTTCTTGGAGAGCCACAACACGTGCTCACGTCTAGAGATTCTGTAGATGTTCCACGCTGTTAGTACGGAAAACGGTTGATTGGAAATATCATGAGCTTTTGTTGTCATGAGCTTGAGCAAAATTTATATTATTCCTGGCTTCTTTATGGTTGATCAGATCACTTACGTACCTTCGATACAACTATATCAGATTGTTTTCGAATGTCTTTTCGCCATTTACGCGCACCGAAAGGAATAGCTCTACCCATAGGCAGTTCGATAGAGCTCCCCACAGCCGTTTAATGAACAAAGTAAGAGCATATGGACTATCAGACCAATTGTGTGATTGGATTGAAGAGTTCCTAGATAACAGAACGCAGCATCTCATTCTCAATGGAGAGAATTCTTCCGAAGTAAGAGTGATTTCAGGTGTGCCGCAGGGGAGTGTCGCAGGACCGTTGCTATTCACAATATACATAAATGACCTTGTGGATAACATCGGAAGTTCACTGAGGCTCTTTGTGGATGATGCTGTAGTATACCGAGAGGTTCTAACAATGGAAAATTGTACTGAAATGCAGGAGGATCTGCAACGAATTGACTCATGGTGCAGGGAACGGCAATTGAATCTCAATGTAGACAAGTGTAATGTGCTGAGAATACATAGAAAGAATGATCCTTTATCGTTTAGCTACAATATAGCAGGTCAGCAACTGGAAGCAGTTAATTCCATAAATTATCTGGGAGTAGGTATTAGGAGTGATTTAAAATGGAATGATCATATAAAGTTGATCGTGGGTAAAGCAGATGCCAGACTGAGATTCATTGGAAGAATCCTAAGGAAATGCAATCCGAAAACAAAGGAAGTAGGTTACAGTACGCTTGTTCGCCCACTGCTCGAATACTGCTCACCGGTGTGGGATCCGTACCAGAGAGGGTTGACGGAAGAGATAGAGAAGATCCAACGGAGAGCAGCGCGCTTCGTTACAGGATCAGTGGTGGAGTAGTCGCCAAAGCGTTACGGAGATGATAGATAAACACTAGTGGAAGACTCTGCAGGAGAGACGCTCAGTAGCTCGGTACGCCTTTCCTTGAAGTTTCGAGAACATACCTTCACCGAGGAGTGAAGCAGTATATTGCTCCCTCCTACGTACCGGGTGATCAAAAAGTCAGCATAAATTTGAAAACTTAATAAACCACGGAATAATGTAGATAGAGAGTTAAAAATTGACACACATGCTTGGAATGACATGGGGTTTTATTAGAAAAAAAAGAAACGCCCCATATTGCTAGACGCGTGAAAGATCTCTTGCGCGCGTAGTTTGGTGATGATCGTGTGCTCAGCAGCTACTTTCGTCATGCTTGTCGTCCCAGGTCCCCAGACCTCAGTCCGTGCGATTATTTATCTTTGGGGTTACCTGAAGTCGCAAGTGTCTCGTGATCGACCGACATCTCTAGGGATGCTGAAAGACAACATCCGACGCCAATGCCTCACCATAACTCCGGACATGCTTTACAGTGCTGTTCACAACATTATTCCTCGACTACAGCTATTGTTGAGGAATGATGCTGGACATATGACCATTTCCTGTAAAGAACAACATCTTTGCTTTGTCTTACTTTGTTATGCTAATTATTGCTATTCTGATCAGCTGAAGCGCCATCTGTCAGACATTTTTTGAACATTTGTATTTTTTTGGTTCTAATAAAACCCCATGTCATTCCAAGCATGTGTGGCAATTTGTACCTCTCTATCTGCATTATTCCTTGATTTATTCAGTTTTCAAATTTATACCGACTTTTTGATCACCCGGTATATCTCGCGAAGAGACCATGAGGATAAAATCAGAGAGATTAGAGCCCACACAGAGGCATACCGACAATCCTTCTTTCCACGAACAATACGAGACTGGAATAGAAGGGAGAACCGATAGAGGTACTCAAGGTACCCTTCGCCACACACCGTCAGGTGGCTTGCGGAGTATGGATGTAGATGTAGATGTAGATAGGCCCTTGCTCCTGCGTTTTGTGAACTACCAAACACACGTCAATGCACCGTTCTACGGAAGAGCGAAACCACACATGAACACATGATATCGCCCGCGGAAACGGAACATTCAGCTAGCGCTGACATAACTGCACTGTTAACAACGTACAAGCGGCAAGAAGGCTGTGAGGCGGGCGAATCACAGTGCCAAGCGCCGGCGGGAAGCAGGGAAAGGATGTGACCCTGAGGTATCCCATGTCGTGACAGCCCCTGTACTGTTTGTACAAATTACCCCGCCACGTACTATACAACGATTTACTGAGTGTGTAAGTAGATGTAATATCACACGTACGTGATGTAACATTACGAATGTGAGGAGTGTTGCGGATTGTGTCAAACAGTTGGGCAACAGTGCGGGGCAGTGCGGCGCCCAGAGGCAGCGGGGTCCCCCGCCTCTGTGTGCTGTGCTGCAGCTGCCGGCCCGTGCCAGCTGCTCTGGCCAGCTGGCGGCCCGCCTGCAGCCTCTCGCCACTCTCCCACCACTCACCTGCCTGGCAGCTGCGCAGCCGCGGCGCGTGCCAGGAGCTGAGCTGCGACGTCTCCCCAACCCCCCAACCGCGGGGAAGAGGAAGATGCCACGAGTGTTATGCCGGTGAACGACAGCTGCGTTCTTATAACCAGTAGGGGTGCAACGGAACCTCTCTTCAGACTCTGGAAGGCCAGAATTTCCGACTGAAATATTACGGGGGCAGTTCAATAAGTAATGCAACACATTTTTTTTCTGAAACAGGGGTTGTTTTATTCAGCATCGAAATACACCAGGTTATTCCCCAATCTTTTAGCTACACAACACTATTTTTCAACGTAATCTCCATTCAAAGCTACGGCCTTACGCCACCTTGAAATGAGGGCCTGTATGCCTGCACGGTACCATTCCACTGGTCGATGTCGGAGCCAACGTCGTACTGCATCAATAACTTCTTCATCATCCGCGTAGTGCCTCCCACGGATTGCGTCCTTCATTGGGCCAAACATATGGAAATCCGACGGTGCGAGATCGGGGCTGTAGGGTGCATGAGGAAGAACAGTCCACTGAAGTTTTGTCAGCTCCTCTCGGGTGCGAAGACTTGTGTGAGGTCTTGCGTTGTCATGAAGAAGGAGAAGTTCGTTCAGATTTTTGTGGCTACGAACACGCTGAAGTCGTTTCTTCAACTTCTGAAGAGTAGCACAATACACTTCAGAGTTGATCGTTTGACCGTGGGGAAGGACGTCGAACAGAATAACCCCTTCAGCGTCCCAGAAGACTGTAACCGTGACTTTACCCGCTGAGGGTATGGCTTTAAACTTTTTCTTGGTAGGGGAGTGGGTGTGGCGCCACTCCATTGATTGCCGTTTTGTTTCAGGTTCGAAGTGATGAACCCATGTATCATCGCCTGTAACAATCTTTGACAAGAAATTGTCACCCTCAGCCACATGACGAGCAAGCAATTCCGCACAGATGGTTCTCCTTTGCTCTTTATGGTGTTCGGTTAGACAACGAGGAACCCAGCGGGAACAAACCTTTGAATATCCCAACTGGTGAACAATTGTGACAGCACTACCAACAGAGATGTCAAGTTGAGCACTGAGTTGTTTGATGGTGATCCGTCGATCATCTCGAACGAGTGTGTTCGCACGCTCCGCAGTTGCAGGAGTCACAGCTGTGCACGGCCGGCCCGCACGCTGGAGATCAGACAGTCTTGCTTGACCTTGCGGCGATGATGACACACGCTTTGCCCAACGACTCACCGTGCTTTTGTCCACTGCCAGATCACCGTAGACATTCTGCAAGCGCCTATGAATATCTGAGATGCCCTGGTTTTCCGCCAAAAGAAACTCGATCACTGCCCGTTGTTTGCAACGCACAACCGTTACAGACGCCATTTTAACAGCTCCGTACAGCGCTGCCACCTGTCGGAAGTCAATGAAACTATACGAGACGAAGCGGGAATGTTTGAAAATATTCCACAAGAAATTTCCGGTTTTTTCAACCAAAATTGGCCGAGAAAAAAAATGTGTTGCATTACTTATTGAACTGCCCTCGTACATCTCCGACGGTTTTGAGACGGAGGCTGTACTGAAGCAGATGGGTAAAAGAATGAACATCAAATGTCAATAGGATAAACATCAGATAACAGCAACAACCAAGGACCTACAGCCACGAACGTAGTATTCTTACACCGTTGTTCATGTGGACTAACATTATTTATTAGAGTTAGAGATCATAGTCAAAGGTGTTATTTGCTAAACTAACAGTATGGAGTTTATATATACTAAGATGGTATCTGTTCTTGTCCAAAAGAACAGATACCATCGGTGACCATGCAGCTCGTTAGAATGAAATTACAATGAAATGAACACCCTTAGCTGCTTACGGGCGGTATCTCCTGCTTACATGGCAGACGCTCTATCCATCTGAGCCACCGAGGACACAGAGGATAGCGCGACTGCAGGGATTTATCTCTGGCACGCCTCCCGCGAAACCCACATTCTCAACGTATTGTCCCGCAGTCGCGCTGTCCTTTGTGTCCTCGGTGGCTCAGATGGATAGGGCGTCTGCCATGTAACCAGGCGATACCGGGTTCGAGTCCCGATCGGGGCACACATTTTCATCTGTTTCTTTCCGTACATTTACATACCAACCGATAAGTAAATTAGCCTTCTGCAAAAAGTAAATGAAATTTCGTTACCAGATGGCTTCATCTTCATCTGTAACTGCATTTATACTCCGCAAGCCACCCAACGGTGTGTGGCGGAGGGCACTTTACGTGCCACTGTCATTACCTCGCTTTCCTGTTCCAGTCGGGTATGTTCGCGGGAAGAACGACTGCCGGAAAGCCTCCGTACGTGCTCGAATCTCTCTAATTTTACATTCGTAATCTCCTTGGGTGGTATAAGTAGGGGGAAGCAATATATACGATACCTCATTCAGAAACGCACCCTCTCGAAACCTGGACAGCAAGCTACACCGCGATGCAGAGAGCCTCTCTTGCAGAGTCTGCCACTTGAGTTTGTTAAACATCTCCGTAACGCTGTCACGCTTACCAAATAACCCTGTGACGAAACGCGCCGCCCTTCTTTGGATCTTCTCTATCTCCTCTGTCAACCCGATCTGGTACGGATCCCACACTGATGAGCAATACTCAAGTATAGGTCGAACGAGTGTTTTGTAAGCCACCTCCTTTGTTGATGGACTACATTTTCTGAGGACTCTCCCAATGAATCTCAACCTGGCACCCGCCTTACCAACAATTAATCTTATATGATCATTCCACTTCAAATCGTTCCATATGCATACTCCCAGATATTTTACAGAAGTAACTGCTGCCAGTGTTTGTTCCGATATCATATAATCATACAATAAAGGATCCTTCTTTCTATGTATTCGCAATACATTACATTTGTCTATGTTAAGGGTCAGTTGCCACTCCCTGCACCAAGTGCCTATCCGCTGCAGATCTTCCTGCATTTCGCTGCAATTTTCTAATGCTGCAACTTCACTGTATACTACAGCATCATCCGCGAAAAGCCGCATGGAACTTCCGACACTATCTACTAGGTCATTTATATATACATTGTGAAAACCAATGGTCCCATAACACTCCCCTGTGGCACGCCAGAGGTTACTTTAACGTCTGTAGATGTCTCTCCATCGAGAACAACATGCTGTGTTCTGTTTGCTAAAAACTCTTCAATCCAGCCACACAGCTGGTCTGATATTCCGTAGGGGTATAAGAGTATTCACACATACCAAGAATATTACAATGTACATACATATAACGACAATGTTAATATTTTATAGGCATTCCTCTTCTTTCAATCACTTCTGTTAACATGGAATGAACCAGTTTTTTGGTAGTCTCTGAAGTAATATTTTTGCCATTCTTGTTGCAGACTTTGTTACAGAGCTGTCTCACTTCGTATTTCATGTCTTCTGACCATTCTTTCAAGTGTACTGCAAAGATGTTCGACTGAGGTCTGCACTCTGCACAGAAACTTGAGGACATGAGGAGTGCGATACAATAACCGCAGATAAACAATTTCCGCTGCAAGCTCACAATCATTATCTGATTGAAGATGGTAATCTATGCGTAAACCCAAGCTATCGATACTTTTTTGAAGATTTTCCTTTAAGCTGTCTGCCTGCTTAGCTGGGTGGTAACGTGATTGTCTCCCATGCAGCGGGCCGGGGTTCGATTCCCGGCCGAGTTGGAGGTTTTCTTCGCCCTTGGACTGGGTGTTGTGTTGTCCTCATCATCACCAACGTGCAAGTCGCCCAATGTGGCATCACGTGAAATAAGACTTGCACCTGGCGGCCAAACCTCCCCGGACGGGGCTTCAAAAATGGTTCAAATGTCTCTGAGCACTATGGGACTCAACTGCTGCGGTCATAAGTCCCCTAGAACTTAGAACTCCTTAAACCTAACTAACCTAAGGACATCACACACATCCATGCCCGAGACAGGATTCGAACCTGCGACCGTAGCGGTCGTGCGGTTCCAGACTGTAGCGCCTTTAACCGCTTGGCCACTCCGGCCGGCCCGGACGGGGCCTCCCGGCCAGTAATGCCATATGATCATTTCAGTTTTTTTCCTTTAAGCTGTTTAAATACTAAAATCTGTCTACGTTACCTCCAACAAAAAACAAGTTGCCCGACGCCAGATGCAGCCATTCATCCCCATACCGTAATTCCTTCACTACCGTGTTTTTTCTGTGAATTGACCGCATATGGTATCCAGCTGTGTTTTGTCGTCTCCACGCCGAAATTCTGCCATCGTTTACAAATATGTTAAAAATACTTTCATCCTTGAATAGTACCTTGTCCCAAAAATGTGTGTTTCTGCTTATATGCTCTCGAACAAAATCAAGTCTCATTTTTTTGTTCTTCTTGGTGATGTATGAGTTTCGTCTAGGTACCATAGCTCCATAACGTGCAGTACTTAACATGTAGCGAAGAACTCATCTTGTGGTTTCCTTTTATTATCTCTTTTAACCATCCTAATTAACATATTTCGTTTTTGCGTTGACTTATGTGGTTGACCTCTTATTTTGCTGTAGATGACAGTATTTCTTTTTCAAAACCACGATATTAAGGACTGCACGATTGCCCGGCTTCTTCCAATAATATCAGCTACTCTGAAAATGATTTTCCCTTTTCATATTGAAAGATAACTGTTTGCCTTTCGTCTGTAGTTGTTTCCTTTCCTTTGGGGCCCATTTTGCTGTTGCACGGTATTCACCACGTATCAGAACCAGCATGCATGAGATGCAGCTTGCCACTGAGGGTGTTCCTTGCTGGAAACGGTTCGTTAGCATTTTCTGTATCAGCATTTATAGTAAGGCATCAATACTTTTTCCCCGCTGTGTGAAGCCAGCTGGTACAGAATTTTTATTTACTTTATGCGAAATGCTAGTTTAGTCAGTCGTTTTGTTATACAAAGATTAGGAAGATAACTCCAGACTGATAGTTTCCCAAATAACATCTTTGGTTGTGATCTTTAGCTCTGGTAAAAATTATTCTACATAAAAAATAAAAAATGAAATTATTCTACATAACCATATAGCTACGAGTATTTCTTTCCATGAGTGTATGTAAAAAACGTAGACTGGCTAACGCGCTGCCATATTTCAAGCCAACTGGGAACATAACCGCCATGTTTTACAACGCCAGGTTGTTCGATACTAGTCGTCTGCTAAAACGTAATATTTGTTTCCTCTTGTTACACGATAGCAATTGCTGCTGCCAGTTACAGAAACGACGCGTTTCGGGAATTAATACCCAGTACGAAGTGCGTTTGTCGTGTACTGTGTCTTCTTAGGCGTGATATTTGCGATGTGTGATCTGCTGAATTATTTTGGCGACTTTACTTCATAATGTAAACAACAGTGTTATGTATTTACCAATGAACGCTGATCAGCCAGAAAATTATGACCACCTACTTAACAGCCTGTTAGTCCACCTCTGGCACGGATACCAGCGCCAACGCGTGGTGGCCTGGAAGCAGTGAGGCCTTCGTAGGTCGCTGGAGAGAGTTGGCGCCACATCTGCACACACAAGTCACCCAATTTCCATAAATTCCGGGGAGGGGGGGGGGGCGATGAGCTCTGACGCAACATTAAATGACATCCCAGATATGTTAGATCGGGTTCAGGTCTGGAGAGCTGGGGGGGGGGGGGGGGGGGGAGAGGGGCAGCACATCAATTGAAACTCTTCACTGTGTTCCTCGAACCACTCCGCGCGGGATTAGCCGAGCGGTCTCGGGCGCTGCAGTCATAGATTGTGCGGCTGGTCCCGGCGGAGGTTCGAGTCCTCCCGCGGGCATGGGTGCGGGTGTTTGTCCTTAGGATAATTTAGGTTAAGTAGTGTGTAACATTAGGGACTGATGACCACAGCAGTTAAGCCCGATAAGATTTCACACACATTTGAATATTTTTTTCGAACCACTCCAGCACACTTCTGACCTTGTGACATGGCGCATTATCTTGTTGAAAAATGCCACTGCCGTAGGAAACCATGTTCGTCACGAAGGGGTGTACGTGATCTGCAACCAGTGTACGATACTCCCTAGCCGACATGGTGCTTTGCACGAGCTCCACTTGACCTATGGATACCCCCGTGAACGTTCCCCAGAGCATAATGGAGTCGCCGCCAGCTTGTCTCCCGTCCCGCAGTGCAAGTGTCAAGGAACTGTTCCCCTGCGAGACGACGGATTCGTCCCCTCCTATCGGCATGATGAAGAAGGCATTGGGATTCGTCAGACCATATAACGCTCTGCCACTGCACCAACGTCCAGCGCGGATGGTCACGTGCCCATTTCACTCGTAATCGCCGATGTCGTGGTGTCAACTTTAGCACTCGCATGGCTCGTCATCTGTGTAGGGCCATCGTTAGGAGGGTTCCGTGCACTGTGTGTTCAGACACACTTGTACTCTGCCCAGCATTAAAGTATGATATTACGAGGGCAGTTCAATAAGTAATGCAACACATTTTTTTTCTCGGCCAATTTTGCTTGAAAAAACCGGAAATTTCTTGTGGAACATTTTCAAACATTCCCGCTTCGTCTCGTATAGTTTCATTGACTTCCGACTGGTGGCAGCGCTGTACGGAGCTGTTAAAATGGCGTCTGTAACGGATGTGCGTTGCAAACAACGGGCAGTGATCGAGTTTCTTTTGGCGGAAAACCAGGGCATCTCAGATATTCAAAGGCGCTTGCAGAATGTCTACGGTGATCTGGCAGTGGACAAAAGCACGGTGAGTCGTTGGGCAAAGTGTGTGTCATCATCGCCGCAAGATCAAGCAAGACTGTCTGATCTCCCGCGTGCGGGCCGGCCGTGCACAGCTGTGACTCCTGCAATGGCGGAGCGTGCGAACTCACACTCGTTCGAGATGATCGACGGATCACCATCAAACAACTCAGTGCTCAACTTGACATCTCTGTTGGTAGTGCTGTCACAATTGTTCACCAGTTGGGATATTCAAAGGTTTGTTCCCGCTCGGTCCCTCGTTGTCTAACCGAACACCATAAAGAGCAAAGGACAACCATCTGTGCGGAACTGCTTGCTCGTCATGTGGCTGAGGGTGACAATTTCTTGTCAAAGATTGTTACAGGCGATGAAACATGGGTTCATCACTTCGAACCTGAAACAAAACGGCAATCAATGGAGTGGCGCCACACCCACTCCCCTACCAAGAAAAAGTTTAAAGCCATACCCTCAGCTGGTAAAGTCACGGTTACAGTCTTCTGGGACGCTGAAGGGGTTATTCTGTTCTATGTCCTTCCCCATGGTCAAACGATCAACTCTGAAGTGTATTGTGCTACTCTTCAGAAATTGAAGAAACGACTTCAGCGTGTTCGTAGGCACAAAAATCTGAACGAACTTCTCCTTCTTCATGACAACGCAAGACCTCACACAAGTCTTCGCACCCGAGAGGAGCTCACAAAACTTCAGTGGACCGTTCTTCCTCATGCACCCTACAGCCCCGATCTCGCACCGTCGGATTTCCATATGTTTGGCCCAATGAAGGACGCAATCCGTGGGAGGCACTACGCGGATGATGATGAAGAAGTTATTGATGCAGTACGACGTTGGCTCCGACATCGACCAGTGGAATGGTACCGTGCAGGCATACAGGCCCTCATTTCAAGGTGGCGTAAGGCCGTAGCATTGAATGGAGATTACGTTGAAAACTAGTGTTGTGTAGCTAAAAGATTGGGGAATAACCTGGTGTATTTCAATGCTGAATAAAACAACCCCTGTTTCAGAAAAAAAATGTGTTGCATTACTTATTGAACTGCCCTCGTAGTTCCGCTCTCCACCTGTCCTACCAGTCTGCCCAGCCTACGAAGTCCGACATCTCTAACGAGGGGAGGCCGCCCAATCCCCACAATGTCTGGACTTGGTTCCACCCTGTTTTCGCCGTGAGATGACGACACTCACCACGGCACTCCTCGACCACTCGACAAGTTGTGCAGTTCCGCGCCAGCACACTCTGCCTTCAATCAAGCTCAAAATGATCGCGAGCCTTCCTCATTCTACACGCGGACAGCACCCTTACTGATACGACATGCACCGTGCCTGCGTGTGTCTGACCAGCAGGCATTCCTCATCAGGTGGCGCTGCTATCGCCTGGACGGTTCAAATTGGCTCTGAGCACTATGGGACTTAACATCTATGGTCATCAGTCCCGTAGAACTTAGAACTACTTAAACCTAACTAATCTAAGGACATCACACAACACCCAGAGAAAGCCTGGACGGGCTTGTATCGTTAGTAGATGGGTGCTCATGAGTTTTGATTGATCAATCTATCTTTCACTATACATTGTAACGGAACATATTAAAGGCTTTACTTTACCGTAGTATGCGATACTCTCCAAATTCAACCAGTTTAACGAGTATTTATGATTATAGAAAAGTTATTGTGTATGTTAACAATGATTGCATAACATGTCTCCATAAACAATCAACCCATTAAATTATACTGAGTAACTGACCCACGCAAAAGTTTATATCACTTGGTCACTGATACAGCAAATGTCATCATGTAAAAACACTAAGTTCATCTTAAATAATTAATATGAACTACGAAAAATAGTGGCCAACTTAGGTATTTTGGATCTCCTTAAATGAAAATCACCCAGTGAAACCTATTTGTTCACTAGGAGCGTTTTCACTCAGTATTCACGAAATCAATCCTATTTTAGACGAAAACCAATGTAATTCTTAATAATTCATGTTATTTACTTATTTATGCAAATTAGAGAAGTCAATTGACAAACTTCTAAAAAACGGCCTTTTTGTAACAAAGAATTATTCTGTCAAGTCAACAAATCTGTCTGTCATTTTAATAACATGTTAAATTATGTCACTCGATGCAAATTAATAAATTTTCTGCACAAATTATGATAACAGATGCACATGTGACTTATAAATTATATCTCTTTTTAGTAGTTCTTTGACAATGTTATAAATACAAGCAGCAAGAAGGGTCGAGAAGCAGTCGGAATGTCACTTTGGCAAAGTGTGTTTGTGTGTTATTGTTTGAGGTGGATAAACAATGCAAAGAACATGTAAAGGAAGTACTACTTTGTGTTGTGTCATGGTCTTTGGTGGACAGTGGAATTAAGATGGCCACCAGAGTAATAAATATTTGAAATTTACATATTTGTTGGTTTCGCTCGTTCTTTATCATCAAAAGCACATAAAAAACACGGGACCTCATGTTTTTAACCCTAGACAACCAGATTTAGAGCCAGCATCAGCATCGAGACACAGCAGCGATCCAGCAAGTAGCAGCGATTACCACAACACAATGCATCTTAATGGCGCCAACCTAACATCAAGCGCTAACAAGCACGTAAATGGGAGTGAAATAGTGCGATTATAGCAATTAGCAATATTTACGACTAGGCGACCATAACAACATGGAGGTAGGGCTCAATTTCGACGGCACGCACCGAAGCAGCTTTCCGGCACCTCCCAGCTATTTTTTTTTGTTTTTTTTTTTTTTTTTTTTAATTCACTGGAGCAAATCGGTACCGTAGATTTAAAATAGTGCACGTGTATTAAACCGCACTGTAACTACAATTTGCCGCTGCGCCGGCACCAGTACACATGACAACGGGTGACCACCTGTTGTTAACATTACATTTTGTGGTTTTATTACTTTGTTTGTAAGAAAATATCTTTTCAATACCTTCATTTCAGAACAGTATTTTGTAAAAAATGATTTTTCATTGCAAGTTTTACCATACGTTTTCAAAAATCGAAACTTGTGACTTCAATGAGCATTTAAAAATGTGGTTGGAAGGCTTAATTTAGTATCTTTGCTATTGATGAGAATTCGAGATATGCATCCAAGATTTTCTTTTGTTCAAATGTTACGGGTATCTTAATTCTGTGTGGCTTTGAGCGTTTGTAAATGAACCCAGGACTGTCAATTTACGTCACATTGTGTTAGGATATTTCTTTCTCAAAAAGAACAACTACCAAACCCACTAATATCACTACATTTAGGTCGAATATTCACACATTTGTGTAATCTCCCGCATGGTTCAACATCCTACAGGAAGCCGCAAATCAGATCTCAACCTACTACTATGCCGGCCGAAGTGGCCGTGCGGTTAAAGGCGCTGTAGTCTGGAACCGCAAAACCGCTACGGTCGCAGGTTCGAATCCTGCCTCGGGCATGGATGTTTGTGATGTCCTTAGGTTAGTTAGGTTTAACTAGTTCTAAGTTCTAGGGGACTAATGACCTCAGCAGTTGAGTCACATAGTGCTCAGAGCCATTTGAACCATTTTTGAACCTACTACTGTCATTGAATAAAAGCATGTATTACTGAATAACAGACAAAACCCTTGTTTATACAGTCGAAGGCTTTCAAGAACAGTTTGACAGTGGATAAAACGAAAGAAATCATATTATTGTGCGCTATGCACTGAACTAAAAAACAAATCTCTATGATAATCTAATATATCTGTTGTAAAGCTAACGGGAATGAATAGAGATGAAATGAAACATGTTTACGGTATATAGTAATTGACAAGTTTAATAATAAATAGTGTCCTGTTACCTTGGCCTACAGTTACTCGACATTAAAATGTAGCTGAGACTATATTTCTACATTGTGTAGGCCAATTTACAAGAAAGGGTCTCATTGTCCTTTAAACAATATTAACCTTGTGCACAATTGTCTGAGCTGTTTCCCTCCGTGTTTTATTGATTTAGTTTTGCACAAATGACGTAACGCACAAGTGGTAGTGTTTCAACAACAACTTTATCAGAGTACACTGACGACATTCATTTCCAAATTCAGAGAACACAATTAGATGAATAAACCCAGTAAATAAACTCGGTCTGTGTCCCAATATTTTGAATACATTAATATATAGGGTGGTCGGAAATTCCCGTTACTGGCTTCTAGGACCTGTAGAGGGGAATGAGTACATCGTATTTTGAATAGGAACCCATGTCGGGAAACGTCATCCAAGGAGACTACACAGTGTCAAAGTTATAGGCGCGGGCGTCTGCAAATGTACGTATACTCTGGGTGATTCGGTGATGATGTTACATACTTTCTAGGATGATGGAGAGCGATAAATGTACTAATTTGAATTAAGGATCCCTGTACCGGAAACGAACGAGTCAAAAGTTATAAACGAAAACCTTTCTGATACCCCTGACAGTTGAACACATGTACCGGTTCTTGTGTTGCTCAGAGTGTAGGGTTAGTAACTTTCAGTGGTGGTAGTGTGTGCACAAAAACGAGAAAAAATATCCAGTAAACGTGGGCTCTAAATTGCATACCTGAGGAGCTATGACCATTCGTTCATCTTCGCTAATGTGAAACACATCTCCTCTACTGAGCATGTGTTCATAACTGTTAAGGTACGCACTTTAGAGCCCACGTTTATTGGACACTTTTTCTCGTTTTTGTCCACACTACCACCACTGAAAGTTAGCGACCCTACACTCTGAGCAACACAAGAACCGGTACATGTGTTCAACTGTCAGAGGTATGAGAACGGTTTCCGTTTATAACTTTCGACTCGTTCGTTTCCGGTACAGGGATCCTTAATTCAAATTAATACATTTATAGCTCTCCATCATCCTAGAAAGTATGTAACATCATCACCGAATCACCCAGAGTATACGTACATTTACAGACGCCCGCGCCTATAACTTTGACGCTCTGTAGTCTCGTTGGATGACGTTTCCCGACATGGGTTCCTATTCAAAATACGACGTACTCACTCCCCTCTACAAGTCCTAGAAGTCTGTAACGGGAATTTCCGACCACCCTGTATAGCCTTAAGACAAAATTATTCTTCTCTGTTGACATCTGAATCCTCTTTAATAGCCTTCCAGCCATTTCGAACATGTACTGGTCATGATTTATGATTCAGAAAAATACTTCCACATTCCGTCACGAAACATAGCTTCTGTTGCATCCACCTAACTACACTCCTGGAAATGGACAAAAGAACACATTGACACCGGTGTGTCAGACCCACCATACTTGCTCGGACACTGCGAGAGGGCTGTACAAGCAATGATCACACGCACGGCACAGCGGACACACCAGGAACCGCGGTGTTGGCCGTCGAATGGCGCTAGCTGCGCAGCATTTGTGCACCGCCGCCGTCAGTGTCAGCCAGTTTGCCGTGGCATACGGAGCTCCATCGCAGTCTTTAACACTGGCAGCATGCCGCGACAGCGTGGACGTGAACCGTATGTGCAGTTGACGGACTTTGAGCGAGGGCGTATAGTGGGCATGCGGGAGGCCGGGTGGACGTACCGCCGAATTGCTCAACACGTGGGGCGTGAGGTCTCCACAGTACATCGATGTTGTCGCCAGTGGTCGGCGGAAGGTGCACGTGGCCGTCGACCTGGGACCGGACCGCAGCGACGCACGGATGCACGCCAAGACCGTAGGATCCTACGCAGTGCCGTACGGGACCGCACCGCCACTTCCCAGCAAATTAGGGACACTGTTGCTACTGGGGTATCGGCGAGGACCATTCGCAACCGTCTCCATGAAGCTGGGCTACGGTCCCGCACACCGTTAGGCCGTCTTCCGCTCACGCCCCAACATCGTGCAGCCCGCCTCCAGTGGTGTCGCGACAGGCGTGAATGGAGGGACGAATGGAGACGTGTCGTCTTCAGCGATGAGAGTCGCTTCTGCCTTGGTGCCAATGATGGTCGTATGCGTGTTTGGCGCCGTGCAGGTGAGCGCCACAATCAGGACTGCATACGACCGAGGCACACAGGGCCAACACCCGGCATCATGGTGTGGGGAGCGATCTCCTACACTGGCCGTACACCACTGGTGATCGTCGAGGGGACACTGAATGGTGCACGGTACATTCAAACCGTCATCGAACCCATCGTTCTACCATTCCTAGACCGGCAAGGGAACTTGCTGTTCCAACAGGACAATGCACGTCCGCATGTATCCCGTGCCAGCCAACGTGCTCTAGAAGGTGTAAGTCAACTACCCTGGCCAGCAAGATCTCCGGATCTGTCCCCCATTGAGCATGTTTGGGACTGGATGAAGCGTCGTCTCACGCGGTCTGCACGTCCAGCACGAACGCTGGTCTAACTGAGGCGCCAGGTGGAAATGGCATGGCAAGCCGTTCCACAGGACTACATCCAGCATCTCTACGATCGTCTCCATGGGAGAATAGCAGCCTGCATTGCTGCGAAAGGTGGATATACACTGTACTAGTGCCGACATTGTGCATGCTCTGTTGCCTGTGTCTATGTGCCTGTGGTTCTGTCAGTGTGATCATGTGATGTATCTGACCCCAGGAATGTGTCAATAAAGTTTCCCCTTCCTGGGACAATGAATTCACGGTGTTCTTATTTCAATTTCCAGGAGTGTATTATGTTCAGGGTGCTGAGGTGAGAAAATGGGGCGGACAGTGCTGCTTTTTGCTGCCATCGAGAGCGCTGTTACGGTATTGATTGTCTCTCTATGTTGGTTATATACCTCTCTTGCAACAACGTTGACAGCTCTCGCTTCGATTCACACTGTTAATTGTTTAGATCATTTACGAAATCACATCAGATTTGTGATCTTAACTGAAAAAGGAAATTCTTGACCTTGTAGTACGAATTACTTAAGAGATATGCTTTGAATGACTTTTTAAATCAATGATGGTTACAATGTCTCTGTTTATACAGCGTCCATACCTTCACATTACAATGCCCTTCATTGTTCTTGACGATTACGGCTGTGGTAAATATTACGAACGACCGTATAAACACAAATGTGTAGCCATCAACGATGTAGCCATACATCGACGGGCAAAAATGACGGAAAAATATTTGTCTCTCCCTGTGCAGGAATCACTAAATGAGTCAGCGTAAGGGTTGCGGACTCCGTGAAATACGAAAGCTTGGGTCCGTCCTCGCGGCGTGCTCGAATAGCGACAGTGGTTAAGACTGCCACTCGCGATACGGGGAAACCCTGGTTCGAGTCCCAGTCATATATTTTCATGTGTCACAAACAGTTGATGTCAATACGTACTCAAGAAATGCGAATATATTTCGTAGTATTTTTCAAGTATTTGAATTTCAGTTGTCTCTTCTATCTCCTTGAGCAATGTTGTTGTGGTCTTCAGTCCTGAGACTGGTTTGATGCAGCTCTCCATGCTACTCTATCCTGTGCAAGCTCCTTCATCTCCAAGTACCTACTGCAACCTACATCCTTCTGAATCTGCTTAGTGTATTCATCTCTTGGTCTCCCTCTACGATTTTTACGCTCCATGCTGCCCTCCAGTACTACATTGGTGATCCCTTGATGCCTCAGAATATGCCCTACCAACCGATCCCTTCTTCTTGTCAAGCAGCGCCACAAATTTCTCCTCTCCCCAATTCTATTCAGTACCTCCTCATTAGTTATGTGATCTACCCTTCTAATCTTCAGCATTCTTCTGTAGCACCACATTTCCAAAGCTTCTATTTTCTTCTTGTCTAAACTATTCATCGTTCATGTTTCACTTCCATACATGGCTACACTCCATACAAATACTTTCAGAAACGACTTCCTATACTCGACGTTAACAAATTTCTCTTCTTCAGAAACACTTTACTTGCCATTGTCAGTCTACATTTTATATCCTCTCTACTTCGACCATAATGAGTTATTTTCCTCCCCAAATAGTAAAACTCATTTACTACTTTAAGCGTCTCATTTCCTGATCTAATTCCCTCAGCATCACCCGATTTAATTCGACTGCATTCCATTATCCTCGGTTTGCTTTTGTTGATGTTCATCTTATATCCTCCTTTCAAGACACTGTCCATTCCGTTCAACTGCTCTTCCAAGTCCTTTGCTGTCTCTGACAGAATTACAGTGTCATCGTGAACCTCAAAGTTTTTATTTCTTCTCCATGGATTTTAATACCTACCCCGAATTTTTCTTTTGTTTCCTTTACTACTTGCTCAATATACAGATTGAATAACATCGGGGAGAGGCTACAACCCTGTGTCACTCCCTTCCCAACCACTGCTTCCCTTTCATGCCCCTCACCACTTATAACTGCCATCAGGTTTCTGGACAAATTGTAAATAGCCTCGCTCCCTGTATGTTACCCTTGCCACCATCAGAATTTGAAAGAGAGTATTCCAATCAACATTGTCAAAAGCTTTCTCTAAGTCTGCAAATGCTACAAACGTAGGCTTGCCTTTTCTTAATCTATTCTCTAAGATAAGTCGTAGGGTCAGTATTGCCTCACTTGTACCACCATTTCCACGGAATCCAAACTGATCTTCCCCGAGGTCGGCTTCTACCAGTTTTTCCATTCGTCTGTAAAGAATTCGTCTCAGTATTTTGCAGCCGTGGCTTATTAAACTGATAGTTCGGTAATTTTCACATCTGTCAGCACCTGCCTTCTTTGGGATTGGAATTATTATATTTTTCTTGAAGTCTGAGGGTATTTCGCCTGTCTCATACATCTTGCTTACCAGGTGGTAGAGTTTCCTCAGGGTTGGCTCTCCCAAGGCTATCAGTAATTCTAACGGAATGTTGTCTACACCCGGGGACTTGTTTCGACTTAGGTCTTTCGGTGCTCTGTCAAACTCTCCACGCACTATCATATCTCCCATTTCATCTTCTTCTACCTCCTCTTCCATTTCCATAATATTGTCCTCAAGAATATCGCCCTTGTATAGACGCTCTATATACTCCTTCCACCTTTTTGCTTTCCCTTCTTTGCTTAGAACTGGGTTTCCATCTGAGCTCTTGATATTCATACAAGTGGTTCTCTTTTCTCCAGAGGTCTCTTTAATTTTCCTGTAGGCAGTATCTATCTTACCCCTAGTGAGATAAGCCTCTACATCCTTACATTTGTGCTCTAGCCATCCCTGCTTAGCCATTATGCACTTTCTGTCGATCTCATTTTTGAGACGTTTGTAATCCTTTTTGCCTGCTTCATTTACTGCATTTTTGTATTTTCTCCTTTCATCAATTAAATTCAATATCTCTTCTGTTACCCAAAGATTTCTACTAGCCCTCTACTTTTTACCTACTTGATCTTCTGCTGCTTTCATTATTTCATCTCTCAAAGCTACCCATTCTTCTTCTACTGTATTTCTTTCCCCCATTCTTGTCAATTGTTCCCTAATGCTCTCCCTGAAACTCTCTACGACCTCTGGTTCTTTCAATTTATCCAGGTCCCATCTCCTTAAATTCCCACCTCTTTGCAGTTTCTCCAGTTTTAATCTACAGTTCATAACCAATAGATTGTGGTCGGAGTGTACATCTGCCCCTAGAAATGTCTTACAATTTAAAACCTGGTTCCTAAATCTCTGTCTTACCATTATATAATCTATCTGATACCTTTTAGTATCTCCAGGGTTCTTCCATGTATACAACCTTCTTTTATGATTCTTAAACCAAGTGTTAGCTATGATTAAGTTATGGTCTGTGCAAAATTCTAACAGACGGCTTCCTCTTTCATTTCTTAGCATCAATCCATATTCTCCTACTACGTTTCCTTCTCTTCCTTTTCCTACTATCGAATTCCAATCACCCATGACTATTAAATTTGATTCAATATCCTTGAGCAATTTATGCACAATTTTATTCCATTGTAGAAAATGCTGTTTGCACGTCGACGGAATGGGGGGTACACCGTCAGCTGGAGATGTGGACACACTAAGCCGGCCGCGGTGGCCGTGCGGTTCTGGCGCTGCAGTCCGGAACCGCGAGGCTGCTACGGTCGCAGGTTCGAATCCTGCCTCGGGCATGGGTGTGTGTGATGTCCTTAGGTTAGTTAGGTTTAAGTAGTTCTAAGTTCTAGGGGACTTATGACCTAAGATGTTGAGTCCCATAGTGCTCAGAGCCATTTGAGCCATTTTGTACACACTAAAGGCAATACTAACACCAGGCGCGAATCCAGAGGCGTTTCCTAGAGGTCAGGCCCCCCAACTCACACACAACACACAGCGGAATTTTACTTATTTTACTTTACGTTTTTACATATGTCAAATTCCAGATATCTCAGCCATCTTTTGGAGAATCATTTGGCATGAAAACTAAATTGCAATGTTGTTGTTGTTGTTGTTGTGGTCTTCAGTCCTGAGACTGGTTTGATGCAGCTCTCCATGCTACTCTATCCTGTGCAACCCTCTTCATCTCCCAGTACCTACTGCAAGCTACACCCTTCTGAATCTGCTTAGTGTGTTCATCTCTTGGTCTCCCTCTACGATTTTTTCCCACCACGCTGCCTTTCAATACTAAACTGGTGATCCCTTGATGCCTCACAACATGTCCTACCAACCGATCCCTTCTTCTAGTCAAGTTGTGCCACAAACGTCTCTTCTCCCCAATCCTATTCAATACCTCCTCATTAGTTATGTGATCTACCCATCTAATCTTCAGCTTTCTTCTGAAAATTGATATAACTCCTGATAACGACGTCCTCTTGAGTAATCCCGGCCGGAGATTTGAATGGGGGACTATTTTACCTCCGGAGTATTTTACCCAAGAGGACGCCATCATCATTTAACCATACAGTAAATGCTGCATGCCCTCGGGAAAAATTACGGCTGTAGCTTCCCCTTGCTTTCAACTGTTCGCAGTACCAGCACAGCAAGCCTGTTTTGGTTAGTGTTACAAGGCCAGGTCAGTCAATCATCCAGACTGTTGCCCCTGCAACTACTGAAAAGGCTGCTTCCCCTCTTCAGGAACCACACGTTTGTCTGGCCTCTCAACAGATACCCTTCCGTTGTGGTTGCACCTACGGTACGGCTATCTGTTTCGCTGAGGCACACAAGCCTCCTCACCAACGGCAAGGTCCATGGTTCGTGGAGGGAAATTGCAATGATTCTAGAAAATTGCGAGCTATACACAGCTGCCTGGCTGAGGGATAACTCAGGTGAACGGGCTTCCGGCCTGATCAGCTGCAGAAGACATTCCAACCAAGAAAAGGTGTCCTTTGGCAGCCTGACAGTACAAATGCCACGAGGTTCGATAGTCCGAAAGCAGATTTCGCAAACTGCAGGTCGTTGAATACGTAAAGCCTGAAAGGGAAGAATTCTCCAGTATGAAAAAAAATACCCATGTCATACTTCCCCAAACATTGGTAGAAACAGCTGAATGAAACAGTGTTCGCCACAATTTACGCGCTCGCATAGATTCAGACCTATCGGCATGGGTCACCTCCTTTCTCCCATCATCGTAACAATCAACAGCCAAAACATTGTGGACTTCGCACTCAGGCATCGCAGTCACCTACACGGCACAACTACCTCTATACTCACGACTGCTGCGACAAAAATGGCTCTGAGCACTATGCGACTTAACTTCTGACGTCACCAGTCCCGTGGAACTTAGAACTACTCAAACTTAACTGACCTAAGGACATCACACACATCCATGCCCGAGGCAGGATTCGAACCTGCGACCGTAGCGGTCGCGCCGTTCCAGACTGTAGCGCCTAGAACCGCTCGGCCACACCGGCCTGCTGCTGCGACACTACCGCCCACATCACGACGACTGGAAAAAGGGCAACAAGGGTTGTGAGTCACATAAGTTCATCCAGTTCATTCACGTCTGATTAAGTAAGCAAAGGCAACATGAATCACAGACACCATCACCATGAGCGCACATAACGTGAAGCGGCGATAAAGCAATTCTCGGCTACGCTGACTCAACTAGAAGCCAGTCATAACTTGCAAGAAGGATGACATCTGGATACAGATGATGCACACGATGTGTATTCTTAAAAGCTTAAGTGAGGTACGAAACTGAGTGCGTGAGGACTTGTGTGTCACAATTAATAGTGAGAACTAACCGAGAATCAAAAACGTTTCCGTTAACTTCCCATATGATGGGACTCAAATATCACTCATGACCTTCTTCAGTGCGCTACATGTTACAATTCACTGCATCCTTTTTTTTTTTTTTTTTTAGTCATCAGTCTTCTGACTGGTTTGAAGTGACCCATCACGAATTTCTCTACTATGCCAAACTTTTCATCTCAGAGTACACTTGCAACCTATGTCCTCAATTATTTGCTGAGTATGTTCCAATTTCTGTCTTCCTCTACAATTTTTACCCTCGACGGCTCTCTAATAACAGGAAGTTATTCCCTGATGTCTTAACAAATGTCCTACCAACCTGTCCTTTCCACTTGTCAATGTTTCCCATATATTCCTTTCCTCGCTGATTCTACAGAGAACCTCCTCATTCCATACCTTATCAGTTCACCTAACGTTCAACATTCTTCTGTAGCACCACATCTCAAATGCTTCGATTCTTTTCTGTTTCGTTGTTCCCACAGTCCACGTCACACTGCTATACTATGCTGTGCTCCAGACGTATATTCTCAGAAATTTCTTCCTCAAATTAAGGCCTGCGTTAGATAGTTACAGACTTATATTGGCCGGGAGCGCCTTTTCTGCCAGTGATAGTCTGCTTTTTATGTCCTTCTTGTTCCGTCCGTCATGGGTTATTTTGTTGTCTGAGTAGCACAATCCCTCACCTTCATATAGCTTGTGATTACCAATGCTGATGTTAAGTTTCTTGCTGTTCCCATTTCTGCTACTTCCCATTACTTTCACCTTTCTTCGCTTTACTCTCAATACACATTCTGTACTTATTAGACTGTTCATTCCGTTCAACAGATCCTGTAAGTCTTCTTCATTTTCATTGAGAATCGTCTTTCCCTGTATCTTAATCCTGTTTTTCTCAGAATTCTCATCTTGCACCATTTATTGTCGAACGCATTGTCGACAAATCCTATGAACGTGTCTTGATTTTTTTTTTTCAGTCTTGCTTCCATTATCAACCGCAACGTCAGAACTGCCTCCCTGTTGCCTTTATCTTTCCTAAAGCCAAACTGGTCGTCAGTTTTCTTTTCCAGTCATCGTTATACTATTCTCGTCAGCAACTTGGATGCATGAGCTGTTAAGCTGATTGTGCGATAATTCTCGCACTTGTCAGCTCTTGCTATCTTCGGAATTGTGCGAGTGATGTTTTTCCGAAAGACCGAGAGTATATCGCGTCTCATACACTCTACGCACCAACGTGAATAGTCGTTTTGTTGCCACTTTCCCGATGATTTCGGAAATTACGATGGAATGTTATCTATCCCTTCGCCTTACTTTGATCTTAAGTCTTCCAGAGCGCTGGTAAATTCTGATACTAATACTAGATCCTCTGTCTCTTTGCTATCGACTCCTGTTTCTTCTTCACCACGTCATCAGACTTCAGCCGTTTAAGGACGTGTTCCAGTTGTCGGCCATTTGGATGCAATCTTATACTCGTCTCTGTAATGACTGACAAATTCTCTCAAATAACCCCAGATCATCTTGTACATTTCGACAAGACTGTACAATTCGCTGCTCCAGCTCTACAACTGTACCATCGAGAGCGCTGTACATTTCTCTTTTGAGTTGGCCCCAGACAGAAAGATCCAGAGGCTTTATGTCAGGTGATCTTGGAGGCGAAGGCATAGACGCTGCTCGACTTACTCGTCTTGAACCAAACTGGCGCTCTTAGATGTCGTCTCATTTTAACAGTGACATGTGCCGGTGGTCCAACATACATGTACGATATTGCTCAGCCATAGACCATGCATGAAATTCGAGCCTAGCTACATGGGGATTTGATCGAGAAATTTACCGCTGTACTAACCAGGACAATACTTCATAACTAGCTCAGCTGTGTCTCGTAACCACACAATGGCAATTAATTCCCAAACCGCGCGTTCTCGGGTACATGTTTACTGGACCGTTTTCGCTTCAGTTTTCCTATATAGTTTCACTATGTGTCAGTTTTCGTTGTCAGTTACGAAGCGCACAAATTTGTAAAACATGCGGCAGTGCTGAGAACGTATTTAAAGGCACTTGTTAACAAAAACATTAATCTACAAAACGCTGCAAAAGGAATGTTTTCTGGTATTTAAGAAGGCAATATTAGGTAGAGACGAACGAAAGAGAGACCAGTGAGCAATAAAAAGCCGCAATAGATCGTGGTCTTGTTGTACGTAGCTCGTACGGTAGACTGCCGCCATGCGGTTCATCTTCCGGGTTCTTATACTGTGGAGGTACACTACTGGCCATTAAAATTGCTACACCACGAAGATGACGTGCTACATACGCGAAATTTAACCGACAGGAAGAAGATGCTGTGATATGCAAATGATTAGCTTTTCAGAGCATTCACACAAGGCTGGCGCCAGTGGCGACACCTACAACGTGCTGACATGAGGAAAGTTTCCAACCGATTTCTCATACACAAACCGAAGTTGACCGGCGTTGCCTGGTGAAACGTTGTTGACTCGTGTAAGGAGGAGAAATGCGTATCATCACGTTTCCGACTGTGATAAAGCCTATCGCGCTTGCGGTTTATCGTATCGCGACATTGCTGCTCGCGTTGGTCGAGATCCAATGACTGTTAGCAGAATATGGAATCGGTGAGTTCAGGAGGGTAATACGGAACGCCGTGCTGGATCCCAACGGCCTCGTGTCACTAGCAGTTGAGATGACAGGCATCTTATCCGCATGGCTGTAACGGATCGTGCAGCCACGTCTCGATCCATGAGTCAGCAGATGGGGACGTTTGCAAGACAACAAACATCTGCACGAACAGTTCGACAACGTTTGCAGCAGCATGGACTATCGGTTACCCTTGACGCTGCATCACAGACAGGAGCGCCTGCGATGGTGTACTCGGCGACGAACCAGGGTGCACGAATGGCAAAACGTCATTATTCTAGAAACTTCCATTTTCAGCGTTTCCGCTATGCTGTCCTGTGAGTCAAACGAACTTGTTATCATACGCGCTGCACCTGTTTGAATAAGTTTAATATCCCCTGTTGACGAGATTTGGTATGGGACCCACACAGTTTAGCAGTCTCCTAGGCTAGACCTAGGATAGACCACACGAGCGTTTTGTAAACATTCTCTTTTGTAGACTATCAATGAACAGAAGTCTGACATCAACTTGACCTACGGCTGAGTCTACGTGATTATTCCATTTCAACTCAAATTCTCATAAAGTGTTACAGTAAGTCATTTGTGTGAGTTGACTGATTAATATTGTGACTCATTCGTATTGTAGTCGTAGAACACTACGTTTTGCGTTTTCTGAAGTGATCACTTTTACATTTCTGGACATTCAAAGAAAGTTGCTCTTAGAACGACTCTGAAATGTTATCGAGTTCTGAGTGAATATTTATGCAGCATATTTTCACATAGTACTTCACTGTAAATAATTGTGTCATTACTATTAATATTACTACTACTATTACTTATACTACTAATATTACTATTAATATTGTTTGCCACACTGATAATTACAACGTTAACAGCAAGTGGGGTCGCACTTCCTTGAGCACGCCTGAAGTTATTTGTATCTCAGTTGATGACTCTCTACCCAAGATAACAGGCTGTGTCATCTGTACCAAGAATTCATCATTCCAGTCACTAATTTAGTTTGAAATCCAGTACAACGGTAGTTTCGACGGCAAGCGTTGTTGTTGTTCTGAATCAAATGCTTATAGGAAGTCAATAAATGCTGTTTGCACCTGGCGGCCTTGGTCTATGGCCTTCAGAACGTCATGTGAGAAAAACACGAGTTGGGTTTGGCAAGGCTTATGTTTTTGGAATCCATGCTGAATGGACATGGAGGAGGTCATTGTTCTCGAGATGCCTCTCTCATTCCCCTCTGTACCTCTGTGTCGTTGACTACCACTGATTCTAACTGCCTCCAGGGTAAGCAACAAGCAAAGATTTGGAGAGTTCACTGCTGTGAATGAAATCAAAACTAAACTTGTTATATGACATAACACAGCGTCGGAAATGATTCAAAGCTTGATTTACCGAAAAGTGTATGCGAGTTTGTACCCATTCAGCCGCATATTTATTGACCGAAAATTACAAGGTTCAGAGAAGAACCATCACCCAAGCGTATTGACCAAATAAGATCACGTAACAACGTCAATTCTTCTTCTTTGCTTGTTGTTTTCTATTTTTCAAGTACTCCTTCGTCTTGCCCCCCCCCCCCCCCCCCCCCATGTTCTCTTTTCCCTTCTACTGTCCATTTTGTTCCCTGCTCCTTCCGCATTGAAATCCTGCTACATTTAGTACTTTTTTCGTATAAAGTTTTCTGTCTGTTACTTTCGATTCTTTCTAGTTCTTTCCTTATTTCTGTAATCCAACCTGTTGTCAGTTTCTGCTTCCAGAAATGCAGCAATATTTGTTTCGTGAGCCTGTTCTCATTCATTAGGTAGAGGTGTCCAAAACAGTAATTTCCTTTTAGCCATTACTTCTGATATTTTCTCTTTTTTTTTTTAGATTCCCTCATTATTTTTCATTTTCAAGCCATGTGTAGTTTGCGTTGCATCCATTATTTTCCTAACAATCCGTCTTCCAAGTACCTTTCATGTACCTCTGTTGTGTACAGCTTATAGTTCATTGTTAGGCATTCACATCCATATTATAATTATTATTATTATTATCATTATTATTATCGTATCAGAAGTACAGAATATACTATTATAACCTACAAAAAGAAAACAATCCTTGACATCAGTTTATACATTGACTGACCAGAAACTGGGCATGTTTAGTGGATTCGGCGTTGCCCTCATCAGGTCTCTTATAGTGCATGTGGCTGGAGATGACGAACAGCCGGCCGGTGTGGCCGAGCGGTTCTAGGTGTAAGTAGGCTGTTTAAGATTTTATGTTGGTAACGCCACGTAGCGCTCTGTATGAAAATCACTGGCTGTACTGTGTGCAGTCTGTGGCTGGTGGGCATTGTTGAAATAGTCGCTATTGTAGTGTTGGGCAGTTGGCTGTTAACAGCGCGTATCGTTGCGCAGTTGGAGGTGAGCCGCCAGCAGTGGTGGATGTGGGGAGAGAGATGGCGGAGTTTTGAGAGCGGATGATCTGGACGTGTGTCCATCAGAGACAGTAAATTTGTAAGACTGGATGTCATGAACTGCTATACAGGGTGAGTCACCTAAAATTACCGCTGGATATATTTCGTAAACCACATCAAATACTGACGAATCGGTTCCACAGACCGAACGTGAGGAGAGGGGCTAGTGTAATTGGTTAATACAAACCACAAAAAAATGCACGGAAGTATGTTTTTTAACACAAACCTACGTTTTTTTTAAATGGAACCACGTTAGTTTTGTTAGCACATCTGAACATATAAACAAATATGTAATCAGTGTCGTTTGTTGCATTGTAAAATGTTGATTACATCCGGAGATATTGTAACCTAAAGTTGACTCTTGAATACCACTCCTCCGCTGTTCGATCGTGTGTATCCGAGAGCACCGAAGTACGTAGGGATCCAAAGGGAACGGTGATGGACCTTAGGTACAGAAGAGACTGGAACAGCACATTACGTCCACATACTAACACCTTTTTATTACTATTTTTCACTGACGCACATGTACATTACCATGAGGGGTGAGGTACACGTACACACGTGTTTTCCGTTTTCAATTACGGAGTGGAATAGAGTGTGTCCCGACATGTCAGGCCAATAGATGTTCAATGTGGTGGCCATCATTTGCTGCACACAATTGTAATCTCTGGCGTAATTAATGTCGTACACGCCGCAGTACATCTGGTGTCAGGTCGCCGCAGGCTGCCACAATACGTTGTTTCATATCCTCTGGGGTTGTAGGCACATCACGGTACACATTCTCCTTTAACGTACCCCACAGAAAGAATTCCAGAGGTGTAAGATCAGGAGAACGGGCTGGCCAATTTATGCCCGTGTTTGTTACAACATGCATCTGAACGTCGGAGGTTTCAAGCGTCAACTTTAGGTTACAATATCTCCGGATGTAATTAACATTTTACAATGCAACAAACGGCACTGATTACGTATTTGTTTATATGTTCAGATGTGCTAACAAAACTAACGTGGTTCCATTTAAAAAAACGTAGGTTTGTGTTAAAAAACATACTTCTGTGCATTTTTGTATGGTTTGTATTAAACAATTACACTAGCCCCTCTCCTCACGTTCGGTCTGTGGAATCGGTTCGTCAGTATTTGATGTGGTTTACAATATATATCCAGCGGTAACGTTAGGTGACTCACCCTGTATATATTATGACTTTTGAACACTATTAAGGTAAATACATTGTTTATTCTCTATCAAAATCTTTCCTGTGCTAACTATGCCTATCAGTAGTTAGTGCCTTCAGTAGTTAGAATCTTTTATTTACCTGGCAGTATTGGCGCTCGCTTTATTGCAGTAGTTTGAGTAACGAAGATTTTTTGAGGTAAATGATTTGTGAAACGTATAGGTTAATGTTAGTCAGTGCCATTCTTTTGTAGGGATTATTGAAAGTCAGACTGCGTTGCGCTAAAAATATTGTGTGTCAGGTTAGTGTTGATCAGAATAGGTAAAGAGCGAAATGCCTGAGTACGTTCAGTTCTGCTCAGCTGTTTAAAAATCAAATAATGCAAGAGGTTTATCAACACAGTAATTCATAATTTTTCAAAGGGGACGTTTCATAGGCGCTTCAGTATGGAACCGCGCGACCACTACGGTCGCAGGTTCGAATCCTGCCTCGGGCATGGATGTGTGTGATGTTCTTAGGTTAGTTAGGTTTAAGTAGTTCTAAGCTCTAGGGAACTGATGACCTCAGATGTTAAGTCCCATAGTGCTCAGAGCCATTTGAACCATTTTTGATGACGAACAATGCAGCCGCGCGGGATTAGCCGAGCGGTTTAAGGCGCTGCAGTCATGGACTGTGCGGCTGATCCCGGCGAATCCTCCCTCAGGCATGGGTGTGTGTGTTTGTCCTTAGGATAAGTTAGGTTAAGTAGTGTGTAAGCTTATGGAGTGATGACCTCAATAGTTAAGTCCCATAAGATTTCATACACATTTGAACATTTTTTTGAACAATGCAGTACTCGAACATGGTTGTTAGTCTGCACAGCGCCGTACTTGCGAAAAACTGATTCCACAGGAAGACCCCATTTCTGCAGGTTTTTCCTGCATGTTGTGATACGAGAGCGTAGTCTGTTGAGACCCTTCCGTGTTGTCCACTTCTCTGAATGACCAGAAGGGACTTATACGTACAATGTTGAACCCACATCACGACCACCTGCTTCATAGTGTGCTGGTCCAGCTTTGGAACGCAACGCAGCAGCGATTCTGCGTGCCGTGGATTCGGCAAGTCCTTGTCAGGTTTCTGGAGGAAACCACTGTAGCACGGTTAACGGCCTTGAGACTCAGACAGCCATCTTGCTAGGTGATCGCCGTCGGGGAACACATCGAGCACGTGGGGACGCAGGTGGAGCGCAATAATGTTCACTTATGACGAAAGAAATATCCGACATCTAGCTGCAGTGGGGCATTGAGTGGACTCAGTGGCAACGGGGGTCGAACCCTGATTCCCCGCTTCACATGAGCAGCCATATGCTGCACGCTACGGAGCAGCGCCACTATCCATTAATCCACTTGCTCGCAACCTAACTGCATTCTCGCAAGGGTTCGAATATTGTTGTGCGTCCGCACTGATATGGCGTAACAGCGATGGAACAGACACCATCCATATCCATCTCAATACGCAAAACGGAAATGTCCTGACTGACTTACTCATTATTGCCCAGCTCAAAACAGCTAAGGTCATAAATTACAAATTTGAAGAGGGTGTTGATCGTACACTTGACGCATTATTTAAGAAGGCATTTTTCGCAATACTATCCCTAAGGGGGGCGAAATAGAGCATAAAAATGGGTTTTAAAAACATGTCACTATAAAGACAATTTTGAAACTAGATCTGCGAGAACTGGTATTCAGTTTCTTCGGAAATCAACCCCCTAAGAAGCTGAAATAGTGGGTGAATTTTTTTAAGATTAATCATTGCAAAAGAACTACTAAAGCATTTTAAAGTTACATCTATGGAAGCTGATATTTGACCTCTCAGTTACAGATTAAGAAAAAAGAAGAAATACGCGTTTCAGTGTTTCTGGAAATTCAATCCCCAAGGGGGATGAAATCATCATCATCATCATCATCATCATCATCATCATTTAAGACTGATTATGCCTTTCAGCGTTCAGTCTGGAGCATAGCCCCTCTTATACAATTCCTCCATGATCCCCTATTCAGTGCTAACATAGGTGCCTCTTCTGATGTTAAACCTATTACTTCAAAATCATTCTTAACCGAATCCAGGTACCTTCTCCTCGGTCTGCCCCGACTCCTCCTACCCTCTACTGCTGAATCCATGAGTCTCTTGGGTAACGTTACTTCTCCCATGCGTGTAACATGACCCCACCATCTAAGCCTGTTTGCCCTGACTGCTACATCTATAGAGTTCATTCCCAGTTTTTCTTTGATTTCCTCATTGTGGACACCTTCCTGCCATTGTTCCCATCTACTAGTACCTGCAATCATCCTAGCTACTTTCATATCCGTAACCTCAACCTTGTTGATAAAGTAACCTGAATCCACCCAGCTTTCGCTCCCATACAACACAGTTGGTCGAAAGATTGAACGGTGCACAGATAACTTAGTCTTGGTACTGACTTCCTTCTTGCAGAAGAGAGTAGATCGTAGCTGAGCGCTCACTGCATTAGCTTTGCTACACCTCGCTTCCAGTTCTTTCACTATGTTGCCATCCTGTGAGAATATGCATCCTAAGTACTTGAAACCGTCCACCTGTTCTAACTTTGTTCCTCCTATTTGGTACTCAATCCGTTTATATTTCTTTCCCACTGACATTACTTTCGTTTTGGAGATGCTAATCTTCATACCATAGTCCTTACATTTCTGATCTAGCTCTGAAATATTACTTTGCAAACTTTCAATCGAATCTGCCATCACAACTAAGTCATCCGCATATGCAAGACTGCTTATTTTGTGTTCACATATCTTAATCTCACCCAGCCAGTCTATTGTTTTCAACATATGATCCATAAACAATATGAACAACAGTGGAGACAGGTTGCAGCCTTGTCTTACCCCTGAAACTACTCTGAACCATGAACTCAACTTACCGTCAACTCTAACTGCTGCCTGACTATCCATGTAAAGAACTTTAATTGCTTGCAAAAGTTTGCCTCCTATTCCATAATCTTGTAGAACAGACTATAACTTCCTCCTAGGAACCCGGTCATACGCCTTTTCTAGATCTATAAAGCATAGATACAATTCCCTGTTCCACTCATAACACTTCTCCATTATTTGCCGTAAGCTAAAGATCTGGTCCTGACAACCTCTAAGAGGCCTAAACCCACACTGATTTTCATCCAATTGGTCCTCAACTAATACTCGCACTTTCCTTTCAACAATACCTGAGAAGATTTTACCCACAACGCTGATTAAAGAGATACCTCTGTAGTTGTTACAATCTTTTCTGTTTCAATGTTTAAATATTGGTGTGATTACTGCTTTTGTCCAGTCTGATGGAACCTGTCCCGACTCCCAGGCCATTTCAATTATCCTGTGTAGCCATTTAAGACCTGACATTCCACTGTATTTGATGAGTTCCGACTTAATTTCATCCACCCCAGCCGCTTTATTGCACTGCAATCTATTGACCATTTTCTCCACTTCCTCAAATGTGATCCTATTTCCATCATCATTCCTATCCCATTCTACCTCGAAATCTGAAACATTACTGATCGCATTTTCACCTACATTGAGCAACTCTTCAAAATATTCCCTCCATCTGACCAAGGCATCCACAGGATTCACCAGCAGTTTTCCTGACCTGTCCAAAATACTTGTCATTTCCTTCTTACCTCCCTTTCGAAGACTGCTAATTACGCTCCAGAATGGTTTTCCAGCAGCTTGACCCATAGTCTCCAACCTGTTTCCAAAGTCTTCCCAAGATTTCTTCTTGGATGCTGCAATTATCTGTTTGGCTTTGTTTCTTTCTTCAACATAACTTTCTCTGTCTACCAGGGTTCTAGTATGTAGCCATTTTTGATACGCCTTCTTTTTCCTTTTACAGGCTGCCTTGACTGTATCATTCAACCAAGCTGTTTGCTTCATCCTACTTTTACACACTACTGCTCCAAGACATTCTTTAGCCACTTCTAGTACTGTGTCCCTGTACCTTGTCCATTCCTTTTCCAATGACTGTAATTGACTACATTCATCTAACTGGTACCTTTCTGAGATCGCTGTTATGTACTTGTGCCTGATTTCCTTATCCTGAAGTTTCTCCACTCTTATCCTCCTACATATGGACCTGACCTCCTGCACTTTCGGCCTCGCAATCCCAATTTCACTGCAGATTAAATAATGATCAGTGTCATCAAAGAATCCCCTGAATACACGTGTGTCCCTCACAGCCTTCCTGAATTCCTGATCTGTTATTATATAGTCAATGACAGATCTGGTTCCCCTGCCTTCCCAAGTATACCGGTGAATGTTCTTATGTTTAAAAAAGGAGTTTGTGATTACTAAGCCCGTACTGGCACAGAAATCCAAGAGTTGTTTCCCGTTCCTGTTGGCCTCCATATCCTCTCCAAATTTACCCATAACCTTTTCATACCCTTCTGTTCGATTTCCAATCCTGGCGTTAAAATCACCCATGAGCAGAACACTGTCCTTGTCCTTTACTCTAACAATTACATCACTGAGTGCCTCATAAAAACTATCCATCTTATCTTGATCTGTCCCTTCACAATGCGAATATACTGACACAATCCTAATTTTCTTGCTAGACACTGTCAAATCTATCCACATCAGTCGTTCGTTTACATACCTTATTGCAACTACGCTGGGTTCCATTTCTTTCCTGATGTAAAGCTCTACACCCCATTGTGCTATTCCTGCTTTGACTCCTGACAGGTAGACCTTATATGCTCCCACTTCCTCTTCTTTCTCACCCCTTACCCGAATGTCACTAACAGCTAAAACGTCCAGCCCCATCTTACTTGCAGCCTCTGCCAGCTC
Source organism: Schistocerca cancellata (assembly GCF_023864275.1). NCBI lineage: Eukaryota > Metazoa > Arthropoda > Insecta > Orthoptera > Acrididae > Schistocerca > Schistocerca cancellata. The sequence continues at coordinate 46,291,461 of NC_064628.1, read as the reverse complement.
TACCTTCTTCCCAGAGTAGCCCCCATTGATATTAATAGCTCCCCATCTCATTACCATTTGTTTGCCAAGTCGTATCTTAGTACTTGCCCCGAGTCCCACTGGGTTTTACCCCTAACGGCTGAGGGACTAACCGGTGGATTTGGTAGTCTTTGCCGTATGAGCACAAAGGTGACCACGACTCAGAATATGTCCGAGATGCCCAGCCTTATTCCAAAGTAACTGGTATCCCGACTGTCAGGACTACTTACTTGGCCACTCATACGTTGCCCGTGGTTCATGAACTAGGACATGACTACAGGAACCCACACCATGAACCACATGAAATAAGGGATAAAATGTTTTATTAATTATTTCGTTATGTGTATATTAAAAACAAATTATAAAGCTAAGTCTATGAAAATTGGTATTGGACTTCTAAGGAAACATATTTCGGGGATGAAAGTTTCTATGGAATAGGCAGGATTAACAAAGACCTCTTTTGGTCAAAAGTACATTCGGAAAAAACTATGGATCTGTGGCCCTAATTAGCGTCACAAGTTTGCAATTTGTGAGAAACATAAAAATTCGATTAAAGATAAAAAAAATCTGTGCAACCCATACAATACACGCGAGCGAAGAAGCGGATGCTAAGCTAGTAACATATATAATGTCCACGTAGCCCACAACTTTATGGTGCCACCGATTATTACCACAGATAGTGTGGCAGACCAGGTGAATGGCTTCCATAGCATATTACTGCCCCTAAGGGGTTGCGTCCGTAGTTCAGTACGTGATTCGAGCTGCAGTTCCCCTAGAAGACGGCGTATCAGGAAACATAATTCTTCGGACCAGGCGACAAGTTTCCATTTACCCAGGACCCAGTCGCGATACTCCCGCGCCCAATACAATCGTAACGGACAATGTTGTTGGACCAACGTGGGAGAACTGAGGTTGTCTCCTTCGGAGACCCATTTTAACCAATGTGTGCGCTGAAGGGTGTTCTCGACAACACTTGTACCTGCACCAGCATTGTTCTCTTTCGTCATATCTGCCACAGATAGCCGCCTATCCTGCTTTACATAGCGTGTAAGCGTCCGATCTCCACGTTGTGTGACGTACAAGACCTTGTCGCCTTCTAGTGTGTGTAGCGCACCCAACACACTCCCCGGACTTAAGCCCTTGCGACTTCAGATTAATTCCTAAATTGAAGGAAGCACTCCATGGCACACGCTTCAAAACTGTGACAGAGAACCGCCAACGCAACTGGCGCTACTAGCTGCACATTATGACTTCCACATCGCTGTCAACGTGTTGCACACAAAGTCTTTGAAGGACAGTGGAAATTTGAAACATTTATCGATTTGGTATAAGTTGTAACTACTCAGTTTGTTCGATTAGCCCCTCCCCCCCCCTCCCGCAACCCCTGCAAAGAAGCAGTTTGAAATGTGTGCCGATGTAAGCGTGGAGAAAGACTATCGTACTGTCTACCGCCATCAGATGGTGTTGCTGCTTCCCATACGTGACGCGTTGCAGCAGCACTTCTTCCGGCTTGACAGCCGTATGTGAGGAAACAGCACCAAGTCGCAAAGTTCCGTATTTCGTCGGTAACAGAGTTCAAATACGGCAGGGACTGTGATGGAGAACGCAACTGCACGCTAACCAACCCAGAGTGTCAATGCAGCACAGGCGAATCACATTTGATGAACTAGAGAAGACAACAGGTCTCCACACAATCCTCCATACGGATTTGAAAATGGAGAAGATGTGTGTACAATGGGTATCCCGTTCGCCCATCATTACACACAAACAAAAGCGTGAAGAGCTATGCCAATACAGGGTTATTACAAATGATTGAAGCGATATCACAGCTCTACAATAACTTTATTATTTGAGATATTTTCACAATGCTTTGCACACACATACAAAAACTCAAAAAGTTTTTTTAGGCATTCACAAATGTTCGATATGTGCCCCTTTAGTGATTCGGCGGACATCAAGCCGATAATCAAGTTCCTCCCACACTCGGCGCAGCATGTCCCCATCAATGAGTTCGAAAGCATCGTTGATGCGAGCTCGCAGTTCTGGCACGTTTCTTGGCAGAGGAGGTTTAAACACTGAATCTTTCACATAACCCCACAGAAAGAAATCGCATGGGGTTAAGTCGGGAGAGCGTGGAGGCCATGACATGAATTGCTGATCATGATCTCCACCACGACCGATCCATCGGTTTTCCAATCTCCTGTTTAAGAAATGCCGAACATCATGATGGAAGTGCGGTGGAGCACCGTCCTGTTGAAAGATGAAGTCGGCGCTGTCGGTCTCCAGTTGTGGCATGAGCCAATTTTCCAGCATGTCCAGATACACGCATGAAACTTGCCCGCACGCGTTCAACTGTTTCCTCGCTCACTGCAGGCCGACCCGTTGATTTCCCCTTACAGAGGCATCCAGAAGCTTTAAACTGCGCATACCATCGCCGAATGGAGTTAGCAGTTGGTGGATCTTTGTTGAACTTCGTCCTGAAGTGTTATGACTGACTGATGTGAGTGCATTTCAAGCACGACATACGCTTTCTCGGCTCCTGTCGCCATTTTGTCTTACTGCGCTCTCGAGCGCTCTGGCGACAGAAACCTGAAGTGCGGCTTCAGCCGAACAAAACTTTATGAGTTTTTCTACGTATCTGTAGTGTGTCGTGACCATATGTCAATGAATGGAGCTACAGTGAATTTATGAATTCGCTTCAATCATTTGTAATAGCCCTGTAGTTGGTGCAAAAATGCGTTGTAGATCTAGCGGAATTCTTTCAGCGTCTGGTCACCGAATCCAGTTCTTTCACGAGACTCGATAACTGGACTGGACCGGACTGGAAGCAAGAAGTCACAGCCGCGATTATTGGTGCAGAAACTACTGTCTTCTGGAATCAGGAAGGGACACTGCTGGTGGACTGACTCCCTCCCAAAACGACCCTCAAGTGTGATCTGTACTACAGTTTTCTGCACCAACTCCACCTACGCATTCAGCGCCGCCGCCATGGAAAACGAGGCACTGGCGTTCTATTCCAATACAACAATGCGCGGTCACGTGGCAGTCACCAGGCCATTGCCACCGTGTGTGAACGTGCTACCACGTCCTACATATTCGCCGGGTCTGGCTCCTAATGACTATGCCCTATTCGATGTAATGTCAGAGATCAGACGAAGTAAGTTCACTACCAATGACGAATTCGATACAGTTGTTCATCAGTGGCGCCGGGATACCATCAAAGAATGGTTTGCTACTCAAGTGCAGAAGCTTCCAGAACGATGGCAAAAGTGCATAGACGGTGGTGGGAAATACCTGTAATATAATATGTATTCCTTTGTTCCGTAAATGATTACTGTGAACATAAAAAATTATTGTGCCAATCATTTTTGAACGCCTCAAGTAAATAGTTGCCACTATTCAAGCTCCAACCCTCGTGTACTTTCCTTGCCGCGTCAAAAATGGCTCCGAGCACTATGGGACTTAACATCTGAGGTCATCAGTCCCCTAGAACTTAGGCAATGGTCGTAATGTTTTGTTATGTTACCCAAAAAGTGTCGATCAGTGACGGCACAAACATATCGTTTGTCATAGTGGCTAGCTTAGAATAAAATCTAACCCCATCGCGTTTGTTCGTCAACGACCTCAGTGCGTTATGTGACACAGGAGCTTCAAGATATTGCTTCGTTCGAAACTGTTCTTTGCTCCAGGTCTACTTTTATCGTTGACCGGTATGAGAAAAAAAAACTATTCAAAAACTGAGGATTGCTCAGCGAATAATCGTGTGATGTAGCTAGCAGATGCTACGAGAGGGAGAAAAGCGATCAAATGGACCAAGGAGCAGACTGAAATGAGAGACGTAACTGTAATAAAGCCGGCCGGGGTGGCCGAGAGGTTCTAGGCGCTACAGTCTGTAAGCGCGCGACCGCTACGGTCGCAGGTTCGAATCCTGCCTCGGGCTTGGATGTGTGTGATGTCCTTAGGTTAGTTAGGTTTAAGTAGTTCTAAGTTCTAGGGGACTGATGACCTCAGAAGTTAAGTCCCATAGTGCTCAGAGCCATTTGAACTGTAATAAAAATAAATGGCGGTCGGCCAGATACGTAGTCAGGCGAATGGGTAGCAAATAAATATTAGAAAAGGCAGACGGTGGCCAAGTGTAACGTCTACAGACGAATTTAAAACACACGCAGGAACAGCAGGGAAGCTTTTTCGGTGCAGAGTTCACGGAAAGGTCTACACTTGGATACCAAGTGGTTAATGATGAAACGGTCGCTCAGTCTGCTTTTGTAGCTTCAATACTTCCAAGACAGACATAAAAAAGCAATATTATAAATAAACAATGTGGCCATACTACTAACACAGAGCTAAATCTGGAGTTACTTCATAGCATGACATTAAAGCCTAATAGTAACAGGAAGCAGCCATTCTTATCTCCTCATTAACACGATCTAATGGTTTTTTCCAGGCAAGCTTGTCTGGAATAATTCGTTATAAAATGTCATATTCTAACATATTCTATGCTGCAGCCCCGGCTGAAAAGAAAATATTAACACTTCTCTCAGGGCAGACCATTTGTTTGTATGATGTAAGTTAAAAATCTTCCCATACCGGGTAACGATCGCAGTCCTGCTGGATAAAAGCCAACGATTCTGCCCGCCTTTTATTCAAAATTTTATTTAAGATCTAACACTTCCACACCATCACTTCACATACTAAAACGTAACAGAGAACAAAACTCATTTTATAAATACGTAGCATATACTCTACAACATATTCACCTTTAAGTCTTCAGTATGCAAATATGTGAGAAATTGTCACCTGAGCACTTTCTTTGGTGTCACTTGCTTCGAATTCATATCACAGTTCCCTTAAGGAAGAATGCATATTTCTCACAATAATTGTTAATTTGTTGTATTTGTGGTACTGCGTAGTCATATACCCCAGAAATCTTCTTCACTCCTGCCCTTGTTGAGAATATGTAAAATATCGTATCTCCCAGCTGACTGCGTTTTTCTTCGTTTTAGGGTAAGGTTCTTCATCTGGACGTAGAAAGCTCGTCGGGGTTATCATGTTAGCATATTTGAAAATTCTTTTTCTGATGGACAGCCACACGTTGTTTGCACTACCACAAACAAATTTATGATCCGAGTCACTGAGATTGCAGGTTGCATACAGTGGGGAATGTGCGAGATGAATGGAATTTAGTGTTGAGTTTGTTGGGTATTTTCTGTTGACTTGCCCTTACAGTGGTGGGTCACCGTGGGTGGTGGGTATTTTTCCAGGTTTTGTGCCACTTTCCTTCATATGAAATCTCTACTTCCGTTCTGAATCAAATTCTTGTATACCACTTTCGCTTTTCTCGTATGGGAATTCTTCATTATGTCGCATTATTCTCTGTATTCTGTTACTAGTATCACATGGCATATCTTACAGACGACAAATCTGTATGAAAGAGAAATACTTACTGATACAGCATTTTATTACACAGGGAATGTTTCCATCGCGAAATGGTAGTTGTCGTAACAAGCAGAGCTTTACACCAATGAAATTTTTATTTGCCCGAGACTGGTGTAGCTCAGACATTATACGAGGTGCATTCAAGTTCTAAGGCCTCCGATTTTTTTTCTCCGGACTGGAAAGAGATAGAAACATGCACATTGTTTTAAAATGAGGCCGCGTTCATTGTCAATACGTCCCAGCGATGGCAGCACAGTACGGCAGATGGAATTTTACCGACAGCGGCGAGAATGAGAACTGTTTTAAATACTTAAAATGGCGACGTTTTCCGTACTTTAACAGCGTGCAATCATTCGTTTTCTGAATTTGCGTGGTGTGAAACCAATTGAAATTCATCGACAGTTGAAGGAGACATGTGGTGATGGAGTTATGGATGTGTCGAAAGTGCGTTCGTGGGTGCGACAGTTTAATGAAGGCAGAACATTGTGTGACAACAAACCGAAACAACCTCGGGCTCGCACAAGCCGGTCTGACGACATGATCGAGAAAGTGCAGAGGGTGGGGTAGGACTTCGCATTTCAATGGTTCCAAGTATGTTTTGAAGGCTCTGTAGACCACGTGCTGCATCAACGATCTGCTTCCACCGCCTTCTATCTCTCGCAGCCTCTCTCCACCCTGCAGAAATTCCTAATGCTGCGATATCCTTCTCTATGTCATCTTTCCACCTTATACGAGGTCGGCCCAATGGCCTTGTCAAATGCTTTCTTGGTTATTCTGTTGTTTTCCATTCTGGCCGTATGTCCAGCCCATTGCAGTCTCCTACTTTTTAATTTCTGGATGATAGTGGGTTGCTTCAAAAACTGATAAATTTCATTGTTCTTTCGAATTCTCCATACGCCATTCTCCAACACAGGTCCCCAGATTTTTCTCATTACATTCAGTTTTTCTCTTTCATTCTTTGTAAGCGTCCAGCTTTCTGAACCGTACAATACGATGGGGCAGATAATAATGTTGTATATCTTCATCTTTGTGGTGATTGGCAAAGCTTTACTTTTGAGTGGGTTAATTAGTGAGTACAGACATCTTGACCCTGAGGCTCTTCTTTCATTTATGTCCATTCTTATGATATTTTTAGTATTGAAACGTGATCCAAGGTATTTAAACTGGAGAACTTTTCTTAATTTAGAATGTTGGACAATTTCAAAGTAAGGATTTGGGTTTATGACTTGACCTATTTCCATATCTTCGGTTTTCTTTTGGTTAATCAAAAGCCCGATTTTGCTGGCACTCTGCCTGAGAGATCTGTACATGTCTTTCAGTTCTTCATCAGTTTCACTCAGCAACACTATATCATCTGCATAAGCCAGGAGTTTTACTTCACTGTGTTCGAATCGGAGACCACTGTATAGATGTAAATTACTCTCACGAACTTCCACCAAGGTTGAAGAGCACGTCTCCCTGTCGTAAGCCTGTTTTAATTGGAAAGGTGGGGGCTATGGATCCTCTGAACTTCACTGCTGCCTGGGAGCCATCCATGCACAGTTGTATCTTCCCAATGATTTTGCCGGCCGAAGTGGCCGCGCGGTTCTGGCGCTGCAGTCTGGAACCGCGAGACCGCTATGGTCGCAGGTTCGAGTCCTGCCTTGGGCATGGATGTGTGTGATGTCCTTAGGTTAGTTAGGTTTAACTAGTTCTAAGTTCTAGGGGACTAATGACCTCAGCAGTTGAGTCTCATAGTGCTCAGAGCCATTTGAACCATTTGAACCCAATGATTTTACTGTGTATACTAAATTCTCGTAAGGTGTTGTAGAGGCTACTTCTGTGGATGCTATCGTAGGCTCGCTGGAAGTCAATGAAGAGACAGTGGATGTTTTTGTTAAATTCCCAGTATTTCTCAAAGATCTGTCGTATAGTAAACAAATTATCAGTTGTGGAGCGGTTTGTTCGAAATCCAGCCTGGCAATGTTGAATAATGTTTTCCGCGTTAAGTTTTAAGTTTTTCCAGAATGGTCATTGACAGGATTTTGTATGTTATGTTCAGCAAACTAATTCATCTGTAATTTCCACATTCCATTCTGTTTCCTTTCTTGTGTATGGGACAAATTATTGCAGTTTTCCAATCTTCAGGCAGCGTTTCAGTTTTCCAGATCATTGTGATAAGGTTATAAATTTTCTTTGTGTAGTTTGCTTCCGCCCTCTTTTAACATCTCTGCTGATATCTGGTCCTCGCCTGCTGCCTTGTTGATTTTGAGCTTTTGAATGGAGTGGATCACTTCCTGTTCTGTCATTCTACATTCGTCATTATTAATGCTGTCATATGTCGAGCATTATGAGACTGGAAATTTACCTTTCCATGTGCATTGCTGTATTGTGGCCGTTTGTCTTTCAGTGCTCAGTTCAGACGCACGTACCTTTTACGATATTGACTTCCTGTGATTGTTTCCGAAATACCTGGTTACGGCAATTAAAGCGCATTTATGAATCTTGGTTAGAGAAAACAGATCGTCAATACAAACGACGGTAGGACCGTAAGGAGCCAGAACGGACCTGAAGGCCTAAGCCCTGAAGTAGCGTCGAAAACCTTCTCTCTTCTATTGCCATGCCCGTCTTTGACGTCAGCATCATAAGGTTGAAACAATGCTTTGCACGTTCTTTCACCAATAGGGGTCTCATCATAGCTCTTACTCAGGCCGGCCGCTGTGACCGAGCGGTTCTAGGCGCTTCAGTCTGGAACCACGCTGTGCTTCGGTCGCAGGTTCGAATCCTGCCTCGGGCATGGATGTGTGTAATGTCCTTAGGATAATTAGGTTTAAGTTGTTCTATGTCTAGGGCACTGATGACCTCAGAGCCCATAGTGCTCAGAGCCATTTGAACTCTTACTCAGCATTTTATTAGCCTCAGCCGCAGATTTCCTCGTGCTAAAGCAGAAAATTAAATCTTCCCGCAAACGACGAGAATTCGGCTCGTAAGGTGACATATTCAGTCGAGAATAACTTTAATATACAATCACGTATCGACTAATATTTTGATGGCGTTATGTTTACAAATGCCTAAGCTTATTGTATGACTCTTACCACCTAACCAGTGCACCGCCACTTGCCATTTACAATGGAGTCCAGAAGGAAAGCAACAAACCGCTATTTTCTCGTGTTGTGTCTATTCACGGTATAATCATAGAAAATGTCAACAGATGTCCGTACAGTCGTATTCTGCACGTAGGATGGCATTCTGGTTAACGGACAACAACGCCTTCGATGACGTCATGGCACCTATCAAACGGAGTAGTGTTTGACAGGTAGTCCCACATCCACATCCACTGTGTACACAGTCATAGATGGTGCAGTATGTCACAAAGAAGACGCCTACCAGACTTTTTGCGGTGGAGGTCCATAAGAAAAATGGAAGCAAGACAGTCAACAAACTGATGTGGCCCGAAGGCACAGCATGTTGTTATCAATGGTGAGACGTCTACAGACGTTAAAGTAACCTCTGGCGTGCCACAGGGGAGTGTTATGGGACCATTGCTTTTCACAATATATATAAATGACCTAGTAGATAGTGTCGGAAGTTCCTTGCGGCTTTTCGCGGATGATGCTGTAGTATACAGAGAAGTCGCAGCATTAGAAAATTGTAGCGAAATGCAGGAAGATCTGCAGCGGATAGGCACTTGGTGCAGGGAGTGGCAACTGACCCTTAACATAGACAAATGTAATGTATTGCGAATACATAGAAAGAAGGATCCTTTATTGTATGATTATATGATAGCAGAACAAACACTGGTAGCAGTTACTTCTGTAAAATATCTGGGAGTATGCGTGCGGAACGATTTGAAGTGGAATGATCATATAAAATTAATTGTTGGTAAGGCGGGTACCAGGTTCAGATTCATTGGGAGAGTCCTTAGAAAATGTAGTTCATGAACAAAGGAGGTGGCTTACAAAACACTCGTTCGACCGATACCTGAGTATTGCGCATCAGTGTGGGATCCGTACCAGATCGGGTTGACGGAGAAGATCCAAAGAAGAGCGGCACGTTTCGTCACAGGGTTATTTGGTAACCGTGATAGCGTTACGGAGATGTTTAACAAACTCAAGTGGCAGACTCTGCAAGAGAGGCGCTCTGCATCGCGGTGTAGCTTGCTCGCCAGGTTTCGAGAGGGTGCGTTTCTGGATGAGGTATCGAATATATTGCTTCCCCCTACTTATACCTCCCGAGGAGATCACGAATGTAAAATTAGAGAGATTAGAGCGCGCACAGAGGCTTTCAGACAGTCGTTCTTCCCGCGAACCATACGCGACTGGAACAGGAAAGGGAGGCAATGACAGTGGCACGTAAAGTGCCCTCCGCCACACACCGTTGGGTGGCTTGCGGAGTATACATGTAGATGTAGATGGAAAGAGAACGATATCGAGGAGGATTCTTGATGGTGTGGGTAGGGATTATGTTGACCACTCGAACACCTCTGCATGAAACTGTACGGCTGAGTGGGCGAGGTTTAACTGCTTGTCAGGTATCGCGACGATATCTTGGGACCTCATGTGCGGTTGTTGCGAGGTGGTGTGCGCCCAGACTTCGTATTGATGGACGGTAATGTTCGACCTCATAGAGCACGGGTGGTTGATGTTTTCCTGGAAACGGAAAATACTGCGTGCATGGCGTGTCCTGCTTGCTCTCCCGGTTTTAATCCCATAGAGAGTGTCCGGAACGCACTAGGGAGACAGTTCACATAACGCCAGCATCCAACAAACACTCTCCAAGACTTGCAAGCGGCTCTGCAGGAAGAATGGGCGTTATTGTCACAGCATGAGATTGATGGCATCATTCACAGCATGTCCCATCCCTGTCAGGCTTGTATTGCTGCCAGAAGTTGTAACGCCGGAAATGTATATCCTCCTATTTCCATTTATTGTACTATAAATTTGTTTTCCTTATTTTCGTTACCTGAATATATAACATTTCTGTGTCTTCGTATATTGTAATTGTTTTACTATTTGTATATATATACACTCCTGCAAATTGAAATAAGAACACCCTGAATTCATTGTCCCAGGAAGGGGAAACTTTATTGACACATTCCTGGGGTCAGATACATCACATGATCACACTGACAGAACCACAGGCACATAGACACAGGCAACAGAGCACGCACAATGTCGGCACTAGTACAGTGTATATCCACCTTTTGCAGCAATGCAGGCTGCTATTCTCCCATGGAGACGATCGTAGAGATGCTGGATGTAGTCCTGTGGAACGGCTTGCCATGCCATTTCCACCTGGCGCCTCAGTTGGACCAGCGTTCGTGCTGGACGTGCAGACCGCGTGAGACGACGCTTCATCCAGTCCCAAACATGCTCAATGGGGGACAGATCCGGAGATCTTGCTGGCCAGGGTAGTTGACTTACACCTTCTAGAGCACGTTGGGTGGCACGGGATACATGCGGACGTGCATTGTCCTGTTGGAACAGCAAGTTCCCTTGCTGGTCTAGGAATGGTAGAACGATGGGTTCGATGACGGTTCGGATGTAGCGTGCACTATTCAGTGTCCCCTCGACGATCACCAGTGGTGTACGGCCAGTGTAGCAGATCGCTCCCCACACCATGATGCTGGGTGTTGGCCCTGTGTGCCTCGGTCGTATGCAGTCCTGATTGTGGCGCTCACCTGCACGGTGCCAAACACGCATACGACCATCATTGGCACCAAGGCAGAAGCGACTCTCATCGCTGAAGACGACACGTCTCCATTCGTCCCCCCATTCACGCCTGTCGCGACACCACTGGAGGCGGGCTGCACGATGTTGGGGCGTGAGCGGAAGACGGCCTAACGGTGTGCGGGACCGTAGCCCAGCTTCATGGAGACTGTTGCGAATGGTCCTCGCCGATACCCCAGGAGCAACAGTGTAACTAATTTGCTGCGAAGTGGCGGTGCGGTCCCCTACGGCACTGCGTAGGATCCTACGGTCTTGGCGTGCATCCGTGCGTCGCTGCGGTCCGGTCCCAGGTCGACGAGCACGTGCACCTTCCGCCGACCACTGGCGACAACATCGATGTACTGTGGAGACCTCACGCCCCACGTGTTGAGCAATTCGGCGGGCCGGCCGGTGTGGCCGTGCGGTTCTAAGCGCGTCAGTTTGGAACCGCGTGACCGCTCCAGTCGCAGGTTCGAATCCTGCCTCGGGCATGGATGTGTGTGATGTCCTTAGGTTAGTAAGGTTTAAGTAGTTCTAAGTTCTAGGGGACTGATGACCTCAGTAGTTAAGTCCTATAGTGCTCAGAGCCATTTGAACCAATTCGGCGGTACGTCCACCCGGCCTCCCGCATGCCCACTATACGCCCTCGCTCAAAGTCCGTCAACTGCACATACGGTTCACGTCCACGCTGTCGCGGCATGCTACCAGTGTTAAAGACTGCGATGGAGCTCCGTATGCCACGGCAAACTGGCTGACACTGACGGCGGCGGTGCACAAATGCTGCGCAGCTAGCGCCATTCGACGGCCAACACCGCGGTTCCTGGTGTGTCCGCTGTGCCGTGCGTGTGATCATTGCTTGTACAGCCCTCTCGCAGTGTCCGGAGCAAGTATGGTGGGTCTGACACACCAGTGTCAATGTGTTCTTTTTTCCATTTCCAGGAGTGTATTATTTGTATTTTTACGCTGGGTCTTGCCTAGGGAAAACTGCTATCGAACGATTACATCGATAGGTCGTGTGAAGAATCAAAGTGTGCAGGATCTTTGGTAGTGTTAACTCTGTCGCGTGGAGCGCGGGCAGAGAGAGAGAGTCTGGCTGGAGTAGCGAGTGGAGCAGGTGTGTTGTGTGAAGCTCCCGCGAGTTGCCGCGCTTTCGGGGTTTGGCAGCATGTAATTGCGCTCGACTTGCGATGATAGTTTCTGACATGGTGTCGCTGACGGGAAGCATTAGCTGGCGCACATCAAGAGCCCGTTTCGCCTGGTGACCGTGTCGAGAAGAAGGCGCGCCAACATCCAGCTTCTGCAACAGCGACGGCCGACAATGAGTGACTGTCGCCACCTCCTTGATCGACGGCTTCAAACCTTCAATCAACCAACAAGGAAGACTGGAAGCACGTAAAGTTTTAGAACTGTATGGCAGACCTCAGCTTTTCAAACTTTAAAATTGTTGCATCAGAAAATTACAGCAACTTAGCATGAACCTTTGTTGCTCATTGTCCCAATTGCATTGCCAAGCAGGGTCCCTTCCTTTTCCGGAATGAACCCGAGTGTCGTTCAAATTCAGACGCCAGCATTAAACTACAATCATTCCATTTCACTACTTTAATTTCAAAGTTCAGTTAAAGTATTCATAGCTGGCTACAATACTTAGATTAAACAAGCAACAATTAACAGTGCTAGTCTTGTTACCCTATTTTAGCTTACCTGTGACTGCAGCTCAGCTTGGTACGTACTAAATTTTACTACTGTTAATTGTTCAGAATCATTTAATTCAAGTTCAAAGTTAAATCTCTTATTTCTAAATTGCGTAGATTCAAGTAGCTTTTGAAATGATTGTTGAGGTAGTCCAAGACTAACCGTATTTTACTGAATTTCGATGTGCTTCAGAAAGAAAGCTCACTATTAACTTCAGTCACTAAATTAACTTTCGATTTTCCGGTTTTATTAATTCTTTTGCTAAATTAAGTCAGAGTGTAGCGAAATTTATTACTTCTGACAAACTTTCAGTTTTCACACTACACTTGTCAACCTTCAGTTGCCACGCTTCTAGTGCTAATTGTATGTGCAATAATCTTTCTTTTTCAGTTACTATAGTAATTGTACTTAGGACTGGCGACCGTAATTTCCCCCAAATCTCAAATATCTAATTACCGCTAGGTGATTGTTAACGTAACGGGCGCACATTTACTTTCTTTATTAACTTTACCCCTATTTCAAAATTAACTTCCACCAGTTTCATTAGCATTTTTCCTTTCATTTAGATGTAACCCTTTCCTCCCTCTTTACCGACATATTAACTTCGGTGACGATTGCTTTTCCCAAATTTCCATTAGGTACACACGGTTTAATTTTTCACTGTCATTAAGGTCGATAAGTGAGGGGGAGGTTACAAAGTGGTCAACCGCCATACTGAGCACATTAACAAGTTGTCGTTATGTGTATGTAAATCCGTTACGTTGAAAAAAAGGAAGAACATATTTGTCTGCAGTTATGCAGGTTGAAGCTGTTTACGCTCTGTGTTCTTTACATTGTTTCTGGTTTACTATCACCTGCTTACACTGTTTTGTGGCAAAATAAACGCAACCTTGCAAAATTTCCGCTTGTTGTTTTGATTTTGGACTCCAGTGTATATAAATTGTCGTAAGCAAAGTTGTCGACAATTTACTAATCATCTTCACGGTCACTCTCGGCCGTGTGGGTACGTGGTGATTCCGTGTGAGATGAGTCGTCACTAGAGTCATTAGCGTTTGTTATCATGTCGTCGCTTGCCATTTACATGACACCATCGTGCCACCTGCACTTTTCTGTAGTACCCGTCACAGTTGTTTGCAGTGATAAGGTGCAACGTAGCGTCTGTGAGCTTCTCAAGGTTTGCTGCAGAAGTGTCGCCAGAGCCAATGTGCTCCTTTGTTTAAGGGGGTAGGACGTCAAACGGGCGACTTGGAGCAGGAGAGGCAACACAGGACATTTTAACTTCCACTGTCCGTACTTTTACAAATAAATTCATAAAACTTTGTCAGAATGACAAAGAAGGATTCAGGATTCACACTCATAGCAGTGAAAGTTCAAAAACATAACAAAATAAATTTTTTTACTTGTGAAATTTCATCATTTTTTTCACTTACTATTGGCTGCATTTGTTGCTATAGGTGCACTTTTCTTCACAAGTAAGAGAGATTTTTCGATGAATTTTGCACAGCATACAAAGGTATATGAAACTCTAGAACTTATTTAATCTATGAAAAAATGAAACTTCATGTTTAGAAAAAACTCAAATTTTATAGTTAATTATATCAACTTTTACCACAGTTTTTAAGATTTGGAAAATTCTAGAGTTTCACACACCTGTAAGGTTGGTTTATATGCAGCGCAAAATTCACCGAAGAATCTCTCTTAGTTGTGAATAAAAATGTACCTATAGCAACAAATGCAGCCAATAGTAAGTGAAAAAATCATGAAATTTCACAAATAGAAAAAAATTATTTTGTTTTATTTTTGAACTTCCACTGCTACGAGTGTGAATCTTGAATCCTTCTTGGTCATGCTGACAAAGTTTTATGAATTTATTTCTAAAAGTACAGACAGTGGAAATTAAAATGTCCTGTGGTGCCTCTCCTACTCCAAGTCGGCGCGTTTGACGTCCTACCTCCCTTAAAACACGTCAGTTCAACTGCATTCAGGTCGCGATTGTACGGTGACAAAAGAAGCGCAGTTCGTCGACTGGTTATAAGTCTTTTCGTTAGGTTTGTCTGCTTGCACTAGAGCATACAGCTAAGCTTTCGACATGCTGTCATTGCGTTCTACCTTCCGTTTCTCAGTCATTAAGCCATCGACACCCTTCAGTAAATGCTGATGATATTTTGTCCACCTGCTTACAGTGGAAGACGCGTTGTCCATGACAGTGACCGAACTGGGCGAAAGATTTGGAAGCACCGTCTCTGAAAAACACTTCTCGAAATTCTCAAGAGTTCATACGTCCGTGATACTCTCCTTGTGTCGGTTTCTCCCAGAACTTTATCTCCACTCGTCTGACAGACCACTTTTTCGACCAACACTTGCCACTATAATTCTGGAATCACTTCCCCATGATGTAACACCCATCTCATCTTTTAATTTATTACATCATTTGCTGCATGTTGTATTGCTGTCAGTTTTTGACTCGTCAAGATAAAAAATGTCTTGGCGAGCTTCCGTAACACTCTTCAAGTGCTCAACAACATTAGACAGCCAGAGAAAAATGTCACCACGTTCTAGTAACAGATTTCTTTTATTAAGTACAGATCTTCACACGAATTCCAGCGATCATCTTTAGTGTTTCGTACCTCAACGGATCCCTTACAGGACCACTACGTCAGCCATCTGCCTGTCTGTCTGTCTGACTGTTAAAAAACCCTTTTCCTCAGGAACGCGTAAACGTATCACGTTGAAATTTGTGTCACATATTAATGTCTGTGGTCACTAGGCGGCGTAGGAAAAATGAAGCTCCTAAGACAATACAATCAAAAGATACGGCCATTTATATCACATACATTGATACTCCGAAACCTACTCATCAAAACATATAGGGTACCTTCTGTTGAAACGTCCCCTTAGAACAATTGTATACGAGACTATGCTTAAACTGACACACAATATTTTTAGCGCAACGCAATCTGACTATCAAAGATCCCTGCAAAAGAATGGCCCTGAGTAACATTAAACTATACCTTTCACAAATAACTTACCTCACAAAAATCTTCATTACTCGAACTACTGCAATACAGCGAGCGCCACTACTGCCAGCTAAATAAAAGATTCAAACTACGGAAGTCACTAACTACTGATAGGGATAGTTAGCAAATGAAAGATTTTAATAGAGAACAAACACTGTATTTACCTTAATAATCATAATATATATAGCAGTTCAATTTCATAACTTCCGCCATCTCTCTCCCCACATCCACCACTGCTGGCGGCTCACCTCCAACTGCGCAACGCTACGCGCTGTTCACATCCAGCTGCCGCTGCTCAACACTACAATGGCAGACAACAATGCAAACTAGCCACAGACTGCACACAGCACAGCCAGTGATTTTCATACAGAGCGCTACGTAACGTTGCCAATAAGAAAACATAAACAGCCTACTTACATAAAAAAACATTAACAGCCTACTTACACTGTTCACCTAGAATTATGAAATTTGCCACTAAGCGAGATATCAAAGTACAAATAAAGGGAAAAATCCGAAAGTTGTTAATTTGTAATTATAGAACAGAAATTTTTTTATAATTTTTTATCCGATTTCCAGTCTGTCCGACTGTTAAGAATCCTTGTTCTCAGGAACACTTAGACGTATCTCTGAAATCTATCTCACATACTAGGGTCTACGGTCCACTGGCGGTATAAGAATTTTTTTCAAGTCAATGCAGTCAAAAGATACGGCTGTTTATGTCACATATTTCGATACCCGAAAACTCACTCATCAAAACCTATAACGTAGGCCTACTTCCAGTTGACGTACAACCAAGAAATTCGGCAGATAACAAGGTTTCGCAGTGCAGGTAAGGGGGGGAAATCCGAAAACATTAATTTGTAAATATGTCACACCAAACAACGCTTTTCTTGTTCTTTAATGTTCGACTATTTGTCCATCTGTTAACACCCATTTTTCTCAGGAAGAGGTTGGCGTATCAGGGAGACATTTCAAATTCAAATGGCTCTGAGCACTATGGGACTTAACATCTGAGGTCATCAGTTCCCTAGAACTTAGAACTACTTAAACCTAACTAACCTAAGGACATAACACACATCCATGTCCGAGGTAGGATTCGAACCTTCGACCGTAGCAGCAGCGCGGTTCCAGACTATAGCGCCTAGAGCCGCTCGGCCACCCCGGCCGGCAGGGTGACATTTGTGTCACATAGCTGGCGGCACAAAAACTATAAGTTTCTAACTCAATTTAATCAAAAGATACGGCCACTAAATTCACATATTTTATATGCGCAAACTGACTCATCAAAACCCTTAGGGCACTTACCGTTGACATAGAACCATGATATGTGACCAGAAGCTGGGGTTCACAGCTGAAGCAAAGGAAAAAAATTCGAAAACTGATAATTTTGAATTCTATCACACACAAGAACACATTTTTTGCCATTTGTTATCCGACTCTCTATCTGTCCTGTTAAGGCTCCTCTTTCTCTGGGCTGTATCGATATTGATAACAGGCAAAAATCGTCGAGATTCCTGATTCCAGGGATGAATGAACTATTTACTTACATAACATCGGCTTGCTGCAGAATTCTTGAACATATTCTCAGTTCGAATATAATAAATTTTCTTGAGACCGAGGAGCTTATGTCGACGAATCAGCATGGCTTCAGAAAACATCGCTCGTACGAAATTCAGCTTGCCCTTTTTTCATATGATATACTGCGAACTATGGATGAAGGGCAACAGGCAGATTCCATATTTCTAGATTTCCGGAAAGCGTTTGACACGGTGCTCCATTGCACGCTGTTAAAGAAGCAACGAGCATATGGAATAACTTCTTAAGTTATAGAATTCATTGTGTTATCCTCGACGGCGAGTGTTCATCAGAAACAGGCTTTCGTCAGAAGTTGAAACGTCCCCTTTCAACAATTGTACATGACTGTGCTTAAACTGACACACAATATTTTTAGCGCAACGCAATCTGACTTTCAAAAATCTCTACTAAAGAATGGTCCTGACTAACATTAACCTATACCTTTCACAAATCACTTACCTCACAAAAATCTTCGTTACTCGAACAACTGCAATACAGCGAGCGCCACTACTGCCAGCTAAATAAAAGATTCAAACTACGGAAGGCACTAACTACTGATAGGCATAGTTAGCAAATGAAAGATTTTAATAGAGAACAAACAATGTATTTACCTTAATAGTGTTGAAAAATCATAATATACATAGCAGTTCATGACATCCAGTATTACAAATTTCAAAACTCCGCCATTTCTCTCCCCACATCCACCACTGCTGGCGGCTCACCTCCAACTGCGCAACGCTACGCGCTGTTCACATCCAGCTGCCGCTGCCCAACACTACAATGGCAGACAACAATGCAAACTAGCCACAGACTGCACACAGCACAGCCAGTGATTTTCATACAGAGAGCGCTACATGGCGGCGGCGTTACCAATATAAGAACCTAAACAGCCTACTTACGTGGCGGCGGCGTTACCAATATAAGAACCTAAACAGCCTACTTACGTGGCGGCGGCGTTACCAATATAAGAACCTAAACAGCCTACTTACATAGCCCCCATGCCCCCACAAAAAAATTTACAAATTGTTTTGGGCAGTGACCAATAATGATTTGATAAAATTTTTCATAATTACAATAACAAAGATATCAAATGCACACACTTATTGATACAATGTTGGTCAAAAGCTAAAATTTTCTCACAGTCCATAAAGACAGTCCAGATTGTTCTTCACAGTAAAATTTCAGCAAATGAAAGATTTTAATAGAGAACAAACAATGTATTTACCCTAATGGTGTTGAAAAATCATAATATACATAGCAGTTCATGACATCCAGTATTACAAATTTCAAAACTCCGCCATTTCTCTCCCCACATCCACCACTGCTGGCGGCTCACCTCCAACTGCGCAACGCTACGCGCTGTTCACATCCAGCTGCCGCTGCCCAACACTACAATGGCAGACAACAATGCAAACTAGCCACAGACTGCACACAGCACAGCCAGTGATTTTCATACAGAGAGCGCTACATGGCGGCGGCGTTACCAATATAAGAACCTAAACAGCCTACTTACGTGGCGGCGGCGTTACCAATATAAGAACCTAAACAGCCTACTTACATAGCCCCCATGCCCCCACAAAAAAATTTACAAATTGTTTTGGGCAGTGACCAATAATGATTTGATAAAATTTTTCATAATTACAATAACAAAGATATCAAATGCACACACTTATTGATACAATGTTGGTCAAAAGCTAAAATTTTCTCACAGTCCATAAAGACAGTCCAGATTGTTCTTCACAGTAAAATTTCAGCAAATGAAAGATTTTAATAGAGAACAAACAATGTATTTACCCTAATGGTGTTGAAAAATCATAATATACATAGCAGTTCATGACATCCAGTATTACAAATTTCAAAACTCCGCCATTTCTCTCCCCACATCCACCACTGCTGGCGGCTCACCTCCAACTGCGCAACGCTACGCGCTGTTCACATCCAGCTGCCGCTGCCCAACACTACAATGGCAGACAACAATGCAAACTAGCCACAGACTGCACACAGCACAGCCAGTGATTTTCATACAGAGAGCGCTACGTGGCGGCGGCGTTACCAATAAAAGAACCTAAACAGCCTACTTACGTGGCGGCGGCGTTACCAATATAAGAACCTAAACAGCCTACTTACATAGCCCCCATGCCCCCACAAAAAAATTTACAAATTGTTTTGGGCAGTGACCAATAATGATTTGATAAAATTTTTCATAATTACAATAACAAAGATATCAAATGCACACACTTATTGATACAATGTTGGTCAAAAGCTAAAATTTTCTCACAGTCCATAAAGACAGTCCAGATTGTTCTTCACAGTAAAATTTCAGCAAATGAAAGATTTTAATAGAGAACAAACAATGTATTTACCCTAATGGTGTTGAAAAATCATAATATACATAGCAGTTCATGACATCCAGTATTAGAAATTTCAAAACTCCGCCATTTCTCTCCCCACATCCACCACTGCTGGCGGCTCACCTCCAACTGCGCAACGCTACGCGCTGTTCACATCCAGCTGCCGCTGCCCAACACTACAATGGCAGACAACAATGCAAACTAGCCACAGACTGCACACAGCACAGCCAGTGATTTTCATACAGAGAGCGCTACGTGGCGGCGGCGTTACCAATAAAAGAACCTAAACAGCCTACTTACGTGGCGGCGGCGTTACCAATATAAGAACCTAAACAGCCTACTTACATAGCCCCCATGCCTCCACAAAAAAATTTACAAATTGTTTTGGGCAGTGGCCAATAATGATTTCATAAAATTTTTCATAATTACAATAACAAAGATATCAAATGCACACACTTATTGATACAATGTTGGTCAAAAGCTAAAATTTTCTCACAGTCCATAAAGACAGTCCAGATTGTTCATCACAGTAAAATTTCAGCAAATGAAAGATTTTAGTAGAGAACAAACAATGTATTTACCTTAATGGCGCTGAAAAATCATAATATACATAGCAGTTCATGACATCCAGTATTAGAAATTTCAAAACTCCGCCATTTCTCTCCCCACATCCACCACTGCTGGCGGCTCACCTCCAACTGCGCGTGCCGGCCGCAGTGGTCTAGCGATTCTGGCGCTGCAGTCCGGAACCGCGAGACTGCTACGGTCGCAGCTTCGAATCCTGCCTCGGCATGGGTGTGTGTGATGTCCTTAGGTTAGTTAGGTTTAAGTAGTTCTCAGTTCTAGGGGACTTATGACCTAAGATGTTGAGTCCCATAGTGCTCAGAGCCATTCCAACTGCGCAACGCTACGCACTGTTCACATCCAGCTGCCGCTGCCCAACACTACAATGGCAGACAACAATGCAAACTGGACACAGACTGCACACAGCACAGCCAGTGATGTTCATACAGAGAGCGCTACGTGGCGGCGGCGTTATCAATATAAGAACCTAAACAGCCTACTTACAAAGTGTTCCAGAGAAGTGTGATAGGACCGCTATTATTTTCTATTGGCAGACAGGGTGGGCAGCAACCTGTGGCTCTTTGCTGATGATGCTGTGGTGTACGGTAAATGTGGTGCACAGTAAGGTGTCGAACTTGGGTGATTGTAGGAGGAACAAGATGACTTGCACAAAATTTCTAGTTGGTGTGATGAATGGCAACTAACACTAAATTTTAAAAAAAATGTAAATTAATGCGGATTAGTAGGAGAAACAAATCCTTAATGTTAATGGGATACAGCATTAGTAGTGTGTTGCTTGACAGTCACGTCGTTTAAATATGTGGGCATAACGTTGCTAAGCGATGAGCCCATATTCTTCCTCAGCTCTATTTTTCTGCTCCTTTCCCTGTAACAGGGCTTCAGTCGCCCGCGTTTACTGGATTTCCATATCCCTTCATACCATGATTTACCCATTGAACTCCCTTATTTAGTCCTTCTACCTCGTCATCTCCTGTTTGTGACGTCGCCATGTACATCTAAATTATAGATATTGAATTCGCTCTGATTTCGATTCCCGCTGAGCACAATCCAATCGCTAATCTGTTCACAATATCACATTACTTGTTCTACCTTCTTATTCATAACGAGTACTACTACCGTAATGATTTCTGTTAAATAACAAAGTGAACTTCGAACAGCCAAATACAAAACGAAAAATTACAATAATTTACTACACTTTCATAAACTTAATCTCCAACAAAATGATCAATTTATGGAAGGAATGAACTATTGATGCTCGAGGACAGCGTGCCAAAGTTAGTCGGCTGACGTGGAGGTATGGTGTGGTCAAATATGCCAAGCAATACGCAAATACAAATAGTAAAATGGAAATGCCGTGTGGCTAGGGCCTGCCGTCAGGCAGACTATGCGCCTGGTGCAAGTCTTTCGAGTTGACGCCACTTCGGCGACTTGCGTGCCACTGAGGATGAAATGATGATGATAATGACAACACAACACCCAGTTCCTGAGCGGAAAAAATCTCCGACCCAGCCGGGAATCGAACCCGGGCCGTTAGGTATTACATTCTGTCGCGCTGACCACTTTTTTTTATATATACAGGGCTATTACAAATGATTGAAGCGATTTCATAAATTCACTGTAGCTCCATTCATTGACATATGGTCACGACACACTACAGATACGTAGAAAAACTCATAAAGTTTTGTTCGGCTGAAGCTGCACTTCAGGTTTCTGCCGCCAGAGCGCTCGAGAGCGCAGTGAGACAAAATGGCGACAGGAGCCGAGAAAGCGTATGTCGTGCTTGAAATGCACTCACATCAGTCAGTCATAACAGTGCAACGACAGGACGAATTTCAACAAAGATCCACCAACTGCTAACTCCATTCGGCGATGGTATGCGCAGTTTAAAGCTTCTGGATGCCTCTGTAAGGGGAAATCAAGGGGTCGGCCTGCAGCGAGCGAAGAAACGGTTGAACGCGTGCGGGCAAGTTTCACGCGTAGCCCGCGGAAGTCGACGAATAAAGCAAGCAGGGAGCTAAACGTACCATAGCCGACGGTTTGGAAAATCTTACGGAAAAGGCTAAAGCAGAAGCCTTACCGTTTACAATTGCTACAAGCCCTGACACCCGATGACAAAGTCAAACGCTTTGAATTTTCCGCGCGGTTGCTACAGCTCATGGAAGAGGATGCGTTCAGTGATGAAGCAACATTTTTTCTTAATGGTGAAGTGAACAGACACAATGTGTGAATCTGGGCGATAGAGAATCCTCAAGCATTCGTGCAGCAAATTCGCAGTTCACCAAAAGTTAACGTGTTTTGTGCAATCTCACGGTTTCAAGTTTACGGCCCCTTTTTCTTCTGCGGAAAAAACCGTTACAGGACACGTGTATCTGCACATGCTGGAAAATTGGCTCATGCCACAACTGGAGACCGACAGCGCGGACTTCATCTTTCAACAGGATGGTGCTCCACCGCACTTCCATCATGATGTTCGGCATTTTTTAAACAGGAGATTGGAAAGCCGATGGATCGGCCGTGGTGGAGATCACGATCAGCAATTCATGTCATGGCCTCCACGCTCTCCCGACTTAACCCCATGCGATTTCTTTCTGTGGGGTTATGTGAAAGATTCAGTGTTTAAACCTCCTCTACCAAGAAACGTGCCAGAACTGCGAGCTCGCATCAACGATGCTTTCGAACTCATTGATGGGGACATGCTGCGCCGAGTGTGGGAGGAACTTGATTATTGGCTTCATGTCTGCCGAATCATTAAAGGGGCAATATCGAACATTTGTGAATACCTAAAAAAACTTTTTGAGTTTTTGTATGTGTGTGCAAAGCATTGTGAAAATATCTCAAATAATAAAGTTATTGTAGAGCTGTGAAATCGCTTCAATCATTTGTAATAACCTTGTATCACATTTTTTTTCTATATTGTTCATTGAATTTGTAGGGTGCGGACGTTCAGTGACAGCCGTTCAGGTTCTTCGTTGGTCCGTTCCCTCAGTTCTTTCATGACAGAGGGTAGCTAAACCCTATGACCGAACACGCTGAGCTACCGCGCCGGCACCACTCACCTATCAGGGGCGGACAATACAAATAGTAAAGTTAATAATTGTTACAGTAACGGGTAGTTAATCAACGTTACAGAGTGTGTGGATGCCGTGGTGTATCATGGAACTGATAACAGATCAACACGTTGAGAAAAAATTGTAGTCCGACCCTATTAATAGAATGACCTCTAATTAAACTCCTCTTCAAAATAGAAACCAGCATTAAGTAACAAATTTAGCAACTAACCTGTGTAGGGTCAACTGGAGATGCGTTTAACCATGGAAATTGCAATCATTTATAGCGCATCAACTCACGTGTTGCTTGAATTGTTTGCTTCCCACGCATATAAACCTCTGAAATAAGCATTCGCCAGAACACATCTGCGACGGCGTAAATACTGACTACGAATAGGTGGACGTGTTTTTCTGCTCTCTGCTTCAGTAAAGGCTTATAAGCACTTTCAAATAAAGTTAAAACCCTTTATCAAAGTGCGTCATACAAACTGTGCTAATTCCGCTTATCGTCATCAGTATGAAAAAGAATATCCTTTTTGGTTAAAAGTTTAGGATATACTAATGACTTTTGTCTTTTCAATAAATTTGATACCACAAAAGACAGAAAAGTTATATAAATGTAAAATAATAATTTATAGGTTACCACAGAAACCACTGCTGTTTCATTGGTGAAAATTTGGAAATTAAATGGATTAATCACAAAGTTACAGATAAAACGTAATTTTTCGCCAAAGTTTAGGATATACTAATGACTTTTGTCTTTTCAATAAATTAGATACCACAAAAGACAGAAAAGTTAAATAAATGTAAAATAATAATTTATAGGTTACCACAGAAACCACTGCTGTTTCATTGGTGAAAATTTATAAATTAAATGGACTAATTACAAAGTTACAGATAAAACGTAATTTTTCGCCAAAGTTTAGGATATACTAATGACTTTTGTCTTTTCAATAAATTTGATACCACAAAAGAGAGAAAAGTTAAATAAATGTAAAATAATAATTTATAGGTTATCACAGAAACCACTGCTGTTTCATTGGTGAAAATTTATAAATTAAATGGACTAATTACAAAGTTACAGATAAAACGTAATTTTTCGCCATTTAGCCGAACATTTCTTAAAAAACATTCAGAAGGAGATGAGACTGGTCGAACAAGTTCAATTCCAACGAAGCCAATTGTGCCTTAAGATTAAGAAAGTCATGTGCCTGTGATGGAAATGCGTGATAAATAAGGAGAGGAACAAGAATAAGTACCAGAATTAGTCTTCAGATAATGAAGTGTCTCTTAAAAAAGGAAGTTTCCAAAAGTATTAGCTAGGTTACGTGGTAAACAAGGCATGAAAACAGCAGACAGATGAAGCTACAGTTGTAGGCCTTCAGCGAGATATAATTTTACATACGACTTCAAAGGCTTACTGTAATAAGCTCCTGAGCCACCAAGGCCTAAAGCTAGAGCTTATGTAAAAATAAAAAATAAAAAAACTGGCACCACTGGCGAATGAATTGGCGACAGTTTACGTCACGGACAGTTCTCGATAATCTTTGGTTCCAGTTTCAGCCACGCACGCATTATGTGATTTATGCTTCTGCTTATCTTTCTGGAGCGTCACCCTGAACGATTAGATAGCGAAATTACGGAGTGTGCATTTAATGCTTCACATACACTCCTTGCTATTAAAATTGCAACACATTTGTGTGTGAGAGTACGAACACTCATTCGGTGCATGAAGTATTACCATCGTGTATTCTCCAGGCATGACTTTGTACTTGGTACAACAGATATTGTATCGACAGACCTCACATCAAATCATGTAAAGGGTATAGTCTTACGCTTTTGAAACGAATACTGTAGTGGCAAGAGTGCAAATAGCGGATAAGTACTAAAATCAATGAAATCTGCAGCCAAATAAGTGTAAAATTACTTGTGTGTATAAACTTATGCTTGCTACAATGAATATCGAACCGAGAACATTGAATCTTCCGTAGAATATCCTACAAAATAAGCACTCACACTGCTGAAAAATGACATCACTGTAGTGGAAGGCAGGGATTACAATGTTTGGGCTTATCGGTGTACATCTACATCATGTGTGGGTTTTGCCAAAATCATCCATAGCCCATCCAACAGTAGTACTGGTTAAGAATATTTACAAGTTTCAGCAGCAGTGGTGAGAACACATTTTTTGCAATTTTTCAGAGCACAGTTGCACTGGTTGAGAATATTTATGCAATTTTCCACGGCATAGCAGCAGAGGTTGAGAATATTCTCTAGATGGACTGGGATGTACCCACACTACAAAGTAAGCAGGCTGGATCGTTGGCAGCAGGTGAAACTTAAACACTAGACTGTGTACAGGAACTATTTACACTGTACACACACACACACACACACACACACACACACACACACACACACACACACTCACACACACTGCCTTTGAGACTGAATACTAGTCTGCTGCACTACGTATGGTGGCTGTGGTGGATCAGTGCAAACACCTCTGCACAGGCAGTGCAAATAGTCTTCAGTTTTGAGCCTGCCTCTGCACCCACACGACGACATAAGTATGTATACTCGCACACTTCTGCAAAGAAAGATCGCAGAAGCGTGTGACTATACTTACTTATTACTTTCCCCTCTCTCTCTCTCTCTCTCTCTCTTCACAGCTACACCATTGTTGAATATTGAATTGATGTACATTCAGCCACTTCTTTTTAAATAAATGAGCTTGCACTACAACAGTTGAGCTGTGGAAAACGGCAACACCCAATGTGTTACTCCACAAGGAGGAAGTGACGCATGTAAATTTCTACCACTATCTATTCATCTGCCATCTGTGCAGCAGGAATCTCATTCTTCCCAGTACAGGGTTATTACAAATGATTGAAGCGATTTCACAGCTCTACAATAACTTTATTATTTGAGATATTTTCAAAATGCTTTGCACACACATACAAAAACTCAAAAAGTTTTTTTAGGCATTCACAAATGTTCGATATGTGCCCCTTTAGTGATTCGGCAGACATCAAGCCGATAATCAAGTTCCTCCCACACTCGGCGCAGCATGTCCCCACCAATGAGTTTGAAAGCATCGTTAATGCGAGCTCGCAGTTCTGGCACGTTTCTTGGTAGAGGAGGTTTAAACACTGAATCTTTCACATAACCCCACAGAAAAAAATCGCATGGGGTTAAGTCGGGAGAGCGTGGAGGCCATGACATGGATTGCTGATCATGATCTCCACCACGAACGATCCATCGCTTTTCCAATCTCCTGTTTAAGAAATGCCGAACATCGTGATGGAAGTGCGGTGGAGCACCATCCTGTTGAAAGATGAAGTCGGCGCTGTCGGTCTCCAGTTGTGGCATGAGCCAATTTTCCAGCATGTCCAGATACACGTGTCCTGTAACGTTTTTTTCCCAGAAGAAAAAGGAGCCGTAAACTTGAAACCGTGGGATTGCACAAAACACGTTAACTTTTGGTGAATTGCGAATTTGCTGCACGAATGCGTGAGGATTCTCTACCGCCCAGATTCGCACATTGTCTGTTCACTTCATCATTAAGAAAAAATATTGCTTCATCACTGAAAACAAGTTTCGCACTGAACGCATCCTCTTCCACGAGCTGTTGCAACCGCGTCGAAAATTAAAAGCGTTTGACTTTGTCATCGGGTGTCAGGGCTTGTAGCAATTGTAAACGGTAAGGCTTCTGCTTTAGCCTTTTCCATAAGATTTTCCAAACCGTCGGCTGTGGTACGTTTAGCTCCCTGCTTGCTTTATTCGTCGACTTCCGCGGGCTAAGCGTGAAACTTGCCCGCACGCGTTCAACCGTTTCTTCGCTCACTGCAGACCGACCCGTTGATTTCCCCTTACAGAGGCATCCAGAAGCTTTAAACTGCGCATACCATCGCCGAATGGAGTTGGCAGTTGGTGGATCTTTGTTGAACTTCGTCCTGAAGTGTCGTTGCACTGTTATGACTGACTGATGTGAGTGCATTTCAAGCACGACATACGCTTTCTCGGCTCCTGTTGCCATTTTGTCTCACTGCGCTCTCGAGCGCTCTGGCGGCAGAAACCTGAAGTGCGGCTTCAGCCGAACAAAACTTTATGAGTTTTTCTACGTATCTGTAGTGTGTCGTGACCATATGTCAATGAATGGAGCTACAGTGAATTTATGAAATCGCTTCAATCATTTGTAATAGCCCTGTACATGCAGCTGCCGCCACTCTCTCCTGGCGACATCTCTTTGGGACAGTTTCTGTGGTAGCTGTGTTATTACAGTGGTTTTTCACAGCTCCCAGAGCATGTGTTCTATTATGATCCATTGTTCATGAGAGGTGGTTCAAATGGTTCTGAGCACTATGGAACATCTAAGGTCATCAGTCGCCTAGAACTTAGAACTACTTAAACCTAACTAACCTAAAGACATTACACACTTCTATGCCCGAGGCAGGATTGGAACCTGCAACCGTAGAGGTCGCGCGGTCCCCGACTGAAGCGCCTAGAGCCGCTCGGCCACATCGGCCGGCCATGAGAGGTGGTCTTTCTGAGACAATTTCAATGTGTAATTAGAGCAGTGAAGCATTCTCTCTCATTTGTGGTAGTGTTTATTGGCCTTCCTTCAGTGACAGTTTGCTGTCCTATCCCTTCTTAATATGTATCCATGTACAAGTTTTACAGTACCTACACACTTGTAGATCGGTAGGAGCAACTCTTCCTACACACCAGTGACAGTCCCTTCATACTATGTACCAGTGTACAAATTCCTCAGCAGCTATTTACCTGTAGATCAGTAGGAGGCATTTCTTCTGGCAGTGGCAGTAGGAGAATTCCCCACCAGTTTCGAGTGTTATTGTGGACTAGAGCACACAGCAAGGTGAACATATACACACACGCGATTTGAAAGGGGAACAAATCCCGTTTTTAGCGTCTTCATGCGAGTCCTGTTCACCAAGGCAAGCACCTCTGGTTCAAGTGTGGGGTAGTGGAACAGGATGTAGTTGCCTCTTGCACTGTGGACTGACTGGCCATTTAAAAAAAAAACGAACAGTTCCAGCACAGTCAGTAGTCTCTTATGAGTTGCGAAATGTGTCCTCATCACCATTATTTGCTGAATAGAATTCCCACTATCACCTTCTTCCGTTCCTTGTGTAGGAGACTATGGACGAGTCCTCAGCTGTAAGCTTACAGGTAATACACTTATTAAACTCCTCTCCATCCAACACCAACATTTCGTCAATTGAACACATTTCCCACCAATTTAATTAATGTTTAAATAAATGAACAATACATTGCTCGAACTTACCACCCATTTTGTGTCATGGGATCCTCCCAGTCCAGCAGCTCAACACAGACTGAGTCTTTTTACTGCCAATTCAAAAGTGGGGATGGAGATGGGAGGAGTCCTCTCTCCCACAAACTGATTAAATAAAGTAGTTTGGGTCCCCGTCAAAATTTAAAAATTCTTACATAAGGATAATATACATATAAATCAATGAACATAATTCCCAAGACAGTGCCTTACACCTTTATCTCCAGCAGCTCAGCACAACTGAATCTTTTTTCTGCCAAGAGGCAGAGGGGAGCGGAGAAGTTTGCGAGAGGAGTGGAGCTTTGAAAAGCTTATGTTCAAGCGTCTACTTAAGCACCTTAGTGAAAATAACATATTGTCAAAGTCACAGTTTGGGTTTCTTAAGGGCTCTGATATTGAGAAAGCTATTTACACTTACAGCGAAAATGTCCTTAATTCATTGGACAACAAATTACAGGCAACTGGCATATTCTGTGACCTGTCAAATGCTTTTGACTTTGTGAATCACAGCATTCTTTTAAGTAAACTAAAATATTACGGCTGGTAGTGCTGCAAAGTGGTTCCAGTCATATCTTACTAATAGAAAACAAAGGGTGTCATTACGTAACACTTCAGCAGTAGGCAGTCAGACATCATATGACTGGGAAGAAACCACATGTGGTGTTCCCCAAGGTTCCATACTAGGTCCACTACTGTTTCTTGTGTGTATTAATGACCTGTCATCTGTTACATTACCAGATGCCAATTTTATCTTATTTGCAGATGATACAAACATTGCAGTAAATAGTAAATCAAATATAAATTTAGAAAGGGCAGCTAATCAAATTTTTACTGACATTAATAAGTCGTTTATAGCCAGTTCACTGTCATTAAACTTTGAAAAGACCCACTATATGCAGTTCAGAACTTCCAAGAGATTTCTTTCTGGTGTGTGTATAAAATATGACGACATGGAAATAGGAGAAGTTGAGAGTGTAAAATTGTTGGGATTACAACTTGATAATAAATTCAGTTGGGAGCAACATACTAACGAACTGCTAAAGTGCCTAAACAAGTTTGTGTTTGTAATGCGAATTATGTCAGACATAGGAGATATAAATATAAAAAACTGGCATATTTTGCTTATTTTCACTCGATTATGTCATGTTGTTGTTGTTGTTGTTGTTGTGGTCTTCAGTCCTGAGACTGGTTTGATGCAGCTCTCCATGCTACTCTATCCTGTGCAAGCTTCTTCATCTCCCAGTATCTACTGCAACATACATCCTTCTGAATCTGCTTAGTGTATTCATCTCTTGGTCTCCCTCTACGATTTTTACCCTCCACACTGCCCTCCAATGCTAAATTTGTGATCCCTTGATGCCTCAAAACACGTCCTACCAACCGATCCCTTCTTCTAGTCAAGTTGTGCCACAAACTTCTCTTCTCCCCAATCCTATTCAATACCTCCTCATTAGTTACATGATCTACCCACCTTATCTTCAGCATTCTTCTGTAGCACCACATTTCGAAAGCTTCTATTCTCTTCTTGTCCAAACTAGTTATCGTCCATGTTTCACTTCCATACATGGCTACACTCCATACAAATACTTTCAGAAACGACTTCCTGACACTTAAATCTATACTCGATGTTAACATATTCCTCTTGTTCAGAAACGCTTTCCTTGCCATTGCCAGTCTACATTTTATATCCTCTCTACTTCGACCATCATCGGTTATTTTACTCCCTAAATAGCAAAACTCCTTTCCTACTTTAAGTGTCTCATTTCCTAATCTAATTCCCTCAGCATCACCCGACTTAATTTGACTACATTATCCTCGTTTTGCTTTTGTTGATGTTCATCTTATATCCTCCTTTCAAGACACTGTCCATTCCGTTCAACTGCTCTTCCAAGTCCTTAGCTGTCTCTGACAGAATTACAATGTCATCGGCGAATCTCAAAGTTTTTACTTCTTCTCCATGAATTTTAATACCTATTCCGAATTTTTCTTTTGTTTCCTTTACTGCTTGCTCAATATACAGATTGAATAACATCGGGGAGAGGCTACAACCCTGTCTTACTCCTTTCCCAGCCACTGCTTCCCTTTCATGCCCCTCGACTCTTATAACTGCCTTCTGGTTTCTGTACAAACTGTAAATAGCCTTTCGCTCCCTGTATTTTACCCCTGCCACCTTCAGAATTTGAAAGAGAGTATTCCAGTTAACATTGTCAAAAGCTTTCTCCAAGTCTACAAATGCTAGAAACGTAGGTTTGCCTTTTCTTAATCTTTCTTCTAAGATAAGTCGTAAGGTCAGTATTGCCTCACGTGTTCCAATACTTCTACGGAATCCAAACTGATCTTCCCCGAGGTCGGCTTCTACCAGTTTTTCCATTCGTCTGTAAAGAATTCGCGTTAGTATTTTGCAGCTGTGACTTATTAAACTGATAGTTCGGTAATTTTCACATCTGTCAACACCTGCTTTCTTTGGGATTGGAATTATTATATTCTTCTTGAAGTCTGAGGGTATTTTGCCTGTCTCATACATCGTGCTCACCAGATGGTAGAGTTTTGTCAGGACTGGCTCTCCCGAGGCCGTCAGTAGTTCAAATGGAATGTTGTCTACTCCCGGGGCCTTGTTTCGACTCAGGTCTTTCAGTGCTCTGTCAAACTCTTCACGCAGTATCTTATCTCCCATTTCGTCTTCATCTACATCCTCTTCCATTTCCATAATATTGTCCTCAAGTTCATCGCCCTTGTATAAACCCTCTATATACTCCTTCCACCTTTCTGCCTTCCCTTCTTTGCTTAGAACTGGGTTGCCATCTGAGCGCTTGACATTCATACAAGTGGTTCTCTTCTCTCCAAAGGTCTCTTTAATTTTCCTGTAGGCAGTATCTATCTTACCCCTAGTGAGACAAGCCTCTACATCTTTACATTTGTCCTCTAGCCATCCCTGCTTAGCCATTTTGCACTTCCTATCGATCTCATTTTTGAGACGTTTGTATTCCTTTTTGCCT
The DNA here is from genome assembly GCF_023864275.1 of Schistocerca cancellata. NCBI lineage: Eukaryota > Metazoa > Arthropoda > Insecta > Orthoptera > Acrididae > Schistocerca > Schistocerca cancellata. The sequence continues at coordinate 46,259,743 of NC_064628.1, read as the reverse complement.
GCTTCATTTACTGCATTTTTATAATTTCTCCTTTCATCAATTAAATTCAATATTTCTTCTGTTACCCAAGGATTTCTATTAGCCCTCGTCTTTTTACCTACTTGATCCTCTGCTGCCTTCACTACTTCATCCCTCAGAGCTACCCATTCTTCTTCTACTGTACGTCATATGGTATCATATTTTGGGGTAACTCCACAAACAGAGAAAAAATTTTTAGAGTTCAGAAGCGTATAATAAGAGTAATGAGTAGTGTAAATCCAAGAACATCATGTCGAAACCTATTCAAAGAATTGGGCATATTAACGACAGCTTCTCAGTATATTTATGCTGTTAGAGAACAGCTTGAAGGTGGTTCATTGAACCCTCTGCTAGGTACTTTATTTGTGAGTAGCAGAGTAATCACGTAGCTGTAGATGTATATACAAAAATAATACTTATGGACAGTGGAGTACTTGAAGTAAGTTTTATGCAAAGATGCATTTCGCTTTAGATTGAGAAGCAAGTTATTTGCAAATGTTAGTTTAGTTTCTACTAAAGGAGTATTTGCGTAGTTCATTAGCAGTCTTTGTCAACAGTTGTGGTATGCTTCAGCAAATGACGCCACCTTTCTTGAAGAGGCATCTGCATTGTTTGGGTAACTTCAGTTGATAAATAGTACATACTTAAACATTTTACTAATACAGCATCTAATTTATCGATTTCTGCTATTACTCAATGTTGTTTTGTGAGGCGACGGAGTGAATAAATAAAATCTCAATTAAAATAAACGGAATGAGTTTTCTGATCAGCCTGTCAATGTCTAGCTCGCGTGTGTTGAAATGAGTTATTGTTACGATGGGTTTTTTTTCCTCCTGTTTTGAAAAAGTTAATTTCGTTCTTTTCTAGAATCGCAGAACATCCGTTGTAATAAACTGATGACGACGCAAAATGAGAAAGTATTTCCTTTTTTGTTCTAGTGACATTTATCGAGCGGAATGCTGTACTTATTATGAGGATCACTGGTCAGCAGGTTCAGGCAATTTCACCAGCTAACTGACCATTTGTCAACCTACAGGCGCAGTGTAAGAAATTATAAGCAACTGTCGACCACAATGGCGCAGGAAGGCTTCTGGGAGGCTGCAACTTGATTCCGTATCAGTCCCAGTTAAGCCGTTTCCTACGGATGTCCTGTTGTTAACAGAAGTGTGGTGGACCCTCTGGCTACAGTAAGAGCTATTCTAACACCAAATGAAACGCACAAGGCTATCCATGTTGATGTTACTATCAAACATTGTTATCGACGTTCTTGTATACGAGCTTTATCTCCACTAATCGGAAAGGGTGCCTAGCAATGATACTATCAATGTTTTGTTGTGCTTCTGAGGTAAATGGCTGGAGTTATCTGTTAAGGGGCTCCGGAACGCCCTATACTTGCAATGTTAAAGTAACGCTTATAAATTACATCTTTCCTCACAAAGTATTTGAGGTAGGAAGTTGAACTTTTTACAGATTATTTATTGGAATATGGGCTACAACTTAACACAGGGATTTTACAAAATTTTAGTTCAGTTATTAAAGATGATTTTTTTTTCAATTGTAATGAAAATTCACAACATTTTTTTGCAATTTTTTATTTATATATTCAAAAATATACAGTTTTTTGGAAAAAGGCTGTGTTAAATTATGCAGAAGGTACTGTGTAACATTTACTGAAAGTTTGAAACAAATATGTTTGGAAGATCCTTAGAAAACATGTAATTAGTATGAGAAAATAAAAGTTTTGGGAATCGAGCGACAAAGATTGGATTAACTTTTTAGTGCATTCCAGGTCCATAGGATGGATTATCTTCATCCTCTGCAAACTCCTCCTCCAGCTTCCTCTTGTTCCTCCTCCTGTTTACTCTTGCTTGTATTTCTAGACTCTTTACAGCCCTGTCTGCAGCCCTTGTCTAAAGCAAGCATCGCTCGTACCATGTTAGAACCTATCTTCATTCCCATATTTCTAAATACCTTGCGCCTTACAATGTTGCCATCATTGAAAGTCGCAACAGCAACTTTACTTTTACTCATTATTATACTTCAACAAAACAGAGACTCAAGAAACAGAATTAATTACGAATATTTTCGAGATAACGACAGAGTAAATAAACATGAAACAATCGACAATCACACCAGCGATATATATTGAACCATCACAGGTTAGCCACAACACATACTTTATCTCACATCACTAAAATATACCTGATGAACACGGACGTTAATAATAACACCATTTGACAGCAGTTTAACAGCGCCACAGTGGGTCACGCCCATGTAGAACACATTTCAAAAAAAATTTAAAAATAGTTGTAGTCTTCGGAATTGAATAAATTATATATCTATTAAAAGGTAATAGTCTGCAGATTCAGAAAACGCAAAAAAGTAAAAATTGAACTTTTCATGATTTTGAGCCTTTCCGGAGCCCCTTAACCTAATGCACACGGATGCACGCAATAAATTTTTCTGATGGAAAACTGCTTGCATGTTCACTCATTTATTTGTGAGTACTATTCCGTTCACCTTCCGGTGACTTTATTGACATCATCTCCCGAAAATAAGTACACAAGTCATCGTCATGATCATGATCATCATCATTTCACATGCTAGCCCTCGACTCTGTTCCGATCCGTAGGTTCACCTCGTCCTCGGTCTTCGCAGAGTTCTTTTGCTTCTTAGTCGGTACTCAGTGCCTTGTTTCTGCTCATTCTACGGTTGTGGTTGAGCCGTTTCCGCGGGTATTTGTTCAATATTGTTCTCACTACACGACCTTCAGTTTCGTTCATACGACTTTCGTCCGCTCAGCTACAGCCTCCGAGTCTTCGCAGAAATTTCTTTTCTGTTCCTTGAATTCGGCTCTTGTCCTTTGGCTCTCGGGACCCACGACCACTCCATAACAGGGCTGGGACTGCCATTGTAGAATTTCACCTAGACTCTTGTGAGGCAGCTTTTAACCTACGTTCCCCTGATTGTAATTCTGAGAGAAACTACCAAAATTTCTCTCGATGTCTCGGTGCCACTCACATGTGATATTCTATCGAGAAACTACAGCTTGGAACAGCTTGGAATTTTTTCGAGGCTAGTGGCTTCTAAGGTTATTTTCAACGTATGGTTGCTTTTCCTTTAAGGGCGATAACTTTGATTTGACGGAAATTTCACACCCATATTTTTTTTTTTTTTTTTTTGGCTGTGTTATGTGATAAGATGAACTTTTTCACAGCGTTAGTGACATTGATATGGTTACCATGTTAATCGATAATAACTATTATCTCTGATTTTAAAATTGCTAATAAATTTGAAGTATATACGTGGAGTGGAAATTCAGCTCAGATCCTTGTTCTCTGCAGGCAACGTCCCTTTTTGTGTTTTTTTAGGGGGTGAGGTAGGGTGGGGGGGGGGGAGAAGAGGGGTGGAATCAGTCTTCTGACTGGTTTGACGCAGCCCAGCATTCCTAACCAACAGAATTATTTGGACACGCTTGCTGCCTGTTCACAGAACTTCAGTCTGCCAATAACCAAAGCCGACAGCCCAAAGGTTGGATTGAACACATGATTGCTGTACTGTGTGTGGTCATAGTGGAGGTGCTACGCCTTTCTCTTGCACCTACTTTTGATCTGACTTACCCAGTCAGCTATAGCGGTCCTACAGTTTAATGAAGATTTCGAACTACGATGTAACTTGCCATATCCATATATACTTCTCATTGCCAGAGACGAATTTACTGGAAATTTTAAGAAATATATATTAGATCAATCGTATATTGGACCCAAACTCTTGTATTTGTGGTTTGACACGAATATAATCACCAAGAAACGCAAACTGTCATTAAATCCCCAATATTTTCCAAATGAAAGATTACTCCATCCTCAAACGAAACGTGAAAGAGAAAGTCGACATTCAGCTGATCGAGTTTTGTGACATGAGAACGTAGAATTTCGCGTTGCTGCCGGCCGAGGTGGCCGTGCGGTTCTAGGCGCTACAGTCTGGATCCGCGCGACCGCTGCGGTCGCAGGTTCGAATCCTGCCTAGGGCATGGCTGTGTGTGATCTCCTTAGGTTAGTTAGGTTTAAGTAGTTCTAAGTTCTAGGGGACTGATGACCTCAGAATTTAAGTCCCATAGTGCTCAGAGCCATTTGAACCATTTGACCCAATTTCGCGTTGCTGAGTATTCCCATGCGTGAAAAGCAGAATAAGACATATGTAAGTCTGCAGGCTTTCGTGGCCGTTGTCACTGAAGTTAAAATCTTCTGGGTTATTAGGCCGCGTCATGTTTCTTCTAAAATGTGCGACGTTTCGACCCCTCTGTTGGGATCTTCCTCAGGATCTTTTGGTGTCCACTACTGTTGGAACACTGTCAGAGACTAGTGTCGCGTCCACTTATAAAGGGGAAGATTTCTGGCATTCGTGATGGAGAAGTGATTGTATTGGTTAAAATTCATATGGCTATGGTGGGCCATAGTCATAGGCTAATATTCCCGGTCTGATGCACAAGAAGGGGCGTTGGTAGCTCATCTCCTGTGGATACCATTGGCAGTCCATCGTCATTAGCTAAAAAGGCACTATTCCACACTTATGCTACCAATAGCGGTAGCAGGCATTTCAACCAATAACCCTTCTCCAGCATAAGTGTGGAATAGTGCCTTTCTAGCTAATGACGATGGACCGCCAATGGTATCCACAGGAGATGAGCTACCAACGCCCCTTCTTGTGCATCAGAGCAGGAAAATTAGCCTATGACTATGGCCCACCATAGCCATATGAATTTTAACCAATACAATCACTTCTCCATCACGAATGCCAGAAATCTTCCCCTTTATAAGTGGACGCGACACTCGTCTCTGACAGTGTTCCAACAGTAGTGGACACCAAAAGATCCTGAGGAAGATCCCAACAGAGGGGTCGAAACGTAGAACATTTTAAAAGAAACATGACGCGGCCTAATAACCCAGAAGATTTTAACTTCAGAATAAAACATGTCAAACTTTTCCGTCTTGGAGAGGTACCTGGAGAATGAGATACAAGATCACTGTTACCCCACAAGCAGCCTTGGGAGACGCGATTTTGGATTACATTGTTTGCAGCTGAAGTCTGTATTTAGTGCTTTTTTACATTACAGCCGATGTGCTGTCAATATATGCTGTTGCAAGGCACTGGCATTTTAAGGATTTTCCGAAAACGCTTTATTGTTGCTTCCGGTACTTGTAATAATACAACGAGAGACAACATATTGGTGGAAAAAAGGCCTTTTCTGTTATAACTTGCGAGCTATGAAATTATTGCGCTTTACGACATCGGTGCAATGAAGACTTATCAAAAACGCGCTGTTTTAGGTGCCATTTGTTGTAATCAAACACCAGTCAATGACATATTGCTGGTTAATGCCTTCAGGATACTATAAGATCAAAGACATAATCGAATCTGAGACTTGTTAATCAATGATTTTTAGTTCAAAAAATTGTGGTGTGCTGAACAGAGATGTAGACTCTGATAAGAAACTCGCGTCCTGCTTTCTGCATATATTTTTTATTCCCCTTCATATTTTCTAAAATTTTCTGGGACATTCATATTCATTTAATGATGTCGGGAGTGAGTTTGTTTTATTTTGTGAACATTCCAGGGAACACGGGGCCAATGAACTGCAAGACTGCTATCTATGTTACCGTCTGATCTCTCACAATTCAATATTTATTTATTTATTCATTCCAAGGTGTTTCCACATTATGGGAGACGTGATTCCATTGTAAATAACACATGCATACATACACACACACACACACACACACACACACACACACACAGGCACACTATTCATAAGTGCACAAAATTTAATAGTAATATTATATCACATAAATGAGTCAAAAATGGCTCAAATGGCTCTGAGCACTATGGGACTTAACATCTATGGTCATCAGTCCCCTAGAACTTAGAACTACTTAAACCTAACTAACCTAAGGACAGCACACAACACCCAGCCATCACGAGGCAAAGAAAATCCCTAACCCCGCCGGGAATCGAACCCGGGAACCCGGGCGTGGGAAGCGAGAACGCTACCGCACGACCACGAGATGCGGGCATAAATGAGTCTCCTCGTTTTATGGACAAGAGAGCTTTTACTACTTGCAGAAGGAGCTACTACACTTTCTCGTTTCAATTGTCTCGTATTTCACACATTCTAAGAATTCTGCTGCTGCTGAACAGAAGCAGTAATATAATAAGAATGCTATTAGAGCTTTACTAAAAAGCAAGAACAACGAAATAATTTTTATCCTATATGGAAGACTATTCCAAACACATATCGCGCTATTCGTAATGAATATTTTAAAATCTGATGTCCTAACTGGCTCGGCATGAAGCTTTTCTTCTTGCCTTGAATCATGTTCATAGATATTGAAGTTTTTGTTTATGTGTGCTGCAGACAGCATTATGGACAAGAGAGCAATGTGCGCTTTAATAGAGGTAACATAGCGGTTGAACGCGCCCCCATTTTCATAAACGAAGTCTGCGGTCCGCACGCCACATGCAGCCGATGACTGCCGCTGGAAAGCGCTGCGGACTCGGCCACATTCCGTATGACGTGCCAGCTGCCAGCTCGTTCTACGTGTGAGCCAACCACGATGGAAACTAAGTTACGCGCGCTTCACGATGAGAAACACGTCCTGCGTGATGACAGCTCAACTCTGTACTGGTATGCTCTGTTTTGAATGTACGCCAATGGGGACAGGAAACGTTCAGGTGAAATGCGCTACCAACTGTGACTTCTCAGGGCATCTCAAAGCTTCAGTTCGTCCCCCTTACTTCCAATCCGTGGAGAAGCTCTCCCTGAGTGCAAGAAGACGGATACTGCAAGGAGCTTCGCCTTATCCACAGCCACGGGGCTGTCGGTAAGAATGAATAAATCTCATGCTCTTTCTCGAAGTAAACCTTTGACTGCTGCAAAATTACTTACCATCACGCACTTTCTTCGAGGGGAGATTCTCAAGCGAAACGTATATTAGGTGTTATCAAAAGGTAATGGCAAATTTATTTTTTGTTAAAAAATCTTCATTTATTCATCAACATCAACTTTTTCCTTTTTACAGTAATCCCCTTCAGACATAAAACACTTGTGACAGTGTTTTTTTCTATTTTTGAAGCACTTCTGTAACTCACTTTTCCGTATGACGTTCAGCCCCTTCTCATCAGTGGTGGCAAAACAACGTCCTTTCATGGTTCTTTTCAGCGTCGGGAGCAGAAAGGAGTAGCAGGGGCCATTTTCGGCGAATACCGTGACTGTTCAACATAACGGTTTTGTTTTTTGGCATCCAAGAGTTCTTATATGTCACTATATGATACGTTTCTTCATTGGAATTAGGCAGTGTCATAATGAATGGCTATGCAGCAATACTTCCTAGTCCACTGCAGTCTGCAGCGCTCAAGTTATTTATATGTACTTATATCCCTCACCCTCCCAGACAGCGCCCATCTTTCCAAACTTACGTCACGTTTTACGTGTCTTGTGGAGATATTCGATAACGCGCGCTCGTTGGCATTGAGGCGTAAGTGAGGGTATTATCGTGATGCAGTTTCCATAAGTGGTGTCGCCACGATTGTGGATGTTTTCTTCGGATTCCTTCACGCAAAACGATTCATAACTCCCAGGTAGTATTCCTTATTGACCGTACGACCATAAGGCAGGAACCTCATGATGCACTACACCAGTGTAATCGAGGAAAGTGAGAAGAACATGTGATCGAACTTGAATTTTTTTCAGTCTTGGCTCTTCAGCGCGCGGAACTAGCCGAGAGGTCTAGGGCGCTGCAGTCATGAACTGTGCGGCTGGTCCCGGCGGAGGGTCGAGTCCTCCCTCGGGCATGGGTGTGTGTGTTTGTCCTTAGGATAATTTAGGTTAAGTAGTGTGTAAGCTCAGGGACTGATGACCTTAGCAGTTAAGTCCCATAAGATTTCACACACATTTGAACATGTTTTTAACTTTGCACGATTAGTTTGTACAAATTTCGCAAGAGTATCGTTGGCGAGTTCTTCCACACTTTTAGTTTTGTTTGTCACAACACTAATGAAATTATTTGACTTTTCTATTGCATCTTTATGCCACTCGGAATTCATATGCATTTTTGCACATTTATGGAACTTTTTGAAATTTGTGAATGGGCGGCTTATGAATGCTCCATGATGACTACCATGCGTTATGCGTGGGCAGAAAGGCACACAAAACTTGCAGAGGGCACCTTTAAGTGCTTCAGAATAGACCAGCCGCGGATATAGTGACAGCCAGTCTGGTCGAAATGTTCTTTTTGTGTTGTCTATGTCATTCTTAAAACTGTATCTTTTGCAGGTTGCCATGGATTCAATAAAATCTTATACTTTAGGCAATTGTCAATATCCTTTTTTTTTTTCAACATAATTTCCGACATCGGGAATACTGACCAAGCTACTACTACCCCTTTCATCAACGCACTTGAAGTGAGCAGAGGCACTGGCTTCGTCATTATTTTCTCCATCAGCACAACTACTGGAATTTTAAATAGTGATGGTTGCGTTTGACTCACCCTTTTCCTGTGATACCTCATCATAGACAGAATCTTCAACACCTCCACTTTCATTTGTAGTTTTCACTCGCTTATGAGGTACTAAAAGCTTACCTATATCGGTCATTTTGCCAGTGTATACACTGCGCTTTTACATTCACAACGCACAAACGTCTATGCAAACCACAATCATGCACCACTGTCCACTTTTTTTGTTTTTTTTGTCATCAGTCTACTGACTGGTTTGATGCGGCCCGCCACGAATTCCTTTCCTGTGCTAACCTCTTCATCTCAGAGTAGCACTTGCAACCTACGTCCTCAATTACACTCCTGGAAATTGAAATAAGAACACCGTGAATTCATTGTCCCAGGAAGGGGAAACTTTATTGACACATTCCTGGGGTCAGTAACATCACATGATCACACTGACAGAACCACAGGCACATAGACACAGGCAACAGAGCATGCACAATGTCGGCACTAGTACAGTGTATATCCACCTTTCGCAGCAATGCGACCCATGGAGACGATCGTAGAGATGCTGGATGTAGTCCTGTGGAACGGCTTGCCATGCCATTTCCACCTGGCGCCTCAGTTGGACCAGCGTTCGTGCTGGACGTGCAGACCGCGTGAGACGACGCTTCATCCAGTCCCAAACATGCTCAATGGGGGACAGATCCGGAGATCTTGCTGGCCAGGGTAGTTGACTTACACCTTCTAGAGCACGTTGGGTGGCACGGGATACATGCGGACGTGCATTGTCCTGTTGGAACAGCAAGTTCCCTTGCCGGTCAAGGAATGGTAGAACGATGGGTTCGATGACGGTTTGGATGTACCGTGCACTATTCAGTGTCCCCTCGACGATCACCAGTGTTGTACGGCCAGTGTAGGAGATCGCTCCCCACACCATGATGCCGGGTGTTGGCCCTGTGTGCCTCGGTCGTATGCAGTCCTGATTGTGGCGCTCACCTGCACAGCGCCAAACACGCATACGACCATCATTGGCACCAAGGCAGAAGCGACTCTCATCGCTGAAGACGACACGTCTCCATTCGTCCCTCCATTCACGCCTGTCGCGACACCACTGGAGGCGGGCTGCACGATGTTGGGGCGTGAGCGGAAGACGGCCTAACGGTGTGCGGGACCGTAGCCCAGCTTCATGGAGACGGTTGCGAATGGTCCTCGCCGATACCCCAGGAGCAACAGTGTCCCTAATTTGCTGGGAAGTGGCGGTGCGGTCCTCTACGGTACTGCGTAGGATCCTACGGTCTTGGCGTGCATCCGTGCGTCGCTGCGGTCCGGTCCCAGGTCGACGGGCACGTGCACCTTCCGCCGACCACTGGCGACAACATCGATGTACTGTGGAGACCTCACGCCCCACGTGTTGAGTAATTCGGCGGTACGTCCACCCGGCCTCCCGCATGCCCACTATACGCCCTCGCTCAAAGTCAGTCAACTGCACATACGGTTCACGTCCACGCTGTCGCGGCATGCTACCAGTGTTAAAGACTGCGATGGAGCTCCGTATGCCACGGCAAACTGGCTGACACTGACGGCGGCGGTGCACAAATGCTGCGCAGCTGGCGCCATTCGACGGCCAACACCGCGGTTCCTGGTGTGTCCGCTGTGCCGTGCGTGTGATCATTGCTTGTACAGCCCTCTCGCAATGTCCGGAGCAAGTATGGTGGGTCTGACACACCGGTGTCAATGTGTTCTTTTTTCCATTTCCAGGAGTGTATTTGCTTGACGTATTCCTCTACAGTTTTTGCCCTCTACAGCTCCCTCTAGTACCATGGAAGTCATTCCCTCATGTCTTAGCAGATGTCCTATCATCCTGTCCCTTCTCCTTATCAGTGTTTTCCACATATTCCTTTCCTCTCCGATTCGTCGTAGAACCTCCTCATTCCTTACCTTATCAGTCCACCTAATTTTCAACATTCGTCTATAGCACCACATCTCAAATGCTTCGATTCTCTTCTGTTCCGGTTTTCCCACAGTCCATGTTTCACTACCATACAATGCTGTACTCCAGACGTACATCCTCAGAAATTTCTTCCTCAAATTAAGGCCGGTATTTGATATTAGTAGACTTCTCTTGGCCAGAAATGCCTTTTTTGCCATAGCGAGTCTGCTTTTGATGTCCTCCTTGCTCCGTCCGTCATTGGTTATTTTACTACCTAGGTAGCAGAATTCCTTAACCTCATTGACTTCGTGACCATCAATCCTGATGTTAAGTTTCTCGCTGTTCTCATTTCTACTACTTCTCATTACCTTCGTCTTTCTCCGATTTACTCTCAAACCATATTGTGTACTCATTAGACTGTTCATTCCGTTAAGCAGATCATTTAATTCTTCTTCACTTTCACTCAGGATAGCAATGTCATCAGCGAATCCTATCATTGATATCCTTTCACCTTGTATTTTAATTCCACTCCTGAGCCTTTCTTTTATTTCCATCATTGCTTCCTCGATGTACAGATTGAAGAGTAGGGGCGAAAGGCTACAGCCTTGTCTTACACCCTTCTTAATACGAGCACTTCGTTCTTGATCGTCCACTCTTATTATTCCCTCTTGGTTGTTGTACATATTGTATATGACCCGTCCCTCCCTATAGCTTACCCCTACTTTTTTCAGAATCTCGAACAGCTTGCACCATTTTATATTGTCGAACGCTTTTTCCAGGTCGACAAATCCTATGAAAGTGTCTTGATTTTTCTTTAGCCTTGCTTCCATTATTAGCCGTGACGTCAGAATTGCCTCTCTCGTCCCTTTACTTTTCCTAAAGCCAAACTGATCGTCACCTAGCGCATTCTCAATTTTCTTTTCCATTCTTCTGTATATTATTCTTGTAAGCAGCTTCGATGCATGAGCTGTTAAGCTGATTGTGCGATAATTCTCGCACTTGCCAGCTCTTGCCGTCTTCGGAATTGTGTGGATGATGCTTTTCCGAAAGTCAGATGGTATATCGCCAGACTCATATATTCTACACACCAACGTGAATAGTCGTTTTGTTGCCACTTCCCCCAATGATTTTAGAAATTCTGATGGAATGTTATCTATCCCTTCTGGCTTATTTGACCGTAAGTCCTCCAAAGCTCTTTTAAATTCCGATTCTAATACTCGATCCCCTATCTCTTCTAAATCGACTCCTGTTTCTTCTTCTATCACATCAGACAAATCTTCACCCTCATAGAGGCTTTCAATGTATTCTTTCCACCTATCTGCTCTCTCCTCTGCATTTAACAGTGGAATTCCCGTTGCACTCTTAATGTTACCACCGTTGCTTTTAATGTCACCAAAGGTTGTTTTGACTTTCCTGTATGCTGAGTCTGTCCTTCCGACAATCATATATTTTTCGATATCTTCACATTTTTCCTGCAGCCATTTCGTCTTAGCTTCCCTGCACTTCCTATTTATTTCATTCGTCAGCGACTTGTATTTCTGTATTCCTGATTTTCCTGGAACATGTTTGTACTTCCTCCTTTCATCAATCAACTGAAGTATTTCTTCTGTTACCCATGGTTTCTTGGTTCAAATGGTTCAAATGGCTCTGAGCACTATGGGATTCAACATCTCAGGTCATAAGTCCCCTAGAACTTAGAACTACTTAAACCTAACTAACCTAAGGACATCACACACACCCATGCCCGAGGCAGGATTCGAGCCTGCGACCGTAGCAGTCCCGCGGTTCCGGACTGCAGCGCCAGAACCGCTAGACCACCGCGGCCGGCCATGGTTTCTTCGCCGCTACCTTCTTTGTACCTATGTTTTCCTTCCCAACTTCTGTGATGGCCCTTTTTAGAGATGTCCATTCCTCTTCAACTATACTGCCTACTGCGCTATTCCTTATTGCTGTATCTATAGCGTTAGAGAATTTCAAACGTACCTCGTCATTCCTTAGTACTTCCGTATCCCACTTCTTTGCGTATTGATTCTTCCTGACTAATGTCTTGAACTTCAGCCTACTCTTCATCACTACTATATTGTGATCTGAGTCTATATCTGCTCCTGGGTACGCCTTACAATCCAGTATCTGATTTCGGAATCTCTGTCTGACCATGATGTAATCTAATTGAAATCTTCCCGTATCTCCCGGCCTTTTCCAAGTATACCTCCTCCTCTTGTGATTCTTGAACAGGGTATTCGCTATTACTAGCTGAAACTTGTTACAGAACTCAATTAGTCTTTCTCCTCTTTCATTCCTTGTCCCAAGTCGATATTCTCCTGTAACCTTTTCTTCCACTCCTTCCCCTACAACTGCATTCCAGTCGCCCATGACTATTAGATTTTCGTCCCCCTTTACATACTGCATTACCCTTTCAATATCCTTATACACTTTCTCTATCTGTTCATCTTCAGCTTGCGACGTCGGCATGTATACCTGAACTATCGTTGTCGGTGTTGGTCTGCTGTCGATTCTGATTAGAACAACCCAGTCACTGAACTGTTCACAGTAACACACCCTCTGCCCTACCTTCCTATTCATAACGAATCCTACACCTGTTATACCATTTTCTGCTGCTGTTGATATTACCCGATACTCATCTGACCAGAAATCCTTGTCTTCCTTCCACTTCACTTCACTGACCCCTACTATATCTAGATTGAGCCTTTGCATTTCCCTTTTCAGATTTTCTAGTTTCCCTACCACGTTCAGGCTTCTGACATTCCACGCCCCGACTCGTAGAACGTTATCCTTTCGTTGATTATCCAATCTTTTTTTCATGGTAACCTCCCCCTTGGCAGTCCCCTCCCGGAGATCCGAATGGGGACTATTCCGGAATCTTTTGCCAATGGAGAAATCATCATGACACTTCTTCAATTACAGGCCACATGTCCTGTGGATACACGTTACGTGTCTTTAATGCAGTGGTTTCCATTGCCTTCTGCACCCTCACGTCGTTGATCATTGCTGATTCTTCCGCCTTTACGGGCAATTTCCCACCCCTAGGACAAGAGAGTGCCCTGAACCTCTACCCGCTCCTCCGCTCTCTTTGACAAGGCCGTTGGCAGAATGAGGCTGACTTCTTATGCCGGAAGTCTTCGGCCGCCAATGCCGATTATTTATCAAAATTTAGGCAGTGGCGGGGATCGAACGCGGGACCGAAGACGTTTTGATTGTGAATCGAAGACGCTACCCCTACACCACGGGTGCGGCTCCACAATCCCCTCATCACAGCTTAAAGAAGCGAGAAGTACCGCCGCGGATTCCGACCTCAGCCCACGCAGGTATCTGCTGCCGACAGGAGCCAACATGCCTTAACAGTAGCAGCTGGAGGAAACATTCCGCGCATCTGATTATTGCCAGAGAGATGAAGAGTAGTCTCTCTCTCTCTCTCTCACGGGCAGCAGTCAGAAAATCATAGAATGAAGGCTTTCACGGCAGGTGTTGTCATCACTTAACATTTCCGGGCTGAGATGCCGTAGTCCATACGTAAGATTCTCCGCTGACGTTTCGCCTTCGACTGCGGAAGGCACCCTCCGAGGACAATCGGCGAGCTGCAACTCATTATTAATTTACACAACCCTTAACGCGATGCGATGCCGAACCGAGCTGAGCGATGACTAACGAATAGAAGCTGAAATCGTATCACAGTGGTGGAGGGAGGGAGGGGTTTTGGTTCAACAATGAAACAGCGCGTTTCTTGCGATGGATGTGGGAATATTTATGCGATATGTTCCTATTAGAACATAGCAAGACTCATCTAGAACGTTCCGGAAACGAAGGAAGCTCACGCCACACCCTGCTAGATCACGTTCGTTGACAGTAGTTCCAATGACGAATACTGCTTACTTCTACAGACAAGTAGCGATATTAGTGGCCACACAGTACCCTCGAACACTTCTTCAGCAAACGAAAAGGAACATAATACAATACGCTAATTTAAATTAGCGTCTGACAATTGTGAACCATTATTTGAAATTTGAAAGAATAAAATTTTGCCGAGTGTGTTTTGTAGTGCAACTGTATTGTGTTGCCAGTTGAGGTTTATGAAGAGGTTTGTACCTAGTGAGGTGGGAACAGAGAGGGTGGTATTTTAGTACCCTATAAGTCAACATTTTCGAGATGGAACTCTCAGTATGGGTACCATTCTTAATGGGACCACGTACACACGTAGTAGTTTGTCGATAGGCAGATTCGCTTTATTTTATTATAGCTTATTAGTAACGCCCAGTGTTTGTTAACATGTAAACGGTCTTTCATTATCAGATATGCATTGTTTACAGTACTAAAATCTCGAATATTCCGGCCATAGATATCTATCTTTAATTTTATATTTTTCGTCATATGGAGAGTGTATCGTAGATTATTTTTCAAGGAAGATATCATTTTTTTACGTTTAACTTCCCTTTATGACACAACTTATTCTTTTAATATATAAAGAACGAACAATGGGCATGCCTTCAGGAAAAACGCTTAAATGTTACTCATGAATGCATTTGTAAAAGTTAACAATAAACTGCTGGTTCATCTGATTATTCCTATTGTTGCCTCACTTGCTGTTGTTAATTTCTACCACGTATGGGTGTAGAAATAAAAATAAAGATACTTCGTAGGCAATAGCTGTAAGACGGATATATAACAATTTTGTACATCTTCAACGAACAAGACTTCTTAAAAGAAAAACACACAATTTTTAAATTTATCATCGTTTCTTTAATTTATGTTCGATTCTCCTTTAAAGTTTTTCATTGCTCCAGTTCATCCTGTAATTCTGTTTACATATATCATTTTTACGTCATTTTATCGATAGTTTCCGGTTATTTTAGTGGTAATTTTACAGGTATTTTAAATCATACATAAGTGAGCCCTAAAGTTACAGGTATTTTTTATATTCGTAAACTGAATCAATTCTCACTAGGGGCAACTGCCCCCACTGCCCCCCCCCTCCCCCCCCCCCCCCCCCCCCCCTGCGGGCGCCCCTGCTTCCGAGCAGTGCGAAAGATTCGGCCTGCCTCTGAAACGGATAACGCAGCATTTACCGAGAAGATAGTCAACAGATTGTTGTGCACCAGGGGTTTCGTTAAGATATGGAAATATATTAAACAGCCTCCATTTCAACCAGTACCACATATTTTCTTGCATAGTGAATATTTGAACTGCAATCTACTGTAAACAGAACCATCGCTATGTTCGTCCTTGACATCGTCGAATTCGAGTTCAACAACTTCGAGTCTGGAACCGCGTGACCGCTACGGTCGCAGGTTCGAATCCTGCCTCGGGCATGGATGTGTGTGATGTCCTTAGGTTAGTTAGGTTTAAGTAGTTCTAAGTTCTAGGGGACTTATGACCACAGATGTTGAGTCCCATAGTGCTCAGAGCCATTTGGACCGTTTCAACAACTTCGAAGACTTCGGCATCCAACTTCGACTTCCAACTTTGACGTCATCAAACATTCGACGGTCACTGATCAATAAAGACATTCTCCAGGATTACACATGGGTTACGATCTTTAGTTATACGTTTCTCTATTGCTGTGCGATGTACGCAGCTTTCACCTTCTTGGTGTTTTCCTGTGTTTTGGTATACAGCAAAATGTGCTCTGAATTAAGTACTTGTTGACAACTTGATGTAGTTGTCGCATCCATGCTGCCACATTACGCAGGCATGAGTTCTGCACCCGTTAGACGTTCGCCAGACGCAGGCGCACAAATATGGCGCAGAATGAACCACCAAATGAGTTTCTCAAATCCATACAATCACAGCAATCAATACATTTTGTTCGAAACTAAGTCGTCTGTTAAAGACATCAGAGATTAGCCAGAATGCAGAGGTTTACCTGTCGAGTAATATCTCAAGTATTGGTCGCGTTGTAATGTCCATAAAGCAATATTTTGAGTATATGAATTTGTTTCGAGTTCTCTGTATTTCATTAGCGACTATTATTGTACAGATGATATACTGGTCAGGCTGCACTGTTCCCTCACACTGTCGTTAGCACCCTGCATCTATAGACAAGAGTCATTTTCATACGACAAGTGTGCCTTTTGACGTGTTTGCGGCTGTGGCGCGGAAGAAAACTCAAGAGGGGAACGCCGTATTTACAACCAGTACTCTGTGTTTGTAGCTCACACTTCCGAAGAAACAGTTTGGTGCCGTAGGTGCGCTTGTGTTTGATGCAAAGTTTTGATTTCACTTACAAGGGAACCTCTCAGATTTAGTTATAAGTTGGCACAGTGGATAGGTCTTGAACAACTGAACACAGATCAATCGAGAAAACAGGAAGAAGTTGTGTGCAACTACGAAAAAATAAGCAAAATATACAAACTGAGTAGTCCATGCGCAAGATAGGCAATATCAAGGGTGATCGAAGCTCAGAAGCGCCGTGGTCCCGTGGTTAGCGTGAGCAGCTGCGTAACGAGAGGTTCTTGGTTCAAGTCTTCCCTCGAGTGAAAAGTTTAATTTTTTGTTTTCAGCTTTGTGACACACTCTTATGTTTTCATCACTTTTTTGGGAGTGTTTATCACATCCACAAGAAAACCGAAATCGGGTAAAGTAGAAGAATCTTTTTACCCATTCACCAAGTGTACAAGTTAGGTGGTCGACAACATATTCCTGTCATGTGACGCTCATGCCGTCACCAGTGTCGTATAGAATATATCAGACGCGTTTTCCTGTGGAGGAATCGGTTGACCTATGAACTTGCGATCAAACGTTTTCGGTTCCCATTGGAGAGGCACGTCCTTTCGTCTACTAATCGCACGGTTTACCGGTGCGGTCGCAAAACACAGACACTAAACTTATTACAGTGAACAGAGACGTCAATGAACGAACGGACAGATCATAACTTTGCGAAAATAACGGAATTAAATTTTCACTTTTTTTTTAAAAATTTTAAATCTCATTTTGTTCGTTATAGTTCGTTGCAATTGTTCGTGGCCGACGTCCCCTGACGCCCATTGAAGTTCGTTATTGATCCATTCAATCAGTTCTTTTTATTACAGAGGGCGGCTAACCCTCTGATCGAACACGCTGAGCTACCGTGCCGGCTCTCTGGAGGGAAGACTTGAACCAAGGACCTCTCATTCCGCAGCTGCTCACGCTAACTGCGGGACCACGGCGCTTCCGAGCTCCGATGACCCTTGATATTGCCTATCTTGCGCATGGACTACTCAGTTTGTATATTTTGCTAATTTTTTCGTAGTTGTACAGAACTTCTTCCTGTTTTCTCAATTTATCTGTGTTCAGTTTTTCAAGGCGTATCCAGTGTGCCAACTTACACTCCTGGAAATTGAAATAAGAACACCGTGAATTCATTGTCCCACGAAGGGGAAATTTTATTGACACATTCCTGGGGTCAGATACATCACATGATCACACTGACAGAACCACAGGCACATAGACACAGGCAACAGAGCATGCACAATGTCGGCACTAGTACAGTGTATATCCACCTTTCGCAGCAATGCAGGCTGCTATTCTCCCATGGAGACGATCGTAGAGATGCTGGATGTAGTCCTGTGGAACGGCTTGCCATGCCATTTCCACCTGTCGCCTCAGTTGGACCAGCGTTCGTGCTGGACGTGCAGCCCGCGTGAGACGACGCTTCATCCAGTCCCAAACATGCTCAATGGGGGACAGATCCGGAGATCTTGCTGGCCAGGGTAGTTGACTTACACCTTCTAGAGCACGTTGGGTGGCACGGGATACATGCGGACGTGCATTGTCCTGTTGGAACAGCAAGTTCCCTTGCCGGTCTAGGAATGGTAGAACGATGGGTTCGATGATGGTTTGGATGTACCGTGCACTATTCAGTGTCCCCTCGACGATCACCAGTGGTGTACGGCCAGTGTAGGAGATCGCTCCCCACACCATGATGCCGGGTGTTGGCCCTGTGTGCCTCGGTCGTATGCAGTCCTGATTGTGGCGCTCACCTGCACGGCGCCAAACATGCATACGACCATCATTGGCACCATGGCAGAAGCGACTCTCATCGGTGAAGACGACTAGAGATGGGCAAAACTGTTCTTTTCAGAGATTGGATCAGAACTGTTCACTCCCTGAAATGAATTAGCTCTTTTTCATGACTCACCACTCATTTACAATAGAAAATAAATAGAAGGCACATTGCCCTTTAAACTTGGTTTATTCCAGTACTATACCTGTATTTTGATCTTATTTGATCCTATCTTGAAGTAACACAGATAATGAGTAAGAATTTTGTATTGTTTATTGAAATTCCCACGATATGACAAAGTTTTTGATTATTGATTTATTTTGCACTATCGTGGTTTTTTGGGTGATCGGAAAATGTTGTAACTTGAGATTTACATTAACAATATATTTGGCTATAATGTATTAAAATTTCATTAACCTCATACAAATACATTGCAAGCCATATATTTTTAAAGTGAACGTTTCCTTCCGAAGACGCCTAAAATCGCAAAATCCGTACCAGAATAAAAAAAAAATATAAATTTGACTGTAAAACGAAAGTGCTGCATATAGCCTTACGCAGAATAAAACAAGGAAAATATTGGTGTATCACATTTTGCGATACGTTTATCGGTTCGCTCGTAATTAAAGCGTAAATTCGAGTGTCCATAATAGTCCTATAGTAAGAGGAGTCATCAGGAACCTAATCTAATCAGTTTAAACAAATAAAAATAAAATAAAATAATTGATGTATACATAACATAATAATGTAATATACATAGCGGTATTACTACGAAGAACAATATCCAGTAGAGACGGACTCCGATGCAGAGGCGCTGAGTCGAGTAGGTCGAGCCGCGAGCTGTATTACTGCGTGAGCTGAGACCGCAGAGACCAGCCGTGACACCTGAGTAGCTTTGCTCAACGCTCTGGCTAGAGTCGAGACGTTGGGGCGAGCGTTGAGCGGGCGAGTTCCGAGGGTGGGGGTAGCGGTGAACTCACCCGCTCCGAGACAAATAGTTCGTTCCCTTGCGAGCGGGTTTTTGCAAGTAGTTCCTATGTTATCCGCTAGGTGGCTCTCTGTCCTGTTGCTCGCATCAACTGCCCAGAGGGCAGGACGTGCGACTGAAACGATCGCCGACAGAGTGCGATGCGAAGTTAAGCTGCGCCAGGCACTGCACTCGGCAGACGACGCACAGAGACGGCACAGCATATGTGAAACACAAAATCCAATGGGGCACTGCACAATGCAGGCAGCCAAGGTAGAAGCAGGGCAGAGGCCGGCGCTGGCTGTGTTGTGCGGCGTGCACTGTGCTCTGACCAGCAGAGGCGCTGCTGATATGCTCCGTCTCTCTCTCTCTCTCTCTCTCTCTCTCTCTCTGCCGTGGGAAACGTTTGGAGCTACCGTTCTTTTTTTCTGAATCACTGATTGTTCACTCCTTTGAAAGATTGAACTCTATGAATTAGTTCAAGAGCGGATCCCCCATCTCTAAAGACGACACGTCTCCATTCGTCCCTCCATTCACGCCTGTCGCGACACCACTGGAGGCGGGCTGCACGATGTTGGGGCGTGAGCGGAAGACGGCCTAACGGTGTGCGGGACCGTAGCCCAGCTTCATGGAGACGGTTGCGAATGGTCCTCGCCGATACCCCAGGAGCAACAGTGTCCCTAATTTGCTGGGAAGTGGCGGTGCGGTCGCCTACGGCACTACGTAGGATCCTACGGTCTTGGCGTGCATCCGTGCGTCGCTGCGGTCCGGTCCCAGGTCGACGGGCACGTGCACCTTCCGCCGACCACTGGCGACAACATCGATGTACTGTGGAGACCTCACGCCCCACGTGTTGAGCAATTCGGCGGTACGTCCACCCGGCCTCCCGCATGCCCACTATACGCCCTCGCTCAAAGTCCGTCAACTGCACATACGGTTCACGTCCACACTGTCGCGGCATGCTACCAGTGTTAAAGACTGCGATGGAGCTCCGTATGCCACGGCAAACTGGATGACACTGACGGCGGCGGTGCACGAATGCTGCGCAGCTAGCGCCATTCGACGGCCAACACCGCGGTTCCTGGTGTGTCCGCTGTGCCGTGCGTGTGATCATTGCTTGTGCAGCCCTCTCGCAGTGTCCGGAGCACCGGTGTCAATGTGTTCTTTTTTCCATTTCCAGGAGTGTATATCTAAATCTGAGGGGGGTGCGATGGGGAGGTTCCCTTGTTAGGAGAACACGGCCAGTGACGTGCTGTCGCAGGTTACAAAGGAGCTCAATGATACGCAGGGTGCTGCAGAGAAGCGACAAAAATCCGTGTTAGCAGTGGGATTCGAACCCACGCCCTCACTCGAGGACCAGAAGGCTCAAGCTGCTTCTACAGCCAAGGCCGTTCCTTGAGTCTGGCGCCTTAGACTGCTTTTTTTTTAATTCTCATTTGTTCGTTTGCGTTCTGAAGTGTCGGCAGAAGTGCCAACACTGTTTTGTTTGAGGAGACCGAAATGCACGCTATAAGCTCACGCAGGCTGGCGTGAGTTCTGACACAGGATACGTAATGAATGCTATAAAGAAAAGGACGTAGGTTCTGGAATACTTAACTTTAATCCACATTTGTAGAACATCGCTCTTGATGATACATTAATAGAATCGCAATATCTATACTGGTAATGGCGCCTTGCTAGGTCGTAGCAAACGACGTAGCTGAAGGCTATGCTAACTATCGTCTCGGCAAATGAGAGCGTAATTCTCAGTGAACCATGGCTAGCAACGTCGGCTGTACAACTGGGGCGAGTGCTAGTACGTCTCTCTAGACCTGCCGTGTGGTGGCGCTCGGTCTGCAATTACTGACAGTGGCGACACGCGGGTCCGTCGTATACTAGCGGACCGCGGCCGATTTAAAAGCTACCGCCTAGCAAGTGTGGTGTCCGGCGTTGACACCACACGTTCGTTGTATGTGCTCAGGGTGGACATCGCACGACACCCGTTCCAGTTCGTCGTTGATCCATTAACTCAGTTTTTTAATACAGAGGGCAGCTAACCCTCTGCCCGAACACGCTGAGCTACCGTGCCGGCTGAGACCGCTCGGCCATCCTGGCACTTGAGTTGCTGCTCCTCGTTTGTTCTATTTACAGTACTTACAGTTGATGTAGTTGTCGCATCCATGCTGCCACAGTATGCAGCCATGAGTTCTGCACCCGTTAGCCGGGCGCCATTATTATTAACTCCAGCACTGCACGTTTTAACCTACAATGTGGAACTATTTGAGTACTGTCGCTCAATAATTATCTTAATTATTAGTACCTTAAATATATGTTAATGGCTAATACGGAAAGCTATATGCACTGCACAGTCCGAGTCAGTTTCTCTTAGGTTACTGTCCTTCACTTGCCATACTATATTTTCTCCATCACTTCCCACATACTTTTTAGGCGAGGATATAACAGTAAGGCAAAACAAGAGACCACAAAATGTAATAGGAATATAATCCTGTGGCCCTAAAATGTTGTGTTAGATACTGGGAACTAAGTGAGGTTCTTGCCTGGAAATTCAGCTTTTTTCATCTCCTACAAACAGGTTGTAGCTTTTAGATAATAATTAAGGTAACCTAAAATTATATTTTCAAAACTGAAACTAAATTTATTTAAGAAAAATTAATGAAATAATTTCTGGATAATTGTTATTCGTAGAAATTGATGATACTCTAAACCACATCAGTTTTGGACTAGATTTCTATATGACTACAGCATGATTCAAATGTCATTTATACGACATGTTTCCCTCAACTCCATAAAAATATAAAAAATAACTTTTTTCTTAGTGATCGTATTGTTATTTGTAAACGACACTAAATGTGAAGAAATGCTAAGTTGTGGAGTTCTTCAGTCGCAGAAGCAGGTATCCATGTCATGGCACGATGGATTAATAATGCTTGGAAGTATTTGAGACCTGCCATGCCACTTTGAGGTTTTCCGCTAAACTGTTTCAGGAAATAACGGAATGAGTCATTTGAAAAGGACACTGCTGATTCCTTGATTCCTCCGCCAGTCCGAGTTTGTGTTCCGTATTTAGTCACCTTGTTGTCACGGATCTTCCTTCTTTCGTTATTTGAAAATTGCGGTTCACCGGAGCGCGAAAATTAACGAAGCGTTTTTGCGACCTTATCCGTGTTGAGATCCTGCTCCTGTGACACAACTCCCAGACAGCGGCAAACACGAATCAAGCGTATCAGCTGCTGACGCTTCGCATCAGGCATCGCCAGCGTGAGTCTTTGACAGTTAGTTACACAGCGTGAGTTCATGCTACATGATTTTGACTCATTCTGAACAGCTGTTGACAGCGATGAGGAGGCGAGCAGACCCGTGGACTTCAGGTCCATTTACATTTTACAGTTTAGGGAATCTGATGCTGTAATATACAGAGAAGTTGCAGCATTAGAAAATTGTAGCGAAATGCAGGAAGATCTGCAGCGGATAGGCATTTGGTGCAGGGAGTGGCAACTGACCCTTAACATAGACAAATGTAATGTATTGCGAATACATAGAAAGAAGGATCCTTTATTGTATGATTATATGATAGCGGAACAAACACTGGTAGCAGTTACTTCTGTAAAATATCTGGGAGTATGCGTGCGGAACGATTTGGAGTGGAATGATCATATAAAATTAATTGTTGGTAAGGCGGGTACCGGGTTGAGATTCATTGGGAGAGTCTTTAGAAAATGTAGTCCATCAACAAAGGAGGTGGCTTACAAAACACTCGTTCGACCTATACTTGAGTATTGCTCATCAGTGTGGGATCCGTACCAGATCGGGTTGACGCAGGAGATAGAGAAGATCCAAAGAAGAGCGGCGCGTTTCGTCACAGGATTATTTGGTAACCGTGATAGCGTTACGGAGATGTTTAACAAACTCAAGTGGCAGACTCTGCAAGAGAGGCGCTCTGCATCGCGGTGTAGCTTGCTCGCCAGGTTTCGAGAGGGTGCGTTTCTGGATAAGGTATCGAATATATTGCTTCCCCCTACTTATACCTCCCGAGGAGATCACGAATGTAAAATTAGAGCGCGCACGGAGGCTTTCAGACAGTCGTTTTTCCCGTGAACCATACGCGACTGGCACGTAAAGTGCCCTCCGCCATACACCGTTGGGTGGCTTGCGGAGCATAAATGTAGATGTAGATGTAGATGTAGAATCATATAGATCTCATAACTAAATTTTCCCAGAGACATTTAAGTCTCACCTTTATCTAGGATGTTTAGGGAATGATCAAAAACACCATCTTGACATCGTTCTATCGACGTTCCTGTTACATTGCTATGTTATTCACACGTAGAGGCGTACTATGTATGATCCGTGTGCTCACTGAGAAACGGGAATGAATCTTTCATCATACAACGGGGGTGTGCTGTTCTGAAACTTTCTGGCGGATTAAAACTGTGTGCCTGACTGAGACATGAAGCCGGACCTTGCCTTTCAAAAGTATCTACATCTACATCTACATCCATACTCCGCAAGCCACCTGACGGTGTGTGGCTGAGGGTACCCTGAGTACCTCTATCGGTTCTCCCTTCTATTCCAGTCTCGTATTGTTCGTGGAAAGAAGGATTGTCGGTATGCTTCTGTGTGGGCTCTAATCTCTCTGATTTTATCCTCATGGTCTCTTCGCGAGATATACGTAGGAGGGAACAACATACTGCTTGACTCCTCGGTGAAGGTATGTTCTCGAAACTTCAACAAAAGCCCGTAACAACCTACTGAGCGGCTCTATTGCAGAGTCTTCCACTGGAGTTTATCTATCATCTCCGTAACGCTTTCGCGATTACTAAATGATCCTGTAACGAAGCGCGCTGCTCTCCGTTGAATCTTCTCTATCTCTTCTATCAAGCCTATCTGGTACGAATCCCACACCGGTGAGCAGTGTTCAAGCAGTGGGCGAACAAGTGTACTGTAACCTACTTCCTTTGTTTTCGGATTGCATTTCCTTAGGATTCTTCCAATGAATCTCAGTCTGGCATCTGCTTTGGTTCAAATGGCTCTAAGCACTATAGGACTTAGCATCTGAGTTCATCAGTCCTCCAGACTTAGAACTACTTAAACCTAACTGACCTATGGACATCACACACATCCATGACCGAGGCAGGATTCGAACCTGCGACCGTAGCAGCAGCGCGGTTCCGGACTGAAGCGCCTAGAACCGCTCGGTCACAACGGCCGGCGTACATCTGCTTTACCGACGATTAATTTTATATGGGCATTCCATTTTCAATCACTCCTAATGCCTACTCCCAGATAATTTACGGAATTAACTGCTTCCAGTTGTTGACCTGGAATATTGTAGCTAAATGATAAAGGATGTTTCTTTCTATGTAGTCGCAGCACATTACACTTGTCTACATTGAGATTCAATTGCCATTCCCTGCACGATGCGTCAATTCGTTGCAGATCCTCCTACATTTCAGCACAATTTTCCATTGTTACAACCTCTCGATATACTACAGCATCATCCGCAAAAAGACTCAGTGAACTTCCGATGTTATCCACAAGGTCATTTACGTATATTGTGAATAGCAACGGTCCTACGACACTCCCCTGCGGCACTCCTGAAATCACTCTTACTTCGGAAGACTTCTCTCCGTTGAGAATGACATTGAAACGTCCCCTTAGAACAAATTTATACATGACTGTGCTTAAACTGACACACAATATTTTTAGCGCAACGCGATCTGACTTTCAGAAATCCCTACAAAAGAATGGCCCTGACTAACATTAACCTATACGTTTCACAAATCACTTACCTCACCAAAAATCTTCGTTACTCGAACTACTGCAATACAGCGAGCGCCACTACTGCCAGCTAAATAAAAGATTCAAACTACGGAAGGCACTAACTACTGATAGGCATAGTTAGCAAAATGAAAGATTTTGATAGAGAACAAACAATGTATTTACCTTAATAGTCATAATATATATAGCAGTTCATGACATCCATTCTGTACTCAAAAATCCGTCATCTCATTTCCCACATCCACCACTGCTGGCGGCTCACCTCCAACTGCGCAACGCTACGCGCTGTTCACATCCAGCTGCCCAACACTACAATGGCAGACAACAATGCAAACTAGCACACAGAGCGCTACGTAACGTTGCCAATAAGAAAACATAAACAGCCTACTTACAACATGACAAGTAGATGATTAAACATCAGGAACAGCTTGCAGTACGCTCTTAGTGTCATTTACACTGAGGTGGTAAAAGTCATGACACAGCTAAATGCACATATACAAATGGCGGTAGAATCGTGTACAGAGCGTATAAAACGGCAGTGCATCGGCGAAGCTGCCGTTTGTACTCAGGTCGCTTTGATTTGATTGCAGGCCGCAGATGATTCTTTAGGAGATCTGTTGATGATGCACTGGTGACAGTGGTCCCTCTAGGCATGTAATGCTCCAAAATGACGCCTTTTTCGTCCCAAAAGAGAGTCAGCATAACCTTCCCTGCTGATGGTTCTGTTCGAAACTTCTGTGGTTTTGGTGATGAGGAATGGCGCCATTCCTTGCTCGCTCTCTTCGTTTCCGGATGGTGGAAGTGAACCCAGGTTTCATCCCTAGTAACGATTCTTGCAAGGAAGCCATCACCTTCTCGTTCAAAGCGCCGAAGACGTTCTTCACAAGCATCAACACGTCGTTCTCTCATTTCAAGAGTCAGCTGCCGTGGCACTCATCTTGCAGACACTTTGTGAAACTGGAGCACATCATGCACAATGTGGTATGCTGACCCATGACTAATCTGTAAACATCCTGCAATGTCATTCAGTATCACTCGGCGGTTTTCCTTCACTATGCCTTCAATTGCTGCAGTGTTCTGTGGAGTCACAACTCGTTGTGCCTGACCTGGACGAGGAGCATCTTCAACTGAAGTCACACCATTTGCGATCTTCCTACTGCATTCGTCGACCTGCTGCTGTGACAAACATGCATCACCGTACTGAACCTTCATTCGTCGATGAATTTCAATAGGTCTCACTGTTGTGTCTAGACAAGACAGTCTAGACACAGGGCGAGGAAGCCGAAAGGGCACGCGCTTAATTCACGCAGGCGTGCTTAGGTCTGAAACAGGATACGTAATGAATGCTATAAAGAAAAGTACGTAGCTTCTTTAATACTTAACTTTAATTCATCCTTGTGGTACATCGCTCTTGACGATACAAATGAGACTCTTTAAATACAAGCACTGTAAGGCTAATGGCGCCTTGCTAGGTCGTAGCCATGGACTTAGCTGAAGGCTATTCTAACTCTCGGCAAATGAGAGAAAGGCTTCGTCAGTGTAGTCGCTAGCAAAGTCGTCGTACAACTGGGGCGAGTGCTAGTCAGTCTCTCTAGACCTGCCGTGTGGTGGCGCTCGGTCTGCAATTACTGACAGTGGCGACACGCGGGTCCGACATGTACTAATGGACCGCGGCCGATTTAAAGCTACCACCTAGCAAGTGTGGTGTCTGGCGGTGACACCACACTCACACCTTCACTACCCAAAACCCGAATAACAGAAAGCTGGCCTTCCCTGGTGCAAGTCGCAAGCGGGGCGGCCATCTTTATACTGATACTGCGACAGTATGTGTGCATCTGCACTATGCTGCCACCTACAGGCCTTTCTGCATGCTTTTTGTAGCACGCTTACTAACTTACAGGAGAACGGCGCGAAATTTCGATTTGTTATTACAAATTTAAGGTTTTCATTTGACTCGCCCTCGTAATTTCAGCTTAATTCCAAAATACCTTTTAGATAGAAGAACAGAGTACACATATGCAACAACATCCAATCCACTAGAGAGAGCGAATAACGCTTCAAGTGGTTTGTTGAGTGAACAGAGAAGATGGTGTAATGAATTTCATAAGGTTCTGAGCAACAATTTAATTTAAAAAAAGGCGCAAGAAATGTTTTTCGGCAACGAAATTTGCCACCATCTGCTGAGGAATGATTGAATGGTCCAGGTAGGGATGTGGTACAGAGAAGTGAGCTGTAAGTCCTCGTGCAAGCACTGCTTCCCCCAAGTCCTCACAGTTCATTGTCTGTATTATGGTATCAGTTGGCCGTCAGAATGGTTTTTGAAGTATCGAATGATGGCCACAAGCGTATTTGGCCCAATACAGTTTGTCACTTTTCCTCCATGGCAAAGGACCCTCCCGTAGAACAGCCCTCCGTTTTTCAGCAGACACCTGGAGATGATAGCATGTCCAGTTGTGACAATCTTCTCACAGAAGCAACGATTCAACTAGGTAGAACAGGCGAGAAGAATTTAAATATTCATCGAGAAAAATTTTCATAAAAAAATGAAAATCATGCGCTTAACAACCCACTACTCTGTCATAATCAAAACTGTGCTCTCTCTCTCTTCTTCTGTCTCCCTTTCACTTTCTATATCTCAGCTCCTCCCTCCCTCATCTCTCTCTACCTCCCCCCCCCTCTCTCACTCTATCACACACACACACACACACACACACACACACACACAAACATAGTACCAGTTTAATGAAAAATAATAATTAAAATATTGTGTGAATTTGCCACTCTTGGCCACATTATTTAAATTTTCTTCGCACTTATTAGTTTCTAATAAGCCATCTTTGCTTTCTTCTGTGTAAATAAAGTGTACCTGTTTTGTATGTGACGAAAGCACAACAAGAAAAGAAGCCTGTGATCACTGGAGGTATTTACATCAATGCTCGTATTTCTAGTCAGAGACTTCCACAAAACATTGAGCCTAGTACTAAAGTAATGTCGTGTTTTTTGCCTTCTGCCGTCAGACTTTGCCATAGGTCAACATAAGTATGCTTACCATACGGCAGGGATTAGCCCAGACAGTCTTGGTTTTTTTAGTGTCCGGGGTTGCCAAAATGTCCTGGGTTTGAGAATGTTCTAACTGTCGAGGATTTTTTGTTTTAATTGTTGACCTAGGTGTTCGATATCAACGTCGTTAAACATTCCCTCACAGCCATGTCTTTCTCGTTTAGCAATGGGTAAGGGAAAGAGTGTTTTCAATGTAAACCCGCAACGGCTTTACTAATTTTTCCAACTTTGTAATGACAGTAAATATGACCGTGCTTATTAAACGCTGTGTACTGGAGGATTTTCTGTTGCACGTAAAGAAAACGGTGATATTAGTGACCATGTACAAAGAAAAACGAAACATAGGAGTGCTATTAATTGTACTGCTTCACTAAACGTAAGAGATTTTCTTAAAGCAAAAGATGGGACTTCTGTTCCGGAGTCTTTTGCTACGGAGGCTACATTTTCGTACCACATTGCCAGACACGTCTCAGTTTCAAAACATCAGTCTGCACATCTACACTGGTTAAACAGTTATACTACGGAAAACTTTCATCTGCTAGAACCAAAAGCGAAGCAGTGACTTGTTAACCTTATTTCGGCATTTACATTTGCTAATGTGTTGCGTTCTTTGGAAAACATTAATTATCTAACCGTAACGTTGGACAGCCCATGGAGGTAAAAAACGGAAGGGAGTTGTCATTAGGCCACAAACGTGAAGCCGACAGCCGTCATCTTACATAGATCAGAAAAGTAGGTTTACCGCATTGATACCTCCATGGTTCACCGCGGTGATACTTGCCCGTGATGTCGCTCTGACGTGCCTATGGCCAGATTCGACCGTTACGGATATCGATCGACTTTTGTAGTCGTATCGCAAATAGCATCTGGTGCTTTGTGTGAAGCCGGAGTCGTTTCATCAAATATGCCAGCTTGCGTCGTTTACTTACTAATCACATTTCATTCGTAAGTGGAGCCGTTCAAGCAATATTTTCTTTTGTATACATGAAATAATTGCTGCGCTGTTTACTTTTATTCTGTCCTGTGTTTTTCGTTGCCTTCCAAACCGCAAACGCTCCGGCATCCGAGCCATACTGTATCAACGGTGTCGTCCCCGCAAAACACACGGCTGTGTGACCGCGCTGATTGTTGGTGCAGCACTTCATGACTACACTTGGCCACTGTTTCTATGTTTCGATACAGTGTATCGATACATGCAACTGTTTCAGTGTTTCGGAACGGCTGTGGTTCACTGTTTCAAAACAGTGGTGTTTCATTCCGCCCCTGTCTCGGATTCGATCTCGAGCGAGACACAGAAACTGTATCGTTGTTTCAAAATAAGGCTGTTTCAGTCCACCTGTGCTTGGAATGGACTAATTGTATCGAAACAGTGATGTTTCATTCCGCTCTGTGTCGGACGAGATTCGGGCTCGGCACAGGTACTGAAACACAACATACCACTTCATGAAACACTTTCAAAGAGTGTCGAAATCTTTTTGACAGGCAATAGCATGAAGCTCAAGATATCCGAAAATAAATCTTCGTTTCTAGCTGACTGTCCTATTCCGAAATGGCGTAACATCTGCTTTATAAACACTAACCAAACAATAAAACAACGCATACTATTCACATTCAAAATAATAAATACGTGAAAATCATTCAAATAAATTACACTTTTTTTATAACACACGCTTCTCTGTTCATGTACAGTAATCATATTAAGAAACGCAATTAACCCTACTACATTTTGAATAAAAAAAAAAGACGTAGAGTGACAGTTATTAGACACATACATAAATTTGATGTAGGTATAATTGCAATAAATCTGTCTGACATATCACTTATAGTGTAATGGTGAACGGGAAGTGCTGGGGAGCATGGAGAATTTATAGTAATGGTTCGAAACACCTTGAAAGACAAAATTTTTTTCTGTTGTATACCTATTATCCACAATGATTCCCTTTGTGTGCATGGAAATTAGCAGGATGGGTATATTACCCATACTAACGGAATGTGGGAATCCCAGAAGAATATCCGTAGTTTCTGCAGTTTGCTCCCATCTCCAGTTCCGTTCGTGGTGGTTCTTCTGTCTTCAGCTATGGCTGTCCTCAGCCAATTGAAAAGTATGAAAGTCACACTACACGAAAGCAGTGCATTTGCTGCAGGAAATACGAAACTGCCAATACGCCCAAGTGATAGTTTCATACTTTCTGCGATATGATTAGCGCTCTCGCACCTCATTTGTGTTTATATGGATATACTTATACAGTAGACGTTCAAGATGATAAAATGTGTAGGTTTATTAGATTACAAAACACAAACTGTTTCACTGTTTCGAAACAGCGTATCGAAACATTACATTGTACTGTTTCATTTGTTTCGAAACGGTTAAGTGTTTCAGTTTGCCCATCTCTATTCATGACCTAAATTCCTCCCGCCGGCAATTATTCATTGCTCTTATTTCCTCCCTCTTTAAAAAAAAAAGATTGTGGCTAGAACAGCCGAGGACAGTGGTCATGTGTGTGTTAGTTTTGTGTGTATGGTTATATAAGTGAGTGTGTGTGTGTGGTTTGTTTCTTTTCTGAAAAAGGCTTTGGCCGAAAACTTGTATGAACGCTCTTCTCGTTTTGTCTGCTTGCTGCTCGGTGTATGAAGAACAACTTATCTTCTTCACAGTGTACTTATTCCCTCATAAAGTTTGTTGTAAATAATCCACCTTACTTCAGCAGCAACAATGATGTACATAATTACAATACCAGAATTTAAAAAATGACATTCATTATGCCACATTGAAGCTGTCAGTAGCACAAACAGGGGTCCACACTATTGCAACGGAAAGTTTTGATCGCTTACCCTGCGATATAAAATGCCTCACAGGCAGCAAGATAAAATTTGATATTAAACTGAACTTGTTTCTCTTTGACAACGCCGCCTATTCCATAGAAGGCTGTTATTGTAATTTGTGACGGATAGGATTATGTGATGTACAGGAATTACTGACTAACATATGTCTTTAATAAAGAAAAAATAATAAAGTATCAGCACAGAGGCATATTTGCAAAAAAATTAATGCTAATATTTGAGTCGCCACATCATTACGATTTATCGTGCAAATCATAGATGGAACATGAAACCAAGTAATTAACTAATTATTGATATATCACTAAGCAGGTATAGACTTATATAGTTTGAAAACCTCGAAAGTAAAATGAAGCAGATGATCAAAGTAGACATACATTCCAAATGTGATATGTTTGTTCCTAAAAAAACTGACAGAATTCCTGGCGAGAATTATTTGGGAAAAGAAGCAAGTAGGCTGTTATTGGAAAGGTAGACTGATATGTTACATACGGGTGTAGGCGTTTGAGACTATTTCCTTAGTCACATTTACAGTATTGCACAGAGCTGGAACTTGTTTAAAAATCATATCGGTTTTTTTTTTTTACCCTGCAAATTGCTATTATTGGTCACACAGTGAATGAGACATCGTAGGCAAGATTTCAAAGTAAGAAGATGAA
Organism: Schistocerca cancellata; assembly: GCF_023864275.1. NCBI lineage: Eukaryota > Metazoa > Arthropoda > Insecta > Orthoptera > Acrididae > Schistocerca > Schistocerca cancellata. The sequence continues at coordinate 46,228,002 of NC_064628.1, read as the reverse complement.
TAAACTACATGTGAAACATGCGTTGACAATCTAATGAAACAAGAACTGTATTCTGCATGCATTCTCTTATGCGGTTCCGTTCCTCACACTATTTCAATAATAATCGTTCACTTTGTTGACATGCACAAGATAACGATAGCATGCCTTGCTTCTTTCCTCACTGCACACGTTTATGGGCTAGCAAAGAACACGAAGGTAAGTTTTTGGGAACGTGAATGTTAAAACTGTTACGCACACGAGTTCAAAGCTGAAAATGTGACGGAAAAAAGTGCGCTAGTAAGCAAACAAGCATTGGTATCGGTGATCCTGCTTTATTTTCTATCGATACAAATAACGTAAATGTGAAATTAAATGGGTTACGAAAGAATGCTTCTCACGTGACCTACTTCTGTTCTTGTTTCTTAAAAATATATCAACAAAAAACAAGTTACATTAACGTGTCCAAATGTGTTGTATTACTTAAGCAAATACGCATTCATTAACAGAAAAACGTTCGAAATTGCATACCTGACACTATGTTGTTCACGCAAGCGCTGTCATTTTTAGTACTTATAACAGCTGTTGAGTACACACGACAGAAATAATGAATAAGAAGCAGTCGTCAACAGTTGTCTTGTAATGTTTTGGGCTATTTAAGATGGCGGTAGGTCCCGGCCACTCTGGCCTCAAAACACGTTTAGCGAAGTCTATAGCGCCATCCCCCTTCTTTTTTTACCTCCATGGGATAACCCAAACAGAAGTGAAGTAGTACTTTATCTGATCGTCGTAAGATGTTTCAGTCTATAGGAGGGAAGAGAAACTAAACTTTTAAATTTCCATGAAGTTTCAAGTGAGAATTGCATGATCCCCTCGCTTCTAAACTGATACTGTTGTTACTCAGCTTAGCCGCGAGTCCGTAGAGGGTGGTATATGTGACGTACAGTATAACTGGCCAGCATTTCCACCCGCAATTTGCGAGTGTTAAGTCGGACCTTCCTTGATCCGCCTTGGTGGGTCGTGTCGTCGGATTTTCTCCTACCTGTGCGCGGTGCAGCTCTCGTAAATGTCGTCCCGTGCACATTCTTCATTGGAGCATTGGCTGTTTCTGTCGATGGAAGCTAATTACCTGAAATTGCTGTCGATCAACTTTGGCATATCTATTTACTCGAAATTAACGTTCAGAATGCCGTAATATAACTTTCATTCCTATTAGATCAATAATAAAACACTCATGCCACAAACTACTCGTAACCGAGAGCGTGGCTACCATCGAACAAGCCAGGAAGAGATCTTAACGCCGACTTCCAACTTTGGCGCGCAGTCCGTATCTCTTACTAGTTTCGTCACAGTTCGTGGATTTCCGATCAAGTTCGTACTTACTAAGATATGCATTTGTTACTCAACGGGTATGAATTTTAACGAGGCAAAATTATGATAAATAGTTTTTACATCCAGAGGCTCCTCCTAGTATTCATGTTGTCATAAATTACTTTAATTATTAAATATAAATAAACAAAATCGGTGACTTTGGCGCCAAGATGGCGGTACTTCCCGTCATGTACATTTCCCAGGCTGACACTTGTTGCTACGGTCCAGCGCCGAGCCCCACCCCTCTACGCGCGACATATGGTCGCTTCGTCACCTGGCCAGCCAGTGTGGGAAATGCTCTCCGACTCATGGCCGGCTAAGGACTACAGCATTTCCTAACTGTCGTGAATACATCAATAACAGACAATAATTTATTAAAACTGGTAAAAAATGTCTTCCTCACGTAAGAGGCACCTTACACACTGCTCAGATTTTGACTCAATATGTTTTGCAGTGCGTGAAGACAAGTTGGTGTTTTATACTGCTGATAACACTAACAGTAATTTTGGTCGTGTGAAAAGAAAGGGACATGAAAATATTTTTAGAAAAGTTCAACGAGATTTAGATAGATTTCTTATAGGAACTGGTTGTTCAGCACACGCTGTACGCAAACCATTTCTGAAAAATTTACTTGGATCCATCACGAACTCGGGACAGTGGGTGATCAAACAGTATGTAGAGGAAATACCAAACAACAACCGTTCTTCTATAAGTTCTAATAGATTCGGCACTTCACAGGTGCCAACCTCAGACCCTTGTGCATCAGAACATCAACAAGTATACAATGCAGTGTATGTCTGGTGTATAACACAAAGTAATAATACAGATACAGGGCAAGACCGGCAAAGTTCGTTGCTCTACACAAAATGTAACATAAAGGGAAATAAAGAGTTAAATTTGCAACAAACCACACTGCACCAGAACATTTTCACATGCTGGTTGGCATCAATAAACAAACACATTACTCATACAAGACATCCAATAGTAACCACAGGAAAAATATGTGATGTAACCAGTCAAACGTATGAAATAACCAAAAATGAAAACACAGCTAGTATAGAGGTGCATTTTTTAATACAGAATGTAAGACGCATTCAAGTCACATGGCTAAAACCAATCCTAATTGTACAAAGAAAACCACCCACCTTCATATAAAAAAATTCACCCCTCTACTACTATGTGTTCTGATTTACGATCATTTCATGCATTTGACTGGTTATGTCACACCTCATATTTTTTCTCGTAGTTTCTATTAGATGTCTTTTATGTGTAATGTGTTAGTTTATTCATGTCAGAAAGCATGTGAACATGTTCTGTTGTAGTGTGGTTTGTTGCAAGTTGTTGCTGTTGTGGTGTTCAGTCCAGAGACTGGTTTGATGCAGCTCTCCATGCTACTCTATCCCGTGCAAGCTTCTTCATCTCCCATTACTTACTGCAACCTACATCCTTCTGAATCTGCTTACTGTATTCATTTCATGGTCTCCCTCTATAATTTTTACCCTCCACGCTGCCCTCCAATGCTAAATTTGTGATCCCCTGATGCCTCAGAACATGTCCTACAAACCGGTCCCTTCTTATTGTCAAGTTGTGCCACAAACTCCTCTTCTCCCCAATTCTGTTCAATATCTCCTCGTTAGTTATGTGATCTACCCATATAATCTTCAGCATTCTTCTGTAACACCACATTTCGAAAGCATCTATTCTCTTCTTGTCTAAACTATTTATCGTCCATGTTTCACTTTCATACATGGCTACACTCCATACAAATACATTCAGAAACGACTTCCTGACACTTAAATCTGTACTCGATGTTAACAAATTTCCCTTCTTCAGAAAAGCTTTCCTTGCCATTGCCAGTCTACATTTTATATCCTCTCTACTTCGACCATCATCAGTTATTTTGCTCCCCAAATAGCAATACTCATTTTCTACTTTAAGCGTCTCATTTCCTAATCTAATTTCCTCAGCATGACCCGATTTAATTCGACTACATTCCATTATACTCGTTTTGCTTTTGTTGATGTTCATCTTATATCCTCCTTTCAAGGCACTGTCCATTCCGCTCAACTGCTCTTCCAGGTCCTTTGCTGTCTCTGACAGAATTACAATGTCATCTGCGAACCTAAAAGTTTCCATTTACTCTCCACGGACTTTAATTCCTACTTCGAATTTATCTTTTGTTTCCTTTACTGCTTGCTCAATATACAGATTGAATAACATCGGGGATAGGCTGCAACCCTGTCTCACTCCCTTCCCAACCATTGCTTCCCTTTCATGCGCCTCGACTCTTATAACTGCCTTCTGGTTTTTGTACGAATTGTAAATAGCCTTTCGCTCAATGTATTTTACCCCTGCCACCTTCAGAATTTGAAAGACAGTATTCCAGTCAACATTGTCAAAAGCTTTCTCTAATCTACAAATGCTAGAAACGTAGGTTTACCTTTCCTTAATCTATTTTCTAAGATAAGTCGTAGAGTTAGTATTGCCTCACGTGTTGCAATATTTCTACGGAATCCAAACTGATCTTCCCCGAGGTCGGCTTCTACCAGTTTTTCCATTCGTCTGTAAAGAATTCGTGTTAGTATTTTGCTGCTGTGACTTATTAAACTGATAGTTCGGTAATTTTCACATCTGCCAACACTTGCTTTCTTTGGGATTGGAATTATTATATTTTTCTTTAAGTCTGAGGGTAGTTCGCCTGTCTCATACCAGATGGCACTCTTTATTTTCACATCTGTCAACACCTGCTTTCTTTGGGTTTGGAATTATTATATTTTTCTTTAAGTCTGAGGGTATTTCGCCTGTCTTATTTTCCTTTCTGTTAGATTTTTTATCGTGTAGAGGCCTCTGCCGGTCTTGCATTGTATCTGTATAGTTGACTTGTGTTATAAAGCAGACTACATTGTATACTTAATGCAATTTTGTTGTATAATGACACGATGGAGACCGTGGCTGTTGTTTGAGGACAAATGTTGATGGTGTTAGGACAGCAACCAGCCACAAATTTACTTTCAGTTCCTTTATTCAAAGGGTACCGCATTCTCAGACGGTTTACACGCTTTCTTTATGACATGTGGTGTATTTTTCACGACAATTAATCTATGAAAAACACACCACATGTCGTAAAGAAAGCGTGTAAGCCGTCTGAGGATGAATCACAACGATTCGAAACCGGTAACGGTACCCTTTGAATAAAGGAACTGAAAGTAAATTTGTAGCTGGTTGCTGTCCTAACACCATCAACATTGTATACTTGTTGATGCTCTAAAATCTCATGTATAGGGGCCTGAGAATTGCACCAGTGAAGTGCTAATATCGCTTTAACGTGCCAGTACGCGCAGTTGAAATCTTCATTCCTCAGTTGCTTACATCCAACTGAAATATACTCTTTTCTTCTAGGCCAGTATAGATTCTGCAGACTATGTTCATTGTATTTATAGATTTACAGGAAGCTTTTGATCATATAGCCTGGAAAACTCTCCGTAATTGTGGAGGTAGCAGGGATGAAATACGTGATCCGAAAGGTTGTTCCCAACTTGTACAGAAACCAGGCTGCAGCTGCGACTGCCAACGCTGCAGAGAGAAGTTCGCGAGTGGTTAGCACTGCGCTCTGTACGCAGTAGAGTTGTGGCGATTCATTTGAACGACTCTAAATAAACAATCGTAAGAATCGAATCGTGATCAGGACGAATCGTCGTTCAAAAGAATCGTAAGAACGGTTTCGTGTTTCCGAGTCGTGACGATTCCAAATTCCAACGATTCATCGATTCTTAGTAGCTATGCTTCGAAGGCAACTTCCGAATCATGCCGAGTCGTGCCGAATAATTACGACCGCCAGATGGCAGTCAATTGGAGGATGCGTGTGAACAAATGAAGCAATTTTGCACCACCTTTCGCACAAATCGACTCCTCTTTCCTGGCATACTGAAATAAAACAATAGACGCAATCAAATCAAACGTGATCTTTTATCGATTAAGGCATTACACGTATAAATCGAGAATCACACATGTAACGTTATATACATGTTTACTAATAAATAAACTATTTCTGGCATATCTTATCATGACCTTCGACCATAGATACTAGTAGACTGGCCTTGCTGTGCAGAAGCTATAGGGCTGGTGTGGCTCCAACATAAACCACGTGACTGTTGGCAAAACGTGGCGGGATTTCAAATGAGCGGTCTGCCATCCTGTGTTTGTATCGTATTTTACCCACATTTCTCAATTGACTGCCAAACGCTTCCAACAAAAATTACTTTTTTATTTGCGAAAAATTATGTCAGAACTACATTTGACCTGGATTTGTTCACAGTACCACTTATAAAATCTAAAAAATATATCGAAGACCCCTCTGGTGGGCAGTGGGACTAAATTACTATAAACTATCAGTTAAAGTAAAATGTCGTTAAAATTCTTTTAAACAGTAAGAGTGGGCTCGTGTCAAAACTTTAAATATTGGATTCGCCGCGTTTTGAGCTCTAGTCACTTATAAAAGAAAATGGGATATGGGAATTATGTCAACTATAGGTCCCAAAATTGTCGACTTTAGCAGCAGGTCCATTTTAGAGTATCAATTTTAGGTGCACTTCAAAGGTTCAGTTCCCACTATTTTTACATAAGTTTAAACTACCAGTTTAAAAAAAAGATATTTTAGATGAAAGGTGAGACTTCGAAGTTTTTCCGTTTCAGGGCCTGTATCCAAAGTTGCCTTCGGTTTTTTTCATCCTTAGGGAACCTATGAGTAGGAATGAGAAACAGTTATACTTACTTCTGTAACCGAATCATCACAGATACTTTCCAAAATGTAATACGAGTCTGACTTTACAGGCACCACTTTCAACACTTTAATTTACGTGATACTCTATTTCAAGTGTAAAAAACATATAAAAGTCATTTCAGCAGATTTCAATAAACGCATCTGCTCTATCATAGAAACACTTACACGTGAAATGTAATGCCATTTCCCCTGACAAAACGCTGAGTACAGCCATAAGCGCAACACGAAACAACCATGTTTTGCCAACATTCACGTGACTTCAGCCCAGAGATGTTGGAGCCACGAAAATGACGTCAGGGCCAGTCTATTACATTTATGGTCGAAGATCATGACACAGTTCGATTCTAACCCCATTGAAAATTTCAGACATGTCCTGCGATCTGTGAGTAAGGTGTAGAGCTTTTTGCATTCCGTAAGAATCGTGCCATCGCAGACTAAAACGAATCGTGAAAGAATCGTGAACGAAACGTAGGAATGGATTAGCAATGTGAGATTGAATCGTAGGAATCGAATCGGGAAAAAGAATCGTGTTGCGCAACTCTCGGTAAACAGCAGGCACAGGAAAGGCGTCATCGCTGGCAGCGAGCGACTGCTCACGCTGACGGTGTGCGGTTAGCGTCTGTGGTGAGCACTTCCCGGTATTATCGCCGCGGCAGTAAACAGATAACGGCCTGTGCTGAGGCTGCGCGTTCAAATGCGCAGCGCTAGCGCGTCAGTTGGAGCGCGGCCAGCGACAACAGACCAACTCACGCGGACGCACAGCTAAGCTAGCTGCTCCTGCTACTGCCGCCATGTTGCTGCAACCCACGCCGTCCACAGCCGCCGCGGGCGACGGCGGCGCAGCGCCCGGCCAGCAGCCGCCGCGGCCGGCGGACGTCGCCGACTACGCCGCGCCGTCGCTGGCCACGACGGAAGGCCGCCTGCGGACCTTCAGGCACGGCGACTGGCCAGTCAGCTTCCTGGCCGCCGAAGAGGTGTGTACGCGCTCTCCGATGAGGCGCCTGATCGGAGTAGTTGTGAAACGTCCCCTTAGAAAAATTTATACACGACTTTGCTTAACCTGACACACAATATTATTTAGCGCAACGCAATCTGACTTTCAAAAATCCCTACAAAAGAATGGCCCTGACTAACATTTAACTATACCTTTCACAAATAACTTACCTCACAAAAATCTTCATTACTCGAACTGCTGCAATACAGCGAGCGCCACTATTGCCAGCTAAATAAAAGATTCAAACTACAGAAGGCACTAACTACTGATAGGGATAGTTAGCAAATGAAAGATATTAATAGAGAACAAACAATGTATTTACCTTAATAGTCATTATATATATATATATATATATATATATATATATATATATATATATATATATATATATATATATATATATATATATATAGCAGTTCATGACAAATTACAAAACTCCGCCATCTCTCTCCCCACATCCACCACTGCTGGCGGCTCACCTCCAACTGTGCAACGCTACGCGCTGTTCACATCCAGCTGCCGCTGCCCAACGCTACAATGGCAGACAACAATGCAAAACTAGCCACAGACTGCACAAAGCACAGCCAGTGATTTTCATACAGAGCGCTATGTAACGTTGCCAATAACAAAACATAAACAGCCTACTTACAGTTGAATCGATAGAAATCAAACTACATCGAACAGTGTTGTCAGATTTCTGGTCGTTACCAACTTTAGCTAGCACTAGAATGAAATTTCCTCTCTACAGAGGAGTGTGCGCTGATATTAAACTTCCTGGCAGATTAAAACTGTGTGTCGGACCGAGACTCGAACAGATTTCTGGTCGTTACCAACTTTAGCTAGCACTAGAATGAAATTTCCTCTCTACAGAGGGGTGTGCGCTGTAGAGATGGGCAAACTGAAACACGTAAATGTTTCGAAACAAATGAAACAGTACAATATAATGTTTCGATACGGTGTTTCGAAACAGCGAAACAGTTTGTGTTTTGTAATCTAATAAACCTACACATTTTATCATCTTGAATGTCTACTGTGTAAGTATGTCAATATAAACACAAATGAGGTGCGAGAGCGCTAATCATATCGCAGAAAGTATGAAACTATCACTTAGGCGTCTTGGCAGTTTCGTATTTCCTGCAGCAAATGCGCTGCTTTTGTGTCATGTGACTTTTATACTTTTCAATTGGCTGAGGAAAGCCTTAGCTGAAGACAGAAGAACCATCACGAACGGAACTGGAGGTGGGAGCAAACTGCAGAAACAACAGATATGCTACTGGGATTCCCACATTCCATTAGTATGGCTAATATACCCATCCTGGTAATTTCCATGCACACAAAGGGAATCATTGTGGATAATAGACACAGTGACTATAGACTCACAAATAACGCCAAATAATTCGAATAAATAACAAAATATAACAGAAAAAAATTGTGTTTCAAGGTGTTTCGCACCGTTACTATGAATTTACGATGCTTCCCGTTCACCATTACACTATCAGTGATATGTCAAACAGATTGCTTACAATTATACCTACATAAAATTTATATACATGTCTAATAACTGTCACTCTACGCCTTTTTTTATTTAAAATGTTGTAGTCTTACTTGCGTTTCTTAATATGATACTGTACATGAACAGAGAAGCGTATGTTATAAAAAAATGTAAGTTAACTGAATGATTTTCACATATTTATTATTTTGAATGCGAATAGTATGCGTTGTTTTATTGTTTGGTTAGTGTTTATAAAGCAGATGTTACGCCATTTCGGAATAGGACAGTCAGCTAGAAATGAAGCTTTATTTTCGGATATCTTGAGCTTCATGCTATTGCTTGTCAAAAGATTTTGACACTCTTGAAAGTGTTTCATGAAGTGGTATGTTGTGTTTCAGTACCTGTGCCGAGCCCGAATCTCGTCCGACACGGAGCGGAATGAAACATCACTGTTTCGATACAATTAGTCCGTTCCAGGCGCAGGTGGACTGAAACAGTCTTATTTTGAAACAACGATACAGTTTCTGTGTCTGGCTCGAGATCCGAGACAGGGGCGGAATGAAACACCACTGTTTCGAAACAGTGAACCATAGCCGTTCCGAAACACTGAAACAGTTCCAGGGATCGATACATTGTATCGAAACATAGAAACAGTGGCCAAGTCTGGTGCGCTGATATTAAACTTCCTGGCAGATTAAAACTGTGTGTCGGACAGAGACTCGAACAGATTTCTGGTCGTTACCAACTTTAGCTAGCACTAGAGTGAAATTTCCTCTCTACAGAGGAGTGTGCGCTGTAGAGATGGGCAAACTGAAACACGTAAATGTTTCGATACAAATGAAACAGTACAACATAATGTTTCGATACGGTGTTTCGAAACAGTGAAACAGTTTGTGTTTTGTAATCTAATAAACCTACACATTTTATCATCTTGAATGTCTACTGTATAAGTATGTCCATATAAACACAAATGAGGTGCGAGAGCGCTAATCATATCGCAGAAAGTATGAAACTATCACTTAGGCGTCTTGGCAGTTTCGTATTTCCTGCAGCAAATGCGCTGCTTTTTTTTCATGTGACTTTCATACTTTCCAATTAGCTGAGGAAAGCCTTTGCTGAAGACAGAAGAACCACCACGAACGGAACTGGAGGTTCTTCATTAGTATGGCTAATATACCCATCCTGCTAATTTCCATGCACACAAAGGGAATCATTGTGGATAATAGACACAGTGACAATAGACTCACAAATAACGCCAAATAATTTGAATAAATAACAAAATATAACAGAAAAATTTTTTTGTGTTTCAAGGTGTTTCGAACCGTTACTATAAATTTACGATACTTCCCGTTTACCATTACACTATCAGTGATATGTCAAACAGATTGCTTGCAATTATAGCTACATCAAATTTATATACATGTCTAATAACTGTCACTCAACGCCTTTTTTATTTAAAATGTTGTAGTCTTACTTGCGTTTCTTAATATGATCACTGTACATGAACAGAGAAGCGTATGTTATAAAAAAAAGTGTAATTTAACTGAATCATTTTCACATATTTATTATTTTGAATGTGAACAGTATGCATTGTTTTATTGTTTGGTTAGTGTTTATAAAGCAGATGTAACGCCATTTCGGAATAGGACAGTCAGCTAGAAACGAAGCTTTATTTTCGGATATCTTAAGCTTCATCCTATTGCTTGTCTAAAGATTTCGACACTCTTGAAAGTGTTTCATGAAGTGGTATGTTGTGTTTCAGTACCTGTGCCGAGCCCGAATCTCGTCCGACACAGAGCGGAATGAAACATCACTGTTTCGATACAATTACTCCGTTCCAGGCGCAGGTGGACTGAAACAGTCTTATTTTGAAACAACGATACAGTTTCTGTGTCTGGCTCGAGATCCGAGACAGGGGCGGAATGAAACACCACTGTTTCGAAACAGTGAACCATAGCCGTTCCGAAACACTGAAACAGTTCCAGTATCGATACACTGTATCGAAACATAGAAACAGTGGCCAAGTCTGGTGCGCTGATATTAAACTTCCTGCCAGATTAAAACTGTGTGTCGGACAGATTTCTGGTCGTTACCAACTTTAGCTAGCACTAGAATGAAATTTCCTCTCTACAGAGGAGTGTGCGCTGATATTAAACTTCCTGGCAGATTAAAACTGTGTGTCGGACCGAGACTCGAACTCGGGACCTTTGCCTTTCGCGGGCAAGGGCTCTACCAACTGAGCTACCCAAGCACGACTCACAGCCCAGTCCTCACAGCTTTAATTCCGCCAGTACCTCGTCTCCTACCTTCCAAACTTCACAGAAGCAGGAGAGCTTCTCTCAAGTTTAGAAGGTAGGAGACGAGGTACTGGCGGAATTAAAGCTGTGAGGACGGGGCGTGAGTCGTGCGTGGGTAGCTCAGTTGGTAGATCATTTGCCCGCGGAAGGCAAAGGTCTCGAGTCCGAGTCTCGGTCCGGCACACAGTTTTAATCTGCCATGAAGTTTCATTCTTGCTAGCACTGTTTAGCAAATGCAGAAATAACGCGCAGAGTTATCGATCGCAGTAATGTTACGTGTAACTCAATTAAACTTATTTATTGACATATCACACCCATAAAACAGGGTGATTAATAATAACGACGCGACGTAAAGTAACGTAGGAGACTAGCGACCATTCTAGTGAATATGTGTACATCTGTAGTTAAGCTGTCTAGGTCGCATAAAAAATCACACAACAGGGGAAGAATGATCACGAAGTTAGCGTGACTCGTTTAGGAATTATTTCCGTCTTCAGAATCCAAAACGCAAAAGTAGCTCAAGGACTAGAATGTTACCAGCTGCGCAAGTAACATGAGACGATGTGCTGCTTAATCTCGGCAGCGACAAGAAAACAATACCAGCGAATAGTAACCGATGTCTATCGATTCAACTGCTCCCTTCAACGAGCTTTTCGAGAGACTATCAAGAATCCCTATATGCTACTGTAATTTATGTTATATGTACATTTCAGTGGATCTTTTTTTTAAAAAAGAACTTCCGTATTTTCATTGGTTTCATTCTGTCCTCCATCTTACCCTATCTTGTGCTAATCTTTTTGTCTCTAAATAAACTAATTACTGCGTCTCACACCCTCACTAATTTGTATTGTATATTTATAAAAAGCACCTTTTCAGCTTCACTCCCGCTTATTTTCAAATATTTATTGGCAGTATGCGTTTTGGCAGCATACCACCAACATCAGGTGCGTAATATTTATGTATCAAGTGTTAATGCCGGAGCCCCATGAAGTACCAAAAATCCTTATAGCTTGTGTACTTCGCGGGAGTCTATAATTAAAAATTTATGCATAAATATTAGGTACTTGATACTGCCGAAACGTGTTGTACCATAAATATTGGAAAACAGATGTTAGTGAAACCGAAAAAGTGTTATTTTATATGTTTCGTAATACAGTCGCAATCCACAGCCAATTTCTTGCAGTATGAAGAAATTTAAGTTGTATCGTACCTATTGTAATCTTTGTCTGTCATTATTAATTTTCCCCAATACTGCTGCTTCCAGCTCAAGTTTAAGTGTTTCTGAATGCCGTATCAGTTGTCGCAATAACCAACTTGTCTCTTCTTCTGGTATTGGTCTTGGCCGGCCTTAGTGGCCGTGCGGTTCTAAGCGCTACAGTCTGGAACCGAGCGACCGCTACGGTCGCAGGTTCGAACCCTGCCTCGGGCATGGACGTGTGTGATGTTCTTAGGTTAGTTAGGTTTAATTAGTTCCAAGTTCTAGGCGAATGATGACCTCAGAAGTTAAGTCGCGTAGTGCTCAGAGCCATTTGAACCATTTTGAATGGTCTTGCTTAGACATCTTTCCCAATCTATTCTTTTTAATATTTCTTCATTTAATACTTCGTGTCCATTTAATTTTTAACATTCTTCCTTAGCACCATATTTCCAAAGTGTCGAGTTTTTTTTTTTTTTTTTTTTTTTTTTGCCAAGTTTCACTTCTGCACAGTGCTGTGCTTCAGATGCACTCTTTCAGCAACGTCTTCCTCAGTTCCAAATCAATTTTAGATATCAATGGAGCTGTTTCATTGAATAGAGTGTCCTTCGCCTGTGACAATCTACTTCTGATGTGTTCCTTCGTTTGACCATCTTCAGTAATTTTGCTTTGTGGACAGAAGAATGATACACTCGTGTGCTACAGTTCCGTTCCCAATTTCTGATGTTAAGCGAGTCGCCAATCGCCTTTCTATTACCCTTCATCGCCTTTGTCTTTGTTGTGTTTATCTGTGCTAAGTACGCTGTTCATTCCTGCAAACGAGACTTCCAGGTCTGTCTCACATTGGGTTACAGCGCTTAATCCCGTTCAAATGGCTCTGAGCACTATGGGACTTAACTGCTGTGGTCATCAGTCCCCTAGAACTTAGAACTACTTAAACCTAACTAACCTAAGAACACCACACACGTCCATGCCCGAGGCAGGGTTCGAACCTGCGACCGTAGCGGTCGCGCGGTTCCAGACTGTAGCGCCTAGAACCGCTTGGCCACTCCGGCCGGCCGCTTAATCCCGTCTGCGATCCTTAGCGCAGGTATCTGTTCCCTAGCCACTGAAATTTCCTTTCACTGTCTTCGTTGCTTCTTCAACGTACAAACTGGACAACAGTGGTTGTAACTTTGCTATACTCCTTTCTTAACAACTACTTGCCTTTCTTCATCTTGCACTTTTATTATTAGCCGTTAATACATTTATCCTACTGCGAGAGAAGACGGTGAATGCGAAAAAATGTTGCCCACGGAACCATGATTGTAACCAGGCATGTACCTCTTTGTCCGAAGCATCTGGGGCTAAAGGAGAAAGACAGCCAGGTAACCTGCAACATCTACAAAAGCAAAGTGGGAGTAATCAAAGTACAAGATGAAGAAAGATAACTTGTTGTTGAGAAGGGAATACGGCAACGTTGCATCCACTGTTGTTCAACTTGTATGTCGAAGCGCAACTTTTGCAGCGTATGGAAATGACCTGTTCTGTTGGAGGATAGAGCCCGCCCACTTGTTGCCAAATGTTTCGACTACGCTGGAGACGCTTCGCTGGGAAACCGTTCCACAACCTGCCTTCCCATATGATTTCTGTATTTCTGGAGCTCCGAAGAAAGGCATTCGTGGCCGCAGATTTGCTTTAAAGAGGTGCACGCCTAGGCACAGTCATGGTTCCGTAGGAAACCACAAATATTTTTCCATGAAAGCATTGACCATCTTGTCTCACAGTGGCGTAAACGTACCAACATTTACGCCGATCACTTTTGAAATAATGAACAGTTTACGTAGTGTGGGTGTTTTTTTTTTTTTTTTTTCACCGAGCGAGGTGGCGCAGTGGTTAGACACTGGACTCGCATTCGGGAGGACGGCGGTTCAATCCCGCGTGATGGTTCCTTTGAAAGGGTATGGCGGATTTCCATCCCCGTCATTCCCTAATCCAATGAGACCGATGACCTCGCTGTCTGGTCTCCTCCTCCAAAACAATCCAATCAACACTAGTTTTTTTTCATCTGTATTGCTTTCATTTGACTGCCCTTATACTTAATGTTTCAAAGAAGAAAAAGTCCCATCACCAAAATTAAACTTGTATCTTGCAGTGGCGTCTGCGTTGATTTGACTTCAGCGGATACCATGAAGTTGGTATCTACTGAAGGGTCTGCACACGAGATAAAAACCTACCTTTCATAATTACGCTGATCAGCCAAAACATTACGACCACTGCTTAACAGCTTGTTTGTACGGCTTTGGACGGAATACACTACTGGACATTAAAATTGCTACACCAAGAAGAAATGCACATGATAAACGGGTATTCATTCGACAAATATATTATACTAGAACTGACACGTGCCGACCGGGGTGGCCGAGCGGTTCTAGGCGCTACAGTCTGGAACCGCGCGACCGCTACGGTCGCAGGTTCGAATCCTGCCTCGGGCATGGATGTGTGTGATGTCCTTAGGTTAGTTAGGTTTAAGTAGTTCTAAGTTCTAGGGGACTGATGACCTCAGACGTTAAGTCCCATACTGCTCAGAGCCAGAACTGACATGTGATTACATTTTCAAGCAAATTGGGTGCACAGATCCTGAGAAATCAGTACCCAGAACAACCACCTCTGGCCGTAATAACGGCTTTGATACGCCTGGGCATTGAGTCAAACAGAGCTTGGATGGCGTGTTCAGGTACAGCAGCCCATCCAGCTTCAACGCGATACCACAGTTCATCAAGAATAGTGACTGACGTATTGTGACGAGCCAGTTTCTCGGCCACCATTGACCGACGTTTTCAGTTGGTGAGAGATCTGGAGAATGTGCTGGCCAGGGCAGCGGTCGAACAGTTTCTGTATCCAGAAAGGCCCATACAGGACCTGCAACATGCGGTCGTGCATTATCCTGCTGAAATGTAGGGTTTCGCAGGGACCGAATGAAGGGTAGAGCCACGGGTCGTAACACATGTGAAATATAACGTCCACTGTTCAAAGTGTCGTCAGTGCGAACAAGAGGTGACCGAGACGTGTAACCAATGGCACAACAAGAGGTGAGCGAGACGTGTAACCAATGGAACCGAATACCATCACGCCGGGTGATACGCCAGTATGGCGATGGCGAATACACGCTTCCAATTTGCATTCACCGCGATGTCGCCCAACACGGATGCGACCATCATGATGCTGTAAACAGAACCTTGATTCATCCGAAAAAATGACGTTTTGCCATTCGTACACCCAGGTTCGTCGTTGAGTACACCATCACAGGCGCTCATGTCTGTGATGCAGCGTCAAGGGTAACCGTAGCCATGGTTTCCGAACTGATAGTCCATGCTGCTGCAAACGAACTGTTCATGCAGACGGTTGTTGTCTCGCAAACGTCCCCATCCATTGACTCGGGGATCGAGACGTGGCTGCACGATCCGTTACAGCCATGCGGATAAGATGCCTGTCATCTCGACTGCTAGTGATACGAGGACGTTGGGATCCAGCACGGCGTTCCGTATTACCCTCCTGAACCCACCGATTCCATATTCTGGTAACGGTCATTGGATCTCGACCAACGCGAGCAAAAAAATGGTTCACATGGCTCTAAGCACTATGGGATTTAACTTCTGAGGGCATCAGTCCCCTAGATCTTAGATCTACTTAAACCTAACTAACCTAAGGACATCACACAGATTCATGCCCGAGGCAGGATTCGAACCTGCGACCGTAGCGGTCGCGCTGTTCCAGACTGTAGCGCCTAGAACCCAACGCGAGCAAGAATGTCGCGATACGATAAACCGCAATCGCGATAGGCTGCAATCCGACCTTTATCGAAGTCGGAAACGTGATGGTACGCATTTCTCCTCCATACCCGAGGCATCACAACAACGTTTCACTAGGCAACGACGGCCTACTACTGTTTGAGAAATCGGTTAGAAACTTTCCTTGCACGTTGTAGGTGTCGCCACCGGCGCCAAACTTGTGTGAATGCTTTGAAAAGCTAATCATTTGCATATCACAGAATGTTCTTCCCGTCGGCTGAATTTATCGTCTGTAGCACGTCTTCTTCGTGGTGTAGCAATTTTAATGGCGAGTAGTGTATCATTCTGCATTTTGTATCCCTTCTATTTCAGCTATAATCTTCTTATAAATGTGATTGTGTCTAAAATAAAAATAAGTATAGGATTACAAAATTGTTAAGGCTTTCGTGGGCACTTGTTGACAAAATGCCTGTTGGCTTCTGTCT
Organism: Schistocerca cancellata; assembly: GCF_023864275.1. Lineage (NCBI taxonomy): Eukaryota > Metazoa > Arthropoda > Insecta > Orthoptera > Acrididae > Schistocerca > Schistocerca cancellata. The sequence goes on along the minus strand of NC_064628.1, from coordinate 46,211,642 downwards.
CGGGTTCTTCGGCCGACGTTCATCTAATGATTTTTCTGACGTTTCGCCAGCACGAGTGGCTGGCATTGTCAAAGCTTCACCCTCCATTGCCGGTGGTGAACTGGAGGCGAGCTCGCGGCCGCAGACTATATGTACCTGGCGCGCCAACGTCCGAGGGCTTCTCCACGGTTATTTCCGGTGCGGTTCTCCTCTTGCTACCTGCGACGGTCGTTCGCTGCAGTACGGGAAGCCAGGATCCGTTTACCTTAAGGCTTTCCTCTTTCTTGTTGAAACTGTTCGCGTGTTTCAACAAGAAAGAGGAAAGCCTTAAGGTAAACGTGTTTCAACGAGAAAGAGGAAAGCCTTAAGGTAAACGGATCCCGGCTTCCCGTACTGCAGCGAACGACCGTCGCAGGTAGCAAGAGGAGAACCGCACCGGAAATGACCGCGGAGAAGCCCTCGGACGTTGGCGCGGCAGGTACATATAGCCTGCGGCCGCGAGCTCGCCTCCAGTTCACCACCGGCAATGGAGGGTGAAGCTTTGACAATGCCAGCCACTCCTGCTGGCGAAACGTCAGAAAAATCATTAGATGAACGTCGGCCGAAGAACCCGAGACAGAAGCCAATAGGCAGTTTGTCAAGCATAGGATTATTTGAGGTCGTGTACTAAGGTTGTGCACTGTTGGTGTGTTACAGGTGGCGGCCGCCGGATTCTACTTCCTGCGCCGTGGCGACGACGCGGTGAAGTGCTTCTACTGCGACGTCGTCATCAACAAGTGGGAACCCAGCGACGACCCGTTGGCGGAGCACCGCAGGTGGTCTCCCCGGTGCCCGTTCCACAACTCGTCGCGGCGCGGCTGCGCCGACGCCGTCTCCTACGACTCGTGCAGCCCGTTCCAGCCGCCGGCGGCGCTGCAGTCGCGACCGCAGCCGAAAGCGACGGCGGTGCACGCGACGCGCCCCGCCTGGCCCCAGTACTGTGCGCGCGAGGCGAGGCTGGCTTCGTTCAAGGACTGGCCGCCCGCCATCCCCGTGAAGCCCTCGGCGCTCTGCGAGGCGGGCTTCTTCTACTCGGGCAGCGGCGACCGCACCGTCTGCTACTACTGCGGCAGGGGGCTGCGCGACTGGGAGGCCAGCGACGACCCCTGGGTGGAGCACGAGCTCTGGTTCCCCGGCTGCTGGCACGTGCGGCTGCACCGCGGCAACGACTTCGTCAACGAGATCGCTCGGAAGAGGGACGCCTTGATCGCCGCCAAAAGGGATCCCCACCAATCTGCGACCGCCGTACGGGCCGAAAGCTCCGAGTCGCAACCGCGACAAGAGACACCGGGCAGCCGCGTCGAGGAGACGGAAAACGGTGCCACCGAAGAGAAGCGTCTCTGCAAAATATGCTTCGAGAAGGAAATGGGCGTCGTGTTCCTGCCCTGTGGGCACATCGTGGCCTGCGTCGACTGCGCCTTGTCAGTCGCAGATTGTCCCGTCTGCCGCCAACCCTTCCAGAACACGGCCAGAGTCTACTTACCGTGATGGACCCCGGTACGAGTAGAAAAAAAGCACTGAGTCCCGCGACATCTGGGTCTCAGCTTACCAGCCCGCCAGATATCGACCGAGGGTCGACTGCTGGCGTCTACACATCGACTACTGTCTCGCAGCGGGTGGAACCGAAGCGTCTCGGAGAGGCCGGGTATCTCCAGTAAGAACGGGAGCAGCGAGACCTATAATATCGCGGTCTCACCTTACCGATCGGCCAGATATCGACCTAGAGTCAACGACTGGCGACCACACATTAATTCCGTCTCACAGTGTGTGACAACAAGGCTGCTCCGAGGCGTCAACTGCTGCAAAGTAGAAGGGTCGGAGTGAGACCATCTTCAGATACCTACAGGTTGCTCTATAATCGTTTATTTCTCACACTTGACACATTTCGGGCCAAAATCATTTTCAGTAGTTTTTGTGATAAAATTAATGAACATAACGTACGTTAGCCTGGTAACCTCATCTTACAAGAAGTTGTGAGCTGATCGAATGAAATTATGTCGTTCTGTTTTCGTTCATCTTCTAGTTCCTCTCCTTGTGAAAGGTGTGAAATGCAGAACCACAGAAGAAGCCTAGCTTTTCATTTCCTCTCCGTTTTCCCATATATGTATATATAAAACTTGGAGCCCATCCTCTGATAACCACAGTTGTTGAAAACATACTTTGCCCAAACACTTCTTCAGTGTGAGAAATAAAAGCTTATAATGCAGCCGCATGTGGTGTCATGCAAATATTTTCTAATAGCTAGGAGGCATGAGCTTTACGAAAATAAGAAGCAGGTTCTCCACAGTGAGAAGAAAGCTTTTTTATTACACCTTTTTATCCTGTAGGGCGCCATCTACCGGCCTTCTAACAGTTTCATCTGCAGCCTGATAGACATCTTGAAATGTCAAATATCTTTAAGATTCTGTACAGCATTTCGACTTGTAATTAGAAACTAGCAAATACCGCCTCGCCTTATGAAAATTCTGACAGGTAGAATCACAAAAGAACTTTGTTATTTGGTGTCTATTGAACTGCAGATATGAAGATAATGCTCCAAGGCTGTACAATTTGTGCCACAGAAATTCACGCTTTTACGTTTTTATACTTCTTTACCATTCAAATTTATATGCATTCTTTCTTCTTCTTATTTGATGTTCCCCTTCCATTTGATACCCTTAACTTCATTGCCTTCAGGGAATATTTTTTAAATATCTCTTACAAGTTTCCTGTAGCCATTTCCCCTATGTAATGCAAAAGAAATACTGCGATGTTACTTCTGAAGGACTGATTTCCTTCTTTTTTTTACTTTTCCAGTAATTATCGATCATCCAAGCAGAAAATGACCACAAATGCAGCTTATAAACATACAAACAAATCAATAAGACTGTTTGATTGCTGAAAACACTCTTCATGTAAAACATAAACTCTGTCCATAGGCCTTAGCGGGCCTACTGGTACAGAACAAACATGTCACCCTCCCTAATCGCGTCATTGGATGCAGTATAGAGGGTCGTGGGCTCAGTACACTGCTTACTCGGCTGCTGTCAGTTTTTGTGACCCAGAGCCACTACTACCCAGTCAAGTAGCTCCTCAATTGGCGTCACCGGTCTGAGAGCCCTTGTTTGAGTCCTTCCGCCAAGGAAAATCCTTGGCATTACAAGGAATCGAACCTGGGTTCTTTGCATGGCAGAACAAACATGTCACCCTCCCTAATCGCGTCATTGGATGCAGTATAGAGGGTCGTGGGCTCAGTACACTGCTTACTCGGCTGCTGTCAGTTTTTGTGACCCAGAGCCACTACTACCCAGTCAAGTAGCTCCTCAATTGGCGTCACCGGGCTGAGAGCCCTTGTTTGAGTCCTTCCGCCAAGGAAAATCCTTGGCATTACAAGGAATCGAACCTGGTTTCTTTGCATGGCAATTGACAGTACTGACCATTCACCTATGTAGTTGGACGCATGCAGTATTGTCCCTACAATCATTGATCTTGTCTGAAACACTGCTTTACACGCATTTAGAGTTCCTGTCGTTACACTTCCTAGTATTTCTTACATTAACATAGTAGGTACAGTTTACACTTCATAATTTTCAGCAGAAATACCCATGCCTTCAGTAAATAGTGATCTTCTGCAGTGCAAATTGTAAGCTTTGACAAGCTAAATTAAGTATACCTCCAGGTACCTTAATAACAAGAAACATGTAGGTTCATGTTTTCTTTTTTTTTAGTTATCTATTGCCTTGGTGCTAGATAAAATAAAATCATATTCATAACTTGAAATGCAAACATGTCAATATTCTATGATATTTTATCAGGACATGAAGCATCTTTCAGGATATTAAGCATTGTTTCCTTGTAGGAAGACTGATAATTCATTAAGATTCTAATTCAATCAATCTTTACCTGAACATGCATGTAAAAACCGAAGACCAATTTGGAATCTAACAGATTACTGGTAAATATGCAAACGTAAATGATAAATCAACAGTAAAACATTATATTTGTGTCTTATTGGTCACTTGAATATTGTACCTGAAATGCATATATTAAACATATTTTTACATAATTCTCAAAACTTTACTTTGTCTTTTTATTTCTATTTATTTGATAAAAAATAGGCTTCAAATGTTAGTTCCTATAATAGCATGGTGTGTGCTATATTAAAGTGCATCTAGAAAATTCTGAATTTGTGATGAATGTCACAATACTTCCTTCATAGTAAATATCAAATTTTGCAAGTTATTAATCCAGTCATGAATGTTCTTTATTTGATGTAGACATCTATACCTTCACACTTGAAGTAGTACTGAAACTTCTCTGATGTGGGGTCTGAACATATAGTTGTTGCCATTGGTGAGGTGTATATAAATCTCCTATAACCATATTGCTTCAGTATTAAACATTAATTTTGCGTTCCCAATTTCATCTAAATATTTTTCTTGAGATGATGTCGGATCAACATTGTATTTCTTTGTAAAGAGAAACATATAAATGATCTTACTTGTAACATACCTGTACATGCACATATGCAGCATCTATTTGATTAAATATATTGTTGCAGTATCAAATGCATGGTGTCAGTACTCCACAGAATGCAAGTATAATTTGCTGTTTTTGTGTACTCAACAGAATGGAGACATAATTTATTACCAATAAGTGACAAATGCTTTGCACAACATATTAGCATTATAAGATAGGTTTGTTGGCTTTTGTCAAGTAGCATAGTACATAGGAACATTACTTACAGTACTACATGACACAACTGGTTACCAGTAAAAACAATGTCTGTAGTATCTCATTTTTCTTGAATAGTGTATGTTGTCTATTTTTCAGTCACATATAAAATGGGCAAAACGACACATAACTTTAAATACTTCTCTAATGACAAATAGATAAGTAAAAGGGTCTATAATATCGGTGATACTGTTATCACTTTACATGTAAGTACAAGAAATAGTTAGTTATTGGGTGCCTTGATTTTTACTTTCTTGTCATTGTCGCAAACATCATACCTGTTATTACTTTGAAGAATGTAACAGTAATTTCCTTTTGAAAATTTGACAATTTTCTGAGTTTACTGTTAAAGAATACACTAAAATGTGTAACAGTTTTATGTTATATTTTATGTTGATAGTCACATAACAGTGCATCAAGAAATGTAATATATTTGGATTTTCTCTTGCTTGTAAAATATTTTTTACCTGTGTCAAATAAAATATCCAAATATATATATTTTTTAACAAAAGAAAATAAATTGTAATGCTTTAATTCTACAAGCTCAATTTCACATATGGTTTGATATTACCTTTCAAAAGTATTAATTGATGTTATTTACATTGGTTCATGAAGGAGGTATTCTGAATTCCCTTTTATTGCAGCAATATACCAGTTTATTCATATAGTTTAAACCCACAAAGAAATATATTTATCTGCAAGAAATCTCGTAGATACCAGTTACCCTTTCAAGCAGAAAAGGCGCTTGCACATAACCTTACATTTCCAAATTTCAGTACAGCTTAAATAGTAGCATGGACAGAAGAGCTCAGATATATGTGCCATGTACTGAGATACATTCAGGTAGTTACATGGTAGGTTAATGTTCTTGATATAGGTCCAGTCCAGCTCACTGGAACAACTTGATGCTTTAAACTGTTCTGACTGAAGCGAATTTAAAGTTCATTACAATTTTCAATTGAGGAGCAGTATGTCTCTACATCACTTTTGAGTGATTGGTAGTTAGTGCCATAGTAAACTACAATATTCTGTACTAGTGTCTTGTATATTAAACATGTTGTTGTGGTCTTCATTGATCTTATATACAAACTTTCATAATTTTTCTTCTTCAAAATCTGAGTAAATTCTGATTTTGTTAATTAATTTTCAAAATAAACAAATAAATTTGTAGAACAGCTGTCAAATATTCTCTGTTAAAATTCATAAGGTTTTATTTCATATTGTTTCCCTATTTTTTTGTGTGAGTTCAGAATATCTCTTCAAAAGTACTGCAGTTACTTACTGGGAAAAAAAATCTGTTGACATTTACTTAGATTCATATTATTTTCTCTTTTCTGCAAGATCATACTTAGATACTGGCAAACAGTAAGCAGAGACCGATCATTGAGATGTGAAGAACACCATGAAATATCGTTTTATTGACCACTTATATAATGTAGGTTTATAATCTTTAATTGAAAACATAAATAAACTATTTTACAATACTCCTCGAATATCTTGAATTTGCAAGTAACTATAGGTTACCAAGTGACAACTTTAAATGGAAGAAAATAATGTATGTTTATTACTAGCGTTTTATAACTGTGATGATTTAGTTTGCATATAAATCATTAAATGCTGAGGAACTGATTCTGTCATTAGAATTATTATTGGAAGCAAACCTAACAAATAGCAAACTATATATATGGTGAATACAGGAGCTATACAACAAAAAATGATATTTCTTTTCTTTTTTAAATTTTGATATTATTGACAAAAATATTTTGGAGTTATAATTGCAAAAAAGGTAAAACGCAATTTAAAGATATACAACAAAGACAGATATTTTCATCAGTGTTTCATATAACTTTCATTATTGAAAGAAATGTATGTTCTTTGAATGTGAGTGTAGTAGAGTTAGATGTTATTGCACCCAAGCAAGTGTCTCTGTAGTGTAAAGAGTGGACTAAGTTTTGTAAACTGCTATTTTGGTGCTTCTGATCTTATCTCGCCAGAGGTCATACATAGTTGAATAATACACATGAAATATCTCAGAGAAACATTTCGACAGCTCTAGGTCCAGTGTCACTACAGTCAATGTAATTAGAGCTCCAAGAAATGTAAAACATCCACATAGTTTCTACTAAGTTGGTCCAGTTGTAAACAGAATGCTGTTGTGAAGCAAATCAAGTGGGAGTATACAATTTGAAGTTTTGGCAAAACTTTGAACAATTTATGTAATATGAGTGACTCTAATCACTTTTATATCAATAAGGATTAATTCCTAACTTGCTCCCCCACCCTATTGCCTGTGCCTGGGAAGATAAATACAGGAGAGTAAACAGTGTTTTTCACAGAATTCACTCAATCAAAACTAGTTGACACAAATACATTACAGGAGCTACAAGAGGCATGAACTATTAACCATATTTCATAGATTATTTTCATATTAATACAACAGTTCATTAGTTCCATTACCTTCAACCTTTATTTATAATCAGCAAAAATATGGTTCCCAAAAGTATGTTATAGGAAATAATCCATTGCCCATGGTTACAAATATCTTTTTCATGCTGAGTCATCCTTGGTATGTAAATACATAATATGGTGATGGTTTCTATCAGACAAGGCATTACTACAATGACAGCTGCATACATTACAAATTGTTTCTTACCGATTTATGAAACTATTTTTTAGAAGAAAAAGATTTACAGTTAAAAGTGCAGCTATTTCGTTGAATTTCACACCAAAGAATACTGAAATAAGAATAGATGTCCATTCAACATATTTGTGTGCTGGTTTGTGTATCTCAAGGATTGTGTGGTCAAAATGCATACTAAAGAGTGTTAATGACACGAATATGATTGGAAGAATGATCTGAATGTCTGTGAGGATGCTGCTGGGCAATGTAAATACCCACTGGTCACTACTGAGCCATTAGATCACAAATAGCTCCTTGTCAGCATGTGTACTAGTTGATTATAGCATATATAAGATATGTGGCACATTTAGTCACCATGTAAGTAGGCTGTTTATGTTTTCTTATTGGCAACGTTACATAGCGCTCTGTATGAAAATCACTGGCTGTGCTGTGTGCAGTCTGTGGCTAGTTTGCATTGTTGTCTGCCATTGTAATGTTGGGCAGATGGATGTGAATAGCGCGTAGCGTTGCGCAGTTGGAGGTGAGCCGCCAGCAGTGGCGGATGTGGGGAGAGAAATGGCGGAGATTTGAAATTTGTAAGACTGGATGGCATGAACTGCTATATATATTATGTTTATTAAGGTAAATACATTGTTTGTTCTCTATTAAAATCTTTCATTTGCTAACTATGCCTATCAGTAGTTAGTGCCTTCCGTAGTTTGAATCTTTTATTTAGCTGGCAGTAGTGGCGCTCGCTGTATTGCAGTAGCTTGAGTAACAAAGATTTTTGTGAGGTAAGTGATTTGTGAAAGGTACAGGTTAATGTTAGTCAGGGCCATTCCTTTGTAGGGATTTCTGAAAGTCAGATTGCGTTGTGCTAAAAAATATTGTGTGTCAGTTTAAGCACAGTCATGTATAATTGTTGAAAGGGGATGTTTCAACCATGTGATACTAAGACTAGATTTATGACAAAATTTAAACACAAATACTTGCTGGCACTGGACTTTACACAACACATACTTCATCAGCAATATGTCAGTGACCAAAGTTGCTACTGTTTGTGCTAGGTTTGAATATCGTGTAGATAGGTCACACATTAGTAGCTCTTTCAACAAACATCATTTCTTACCATCCAGAAACACCACTTTATTAAAAACTATAGAAGTTGTCATCCCACACAATTAGGTCTGCTAGACACACATCACACAGTGCAGACTATTCTCGAATGAAGGAACGCCACTATTGATTCTCCAGCCTTGGGTAAACATCACTCAGACTGTTGAGTCATAGTACAGATGATAATCATGGCAAGATATAGCTTTATCAAAAGTTATATGAGTCTGCATTAACTGGCAGTTTCTGCCAGCAGGTGACAATTTTGATCTGCTGTTGTGTGCCTGGTTGAGGACTGTTTGTGTGGAATGGATCAAAACAACAAACATAAATATTGAAAAGTTTATTTATTCTTCATGTCACACCATCAAAACATAATCATTAAATATAGAAAGACCAACAAAAACATATATAAAAGCAAAATGTTAAACTCTAAAATGAAGAATATTGTTAATATTGTTCAAATTATAATGTCTGCTGTTTTTAAAATAATTACAATTGGCAGAATTAATGCAATTTCTACATCAAAGATGAGAAAGATAACAGAACTGGAACCCTACTATGTGTGCCATAGTCTCTCACATCCTCACATGTGAACTATAGGAGCACAGTGTCCTGTTGTCAGATCATTTGCACTCATGCTCACTTGTTGCACCTAGTCAGTAATCTACAATCAGCACAATACTATGTCTGTTACTGAAAGCTCAGAGTGGTTGAATAAATATATCATGGTACTGTCTGGCCACAATGTTAACTGAAGGCACTCCAACCATCCACATCTGGGATGATGTTGGGTAGGACATGGATATTTTGGATCCCAATCATACCAATTTGCGTACTTGAGGGTGGCCAATCAGCATTTGTGCATCACTACAGCTCATTAATATTTCGTCTCCTTATGGAATACTTGGTACGGTGTATTACTGTTGCCTTGAAAGTGAGAAAAGGATGTTGGACATATTAAGGAAGCATCACTCACTGTTAGTGTATAAGAGTAAGAGTAAACCCCACCCTGATGTATTGTTAAATGGAGGTTTAAGATTACTGTGCACTGTGCTAGTATCTTTCAGTCATAATTGGTTGGCCTAATATTATATCAGTATTCACTCATGCTGATGTGTTGGCATAAATGACCACAGATTACTGCCCAGTAATTCACCAGCAGTTTGTACTGCTGACATCTGAGTTTGATAGCAAAAAACAAAACTTCTCTCTTTTACTGCATTTAACAGTTTTATGACATTCCTTTTAATTTTATGTGATCTTCATCTCTGAAGATTCGCTTCCATCGAGTACTAAAGTTAGTCGACGACATTTTGCAGCAATTCACACATATATGACATTATCAGACAAGTTACTATTTTTCTAGGTGCACCTAAAACATCAGCAACCTTCAGTGGACTACTTGCAGTTATTCACATTTTGGCAAACAGATACGCAATTTTATCTTGCCTTGCATTATGTACATACAAAAATATGCCTGGTATGGAACAGGTTAACATAATTTACTTCAATAAACATTGAAAATGGAGTTAGTTACGTTTTATTATCATATTACTAGAACACTATGCTGTGAATACAGAATCTTTCTGGTGTGATAAGATTTTATGAGTACACTGTAGCAAAAAATAAGATTCACTTTACTAAGACTCCGTACAGCTTGGTAGAACATGTTGACGTACCCTACACTGTCAACAAATGTTTCACTAAATTATATCAGCTGAATAATTCTTTGGTTAGATTTTCTTGTGACTATGCTTCAGCTATCGCATTCTACTGAGCTCTAAACACCTTTATACGACTTAATGCCCACCCATAACCGTTCTTCATTGCATGTATTACACCAATAAGAGGAGTTGCTGTGATTTGCAGGAACGCAGTAGCCATCAGTACATAGATTCCCAAACGATTCATAATCCGTTTGGAGCTCAAAAACCGAACAGGCGTTATTCTATTATCAAATGAATTATCTGGGATGATACCCCACTGGAAATAAAACACTGACTGCATTTAATCATTCACCAGAAGTGTATCACAAATGCGTTTAAGTGTGGCATCGCAGGGGCTAAAGTTTTATTTCTGCTTTATCAGATGTTTATTTAAAAAGGGAAATGGATAGGTTAAAGTTGGATATAGTGGGAATTAGTGGAGGTCGGTGGCAGGAGGAACAAGACTTCTGGTCAGATGAATACAGGGTTATAAATACAAAATACAATTTTTTGCGTTATAGAGGGAAATTTCCATGTGAACACTTTACTGTATATATAATAATATCTTGGTGGTGCATTCACGGGGATCAGTGGTGCCAAGTGGAAGTCGAGTGCTACAGCGTTTTTCGCACTGGTTGTTAACTGCAGAACTTTAATCGAATCTGTAGGTAGAAATCTGTGGGCTGCTGAGTTGTCATGATAATTCCAGACCAGTGGATCAAAGCAAACAGCATCAGGTGTCAATACCAGTGTGAGACTTCAGTGTGCAGGCTGCATCCTTCCTAGTGAGGGCGTGGGTCACAAGACTCTGTGGCAGGCCCAATAGGTGCTCACGTCGATGGCATGGCAGAGCTGCTTGCATCAGATCAGATACCAGAAATTCCTTATTTTTGTCGTTGTCGCAAATAAGCGATATAGCAAAAACCACCCCACCATGAACCATGGACCATGCCGTTGGTGGAGAGGCTTGCGTGCCTCAGCGATACAGATAGCCGTACCGTAGGTGCAACCACAACGGAGGCGTATCTGTTGAGAGGCCAAACAAACGTGTGGTTTCTGAAGAGGGGCAGCAGCCTTTTCAGCAGTTGCAGGGGCAACAGTCTGGATGATTGATTGATCTGGCCTTGTAACACTAACCAAAACGGCCTTTCTGTGCTGGTACTGCAAACGGCTGAAAGCAAGGGGAATCTACAGCCGTAATTTTTCCAGAGGGCATGCAGCTTTACTGTATGGTTAAATGGTGATGGCATCCTCTTGGACCCGCATTCGAGAGGACGACGGTTCAATCCCGCGTCCGACCATCCTGATTTAGGTTTTCCGTGATTTTCCTATATCGCCCTAGGCAAATGCCGGTATGGTTCCTTTGAAAGGGCATGGCCGACTTCCTTCCCCATCCTTCCCTAATCTGATGAGACCGATGACCTCGCTGTTTGATCTCTTCCCCCAAAACAACCCAACCCATCCTCTTGGGTAAAATATTCCAGAGGTAAAATAGTCCCCCATTTGCATCTCCGGGCGGAGACTGCTCAAGAGGACGTCGTTATCAGGAGAAAGAAAACTGGCGTTCTACCGATCGGAGCGTGGAATGTCAGATCCCTTAATCGGGCAGGTAGGTTCGAAAATTTAAAAAGGGAAATGGATAGGTTAAAGTTGGATATAGTGGGAATTAGTGAAGTTTGGTGGCAGGAGGAACAAGACTTCTGGTCAGCTGAATACAGGGTTGTAAATACAAAATCAAATAAGGGTAATGCTGGAGTAGGTATAATAATGAATAAAAATAGGAGTGCGTGTAAGCTACTACAAACAGCACAGTGAAGGCATTATTGTGGCCAAGATAGACACGAAGCCCATGCCTATCACAGCAGTACAAGTTTATATTCCAACTAGCTCCGCAGATAACGAAGATAATGATGAAATGTGTGATGAGATAAAAGAAATTATTCAGATAGTGAAGGGAGACGAAAATTTAATAGTCATGGGTGACTGGGATTCGATAGTAGCAAACGGAAGAGAAGGAAACGTAGTAGGTCTATATGGAATGGGGGTAAGAAATGAAAGAGGAAGCCACCTGGTAGAATTTTGCACAGAGCATAACTTAATCATAGCTAGCACTTGGTTCAAGAATCATAAAAGAACGTTGTGTACATGGAAGAGGCCTGGAGATACTCGAAGGTTTCAGACAGATTATATAATGGTAAGACAGAGATTTAGGAACCAGGTTTTAAACTGCAAGACATTTCCAGGGGCATATGTGGACTCTGACCACAATCTATTGGTTATGAACCGTAGATTAAAATTCAAGAAACTGCATCAAGATGGGAATTTAAGGAGATGGGACCTGGATAAACTGAAAGAACCAGAGGTTGGAGAGAGTTTCAGAGAGAGCATTAGGGAACTATTGACAGGAATGGGGGAAAGAAATACGGTAGAAGAAGAATGGGTAGCTTTGAGGGATGAAATAGTGAAGACAGCAAATGATAAAGTAGATAGAAAGACAAGGGCTAATAGAAATCCTTGGGTAACAGAAGAAATATTCGATTTAATTGATGAAAGGAGAAAATATAAAAATGCAGTAAATGAAGCAGGCGAAAAGGAATACAAATGTCTAAAAAGAGATCTACAGGAAGTGCAAATGGCTAAGCAGAGATGGCTAGAGGACAAATGTAAGGGTGTAGAGGCATATCTCACTAGGGGTAAGATAGATATTGCCTGCAGGAAAATTAAAGAGACCTTTGGAGAAAAGATAACCACTTGTATGAATATAAAGAGCTCAGATGGAAACCCAGTTCTAAGGAAAGAAGGGAAAGCAGAAATGTGGAAGGAGTATATAGAGTGTCTATACAAAGGCGATGTTCATGAGGACAATATTATGGAAATGGAAGAGGATGTAGATGAAGATGAAATGGGAGTTATGATAACTGCGTGAAGAGTTTGACAGAGTACTGAAAGACCTAAGTCGAAACAAGGCTCCGGGAGTAGACAACATTCTATTAGAAAGCCAGCCCTGACAAAATCCTACCATGTGGTGAGCAAGATGTATGAGATAGGCGAAATACTCTCAGACTTCTAGAAGAATATAATAATTCCAATCCCAAAGAAAGCAGGCGTTGACAGATGTGTTACTTAACTATCAGTTTAATAAGCCATAGCTGCAAAATACTAGCACGAATTCTTTAAAGACGAACGGAAAAACTGGTAGAAGACGACCTGGGGGATGATCAGTTTGGATTCTGTAGAAATTTTGGAACACATGAGGCATTACTGACCTTACGACTTGTCTTAGAAAATAGATTAAGGAAAGGCCAACCTACATTTCTAGCATTTGTAGACTTAGAGAAAGCTTTTGACAATGTTGACTGGAATACTCTCTTTCAAATTCTGAAGGTTGTAAGACGTATGCTTTGCCAGCGATGGGCGAGGCATGACAGAATCTCTGACCAGGGAGTAGTTTGTCGTTAGTTGTTGCTTGTCGCTAGTCTGCGGTTGTCTGCGCGAGTCGACAGTAGTCTGGTGAAGTCGGCATGTGTCGACTGTGTGCTCTGTTCGCGACTTTGGTCAGGACTCTGGAGGATGAGTATTGTTGTAGAAGGTAAAGAAGCAGCCTTGCGCATATTTAATAATGTATGTTAATTGTAATTTAATTTGTTCCAAAAAATGCCCCAATAATAATTTTTATAATATAAAGTAACTATTTTAAAGAAGAGCATTCATTTCTATCATTATCATTGCTTCCAAGAATAAAAAAAATATATATATACGCCGGCATTGCACGAAGCTGTGTCGAAAAATATCTAATTAAGAGCAGATATAATTGCAGTTTTTTTATTCAGAATACAGGGCCGAAGGGCAGCGCCGCTGTCCTCATAAAATTTATCAGGTTACTAAACTTTTTTATTATTTTGGTGTTTAAGAATTTTTCTGTTTCGAACTTGACATTAAATGAGAAAAGAATTTTGTGGTAACATTAGATGTGAATGCATTTCTGCACACAGATTATAAAACAGGAGCCAATTTTGTTCAGAGGTTACAACATTTAAAATTCATTTAATTATTATTTTGTGGGGAGTTTACGCATGGTTCATATTTTAAATATAAATTTATTTTTGTGGCGAGGTTACACATGGCTCATCTCCATTTTCATTCATAATTTTTTTAAACATTTTTGTGGGGAGGTTACAAGGTGGCAGGGGCAAAATACAGGGAGCGAAAGGCTGTTTACAATTTGTACAGAAACCAGATGGCAGTTATAAGAGTCGAGGGACATAAAAGGGAAGCAGTGATTGGGAAGGGAGTGAGAGAGGGTTGTAGCATCCCCCGATGGTATTCAATCTGTATATTGAGCATGCAGTAAAGGAAACAAAAGAAAAATTCGGAGCAGGTATTAAAATCCATGGAGAAGAAATAGAAACGTTGAGGTTCGCCGATGACATTGTATTTCTGTAAGAGACAGCAAAGGACTTGGAAAAGCAGTTGAACGGAATGGAGTGAGTCTTGAAAGGAAGATATAAGATGAACATCAACAAAAGCAAAACGAGGATAATGGAATGTAGTCGAATAAAGTCGGGCGATGCTGAGGGAATTAGATTAGGAAATGAGACACTTAAAATAGTAAAGGAGTTTTGCTATTTGGGGAGCAAAATAACTTATGATGGTCGAAGTAGAGAGGATATAAAATGTAGACTGGCAGTGGCAAGGAAAGTGTTTCTGAAGAAGAGAAATTTGTTAACATCAAGTATAAACTTAAGTGTCAGGAAGTCGTTTCTGTAAGTGTTTGTATGGAGTGTAGTCTTGTATGGAAGTGAAACATGCACGATAAATAGTTTGGACAAGAAGAGAATAGAAGCTTTCGAAATGTGGTGCTGCAGAAGAATGCTGAAGATTAGATGGGTAGATCACATAACTAATAAGGAGGTACTGAATAGAATTGGGGAGAAGAGGAGTTTGTGTCACAACTTGCCTAGAAGAAGGGATCGTTTGGTAGGACATGTTGTGAGGCATCAAGGGATCGCCGATTTAGTATTGGAGGGTTGCGTGGAAATCGTAGAGGGAGACGAAGAGATGAATACACTAAGCAGATGCAGATGGATGTAGGTTGTGGTAGGTACTGGGAGATGAAGAAGCTTGCACAGGATATAGTAGCATGGAGAGCTGCATCAAACCAGTCTCAGGACTGAAGACCACAACAACAACAACGTTAGAGGGCCCAGTAAGAGAGAGTAAATTTTCACATACTTGTGTCTTGTTTTAAATATGTGAGGGCGAAGTAAAACTAAACAAGTTATTAAAAGTTTCTGTCAATTCAGAGACAATTGATGTAATCGTTGGTTCCGAGAACAACATTTCCTTTAAAAGGTGTATACTTCTCTCTCTTAATTTAAATCATTCCCTGGATCAGCCAGGCTGTGCTTCTTTTAGCACAGTGCAAGAGCCAGTCTTCGAAATGCTTTATATGCGTTCGTAGCCGTTCCCACAAATGGTAAAATACAGCATACACGAACAGCTCTGCTTTAAAAGTGAGATTAAATTGAGAAACTTGTGGGATTGTGTACAGGCTTGTTTGACAAATCCGTGAATAGATAAAAGGGAATTTGACAAATAATTTTGTTCGTGTGGGAACCTTAACGTTTCGTCTCGTACTGTATGTGACGTAAGCAGACGGTGTAATGACGTAACTAGTATTTTCAAACATAAAAATGCTCAGCAAGCCGAATTGTTTGTACGTAATCGTGTAACAACGGGGTCGTGACGTCATCAGACCGCTGTCTATGATCGCGGAGTCGCTCCGAAGTGTTTCATGGGGCTTGTCCAGCGGAAATTCAAAAGCGCAAAAAAAGCTTTAATATGAAAGAAAAAGAACTGAAATTATATAACTTTTGGGCACTAGTGATAAAGCAAACCGCGCCAACTCTTCAGCAGTGCAAGTTCCACAACATGTATCGCAGACACACTGTGATCTTTAGGTAGCGGTCTGGTGACGACACGATCCAATCATTTGGCCGTCACGGAAGAGCAGTTCTACCTGCTCAGCTTCCTTATATTTAAAAAACCAACTGCATCTTTATAGTTTGTGATGATGCTTCCAGCACGAGGACACGAAGCATTAGGCACACAAAAATGGGTCTGAGGACTATGTGACTTAACTTCTGAGGTTGTAACCTCCCCCCCGCTTATCGACCTTAATGACAGTGAAAAATTAAACCGCGTGTACCTAACTGATATTTGGGAAAAGCAATCGTCACCGAAGTTAATTTGTCGGTAAAGAGGGAGGAAAGGGTTACATCTAAATGAAAGGAAAAATGCTAATGAAACTGGTGGAAATTAATTTTGAAAAGGGGTAAAGTTTATAAAGAAGGTAAATGTGCGGCCATTACGTTAACAATTAGCTAGCGGTAATTAGATATTTGAGATTTGGGGGAAATTAGGGTCGCCAGTCCGAAGGACAATTACTATAGTAACTGAAAAAGAAAGGTTATTACACATATAATTAGCACTAGAAGCGTGGCAACTGAAGGTTGACACGTGTAGTGTGAAAACTGAAAGTTTGTCACAAGTAATAAATTTCGCTACACTCTGACTTAATTTAGCAAAAGAATTAATAAAACCGGAAAATCGAAAGTTAATTTAGTGACTGAAGTTAATAGCGAGCTTTCTTTCTGAAGCACATCGAAATTCAGTAAAATACGGTTAGTCTTGGACTACTTCAACAATCATTTCAAAAGCTACTTGAATCTACGCAATTTAGAAATAAGAGATTTAACTCTGAACTTGAATTAAATGATTCTGAACAATTAACAATAGTAAAATTTAGTACGTACCAAGCTGAGCTGCAGTCACAGGTAAGCTAAAATATGGTAACAAAACTCGCACTCTTAATTTGTGCTTGTTTCATCTAAGTATTGTAGCCAGCTATGAATACTTTAACTGAACTTTGAAATTAAAGCAGTAAAATAGAATAATATTGCTTTAATGCTGGCGTTTGAATTTCAACGACACTCGGGTTCATTCCGGAAAAGGAAGGGCCCCTGCTTGGTAATGCAATTGGGACAATGAGCAACAAAGGTTCATGCTACGTTGCTGTAATTTTGTGATTTGAACAGTTTTAAAAGCTGAGGTCTGCCATACAGTTCTAAAACTTTACGCGCTTCCAGTCTTCCTTGTTGGTTGATTGAAGGTTTGAAGCCGTCGATCGAGGAGGTGGCGACAGTCACTCATTGTTGGCCGTCGCTGTTGCAGAACCTGGATGTTGGCGCGCCTTCTTCTCGACACGGTCACCAGGCGAAACGGGCTCTTGATGTGCGCCAGCTAATGCTTCCCGTCCGTGACACCGTGTCAGAAACTATCATAGTAAGTCGAGCGCAATTACATGCTGCCAAACCCCGAAAGCGCGGCAACTCGCGGGAGCGTCACACAACACACCTGCTCCACTGCACCACCCCAGCCAGACTCCCCCTCTCTGCCCGCGCTCCACTACCAAAGATCCTAAACAGTTTGGTTCTCCACACGACCTATCGATGTATTCGTTCGATAGCGTAGTTTTCCCTAGGCCAGACCCAGCGTATAAATACAAATAATATGCACAAAACAAACCAATTATAAATCGACATAAATGCATATATATACAAACAGTAAAACAATTACAACATATAAAGGCTAACACTTGGTTCAAGAATCATGAAAGGAGGCTGTATACATGGAAGAAGCCTGGAGATACTGACAGGTTTCAGATAGATTATATAATGGTAAGACAGAGATTTAGGAACCAGGTATTAAATTGTAAGACATTTCCTGGGGCAGATGTAGATTCTGACCACAATCTATTGGTTATGAACTGCAGATTGAAACTGAAGAAACTGCAAAAAGGTGGGAATTTAAGGAGATGGGACCTGGATAAACTGAAAGAACCAGAGGTTGTAGAGAGTTTCAGGGAGAGCATTAGGGAACAATTGACAGGAATGGGGGAAAGAAATACAGTAGAAGAAGAATGGGTAGCTCTGAGGGATGTAGTGGTGAAGGCAGCAGACGATCAAGTAGGTAAAAAGACGCGGGCTAATAGAAATCCTTGGGTAACAGAAGAAATATTGAATTTAATTGATGAAAGGAGAAAATATAAAAATGCAGTAAATGAAGCAGGCAAAAAGGAATATAAACGTCTCAAAAATGAAATCGACAGGAAGTGCAAAATGGCTAAGCAGGGATGGCTAGAGGACAAATGTAAGGATGTAGAGGCTTGTCTCACTAGGGGTAAGATAGATACTGCCTACAGGAAAATTAAAGAGACCTTTGGAGAAAAGAGAACCACTTGTATGAATATCAAGAGCTCAGATGGCAACCCAGTTCTAAGCAAAGAAGGGAAAGCAGAAAGGTGGAAGGAGTATATAGAGGGTTTATACAAGGGCGAGGTACTTGAGGACAATATTATGGAAATGGAAGAGGATGTAGATGAAGATGAAATGGGAGACAAGATACTGCGTGAAGAGTTTGACAGAGCACTGAAAGACCTGAGTCAAAACAAGGCCCCGGGAGTAGACAACATTCCATTAGAACTACTGATGGCCTCAGGAGAGCCAGTCATGACAAAACTATACCATCTGGTGAGCAAGATGTATGAGACAGGCGAAATACCCTCAGACTTTAAGAAGAATATAATAATTCCAATCCCAAAGAAAGCAGGTGTTGACAGATGTGAAAGTTACCGAACTATCAGTTTAATAAGTCACAGCTGCAAAATACTAACGCGAATTCTTTACAGACGAATGGAAAAACTGGTAGAAGCCAACCTCGGGGAGGATCAGTTTGGATTCCGTGGAAATGTTGGAACACGTGAGGCAATACTGACCTTACGACTTATCTTGGAAGAAAGATTAAGAAAAGGCAAACCTACGTTTCTAGCATTTGTAGACTTAGAGAAAGCTTTTGACAATGTCGACTGGAATACTCTCTTTCAAATTCTGAAGGTGTCAGGGGTAAAATACAGGGAGCGAAAAGCTATTTACAATTTGTACAGAAACCAGATGGCAGTTATAAGAGTCGAGGGGCATGAAAGGGAAGCAGTGGTTGGGAAAGGAGTGAGACAGGGTTGTAGCCTCTCCCCGATGTTATTCAATCTGTATATTGAGCAAGCAGTAAAGGAAACAAAAGAAAAATTCGGAGTAGGTATTAAAATTCATGGAGAAGAAGTAAAAACTTTGAGGTTCGCCGATGACATTGTAATTCTGTCAGAGACAGCAAAGGACTTGGAAGAGCAGTTGAACGGAATGGACAGTGTCTTGAAAGGAGGATATAAGATGAACATCAACAAAAGCAAAACGAGGATAATGGAATGTAGTCAAGTTAAGTCGGGTGATGCTGAGGGAGTTAGATTAGGAAATGAGACACTTAAAGTAGTAAAGGAGTTTTGCTATTTAGGGAGTAAAATAACCGATGATGGTCGAAGTAGAGAGGATATAAAATGTAGACTGGCAATGGCAAGGAAAGCGTTTCTGAAGAAGAGAAATTTGTTAACATCGAGTATAGATTTAAGTGTCAGGAAGTCGTTTCTGAAAGTATTTGTATGGAGTGTAGCCATGTATGGAAGTGAGACATGGACGATAACTAGTTTGGACAAGAAGAGAATAGAAGCTTTCGAAATGTGGTGCTACAGAAGAATGCTGAAGATAAGGTGGGTAGATCACGTAACTAATGAGGAGGTATTGAATAGAATTGGGGAGAAGAGAAACTTGTGGCACAACTTGACTAGAAGAAGGGATCGGTTGGTAGGACATGTTCTGAGGCATCGAGGGATCACAAATTTAGCATTGGAGGGCAGCGTGGAGGGTAAAAATCGTAGAGGGAGACCAAGAGATGAATACACTAAGCAGATTCAGAAGGATGTAGGTTGCAGTAGGTACTGGGAGATGAAGAAGCTTGCACAGGATAGAGTGGCATGGAGAGCTGCATCAAACCAGTCTCAGGACTGAAGACCACAACAACAACAACAACAACAACAAAGGCACAGAAATGTCATATATTCAGGTAACAAAATAAGAAAAAAATTTATAGTACAATAGATGGAAATAGGAGGATATGCATTTCCGGCGTTACAAGGTGATCAGTCGCCTAGAACTTAGAACTAATTAAACCTAACTAACCTAAGGACATCGCACACATCCATGCCCGAGGCAGGATTGGAACCTGCGACCGTAGCGGTCGCTCGGTTCCAGACTGTAGCGCCTAGAACCGCACGGTCACTCCGGCCGGCTTAGGCACACAAACGTCCCTTAGACCACGACAGTATACCCATACAACAAAAATAAGTAAGGATGCAAATACCTGCTGCCCGCATCTCGTGGTCGTGCGGTAGCGTTCTCGCTTCCCACGCCCGGGTTCCCGGGTTCGATTCCCGGCGGGGTCAGGGATTTTCTCTGCCTCGTGGTGGCTGGGTGTTGTGTGCTGTCCTTAGGTTAGTTAGGTTTAAGTAGTTCTAAGTTCTAGGGAACTGATGACCATCGATGTTAAGTCCCGTAGTGCTCACGAGGGAACCTCCCCATCGCACCCCCCTCAGATTTAGTTATAAGTTGGCACAGTGGATAGGCCTTGAAAATCTGAACACAGATCAATCGAGAAAACAGGAAGAAGTTGTGTGGAACTATGAAAAAATAAGCAAAATATACAAAATGAGTAGTCCATGCGAAGATAGGTGGCAACATCAAGGATCATCTGAACTCAGGAGCGCCGTGGTCCCGTGGTTAGCGCGTGCAGCTGCGAAACGAGAGGTCCTTGGTTTAAATCTCCCCTCAAGTGAAAAATTTTTCTTTATTTTCGCAAAGTTATGATCTGTTCATTCGTTCATTGACGTCTCTGTTCACTGTAATAAGTTTAGTGTCTGTGTTTTGCGACCGCACCGCAAAACCGTGCGATTAGTAGACGAAACGACGTGCCTCTCCAATGGGAACCGAAAACATTTGATCGCAAGGTCATAGGTCAACCGATTCCTCCACAGGAAAACACGTCTGATACATTCTATACGACACTGGTGAAGGTATGTGCGTCACATGACAGGAATATGTTGTCGACCCACCTAACTTGTACACTTGGCGAATGGGTAAAAAGATTCTTCTACATTGCCCGATTTAGGTTTTCTTGTGGATGTGAGAATTACTCCCAAAAAAGTGATGAAAACATAAGAGTTTGTCACATAAACTGCAACAAATGAATCCAACAGTTTCACAGTCACACAATTTTCCCTGCGCTCTGTCAAAACATGTTTTTAACGTTTTCAAATTTTGCCGTGTGGAGACCGTCAAATCCTGCATATGTCCAAGCAAATCTGAACATGTCCTGGAATTTTGGAGAGCGAATTTGATTATGTGTGAGTGCCTGAACTTTGATAATTGTCTGAAAATAAAAAATAAAATTTTACGCTCGAAGGAAGAATTGAACCAAGGACCTCTCGCTCCGCAGCTGCTCACGCTAACCACGGGACCACGGCGCTCCTGATCTCAGATCATCCTTGATGTTGCTTATGTTGCACATGGACTACTCAGTTTGTATATTTTGCTTATTTTTTTCATAGTTCCACACAACTTCTTCCTGTTTTCTCGATTGATCTGTGTTCAGTTTTTCAAGGCCTATCCAATGTGCCAACTTATAACTAAATCTGAGGGGGGTGCGATGGGGAGGTTCCCTTGTCAGAGCCGAGCCAAATACCAGCCTTGAAAGCCTATGCTGTATGATCGGGAGGTCTTCATAAATCTGCAGTTGTTAAATTTGTTATGCTGATGAAGATGGAGTGCACGGCACCTACTTATAGCGCAAACATTTCACAATAACTGAAAAATTTTGGCATCAAATCGGATGTCAGCTGTCTGTTGCCTTCTGTAAGCGGGATGTTAAAAAGATATTGAAGATTAGGTAATGTGATAAGACAACGAATGAGAAGGTCCTCTGCAGAATCGTCGAAGAATGGAATATTATGGAAAACACTGACTCTTAAGAAGGGACTGGATGATGGGACTTGTGTTAAGACATCAGGAAAGAGTTTCCATGGTTCTGGAGGGAGTAGTAGCACGTACTGTAGGGAAAGACAGAGATAGGAATAAGCCCAACAATTACAAGTGCTACTCCGAGATGAAGAGGTTGGCGCTAACACAAGAAAAGAAATCGTGGGGGGCCACATCGAAAAAAAAAAAAAAAAAAGGAACGAGAATCGTCCGTGAAACACATTATCAACGACAAGCCAGACATTCATTCCTAGAAGGAGGACTTGTCAGCTTTCAATGGCCTTCCTGACCTTTGCTACACTCCCCAGAAAACGCGATTACAGCGATCGTTTGAAATAGAGCGCCTTTGTCCTTGTTACATCGTGCGAAACGATTTCTTTTATTTTCCATTTTTGTGGTGATATGTCTGTGGTATGCAGATATTACACTCAGTGGTTTCCGTTCAACGTTCGGCGCTATCAACACTTGTAGATTTACAAAAAGCTTTTAAAAATAACTGGAATACACAGTTTGGAATTCTAAACTGGAAACAATATCTGCCGTAAAATATCTAGGACTAACTATCCAGAACGACATTAAGTGGAATGACTATGTAAAACAAATAGTAGCAGGTGCTAGACTGAGATTCATAGCAAGAATCTTACTGAAATGTAACTCGTGCACGAAGGAAATGGCTTGTTCGAGCGATTCTTACATATGGGGGGCGGGTGGGGGTGCGAGTTATCGAGTAATTGTACTTTCCTATGTAGCACGCGCGCCCGCGTCATCGTATTTATACGTTTCTGTCTGGTACATAGATAGCTTACACAGACCCACGAGAAAAGTCGCGGCCATTCTAGTTATCTCGATACGTTATTCTGTCGGGAATTTGTTCGACAAAAGTCGCGAATATTCTATGGCTTGTTCGAGCGATTCTTACATATGGGGGGCGGGTGGGGGTGCGAGTTATCGAGTAATTGTACTTTCCTATGTAGCACGCGCGCCCGCGTCATCGTATTTATACGTTTCTGTCTGGTACATAGATAGCTTACACAGACCCACGAGAAAAGGCGCGGCCATTCTAGGTATCTCGATACGTTATTCTGTCGGGAATTTGTTCGACAAAAGTTGCGAATATTCTATTGTTTTCTTGTACAGAGAACCTTCGGTACGTAGCGTTAGACATACGGATTATTTGCCGAATAGGATGCTAGGTTACATTCAGAAGCAGAAACGTTAAGACTGAAGGATGAATAAGTAAAAAGTCGTTGTTGTAGCAGGTGCAAGTGTGAAGATTAGTCAAGAGTGAGAGCGATCAGTTGATTGTCATTCTGTTATGCAAACGTTGTCTGTTGCCCTAGAATTGACTATCCTACTTTGAACGCGCTGTACAAAATATTTGCTTGTCTACCTGCATCTATTGCTATAGTAGAAAGAAGTTTTTCAACATTGCGGCGTACAAAGACATGGCTGTAACCTGTGATATGACGAATTTTAGGATGGAAGAGTAATGCCATGGCCATGGAAGTATGCATTTGGGGTGTCTCTGTGGTGTGTTTGAATGTGTGTGTTATTACTTGAAAAAAGGCTAGTGCTCGGAAGCTAATGTTAATGCTGTTTTCTTTTAAGTGCTCCATGCATCGACCCACCTAGAATTCATATCTTTAGCACCCCCTCCTGGAGGTTTTTCTGTATCCAATGTTCCTGAGTATCGTTCATCAGTCTGGGATCTTTATCAGGTAGGACTGATGGAAGGGATACAGAAAATCCAAAGAAGATGTAAGATCGTTTAGTCCGCACGAGACCGTTACAGAGTTGCTCAACGAAGCTCCACAGGCAGACGCTAGAAGACAAGTTTTGGGCATCACGAAGAGGTTTACTACTGAAATTTCGAAAGAGCACTTTCCGGAAACAGGCGTACAACATATTAATTCCTCCCACGTATATTTCGTGATGCGGCCATGACGAGAAAATTCGAGAAATTATGGCTAATACAGAGGCTTACCATCAATCATTCTTGCCACGCGCCATTCGCGGTTGGAACAGGGAAGGGAGCATCAGTTAGCGCCAGAAATAATCTCCGTCACACACCTTTAGGTGGCTTACGGAGTATGATGTAGATTTAGGTGTAAAGGTGGCAGAGGTAAGAAACAAGGAGTCAAGCGTTATGTACAACTTGTAGAGAAATCAAACTGTAGTTATAAGACTCTAAGCACGGGAAAGAGAGGCAGTAATTGACCAACGAGTGTAACAGGTTTGTAGCTAATCCCCGATGTTATTCAGTCTGTTCACTGAGCAGACGAAACAAAGGAGCTGTTTGGGAAGGAAAATAAAGTGCCGGAAGAAGAAATTAAAACTTCGAGGTTTACCTAAGACATTGTAGTTCTGCCAGGAGCTACAAAATCTTGGAGATCAGTTGACATGAATAGACAGTGTCCTGAACAGGTGTTATAAGATGAATAGCAACAAAAGTAAAATGAGAGTAATAGAAAGTAGTGGTATTACATCAGGCAATACTGAGACAATCACATTATTAAATGAGGCTCTGAAAGAAGTAGATGAGTTTTGCTCTTTGGGAAGCAAAATTAGTGATAATGGCAGAAGTAGAGAGGATACGAAATGTAGACTGGTAATACCAAGAAAAGCGTTTATGAAAAACAGAAATTTGTTAACATCTTCTGTTAGTGTTAGGATGATTAGTCTGAAGTGTGACCTTGTACGAAAGTGAAACGTGGACGGTAAGCAGATAAGACAAGTGGAAAAGAGAAGTTTTGAAATGTGGTGCTGCAAAATAATGACGAAGATTAGTTGAGTAGATCCGACAACTAAGGCCATCCAACTGTGGAGAAAAGAAATTTGTGGCAAAATTTGACTAACAGAAGTGGTCGGGTGATGAGTCACATCCTGAGGCATCACGATGTCGTCATTGAGGAAAGCAAGAGGGCACAAAGTTTTGAGGGTGACCAATGCTTCACTACAATAATCAGATTCGAATTGATGTAGGTTGCAGAGATGAAGAGGGCTGCAAGGACATATTAGCGTGGAGAGCTGGTTCAAACCAGTCTTTAGATTGAAGGCCACATAAACGGAAATGTTCTTGGTTTTTAAATACAAAGTGTACCGTCATACAAACTGCTTTAGTCCATTACAAACGCTATAACTTTTCTACATATTACCTTTAGCTAAAATAAACAGAATCTACTCTTGCTAATATTCCAGATCATATTAACGTAAGAACAAAAATAAGTCAACAGTTCATTTGAAGGTTTGTTATTATTTAAAATTTAATTTTGATATAAAGATCATGGTCATACAAACAGCTGTATCTCACTACACTTACAATAACTCTATATTAATGCCAGTCTTGATTAAAATATTTGCTATAAACTGACTGTATTATACGTAATATACAAACAGAAATAAGACATCATATCACTTGAAGCTTGTTTTTGTAATTCATTTATTTATTTATTTTATTTTGTGCTCTCATGTGATCGCCAGTCTGATGAAAATATTTGCCCTTATATCGACTTTAATACATGTAAAAATAAACAAATCACATCTCTGTGCAAAGTAGGCCTGTGCCATATTTTTCTCTCAAGATCTTTGTTACAAGCAACAGTTGTACAGCAAATGCTGGATGCTGGCAAAGTTTCGCTGTCAGAGTGTAAATTAATATCGATTGTGTAAAAGTGTGTGAAGTGATATACCAACTGGCCATCAAAATGGAAGCAAACAGATGGACACTAACGGAAGAAAGCCGCCCATACTGTCGCAGCAAGTAAAAAACTAACTTTGCATCCATATCGACAGATAAACAATAGTCATGGCGATGCATTAAATCGTGCTCCATCATCCTGTCACAGAGCCAGCACCCAGCATTATGCTAGAAATAATGATGCAACCTCCAGAAACCATCTGAAGATAAACTGAAAAGGTTCGAAAACCGGTTCATTGAATAAAACAAATTATTCAAAAAAGCGACTGGTTGCAGTTTCATGTAACTTATTTACAGGAAATATTTCCATCCTATCCTCCTATGACCCGAAGAGACGACAAAGCGCAGAAAGATCTCTAAAAACACTATGACTATAGTAAGAATCTGGAGAGGGCAGCACTAATTTTCTCCTGACGAAATTCATCCTCTGTTCTATTCTGAGTATATTGTTACAGCACCTTGAATGATTTATCCACAACTGATTTGGTGTACGTCTGTGGGCTTTCGTGAGCTCTGTCACTAAAGGCAAAGTCTTCTGGGTTGTTAAACCGCTTCATATTTCGTCTTCACGGTTGACGTTTCGACCCCTCCGCTGGGGTCTTCTTCAAGACTTAGCGATGTCCAGGGCTGAACATTCAGTCAGCCGTCAACCGTGGGCACTGCTACATCCTGAGGAAGATCCCAGCAACCGTGTAGTATACCTATTATACGACCTAACAACACAGAAAATGTAATCTTTAACTTCCAGCAAAGGAAAATACTTACTCGTCATCATTAAAACTGTCTCAGATGTAACAAGAGAGCTGGCGCAGTATTTGAGTACTGAGTCCGTGGTCTGGAGCCTCTGCGTTCATATCGCATCAGGTCATATCGATTTAGGTTTTTCGCCGTTTCATTACATTGCCTGAGGTTCAAATGGTTCAAATGGCTCTGAGCGCTATGCGACTTAACTTCTGAGGTCATCAGTCGCCTAGAACTTAGAACTAATTAAACCTAACTAACCTAAGGACATCACACACATCCATGCCCGAGGCAGGATGCGAACCTGCGACCGTAGCGGTCACGCGGTTCCAGACTGGAGCGCCTTTAACCACACGGCCACACCGGCCGGCATTGCCTGAGGCTTCCGTTAACAACAGTAGGGCAACCTTCTACATCCTTGTAAAAATGGCCGTTTTCTTCGTTTCTAATAATTTCAACGCAAACAGGACGTCAACTTGCACGCATCCTTGCTACAAACGGTCTTGCAAAGGAAGGCCGTTTGGGGTTTAACGTTTATTCGGCATTGAGGTCGTTAAGAGGCGGAGCACAAGCTTGGATTGTTTGAAAGATGGGTAAGGAAATCGGCCGTGCCCTTCCAAAGGAACCATGCCGGCAATTGTCTGGAGCGATTTAGGGAAATCACGGAAAACCTGCCGGCCGTTGTGGCCGAGCGGTTCTAGGCGCTTCAGTCTGGAACAGCGCGACCGCTACGGTCGCAGGTTCGAATCCTGCCTCGGGCATGGATGGGTGTGATATCCTTAGGTTAGTTAGGTTTAAGTAGTTCTTAGTTCTAGGGGGCTGATGACCTCAGACGTTAAGTCCCATAGTGCTCAGAGCCATTTGAACGGAAAACCTATGGCCGAGCGGTTCTAGGCGCTTCAGTCTGGAATCGCGCGACAGCTACGGTCGCAGTTTCGAATCGTGCCTCGGGCATGGATGTGTGTGTTGTCCTTAAGTTAGTTAGATTTAAGTAGTTCTAAGTTCTAGGATGTTAAGTCTCATAGTGCTCAGAGCTATTTGAACCATTTTTGAACGGAACACCTAAATCTGAATGGCCACACGCGGATTTGAACCGTCGTCCTCTCGAGTGCGAGTCCAGCATGCTAACCACTGCGCCGCCTCGCTCGGTAGACTGGCACTAGTTATGATATCCACTTAACATTTCATTGTAATAATACTCAAATGTATGTAAAAATTCCAACTGTAAACGAAGACAATGTAGTTAAAAAGAAAGGTCGCTAGGATTTGTTCACCCCATTTCCTCTCCCCTTTATTCCTTCAACAAAGAGACTTGCCTTCAAGCATTGTTCCTCGCGATATCCCAGCGATTAGCTCCCTGTCACTCAAGTTTCAACGTATAACAAAGAATGTCGTCAGGTTGAAATACGGCACTGCTGTCAAGCGATTAACTAAGGATGACGTAGCTGGTTCCAAGTACGCTACTTGCGCAGCTGATAGCAAGGTAGTTCTCAAAACTAAGAAGTCATCATGGCATCGTGACGCTTACTGCCACACTGTTGCGTAGTGATGCAACTCTTCATTCATTTTCATGCGTCATGTTGTCATAAGAGTTGTTGTTGTTTTTGTGGTCTTTGCTCGGAAGACTGGTCTGATGCAGTTTTTCCACGGCAGCGTATTAGGTGCAAGCCTCTACACCTCTCATGTCTGCTGCAACACGCACCCATCTGAACCTGCTTACTGTAGTAAAAAATTCTTACCCTCCACACTTCCCCTCATTACTAAATTGACGATTCCTTCATCCCTCAGGATGTGTGAGCACCAAACACTTAAATGTCTTGGGCCCATCATCAACATAGCACACAAGTCATCTCCTTAAAGTTTCGTTAAGAGGCAATGTTGCGGATGTAACAAGACAACATAAATCGTGAGTATATGTTGCGAGACACTAGCACTGAGTGACATTTTGTTGGTTTCTATACAGATGGTGGAGATCCGGTTTGTACGATCAAGTTTGCCAGACGGATTGCGTGGGCGCGATGTGTGCGCTTGAAGGAAGGGCTCTTGTGATCTATTTCATCAGTAAGAGTTTTCTTTGTTGTTATTTCATCCCCCAGCCACATACTAGCAAGGGGTGGGCTTACAGTGGATACAATTTTCCGCTCTTCAGCCACGTGAGAGGGACATTTTAAAAATCAAGACATAAGAGCTGGACAAAGTGTAAATCATAGATAAATGTTTTGTACAATAGAAGGACAGATCATCACCTGCGTAAGTTAAAATATAAAAGGTTGATTTGGTGAATTGTTAAAATATAGACACAGATCAATGGAAAATGAGTGTCGCGCACGAATGTATAAAGCCAGATAGATACACTACTGGCCATTAAAATTGGTACACCACGACGGTGACGCGCTACAGACGAGAAATTTAACCGACAGGAAGAACATGCTATGATATGCATGTGATTAGCTTTTCAGAGCATTCACACAAGGTTGGCGAAGGTGGCGACATCTACAACGTGCTGACATGAGGAAAGTTTCCAACCGATTTCTCATACACAAACAGCAGCTGACCGCCGTTCATTGGTGAAACGTTGTTGTGATGCCTCGTGTAAGGAGGAGCGATGCATACCATCACGTTTCCGACTTTGATAAAGGTCGGATTGTAGCCTATCGCGATTGCGGTTTATCGTATCGCGACGTTGCTGCCCGCGCTGGTCGAGATCCAACGACTGTTAGCAGAATATGGAATCGGTGGGTTCAGGAGGGTAATACGGAACGCCGTGCTGTATCCCAGCGGCCTCGTATCACTAGCAGTCGAGATGACAGGCATCTTACCGGCATGGCTGTAACGGATCGTGCAGCCACGTCTCGATCCCTGAGTCAACAGATGGGGACGTTTGCAAGACAACAACCATCTGCACGAACAGTTCCACGATGTTTGCAGCAGCATGGACTATCAGCTCGGAGACCATGGCTGCGGTTACCCTTGACACTGCATCACAGACAGGAGCGCCTGCGATGGTGTACTCAACGACGAACCTGGGTGCACGAAAGACAAAGCGTCATTTTTTCGGATGAATCCGGGTTCTGTTTACAGCATCATGAGGGTCGCATCCATGTTTGGCGACATCGCGGTGAACGCACATTGGAAGCGTGTATTCGTCATCGCCATACTGGCGTATAACCCGGCGTGATGGTATGAGGTGGCATTGTTTACACGTCTCGGTCACCTCTTGTTCGCATTGACGGCACTTTGAACAGTGGACGTTACATTTCATACGTGTTACGACCCGTGGCTCTACCCTTCATTCGACCCCTGCGAAACCCTACATTTCAGCAAGATAATGCACGACCGCATGTTGCAGGTCCTGTAAGGGCCTTTCTTGATAGTGAAAACGTTCGCCTGCTGCTCTGGCCAGCACATTCTCCAGATCTCTCACCAATTGAAAACGTCTGGTCAATGGTGGCCGAGCAACTGGCTCGTCAAAATACGCCAGTCACTGCTCTTGATGAACTGTGGTATCGTGTTGAAGCTGCATGGGCAGCTGTACCTGTACACGACATCCAAGCTCTGTTTGACAAAATGCCCAGGCGTATCAAGGCCGTTATTACGGCCAGAGGTGGTTGTTCTGGGTACCGATTTCTCAGGATCTATGCACCCAAATTGCGTGAAAATGTAATCACATGTCAGTTCTAGTATAATATATTTGTCCAATGAATACCCGTTTATCATCTGCATTTCTTCTTGGTGCATCAATTTTAATGGCCAGTAGAGTAGTTGCATAAAGTAAAACGGAAAGACTGATATGTTGACTGATTAAAAGAGATATATAGATGAGTAAGAGATGAGAGAATATCGACTGCCGGAGAGAAGGGTAGCATGGGAACGAAGCATTTAGAGGTAGTATGTAGGACAGAGTTTGTATGGGTGGATGTTTGGAGGTGGGATGAGGGAAGAGTGGAGAGGGAAGCGGTTCCCAGCCAAGACTTAGGAAAAGGAAAGGAGCCCTGACACTGGGTGTTTGGTAGGGATCTCCTGGTAGGATGGGTGTATATCAGGGCAGATTTCTTGGTCAGGTAAGGGAAGGCGATTAAAGCTTCATTAGGAGAGGATGTGGAAAATGTGGAAGTGTAGTGTTAGGGGAATGCGGTGGTAGGGTCGTGGCTGAGTACCACAATCATTGAACAGGGGAGGGGGGGGGGGAGGAGGACCTAGGGGGTGGGTAATGTCGAGTTCACGGGTAATGTAGGATATTCGGAGGTGTTCCAGATAGAAGAATAAGCTGGGGAAATTTGTAAGTTGGTAGAGGATGCGAAGTAGGTGGCGTTTCATTTGCAAGCTGTAGATTTGGTTTTCATGATTGATTGCATCACATAATGGTGCCATCTAACTTTGTAACGCAGCTAGTATTTTTTTTTTTAATAGATACTTTTCCCGTGTTACATTTTATTGCATAATATATAAGCACAGTAACCTGCGTTTCGAGATTTATTTGCGCTAAATTCTGAGGGAATGATTTTGTACCATCAATTAGGGAGAATACTTGTTTGAAATTATGTGTACTGACGTGTAGTAGACATCTATTGTGCCAGATTGTAAGCACATCACTCGTCACTGCGCTGAAGTGTCAATATATCTGGAGTAATAATATCCATAGCACCTGGAAAAAAATTTTAGGTTTTATGACGATGCTTGTAAGTCTGATTAATGTGACTGTACTACGTACATATCCAATGACACGAATAATGTATCTAGAATCTGCCAGGAAGTTTCACGAATTATGTAATTTACTGGATCACTCAGATACAGACATGCTGTCATGCTTGCTAATAACGATTTCTGAGCTGTATTTTATGTAATTTGGAGACTAGTACATCAAGCTCCATCAGTATGTTATTTTAAGCTGACCGATATTAATTACCTGATGAATAAATTTTTTGTGATCCATGACTGGATTTATAAAAAAAAACATAAATCGAATAATTAATGACATACTTGAGTGTCTCTTATTGGCGTAACATAGTATTTATTTAACATGGAAATATATTTTTCTCTTACGCTTCGAACCTTTTTCATTTGAAAGATACGGTTTTTTCGGATTACACGTTAGTTTAAAAGTGTTATTATTTCAAATATGTCATCCATGTACTGCGAAAAGAAGACTCTACGACGACCAAAGAAATTAAGTGATGATACGGAATACATCACAATCAGTCAATATGCAACAAAAATTAAGTGATTATTTGAGACATTGAAGGCCTAATATGTAATATGTTACCAGTTAAATGTAGAGTTTCTCAATATACGGTTTTGACAGTTTAGTACTGTTTCTACACATCATGGAGTCAGCTATTTCCAGTAATTTCCCCAGTTAATATCGGAGTTTTTGGTGCAAGTTATGAAGATGAACAAGGTAGGCAGATTATGAGTGACTGAACAGACAGCTTTATCCAGGTTTTCCTGTAGCTGTTCAGGCAGTATCTAGGAATAGGCCTCTCAACCGCTTTCGAGATATTCAAGTTTGAAAGGTTTAGGCATGAGTATATATACTATTATTGTGTAGGCGCTGACAGGCAGAGAATCCGTACCCAAGTGAATTGCCGGCACGGTAGCTCAGCGTGTTCGCTCAGAGAACTGGCTGTTATCTGTAATAAAGAAACTGAGTGAAGGGATCAACAACGACCTAACGGATGTCATGTGATATCAGCTACGACGAAATGCAACGAACAATAACGAACAAAAAGCACAAAAAAGTGAGTAAGTGCTTAATTTCATAAGCGCTAGGTTTCAGTGTCGAATCTGGCTGCTGGGGTCTTTTTTTTTTTTTTTTAATTCCCAGCTAACTCTGATAACAGATTGTAAGTAGGCTGTTTAGGTTCTTATTGGTAACGCCACGTAGCGCTCTGTATGAAAATCACTGGCTGTGCTGTGTGCAGTCTGTGGCTAGTTTGCATTGTTGTCCGCCATTGTAGTGTTGGGCAGCTGGATGTGAACAGCGCGTAGCGTTGCGCAGTTGGAGGTGAGCCGCCAGCAGTGGTGGATGTGGGGAGAGAAATTGCGGAGACTTGAAATTTGTAAGACTGGATGGCATATATATTATGATTATTAAGGTAAATACATTGTTTGTTCTCTATTAAAATCTTTCATTTGCTAACTATGCCTATCAGTAATTAGTGCCTTCAGTAGTTTGAATCTTTTATTTAGCTGGCAGTAGTGGCGCTCGCCGTATTGCAGTAGTTCGAGTAACGGAGATTTTTGTGAGGTAAGTGATTTGTGAAAGGTACATGTTAATGTTAGTCAGGGCCATTCCTTTGTAGGGATTTCTGAAAGTCAGATTGCGTTGCGCTAAAAAATATTGTGTGTCAGTTTAAGCACAGCCTTGTATAATTGTTCAAAGGGGACGTTTCAAGATTTATTACGACTTTCCAAACTATCGGTTTTTGATGATTCATTTATTATTTGCGTAATATTTATCTTGAAAAATAGGAGAACAAAATATTTTTATAAGGACACTGGAAATAAAAAAGGATACGCGACCATTTCGAAACAATTTCATTAATCATCATTTTCATTAATCTTTTTATTCACATCATTGTACCTAGGTTTGTGACACATATGGGGCACTGCGCGAATCAGGATGATACTGATCGTAGAAACATGTAAAAACAATAATTATTGTGGCATACGGTACATGAAAGGAATGCCGTGGTTTTCAAAAGCACGGATTTTACAATGTTTCTACTGCAAAACAAACTTGGTTCACGTTCATAAACGGTTCTCGGTCTTCACGCAGTTTCGCGTCGTACCACGCATATCTGGTCATATTCCCGAATCCTGGTGCAGACAACTGATGGTGTACGACTGACCGAAGTCTTCTCTCGAAGTTGTCCCCGGTAGCTGAGTGGTCAGCGTGACAGACTGTCAATCCTAAGGGCTCGGGTTCGATTCCCGGCTGGGTCGGAGATTTTCTCCGCTCAGGGAGTGGGTGTTGTGTTGTCCTAATCATCATCATTTCATCCCCATCGACGCGCAGGTCGCCGAAGTGGCGTCAAATCGAAAGACCTGCACCCGGCGAGCGGTCTACCCGCGGGAGGCCCTAGCCACACGACATTTCCATTTTTTTCCATATTGTCTCGATGATTTACGAGCGATTTTTTTAGACGCTTTGTAATGTTTTTTACCGTCCTGTAAAACTAAACGTAGCAGGGCTGCACCAACGAAGTACATTTTGGAGGAATCACTTTAATACTGAAAGCTGGCAGATCATCTCCATCTTCAAAATTTCGTCGTACAAAGCCGGTTCGTTCGCCCTCCCCATAAATCACGGAGCAAAATAAATTGTTCTTCTTTTACGTATGGCTTCAGACATCATTTAGAAATTTCCTGTATAAATGATAATTAAATGAGCACCCTAACTGCAAACAGGCGTTGATGTACTTCATTGGGGACATGTTGAAAATGTGTGCTCCGACCAGGACTCGAACCCGGGATCTCCTGCTTACATGGCAGACGCTCTATCCACTTTTTTTTTTTTAATCGTTGTGTTTGTCGTTGCGGACGTCACATGACATCCAGTCAAGTTCGTTTTGTTGATCCTTTCACTCACCTGAGCCACCGCGGGCACAGAGGATAGTGCGTCTGCAGGGACTTATCCGTTGCACGCTCCCCGTGAGATCCACATTCCCAACATGTCCACACCACTACATTCGTAGTGCGCCTAATAGATGTTTGCCCATCATACTCATTACTCGTGGCAGATTAATCTACCAATTCCCGTACGAGTTCGGGCATAGCGTGTGCGTTCGCACAAGAAGGTCAATGGCCGGGAAGCCATGTTTTTTAACTATATATGACGGTAGTATACGGGACTTGGTAGATTAATCTGCCACGAGTAATGAGTATGATGGGCAAACATCTATTAGGCGCACTACGAATGTAGTGGTGTGGACATGTTGGGAATGTGGACCTCACGGGGAGCGTGCAAGGGATGAGTCCCTGCAGACGCACTATCCTCTGTGGCCTCTGTGGTTCAGATGGATAGAGCGTCTGCCATGTAAGCAGGAGATCCCGGGTTCGAGCCCTGGTCGGGGCACACATTTTCAACATGTCCCCAATGAAGTACATCAACGCCTGTTTGCAGTTAGGATGTTCATTTAATTATCATTTATTTCTAGCAAAGCTGCATGGTCATCCACGGTAACTGTTCTTTCGGCAACAGATACTACCGTCATATATAATTTCCTGTATAGTATTGTTGTGAGTTTGCCACATCTTGAAGATGTTCTCATATCGTTTTTATATCTGTGTGTGCGCTCATCGTCTGCTTCTTACACGCTTGGTCCAAATGAGCCAGTGGTCTCTCGCATGCAGAAGTAGTGGTAGTTATTTTCCTGATAAAGTGACTGCCTATTGTGCAGTCTACGAATGTGTCACCCTGTGCGCATATGCTTTCTCTGCATATTTCGGCACGAGGGCTCGAGTCTGCACTCGGAAATTTGCTGCTGCATCAAGGAGTTGCTGCAGCGAAGCGCTTTCCCTCTCGGTTACAAATCTGTGGGGGAGGGAGGGGGGGCGATTTTTCTCTGACGAATCCGATGTTTTCTCATGAAGAGCACAACCCAAGAGTCAGAAGCTTGGAGACTGAAATGAGGAAATTGGTTAGGAGCAGCAAGATACCATTGCTGCAGGTTTCTCGTCGTCGCCTGCCGATTACTTTCTCGAGCTTCTATGAATCGATCACAGGCCCATGAATCAATGGTTTTAAGTTGATCGTGCGTTGTTCACCTTGTTTTATACGTTCTTCCCATCTTTTCTAACCTTGCATGCATTTGAGGCGTTAAGCTCCCCTTCTACGATGATGATGATGATGATGATGATAATATTGGTTTGTGGGGCGCTCAGCATCTTGGTCACCAGCGTCGTTACAAGTTCCAAATCTTGCCATTTCCAGTCTCGGCACTTTCCGAATGATGATGAGGACAACAGTTACTCCTAGTCCCCGTGTGGAGAAAATCCCCGTCCCGACCAGGAATCGAACCCGGGACCCCGTGATTTCTTCGAAGACTGACCAGCCTCTACCTTGGTTGCTCTCGTGCTAGAGTGTCAACCTTAATCCTGTAATACTGCGGAACGTAATCGCTGTCCATTTTCGAGTGGTTCTCTTCGGTCTGATGGTGTACGAGAGACTGAAGTCTTCTCTCGAAGTTGTCTATTGTCTCGATGATTTACGAGCGATTTTCTTAGACGATGAACCATGGACCTTGTCGTTGGTGGGGAGGCTTGTGTGCCTCAGCGACACAGATAGCCGTACCGTAGGTACAACCAC
This sequence comes from Schistocerca cancellata, assembly GCF_023864275.1. Taxonomy (NCBI): domain Eukaryota; kingdom Metazoa; phylum Arthropoda; class Insecta; order Orthoptera; family Acrididae; genus Schistocerca; species Schistocerca cancellata. The sequence continues at coordinate 46,175,743 of NC_064628.1, read as the reverse complement.
AACGGTGGGGTATCTGTTGAGAGGCCAGACAAACGTGTGGTTCCTGAAGAGGGGCAGCAGCCTTTTCAGTAGTTGCAAGGGCAACAGTCTCGATGATTGACTGATTTGGCCTTGTAACAATAACCAAAACGGCCTTGCTGTGCTGGTACTGCGAACGGCTGAAAGCAAGGGGAAACTACGGCCGTAATTTTTCCCGAGGACATGCAGCTCTACTGTATGATTAAATGATGATGGCGTCCTCTTGGGTAAAATATTCCGGAGGTAAAATAGTCCCCCATTCGGATCTCCGGGCGGGGACTACTCAAGAGGATGTCGTTATCAGGAGAAAGAAAACTGGCGTTCTACGGATCGGAGCGTGGAATGTCAGATCCCTTAATCGGGCAGGTAGGTTAGAAAATTTAAAAAGGGAAATGGATAGGTTAAAGTTAGATATAGTGGGAATTAGTGAAGTTCGGTGGCAGGAGGAACAAGATTTCTGGTCAGGTGACTACAGGGTTATAAACACAAAGTCAAATAGGGGTAATGCAGGAGTAGGTTTAATAATTAATAGGAAAATAGGAATGCGGGTAAGCTACTACAAACAGCATAGTGAACGCGTTATTGTGGCCAAGATAGATACAAAGCCCACACCTACTACAGTAGTACAAGTTTATATGCCAACTAGCTCTGCAGATGACGAAGAAATTGAAGAAATGTATGATGAAATAAAAGAAATTATTCAGATAGTGAAGGGAGACGAAAATTTAATAGTCATGGGTGACTGGAATTCGAGTGTAGGAAAAGGGAGGGAAGGAAACGTAGTAGGTGAATATGGATTGGGGCTAAGAAATGAAAGAGGAAGCCGCCTGGTAGAATTTTGCACAGAGCACAACTTAATCATAGCTAACACTTGGTTTAAGAATCATGATAGAAGGTTGTATACATGGAAGAACCCTGGAGATACTAAAAGGTATCAGATAGATTATATAATGGTAAGACAGAGATTTAGGAACCAGGTTTTAAATTGTAAGACATTTCCAGGGGCAGATGTGGACTCTGACCACAATTTATTGGTTATGACCTGTAGATTAAAACTGAAGAAACTGCAAAAAGGTGGGAATTTAAGGAGATGGGACCTGGATAAACTGAAAGAACCAGAGTTTCAGGGAGAGCATAAGGGAACAATTGACAGGAATGGGGGAAAGAAATACAGTAGAAGAAGAATGGGTAGCTTTGAGGGATGAAGTAGTGAAGGCAGCAGAGGATCAAGTAGGTAAAAAGAAGAGGGCTAGTAGAAATCCTTGGGTAACAGAAGAAATATTGAATTTAATTGATAACAAGAGAAAATATAAAAATGCAGTAAGTGAAGCAGGCAAAAAGGAATACAAACGTCTCAAAAATGAGATCGACAGGAAGTGCAAAATGGCTAAGCAGGCATGGCTAGAGGACAAATGTAAGGATGTGGAGGTTTATCTCACTAGGGGTAAGATAGATACTGCCTACAGGAAAATTAAAGAGACCTTTGGAGATAAGAGAACCACTTGTATGAACATCAAGAGCTCAGATGGAAACCCAGTTCTAAACAAAGAAGGGAAAGCAGAAAGGTGGAAGGAGTATATAGAGGGTCTATACAAGGGCGATGCACTTGAGGACAATATTATGGAAATGGAAGAGGATGTAGATGAAGATGAAATGGGAGATACGATACTGCGTGAAGAGTTTGACAGAGCACTGAAAGACCTGAGCCGAAACAAGGCCCCCGGAGTAGACAACATTCCATTGGAACTACTGACGGCCTTGGGAGAGCCAGTCCTGACAAAACTCTACCATCTGGTGAGCAAGATGTATGAAACAGGCGAAATACCGTCAGACTTCAAGAAGAATATAATAATTCCAATCCCAAAGAAAGCAGGTGTGGACAGATGTGAAAATTACCGAACGATCAGTTTAATAAGCCACAGCTGCAAAATACTAACACGAATTCTTTACAGACGAATGGAAAAACTAGTAGAAGCCGACCTCGGGGAAGATCAGTTTGGATTCCGTAGAAATACTGGAACACGTGAGGCAATACTGACCTTACGACGTATCTTAGAAGAAAGATTAAGGAAAGGCAAACCTACGTTCCTAGCATTTGTAGACTTAGAGAAAGCTTTTGACAATGTTGACTGGAATACTCTCTTTCAAATTCTAAAGGTGGCAGGGGTAAAATACAGGGAGCGAAAGGCTATTTACAATTTGTATAGAAACCAGATGGCAGTTATAAGAGTCGAGGGGCATGAAAGAGAAGCAGTGGTTCGGAAGGGAGTAAGACAGGGTTGTAGCCTCTCCCCGATGCTATTCAATCTGTATATTGAGCAAGCAGTAAAGGAAACAAAAGAAAAATTCGGAGTAGGTATTAAAATCCATGGAGAAGAAATAAAAACGTTGAGGTTCGCCGATGACATTGTAATTCTGTCAGACAGCAAAGGACTTGGAAGAGCAGTTGAACGGAATGGATAGTGTCTTGAAGGGAGGATATAAGATGAACATCAACAAAAGCAAAACGAGGATAATGGAATGTAGTCGAATTAAGTCGGGTGATGTTGAGGGTATTAGATTAGGAAATGAGACACTTAAAGTAGTAAAGGAGTTTTGCTATTTGGGGAGCAAAATAACTGATGATGGTCGAAGTAGAGAGGATATAAAATGTAGACTGGCAATGGCAAGGAAAGCGTTTCTGAAGAAGAGAAATTTGTTAACATCGAGTATAGATTTAAGTGTCAGGAAGTCATTTCTGAAAGTATTTGTATGGAGTGTAGCCATGTATGGAAGTGAAACATGGACGGTAAATAGTTTGGGCAAGAAGAGAGTAGAAGCTTTCGAAATGTGGTGCTACAGAAGAATGCTGAAGATTAGATGGGTAGATCACATAACTAATGAGGAAGTATTGAATAGGATTGGGGAGAAGAGAAGTTTGTGGCACAACTTGACCAGAAGAAGGGATCGGTTGGTGGGACATGTTCTGAGGCATCAAGGGATCACCAATTTAGTATTGGAGGGCAGCGTGGAGGGTAAAAATCGTAGGGGGAGACCAAGAGATGAATACACTAAGCAGATTCAGAAGGATGTAGGTTGCAGTGGGTACTGGGAGATGAAGGATCTTGCACAGGATAGAGTAGCATGGAGAGCTGCATCAAACCAGTATCAGGACTGAAGACCACAACAACAACAACTCTTCGGTCTCGTAAACTTATGATGAAGACGAAGCGACGTCTTCAGTTTCTTCAAACAGACCCTCTTCACCGATGTCTTGTTGAGCAATTAGTTCGTCTTGTACCACGAGTAGTTTCGTCGATAGCATTTCGAAAATCCTGCGAAGTATTTCTTCTCCAGTGTTTATGTGTTCTTGTGTTGTTACTGCAGAAAGTTTCGAAGTGATGAGATTGTTTTGGAGAGGGAGGTGTTAACTGTACACGAGTGTCGTTTTTAACGCGAACTACTGAAACTTAACTGTAAAGCGATTCGACTTCACAGTGGGGTTCACGTTCTGTTGTTGTCGAACTATAAGGCACATCAATACATTTAATCGTTAAATCAGACATCCTGGAGCGTTGACCTAGGCCCCTAACATACGAATGATATCCCAAAAGTAAGGTCTATTTTTTTATAAGCACATAGACCTGTTTATTTCTGCAATGGCTTACATCAGTTTACAACTTGAACATTCAGCTATTTTTCGACATAATCACCGTTTCTGTCGATGCATTTTTGTAAACGCTGTGGCAGTTTTTGTATGCCCATGTCATACCAGCTCGCCGCCATGCTGTTCAGTAAGTTATGAACCTCGTCTTTCACTTCTTTGTCGGAGCTGAGGTTAAAAGAACATTTGGCCGGAAAGCGATTCAGCTCCGACGACGAGGTGAAAGACGAGGTTCATAACTTTCTGAACAGCATGGCGGCGAGCTGGTATGACATGGGCATACAAAACTGCCACATCGTCTACAAAAATGCATCGACAGAAATGGTTATTATGTCGAAAAATACCTAAACGTTCAATCTGTAAACTGATGTAAACCATTGTAGAAATAAACAGGTCTATGTACTTATAAAAAAATAGGAGACCTTACTTTTGGGATTACCCTCGTACATATACTGAAGTCCAATCCGTGATCTATATACTCTATGAATATGAATGAAAACGGTGAGGGCAAGTACGTACGGTCACCTTGTAAGATACAATAACACGATTGAAGCGACCAAATCATAATACAAACGGACTCGTTCTCCGTGTCGCACACCCAATTTATAAAGACTTATTTGCCATACCAGATAGCTGCTACTGTAGCTGAACTACGCGGAAACGATACAGAAATAAGAGTTTGCGTGTAGCAAATGGTTCAAATGGTTCTGAGCATTATGGGACTTAACTTCTGAGGTCATCAGTCCCCTAGAACTTATAACTACTTAAACCTAACTAACCTAAGGAAATCACACACATCCATGCCCGGGGCAGGATTCGAACCTGCGACCGTAGCGGTCGCGCGATTCCAGACTGAAGCGCCTAGAACCTCTCGGCCACTCCCGCCGGCTGCGTGTAGCAAGGATCGTTATGGGTATGTGGGGAATGGAAAGGTCGACCAGCCGCCAAAGGTTACAGCACTGAACGGAATACGACAGAAATGCAACCCAGTTGGGGATGTATTTGCCGCAGTCAAATAAAAGGCCAAAAGCGATTTGTACGATAAATGAGAGGTAGGAGGAGGAGGATGTCCGCACAAAGACACCCGAACAGACAAATCCACCCATGTATACCGAAAGCACTACGCCGAAAATCGGATGTGCAACATTACTCTTCTGCCAGTCATAACAGGAAAAGATTCGTAAGGACCGTGGCCGTGCTGAAATTCAACTAAGGTTACTGTCTCTCCCGAGACCGATAATAATAAAATTTGAAATAACTAAAAAGAGAGAAGAAGAGAGAGAGAGAGAGAGAAACTGCGGCCCTAGGCTTTTCTCAATCTAAGCGCCGGTTCCCACATTAATTTCCTTGTCTTCACGATCATCATTTAGCAATTCTTCTTATTGCTTTCGCATCCCAGTGTTTCGTTAACTATTGTTCTTCTCATTTTAACGGCCACCAAACGCGTTCTTACTTTTCAACACACACCCACAACGGTTCGCACAATCTGTTAGCGAGTGCCACCACTCAACTCAAATTGCTATTTGTAATTGCCACCCTGCTCTCGACAGCGTCAACACTTGAAAAAGCGGCACTGAACCAAAAACTCTCCAAAATGGTTACGGCAGCAGTAGTGTTTGATTTTTGCTGAGACTATATGCGAATAAGAGACAGTATAAGATGCAGGACGTTGGAAAAAGCTGGTTACTGAAGGGTGAAGGTACCCTTAAGCGGAAGGTTCGTCTGGCCGCCACAGTACTGTACCAGTCATTCATTGCCGTTGTTGCAGCATCGGTTTCGGGCAGAGCACACCAGCCACCCATGGGGTCGCGCGCATACTGCATACTAACCTAGGCCACTGTTTCTATGTTTCGATACAGTGTATCGATACCTGGAACTGTTTCAGTGTTTCGGAACGGCTATGGTTCACTGTTTCGAAACAGTGGTGTTTCATTCCGCCCTTGTCTCGGATCTCGACCCAGACACAGAAACTGTATCGTTGTTTCAAAATAAGACTGTTTCAGTCCACCTGCGCCTGGAACGGACTAATTGTATCGAAACAGTGATGTTTCATTCCGCTCTGTGTCGGACGAGATTCGGGCTCGGCACAGGTACTGAAACACAACATACCACTTCATGAAACACTTTCAAGAGTGTCGAAATCTTTTGACAAGCAATAGCATGAAGCTCAAGATATCCGAAAATAAAGCTTCGTTTCTAGCTGACTGTCCTATTCCGAAATGGCGTAACATCTGCTTTATAAACACTAACCAAACAATAAAACAACGCATACTATTCGCATTCAAAATAATAAATATGTGAAAATCATTCAGTTAAATTACACTTTTTTTATAACATACGCTTCTCTGTTCATGTACAGTAATCACATTAAAAAACGCAAGTAAGACTACAACATTTTAAATAAAAAAAGGCGTAGAGTGACAGTTATTAGACATGTATATAAATTTGATGTAGGTATAATAGCAAGCAATTTGACATATCACTGATAATGTAATGGTGAACGGGAAGCATCGTAAATTCATAGTAACGGTTCGAAACACCTTGAAACACAATTTTTTTCCGTTATATTTCGTTATTTATTCGAATTATTTGTCGTTATTTGTGAGTCTATAGTCACTGTGTCTATTATCCACAATGATTCCCTTTGTGTGCATGGAAATTAGCAGGATGGGTATATTAGCCGTACTAATGAAGAACCTCCAGTTCCGTTCGTGGTGGTTCTTCTGTCTTCAGCGAAGGCTTTCCTCAGCCAATTGAAAAGTATGAAAGTCACATGAAACAAAAGCAGCGCATTTGCTGCAGGAAATACGAAACTGCCAAGACGCCTAAGTGATAGTTTCATACTTTCTGCGATATGATTAGCGCTCTCGCACCTTATTTGTGTTTATATGGACATACTTATACAGTAGACATTCAAGATGATAAAATGTGTAGGTTTATTGGATTACAAAAAAATGGTTCAAATGGTTCAAGTGGCTCTGAGCACTATGGGACTCAACATCTTAGGTCATAAGTCCCCTAGAACTTAGAACTACTTAAACCTAACTAACCTAAGGACATCACACACACCCATGCCCGAGGCAGCATTCGAACCTGCGACCGTAGCAGTCCCGCGGTTCCGGACTGCAGCGCCAGAACCGCTAGACCATCGCGGCCGGCTACAAAACACAAACTGTTTCACTGTTTCGAAACACCGTATCGAAACATTATATTGTACTGTTTCATTTGTTTCGAAAGATTTACGTGTTTCAGTTTGCCCATCTCTACTGCATACTGTTGCAGCTGTGCTGGCGTAGTGTTCTGCAACGCAGCAAACCGCTGTAGCAGTGGGGGTATTTGCTACATGCTGTGGCGTCGATAGTTCCGATTCCACAGCGTAGGTCACACTCGTAGGTTGGCACTACGAGAGCGGACGAACTATGCCGACCACAGAGCCCTCTAGCCGACGCTGTGGAGCTCAACGAGCGCCGCTCTGCTTTCTGCCCAGTTCATCAAGAGCAGGCAACCAAGCAACTCAGCTTCTACTTTCTAGGGGGCTAGCCATTACAGACTTTGCCTTTGTTACTTCAATGATAGTTCGTCCAACTACTATAGTTCAATTCTTTTATCTTGGCGGTTCGCGCATGCCCGCCCAGACGCGGGAGATTGCTGCGTTGCCAGTTGTACGCGCCAAGAGAAGCAGCGCCATAGTATAGTTCGCAAACTTAAGGCCCGTCCACACGCAACGATCTGTCTGCACAAATGTCTGCGCACATCACATCTGCGCAGACAGATCGTTGCGTGTGAACAGAACATTTGCACCAACCTGAGGTGTGTGCAAACCTGGAAGTTGGAGTTGGAGGTTTGAGCAAAACCTCTCAAACCTGTGGGTTCAAACCACATCTGTGCAGACAATTTGGAGCGTGTGGACAGGATATCGCCGCAAATCTGGCGCGAAACAGCTGTTTGCTCAGTCTAGTGTTTGTATTTGTGCGCACAGGGCATTAAAATAGCTGATACTCGTCAGTTTGTAAGTTTGTAAGTGAATTCGTTGAAATATATAGAAACGACCCATGTTTGTGGAAGATTAACAGTAAAGAATAGAGTGACCGAGACAAAAAGACAGCAGCATACAATGCTCTAATTGAAAAATTGCGGACAGTTGACGCCTCGGCAAACAGAGTAACAGTAATTAAAAAAAAAAAATTCGTTGCCAACTGTTTACCGAAAAGAGTTATCCAAAGTTCAGAAATCTAGAAAATCTGGTGTAGGAGTTTTGTATCCTGTAACAAAAGTTTGTAACAGGTTGCTTCTACACAGTAGCGAAGTGAAAATGCCTACTCAGAAACAAAGCAAACCAAAGCTCATTGGCCATGTAGGTATATAATCTCTAATAATATGGGCCTACTGTGTTTTAAACACGCCTACAACACCAAAAATATTATCTGTAACTTGACAGACTTAATTTACTTGACTTGCTTTCATGAACTCATCCTTCAGGACAGCGTAAATAGCTTCACATGTGTTGGGTATTATTTCACACAACGCTTGTTTCGATATTGCAGTTGAAAATTCTAAATCCTTGTAGCCCCTTCCTGTTGCTAGGAATCTTAATGTTACCCCCAGCCGTTCATGAGGAGAAATTGCCCTTCTCATACAAGTATTTTTTCTCATAATATGAGGGGTTAAAAACTTTAAGGGATAATTATAAGTTTCGACATCCATCAGCAAATAATTTCGCCAGTCGTTAGGTTCGCCCTGCAACTCTCGCAGTAAATTTATGTGAGAAAACTGCTTTCGCTTTAGCAGCCACTGTCTACACCATTTTGACCGCTTTCTGTTTCCTGCGGTTGGTCTGAATGTTTTTTGCATCACAAGCTGGGAACACAGACCACAACAGAACTTCCTTCATTTCTATATTTCAAAATAACTGAATTAAATTTTTGACGTTTACGGGGAGCGTAGTCGCTTGCCACTGCTATTCCTTTTCTACACCGACAGATGGCAGGCGAGTAGTAGATTGGGGTTTGTGTGGTGTGAACACATCACAATTGCAGCGATCTTTTGCATGTACAGACATCAGCGCCGATGTCTGCGCAGACAGATCGTTGCGTGTGGACCGGGCTTTGCGTTTAGGGGGGAGCGCGCAGTTTGTGAAGTAAAGCCACCACGGTCGCATTAACCCTTTCGCTGCTACAGAGACATGCTCCCCGCATTCCGCGATGTGCGCGATTTTGTCATCGTTGCACTGCTCGCCTGTGCAGACACATGGTGTTTCGACTGCTTTGACACACTCTATCATTCGATTTCACAAAAACTATTTGGCCCAAAAATTTGATTTTTACACATCTTCTTGACTGATACCTTCCCCCCATAAATGACTTAATTTTGTTTCGATGTTCAACGCAGTTATTGTGCAGCATTAGATGTAGTAAACCAATGCACGAAAAATGGTTCAAATGGCTCTGAGCACTATGCGACTTAACTTCTGAGATCATCAGTCGCCTAGAACTTAGAACTAATTAAACCTAACTAACGTAAGGACATCACACACATCCATGCCCGAGGCAGGATTCGAACCTGCGACCGTAGCGGTCGCTCGGCTCCAGACTGTAGCGCGTAGAACCGCACGGCCACTCCGGCCGGCCCAATGCACGAAATTTTGAAGAGTTTGCTGAGGTAAAAGTCCATAGCGTATACTTTCCGGATGGTCGATTTTAGTTGCCACTAGAAATTTCAAAAAATTACATTGAAGTAAGACACTTCAATATTGTTTTTAAATAAAGAAAATATTAAGCACCGATCAACGTTTGAACTCAGAACCTTTCACTTTGCAGCCATACACTTTAACCATTATGCTAACGCAGCTCGTCATTGATATAATTCCCGGAGGACTTCAAAATATCACGCAAAATACCGACAAACACTGTTGGTATGATTATGAATTACTCACGTTTCGTCGAAGTACAATAGGAAATAAACAATTACCGCTGTTCTTTATTGCGAAAAAGCGGTTAGTGAGAATGATACAAACACCTTTCCTTGCTATCGCCTGAATTAGGAGGCTTATTGCTTGTTTGGTTTAATTAATTAATAGAATATGAAGCAACTGGTATAAAGAACGTCTTTTCCAAACTTTCTATAAAAGAAAGTCTGCTATCAAGACATTGCTTTTGTTCAATTATTTATGACTGAACGTTTCTAAAACTGAAGACACTCGTCCGTGCTCTGCACTGCACTCGAGCTCTGGCAACGTCGTTCTCTGTTCATTGGCTGACTGTATTTTGTGACGTCAGATGCGCAGAACGAACCTAAACTCGGCCACCGTTATAAATGACGCGCACTTTAGTTAACTGTTAGCTTTGATACATGGACAACAGCTTCGCGCCTACGTGCTCATCTTTACCAAAAGTTACATATATGTCATTGACTAACATTCTCTATTAAATGTGCTTTTACTTTACATGCAGTACCTAAGTGCTTTACCTCTCCTGCTCCTACTGGCTTTCTTCATTCAGCCCATTTTGCAGATCGCAGGAGCAGACCCACGCGCCACCTTCCAAGCGGAATGCAAAACATGACGTAGCATAAAGCTACGTTTTACCATCAGCTACATAACGGGAACCGAGCTCCTGTCACGACATACTCGGCCAGGGCAAGTGAGCAGAATATATACTCCCAGTTCAGCCGGTACCTTCATTCCACGAGCGCCGTGATTTCGTCCGGCGCAGTTTCCGCGTCATACATTATTTGGATGTGCAGCCAGGCAGCTACAGTTTCACTGGCGTGGAACATCACCTGGGCCAAGCAGCTGGCCTACAAGCCCCCAGCTAGTGGATGTGCAGCCAGGCAACTACAGTTTCACCGGCGTGGAAAATCACCTGGGCCAAGCAGCTGACCTACAAGCCCCCAGCTAGTGGATGTGCAGCCAGGCAGCTACAGTTTCACCGGCGTGGAAAATCACCTGGGCCAAGCAGCTGACCTACAAGCCCCCAGCTAGTGGATGTGCAGCCAGACAGCTACAGTTTCACTGGCGTGGAATATCACCTGGGCCAAGCAGCTGGCCTACAAGCCCCCAGCTAGTGAATGTGCAGCCAGGCAACTACAGTTTCACCGGCGTGGAACATCACCTGGGCCAAGCAGCTGGCCTACAAGCCCCCAGCTAGTGGATGTGCAGCCAGGCAACTACAGTTTCACCGGCGTGGAAAATCACCTGGGCCAAGCAGCTGACCTACAAGCCCCCAGCTAGTGGATGTGCAGCCAGGCAACTACAGTTTCACCGGCGTGGAAAATCACCTGGGCCAAGCAGCTGACCTACAAGCCCCCAGCTAGTGGATGTGCAGCCAGGCAGCTACAGTTTCACTGGCGTGGAATATCACCTGGGCCAAGCAGCTGGCCTACAAGCCCCCAGCTAGTGAATGTGCAGCCAGGCAACTACAGTTTCACCGGCGTGGAACATCACCTGGGCCAAGCAGCTGGCCTACAAGCCCCCAGCTAGTGGATGTGCAGCCAGGCAACTACAGTTTCACCGGCGTGGAACATCACCTGGGCCAAGCAGCTGGCCTACAAGCCCCCAGCTAGTGGATGTGCAGCCAGGCAACTACAGTTTCACCGGCGTGGAACATCACCTGGGCCAAGCAGCTGGCCTACAAGCCCCCAGCTAGTGGATGTGCAGCCAGGCAACTACAGATTCACCGGCGTGGAATATCACCTGGGCCAAGCAGCTGGCCTACAAGCCCCCAGCTAGTGGATGTGCAGCCAGGCAACTACAGTTTCACCGGCGTGGAACATCACCTGGGCCAAGCAGCTGGCCTACAAGCCCCCAGCTAGTGGATGTGCAGCCAGGCAACTACAGTTTCACCGGCGTGGAACATCACCTGGGCCAAGCAGCTGGCCTACAAGCCCCCAGCTAGTGGATGTGCAGCCAGGCAACTACAGTTTCACTGGCGTGGAACATCACCTGGGCCAAGCAGCTGGCCTACAAGCCCCCAGCTAGTGGATGTGCAGCCAGGCAACTACAGTTTCACCGGCGTGGAACATCACCTGGGCCAAGCAGCTGGCCTACAAGCCCCCAGCTAGTGGATGTGCAGCCAGGCAACTACAGTTTCACCGGCGTGGAACATCACCTGGGCCAAGCAGCTGGCCTACAAGCCCCCAGCTAGTGGATGTGCAGCCAGGCAACTACAGTTTCACCGGCGTGGAACATCACCTGGGCCAAGCAGCTGACCTACAAGCCCCCAGCTAGTCGATGTGCAGCCAGCAACTACAGTTTCACCGGCGTGGAACATCACCTGGGCCAAGCAGCTGGCCTACAAGCCCCCAGCTAGTGGATGTGCAGCCAGGCAACTACAGTTTCACCGGCGTGGAACATCTCCTGGGCCAAGCAGATGGCCTACAAGCCCCCAGCTAGTGGATGTGCAGCCAGGCAACTACAGTTTCACCGGCGTGGAACATCACCTGGGCCAAGCAGCTGACCTACAAGCCCCCAGCTAGTGAATGTGCAGCCAGGCAACTACAGTTTCACCGGCGTGGAACATCACCTGGGCCAAGCAGCTGGCCTACAAGCCCCCAGCTAGTGGATGTGCAGCCAGGCAACTACAGTTTCACCGGCGTGGAACATCACCTGGGCCAAGCAGCTGGCCTACAAGCCCCCAGCTAGTGGATGTGCAGCCAGGCAACTACAGTTTCACCGGCGTGGAACATCACCTGGGCCAAGCAGCTGGCCTACAAGCGCCAGCTAGTGGATGTGCAGCCAGGCAACTACAGTTTCACCGGCGTGGAACATCACCTGGGCCAAGCAGCTGGCCTACAAGCCCCCAGCTAGTGGATGTGCAGCCAGAAAACTACAGTTTCACCGGCGTGGAACATCACCTGAGCCAAGCAGCTAGCCTACAAGCCCCCAGCTAGTGGATGTGCAGCCAGGCAACTACAGTTTCACCGGCGTGGAACATCACCTGGGCCAAGCAGCTGGCCTACAAGCCCCCAGCTAGTGGATGTGCAGCCAGGCAGCTACAGTTTCACCGGCGTGGAACATCACCTGGGCCAAGCAGCTGGCCTACAAGCCCCCAGCTAGTGAATGTGCAGCCAGGCAGCTACAGTTTCACCGGTGTGGAACATCACCTGGGCCAAGCAGCTGGCCTACAAGCCCCCAGCTAGTGGATGTGCAGCCAGGCAACTACAGTTTCACCGGCGTGGAACATCACCTGGGCCAAGCAGCTGGCCTACAAGCCCCCAGCTAGTGGATGTGCAGCCAGGCAACTACAGTTTCACCGGCATGGAAAATCACCTGGGCCAAGCAGCTGACCTACAAGCCCCCAGCTAGTGGATGTGCAGCCAGGCAGCTACAGTTTCACTGGCGTGGAACATCACCTGGGCCAAGCAGCTGGCCTACAAGCCCCCAGCTAGTGAATGTGCAGCCAGGCAGCTACAGTTTCACCGGCGTGGAACATCACCTGGGCCAAGCAGCTGGCCTACAAGCCCCCAGCTAGTGGATGTGCAGCCAGGCAACTACAGTTTCACCGGCGTGGAAAATCACCTGGGCCAAGCAGCTGACCTACAAGCCCCCAGCTAGTGGATGTGCAGCCAGGCAGCTACAGTTTCACTGGCGTGGAACATCACCTGGGCCAAGCAGCTGGCCTACAAGCCCCCAGCTAGTGAATGTGCAGCCAGGCAGCTACAGTTTCACCGGCGTGGAACATCACCTGGGCCAAGCAGCTGGCCTACAAGCCCCCAGCTAGTGGATGTGCAGCCAGGCAGCTACAGTTTCACCGGCGTGGAACATCACCTGGGCCAAGCAGCTGGCCTACAAGCCCCCAGCTAGTGGATGTGCAGCCAGGCAGCTACAGTTTCACTGGCGTGGAACATCACCTGGGCCAAGCAGCTGGCCTACAAGCCCCCAGCTAGTGGATGTGCAGCCAGGCAACTACAGTTTCACCGGCGTGGAAAATCACCTGGGCCAAGCAGCTGACCTACAAGCCCCCAGCTAGTGGATGTGCAGCCAGGCAGCTACAGTTTCACTGGCGTGGAACATCACCTGGGCAAAGCAGCTGGCCTACAAGCCCCCAGCTAGTGGATGTGCAGCCAGGCAGCTACAGTTTCACTGGCGTGGAACATCACCTGGGCCAAGCAGCTGGCCTACAAGCCCCCAGCTAGTGAATGTGCAGCCAGGCAGCTACAGTTTCACCGGCGTGGAACATCACCTGGGCCAAGCAGCTGGCCTACAAGCCCCCAGCTAGTGGATGTGCAGCCAGGCAACTACAGTTTCACCGGCGTGGAAAATCACCTGGGCCAAGCAGCTGACCTACAAGCCCCCAGCTAGTGGATGTGCAGCCAGGCAGCTACAGTTTCACTGGCGTGGAACATCACCTGGGCCAAGCAGCTGGCCTACAAGCCCCCAGCTAGTGAATGTGCAGCCAGGCAGCTACAGTTTCACCGGCGTGGAACATCACCTGGGCCAAGCAGCTGGCCTACAAGCCCCCAGCTAGTGGATGTGCAGCCAGGCAGCTACAGTTTCACCGGCGTGGAACATCACCTGGGCCAAGCAGCTGGCCTACAAGCCCCCAGCTAGTGGATGTGCAGCCAGGCAACTACAGTTTCACCGGCGTGGAAAATCACCTGGGCCAAGCAGCTGACCTACAAGCCCCCAGCTAGTGGATGTGCAGCCAGGCAGCTACAGTTTCACTGGCGTGGAACATCACCTGGGCCAAGCAGCTGGCCTACAAGCCCCAGCTAGTGAATGTGCAGCCAGGCAGCTACAGTTTCACCGGCGTGGAACATCACCTGGGCCAAGCAGCTGACCTACAAGCCCCCAGCTAGTGGATGTGCAGCCAGGCAGCTACAGTTTCACCGGCGTGGAACATCACCTGGGCCAAGCAGCTGGCCTACAAGCCCCCAGCTAGTGAATGTGCAGCCAGGCAGCTACAGTTTCACCGGCGTGGAACATCACCTGGGCCAAGCAGCTGGCCTACAAGCCCCCAGCTAGTGGATGTGCAGCCAGGCAACTACAGTTTCACCGGCGTGGAAAATCACCTGGGCCAAGCAGCTGACCTACAAGCCCCCAGCTAGTGGATGTGCAGCCAGGCAGCTACAGTTTCACTGGCGTGGAACATCACCTGGGCCAAGCAGCTGGCCTACAAGCCCCCAGCTAGTGAATGTGCAGCCAGGCAGCTAAAGTTTCACCGGCGTGGAACATCACCTGGGCCAAGCAGCTGGCCTACATGCCCCCAGCTAGTGGATGTGCAGCCAGGCAACTACAGTTTCACTGGCGTGGAACATCACCTGGGCCAAGCAGCTGGCCTACAAGCCCCCAGCTAGTGGATGTGCAGCCAGGCAGCTACAGTATCACTGGCGTGGAACATCACCTGGGCCAAGCAGCTGGCCTACAAGCCCCCAGCTAGTGGATGTGCAGCCAGGCAGCTACAGTTTCACCGGCGTGGAACATCACCTGGGCCAAGCAGCTGGCCTACAAGCCCCCAGCTAGTGGATGTGCAGCCAGGCAACTACAGTTTCACCGGCGTGGAAAATCACCTGGGCCAAGCAGCTGACCTACAAGCCCCCAGCTAGTGAATGTGCAGCCAGGCAGCTACAGTTTCACCGGCGTGGAACATCACCTGGGCCAAGCAGCTGGCCTACAAGCCCCCAGCTAGTGGATGTGCAGCCAGGCAACTACAGTTTCACCGGCGTGGAAAATCACCTGGGCCAAGCAGCTGACCTACAAGCCCCCAGCTAGTGGATGTGCAGCCAGGCAGCTACAGTTTCACTGGCGTGGAACATCACCTGGGCCAAGCAGCTGGCCTACAAGCCCCCAGCTAGTGGATGTGCAGCCAGGCAGCTACAGTTTCACCGGCGTGGAACATCACCTGGGCCAAGCAGCTGGCCTACAAGCCCCCAGCTAGTGAATGTGCAGCCAGGCAGCTACAGTTTCACCGGTGTGGAACATCACCTGGGCCAAGCAGCTGGCCTACAAGCCCCCAGCTAGTGGATGTGCAGCCAGGCAACTACAGTTTCACCGGCGTGGAACATCACCTGGGCCAAGCAGCTGGCCTACAAGCCCCCAGCTAGTGGATGTGCAGCCAGGCAACTACAGTTTCACCGGCGTGGAAAATCACCTGGGCCAAGCAGCTGACCTACAAGCCCCCAGCTAGTGGATGTGCAGCCAGGCAGCTACAGTTTCACTGGCGTGGAACATCACCTGGGCCAAGCAGCTGGCCTACAAGCCCCCAGCTAGTGAATGTGCAGCCAGGCAGCTACAGTTTCACCGGCGTGGAACATCACCTGGGCCAAGCAGCTGGCCTACAAGCCCCCAGCTAGTGGATGTGCAGCCAGGCAACTACAGTTTCACCGGCGTGGAAAATCACCTGGGCCAAGCAGCTGACCTACAAGCCCCCAGCTAGTGGATGTGCAGCCAGGCAGCTACAGTTTCACTGGCGTGGAACATCACCTGGGCCAAGCAGCTGGCCTACAAGCCCCCAGCTAGTGAATGTGCAGCCAGGCAGCTACAGTTTCACCGGCGTGGAACATCACCTGGGCCAAGCAGCTGGCCTACAAGCCCCCAGCTAGTGGATGTGCAGCCAGGCAGCTACAGTTTCACCGGCGTGGAACATCACCTGGGCCAAGCAGCTGGCCTACAAGCCCCCAGCTAGTGGATGTGCAGCCAGGCAGCTACAGTTTCACTGGCGTGGAACATCACCTGGGCCAAGCAGCTGGCCTACAAGCCCCCAGCTAGTGGATGTGCAGCCAGACAACTACAGTTTCACCGGCGTGGAAAATCACCTGGGCCAAGCAGCTGACCTACAAGCCCCCAGCTAGTGGATGTGCAGCCAGGCAGCTACAGTTTCACTGGCGTGGAACATCACCTGGGCAAAGCAGCTGGCCTACAAGCCCCCAGCTAGTGGATGTGCAGCCAGGCAGCTACAGTTTCACTGGCGTGGAACATCACCTGGGCCAAGCAGCTGGCCTACAAGCCCCCAGCTAGTGAATGTGCAGCCAGGCAGCTACAGTTTCACCGGCGTGGAACATCACCTGGGCCAAGCAGCTGGCCTACAAGCCCCCAGCTAGTGGATGTGCAGCCAGGCAACTACAGTTTCACCGGCGTGGAAAATCACCTGGGCCAAGCAGCTGACCTACAAGCCCCCAGCTAGTGGATGTGCAGCCAGGCAGCTACAGTTTCACTGGCGTGGAACATCACCTGGGCCAAGCAGCTGGCCTACAAGCCCCCAGCTAGTGAATGTGCAGCCAGGCAGCTACAGTTTCACCGGCGTGGAACATCACCTGGGCCAAGCAGCTGGCCTACAAGCCCCCAGCTAGTGGATGTGCAGCCAGGCAGCTACAGTTTCACCGGCGTGGAACATCACCTGGGCCAAGCAGCTGGCCTACAAGCCCCCAGCTAGTGGATGTGCAGCCAGGCAACTACAGTTTCACCGGCGTGGAAAATCACCTGGGCCAAGCAGCTGACCTACAAGCCCCCAGCTAGTGGATGTGCAGCCAGGCAGCTACAGTTTCACTGGCGTGGAACATCACCTGGGCCAAGCAGCTGGCCTACAAGCCCCAGCTAGTGAATGTGCAGCCAGGCAGCTACAGTTTCACCGGCGTGGAACATCACCTGGGCCAAGCAGCTGACCTACAAGCCCCCAGCTAGTGGATGTGCAGCCAGGCAGCTACAGTTTCACCGGCGTGGAACATCACCTGGGCCAAGCAGCTGGCCTACAAGCCCCCAGCTAGTGAATGTGCAGCCAGGCAGCTACAGTTTCACCGGCGTGGAACATCACCTGGGCCAAGCAGCTGGCCTACAAGCCCCCAGCTAGTGGATGTGCAGCCAGGCAACTACAGTTTCACCAGCGTGGAAAATCACCTGGGCCAAGCAGCTGACCTACAAGCCCCCAGCTAGTGGATGTGCAGCCAGGCAGCTACAGTTTCACTGGCGTGGAACATCACCTGGGCCAAGCAGCTGGCCTACAAGCCCCCAGCTAGTGAATGTGCAGCCAGGCAGCTACAGTTTCACCGGCGTGGAACATCACCTGGGCCAAGCAGCTGGCCTACAAGCCCCCAGCTAGTGGATGTGCAGCCAGGCAACTACAGTTTCACTGGCGTGGAACATCACCTGGGCCAAGCAGCTGGCCTACAAGCCCCCAGCTAATGGATGTGCAGCCAGGCAGCTACAGTTTCACTGGCGTGGAACATCACCTGGGCCAAGCAGCTGGCCTACAAGCCCCCAGCTAGTGGATGTGCAGCCAGGCAACTACAGTTTCACCGGCGTGGAAAATCACCTGGGCCAAGCAGCTGACCTACAAGCCCCCAGCTAGTGGATGTGCAGCCAGGCAGCTACAGTTTCACTGGCGTGGAACATCACCTGGGCCAAGCAGCTGGCCTACAAGCCCCCAGCTAGTGGATGTGCAGCCAGGCAGCTACAGTTTCACCGGCGTGGAACATCACCTGGGCCAAGCAGCTGGCCTACAAGCCCCCAGCTAGTGGATGTGCAGCCAGGCAACTACAGTTTCACCGGCGTGGAAAATCACCTGGGCCAAGCAGCTGACCTACAAGCCCCCAGCTAGTGAATGTGCAGCCAGGCAGCTACAGTTTCACCGGCGTGGAACATCACCTGGGCCAAGCAGCTGGCCTACAAGCCCCCAGCTAGTGGATGTGCAGCCAGGCAACTACAGTTTCACCGGCGTGGAAAATCACCTGGGCCAAGCAGCTGACCTACAAGCCCCCAGCTAGTGGATGTGCAGCCAGGCAGCTACAGTTTCACTGGCGTGGAACATCACCTGGGCCAAGCAGCTGGCCTACAAGCCCCCAGCTAGTGGATGTGCAGCCAGGCAACTACAGTTTCACCGGCGTGGAACATCACCTGGGCCAAGCAGCTGGCCTACAAGCCCCCAGCTAGTGGATGTGCAGCCAGGCAACTACAGTTTCACCAGCGTGGAAAATCACCTGGGCCAAGCAGCTGACCTACAAGCCCCCAGCTAGTGGATGTGCAGCCAGGCAGCTACAGTTTCACTGGCGTGGAACATCACCTGGGCCAAGCAGCTGGCCTACAAGCCCCCAGCTAGTGGATGTGCAGCCAGGCAGCTACAGTTTCACCGACGTGGAACATCACCTGGGCCAAGCAGCTGGCCTACAAGCCCCCAGCTAGTGGATGTGCAGCCAGGCAACTACAGTTTCACCGGCGTGGAAAATCACCTGGGCCAAGCAGCTGACCTACAAGCCCCCAGCTAGTGGATGTGCAGCCAGGCAGCTACAGTTTCACTGGCGTGGAACATCACCTGGGCCAAGCAGCTGGCCTACAAGCCCCCAGCTAGTGAATGTGCAGCCAGGCAGCTACAGTTTCACCGGCGTGGAACATCACCTGGGCCAAGCAGCTGGCCTACATGCCCCCAGCTAGTGGATGTGCAGCCAGGCAGCTACAGTTTCACCGGCGTGGAACATCACCTGGGCCAAGAAGCTGGCCTACAATCCCCCAGCTAGTGGATGTGCAGCCAGGCAGCTACAGTTTCACTGGCGTGGAACATCACCTGGGCCAAGCAGCTGGCCTACAAGCCCCCAGCTAGTGGATGTGCAGCCAGGCAACTACAGTTTCACCGGCGTGGAAAATCACCTGGGCCAAGCAGCTGACCTACAAGCCCCCAGCTAGTGGATGTGCAGCCAGGCAGCTACAGTTTCACTGGCGTGGATCATCACCTGGGCAAAGCAGCTGGCCTACAAGCCCCCAGCTAGTGAATGTGCAGCCAGGCAGCTACAGTTTCACCGGCGTGGAACATCACCTGGGCCAAGCAGCTGGCCTACAAGCCCCCAGCTAGTGGATGTGCAGCCAGGCAACTACAGTTTCACCGGCGTGGAAAATCACCTGGGCCAAGCAGCTGACCTACAAGCCCCCAGCTAGTGGATGTGCAGCCAGGCAGCTACAGTTTCACTGGCGTGGAACATCACCTGGGCCAAGCAGCTGGCCTACAAGCCCCAGCTAGTGAATGTGCAGCCAGGCAGCTACAGTTTCACCGGCGTGGAACATCACCTGGGCCAAGCAGCTGACCTACAAGCCCCCAGCTAGTGGATGTGCAGCCAGGCAGCTACAGTTTCACTGGCGTGGAACATCACCTGGGCCAAGCAGCTGGCCTACAAGCCCCCAGCTAGTGAATGTGCAGCCAGGCAGCTACAGTTTCACTGGCGTGGAACATCACCTGGGCCAAGCAGCTGGCCTACAAGCCCCCAGCTAGTGGATGTGCAGCCAGGCAACTACAGTTTCACTGGCGTGGAACATCACCTGGGCCAAGCAGCTGGCCTACAAGCCCCCAGCTAGTGGATGTGCAGCCAGGCAACTACAGTTTCACCGGCGTGGAACATCACCTGGGCCAAGCAGCTGACCTACAAGCCCCCAGCTAGTGGATGTGCAGCCAGGCAGCTACAGTTTCACTGGCGTGGAACATCACCTGGGCCAAGCAGCTGGCCTACAAGCCCCCAGCTAGTGAATGTGCAGCCAGGCAGCTACAGTTTCACCGGCGTGGAACATCACCTGGGCCAAGCAGCTGGCCTACAAGCCCCCAGCTAGTGGATGTGCAGCCAGGCAGCTACAGTTTCACTGGCGTGGAACATCACCTGGGCCAAGCAGCTGGCCTACAAGCCCCCAGCTAGTGGATGTGCAGCCAGGCAACTACAGTTTCACCGGCGTGGAAAATCACCTGGGCCAAGCAGCTGACCTACAAGCCCCCAGCTAGTGGATGTGCAGCCAGGCAACTACAGTTTCACCGGCGTGGAAAATCACCTGGGCCAAGCAGCTGACCTACAAGCCCCCAGCTAGTGGATGTGCAGCCAGGCAGCTACAGTTTCACTGGCGTGGAACATCACCTGGGCCAAGCAGCTGGCCTATAAGCCCCCAGCTAGTGGATGTGCAGCCAGGCAGCTACAGTTTCACCGGCGTGGAACATCACCTGCGCCAAGCAGCTGGCCTACAAGCCCCCAGCTAGTGGATGTGCAGCCAGGCAACTACAGTTTCACCGGCGTGGAAAATCACCTGGGTCAAGCAGCTGGCCTACAAGCCCCCAGCTAGTGAATGTGCAGCCAGGCAGCTACAGTTTCACCGGCGTGGAACATCACCTGGGCCAAGCAGCTGGCCTACAAGCCCCCAGCTAGTGGATGTGCAGCCAGGCAACTACAGTTTCACCGGCGTGGAAAATCACCTGGGCCAAGCAGCTGACCTACAAGCCCCCAGCTAGTGGATGTGCAGCCAGGCAGCTACAGTTTCACTGGCGTGGAACATCACCTGGGCCAAGCAGCTGGCCTACAAGCCCCCAGCTAGTGAATGTGCAGCCAGGCAGCTACAGTTTCACCGGCGTGGAACATCACCTGGGCCAAGCAGCTGGCCTACAAGCCCCCAGCTAGTGGATGTGCAGCCAGGCAACTACAGTTTCACCGGCGTGGAAAATCACCTGGACCAAGCAGCTGACCTACAAGCCCCCAGCTAGTGGATGTGCAGCCAGGCAGCTACAGTTTCACTGGCGTGGAACATCACCTGGGCCAAGCAGCTGGCCTACAAGCCCCCAGCTAGTAAATGTGCAGCCAGGCAGCTACAGTTTCACCGGCGTGGAACATCACCTGGGCCAAGCAGCTGGCCTACAAGCCCCCAGCTAGTGGATGTGCAGCCAGGCAACTACAGTTTCACCGGCGTGGAAAATCACCTGGGCCAAGCAGCTGACCTACAAGCCCCCAGCTAGTGGATGTGCAGCCAGGCAGCTACAGTTTCACTGGCGTGGAACATCACCTGGGCCAAGCAGCTGGCCTACAAGCCCCCAGCTAGTGGATGTGCAGCCAGGCAACTACAGTTTCACCGGCGTGGAAAATCACCTGGGCCAAGCAGCTGACCTACAAGCCCCCAGCTAGTGGATGTGCAGCCAGGCAGCTACAGTTTCACTGGCGTGGAACATCACCTGGGCCAAGCAGCTGGCCTACAAGCCCCCAGCTAGTGAATGTGCAGCCAGGCAGCTACAGTTTCACCGGCGTGGAACATCACCTGGGCCAAGCAGCTGGCCTACAAGCCCCCAGCTAGTGGATGTGCAGCCAGGCAACTACAGTTTCACCGGCGTGGAAAATCACCTGGGCCAAGCAGCTGACCTACAAGCCCCCAGCTAGTGGATGTGCAGCCAGGCAGCTACAGTTTCACTGGCGTGGAACATCACCTGGGCCAAGCAGCTGGCCTACAAGCCCCCAGCTAGTGAATGTGCAGCCAGGCAGCTACAGTTTCACCAGCGTGGAACATCACCTGGGCCAAGCAGCTGACCTAATAGCCCCCAGCTAGTGGATGTGCAGCCAGGCAGCTACAGTTTCACTGGCGTGGAACATCACCTGGGCCAAGCAGCTGGCCTACAAGCCCCCAGCTAGTGAATGTGCAGCCAGGCAGCTACAGTTTCACCGGCGTGGAACATCACCTGGGCCAAGCAGCTGGCCTACAAGCCCCCAGCTAGTGGATGTGCAGCCAGGCAACTACAGTTTCACCGGCGTGGAAAATCACCTGGGCCAAGCAGCTGGCCTACAAGCCCCCAGCTAGTGAATGTGCAGCCAGGCAGCTACAGTTTCACCGGCATGGAACATCACCTGGGCCAAGCAGCTGGCCTACAAGCCCCCAGCTAGTGGATGTGCAGCCAGGCAGCTACAGTTTCACCGGCGTGGAACATCACCTGAGCCAAGCAGCTGGCCTACAAGCCCCCAGCTAGTGGATGTGCAGCCAGGCAACTACAGTTTCACCGGCGTGGAAAATCACCTGGGCCAAGCAGCTGGCCTACAAGCCCCCAGCTAGTGGATGTGCAGCCAGGCAGCTACAGTTTCACCGGCGTGGAACATCACCTGGGCCAAGCAGCTGGCCTACAAGCCCCCAGCTAGTGAATGTGCAGCCAGGCAGCTACAGTTTCACCGGCGTGGAACATCACCTGGGCCAAGCAGCTGGCCTACAAGCCCCCAGCTAGTGGATGTGCCGCCAGGCAACTACAGTTTCACCGGCGTGGAAAATCACCTGGGCCAAGCAGCTGACCTACAAGCCCCCAGCTAGTGGATGTGCAGCCAGGCAGCTACAGTTTCACTGGCGTGGAACATCACCTGGGCCAAGCAGCTGGCCTACAAGCCCCCAGCTAGTGAATGTGCAGCCAGGCAGCTACAGTTTCACCGGCGTGGAACATCACCTGGTCCAAGCAGCTGGCCTACAAGCCCCCAGCTAGTGGATGTGCAGCCAGGCAACTACAGTTTCACCGGCGTGGAAAATCACCTGGGCCAAGCAGCTGACCTACAAGCCCCCAGCTAGTGGATGTGCAGCCAGGCAGCTACAGTTTCACTGGCGTGGAACATCACCTGGGCCAAGCAGCTGGCCTACAAGCCCCCAGCTAGTGAATGTGCAGCCAGGCAGCTACAGTTTCACCGGCGTGGAACATCACCTGGGCCAAGCAGCTGGCCTACAAGTCCCCAGCTAGTGGATGTGCAGCCAGGCAGCTACAGTTTCACCGGCGTGGAACATCACCTGGGCCAAGCAGCTGGCCTACAAGCCCCCAGCTAGTGGATGTGCAGCCAGGCAACTACAGTTTCACCGGCGTGGAACATCACCTGGGCCAAGCAGCTGGCCTACAAGCCCCCAGCTAGTGGATGTGCAGCCAGGCAACTACAGTTTCACCGGCGTGGAAAATCACCTGGGCCAAGCAGCTGACCTACAAGCCCCCAGCTAGTGGATGTGCAGCCAGGCAGCTACAGTTTCACTGGCGTGGAACATCACCTGGGCCAAGCAGCTGGCCTACAAGCCCCCAGCTAGTGAATGTGCAGCCAGGCAGCTACAGTTTCACCGGCGTGGAACATCACCTGGGCCAAGCAGCTGGCCTACAAGCCCCCAGCTAGTGGATGTGCAGCCAGGCAACTACAGTTTCACCAGCGTGGAACATCACCTGGGCCAAGCAGCTGGCCTACAAGCCCCCAGCTAGTGAATGTGCAGCCAGGCAGCTACAGTTTCACCGGCGTGGAACATCACCTGGGCCAAGCAGCTGACCTACAAGCCCCCAGCTAGTGGATGTGCAGCCAGGCAACTACAGTTTCACCGGCGTGGAAAATCACCTGGGCCAAGCAGCTGACCTACAAGCCCCCAGCTAGTGGATGTGCAGCCAGGCAGCTACAGTTTCACTGGCGTGGAACATCACCTGGGCCAAGCAGCTGGCCTACAAGCCCCCAGCTAGTTGATGTGCAGCCAGGCAACTACAGTTTCACCGGCGTGGAAAATCACCTGGGCCAAGCAGCTGACCTACAAGCCCCCAGCTAGTGGATGTGCAGCCAGGCAGCTACAGTTTCACTGGCGTGGA
Organism: Schistocerca cancellata; assembly: GCF_023864275.1. Classification (NCBI taxonomy): domain Eukaryota; kingdom Metazoa; phylum Arthropoda; class Insecta; order Orthoptera; family Acrididae; genus Schistocerca; species Schistocerca cancellata. The sequence goes on along the minus strand of NC_064628.1, from coordinate 46,151,788 downwards.
ACATCACCTGGGCCACGCAGCTGGCCTACAAGCCCCCAGCTAGTGAATGTGCAGCCAGGCAGCTACAGTTTCACCGGCGTGGAACATCACCTGGGCCAAGCAGCTGGCCTACAAGCTCCCAGCTAGTGGATGTGCAGCCAGGCAACTACAGTTTCACCGGCGTGGAACATCACCTGGGCCAAGCAGCTGGCCTACAAGCCCCCAGCTAGTGGATGTGCAGCCAGGCAGCTACAGTATCACCGGCGTGGAACATCACCTGGGCCAAGCAGCTGGCCTACAAGCCCCCAGCTAGTGGATGTGCAGCCAGGCAACTACAGTTTCACCGGCGTGGAACATCACCTGGGCCAAGCATCTGACCTACAAGCCCCCAGCTAGTGAATGTGCAGCCAGGCAGCTACAGTTTCACCGGCGTGGAACATCACCTGGGCCAAGCAGCTGGCCTACATGCCCCCAGCTAGTGAATGTGCAGCCAGGCAGCTACTGTTTCACCGGCGTGGAACATCACCTGGGCCAAGCAGCTGGCCTACAAGCCCCCAGCTAGTGGATGTGCAGCCAGGCAACTACAGTTTCACCGGCGTGGAAAATCACCTGGGCCAAGCATCTGACCTACAAGCCCCCAGCTAGTGAATGTGCAGCCAGGCAGCTACAGTTTCACCGGCGTGGAACATCACCTGGGCCAAGCAGCTGGCCTACAAGCCCCCAGCTAGTGGATGTGCAGCCAGGCAACTACAGTTTCACCGGCGTGGAAAATCACCTGGGCCAAGCAGCTGACCTACAAGCCCCCAGCTAGTGGATGTGCAGCCAGGCAGCTACAGTTTCACTGGCGTGGAACATCACCTGGGCCAAGCAGCTGGCCTACAAGCCCCCAGCTAGTGAATGTGCAGCCAGGCAGCTACAGTTTCACCGGCGTGGAACATCACCTGGGCCAAGCAGCTGGCCTACAAGCCCCCAGCTAGTGGATGTGCAGCCAGGCAACTACAGTTTCACTGGCGTGGAACATCACCTGGGCCAAGCAGCTGGCCTACAAGCCCCCAGCTAGTGGATGTGCAGCCAGGCAACTACAGTTTCACCGGCGTGGAAAATCACCTGGGCCAAGCAGCTGACCTACAAGCCCCCAGCTAGTGGATGTGCAGCCAGGCAACTACAGTTTCACCGGCGTGGAACATCACCTGGGCCAAGCAGCTGGCCTACAAGCCCCCAGCTAGTGGATGTGCCGCCAGGCAACTACAGTTTCACCGGCGTGGTAAATCACCTGGGCCAAGCAGCTGACCTACAAGCCCCCAGCTAGTGGATGTGCAGCCAGGCAGCTACAGTTTCACTGGCGTGGAACATCACCTGGGCCAAGCAGCTGGCCTACAAGCCCCCAGCTAGTGAATGTGCAGCCAGGCAGCTACAGTTTCACCAGCGTGGAACATCACCTGGGCCAAGCAGCTGGCCTACAAGCCCCCAGCTAGTGGATGTGCAGCCAGGCAACTACAGTTTCACCGGCGTGGAAAATCACCTGGGCCAAGCAGCTGACCTACAAGCCCCCAGCTAGTGGATGTGCAGCCAGGCAGCTACAGTTTCACTGGCGTGGAACATCACCTGGGCCAAGCAGCTGGCCTACAAGCCCCCAGCTAGTGAATGTGCAGCCAGGCAGCTACAGTTTCACCGGCGTGGAACATCACCTGGGCCAAGCAGCTGGCCTACAAGCCCCCAGCTAGTGAATGTGCAGCCAGGCAGCTACAGTTTCACCGGCGTGGAACATCACCTGGGCCAAGCAGCTGGCCTACAAGCTCCCAGCTAGTGGATGTGCAGCCAGGCAACTACAGTTTCACTGGCGTGGAACATCACCTGGGCCAAGCAGCTGGCCTACAAGCCCCCAGCTAGTGAATGTGCAGCCAGGCAGCTACTGTTTCACCGGCGTGGAACATCACCTGGGCCAAGCAGCTGACCTACAAGCCCCCAGCTAGTGGATGTGCAGCCAGGCAACTACAGTTTCACCGGTGTGGAAAATCACCTGGGCCAAGCAGCTGACCTACAAGCCCCCAGCTAGTGGATGTGCAGCCAGGCAGCTACAGTTTCACCGGCGTGGAACATCACCTGGGCCAAGCAGCTGGCCTACAAGCCCCCAGCTAGTGGATGTGCAGCCAGGCAACTACAGTTTCACCGGCGTGGAACATCACCTGGGCCAAGCAGCTGGCCTACAAGCCCCCAGCTAGTGGATGTGCAGCCAGGCAGCTACAGTTTCACCGGCGTGGAACATCACCTGGGCCAAGCAGCTGGCCTACAAGCCCCCAGCTAGTGGATGTGCAGCCAGGCAACTACAGTTTCACCGGCGTGGAAAATCACCTGGGCCAAGCAGCTGACCTACAAGCCCCCAGCTAGTGGATGTGCAGCCAGGCAGCTACAGTTTCACTGGCGTGGAACATCACCTGGGCCAAGCAGCTGGCCTACAAGCCCCCAGCTAGTGAATGTGCAGCCAGGCAGCTACAGTTTCACCGGCGTGGAACATCACCTGGGCCAAGCAGCTGACCTACAAGCCCCCAGGTAGTGGATGTGCAGCCAGGCAACTACAGTTTCACCGGCGTGGAAAATCACCTGGGCCAAGCAGCTGACCTACAAGCCCCCAGCTAGTGGATGTGCAGCCAGGCAGCTACAGTTTCACTGGCGTGGAACATCACCTGGGCCAAGCAGCTGGCCTACAAGCCCCCAGCTAGTGGATGTGCAGCCAGGCAACTACAGTTTCACCGGCGTGGAAAATCACCTGGGCCAAGCAGCTGACCTACAAGCCCCCAGCTAGTGGATGTGCAGCCAGGCAGCTACAGTTTCACTGGCGTGGAACATCACCTGGGCCAAGCAGCTGGCCTACAAGCCCCCAGCTAGTGGATAAGCAGCCAGGCAGCTACAGTTTCACCGGCGTGGAACATCACCTGGGCCAAGCAGCTGGCCTACAAGCCCCCAGCTAGTGGATGTGCAGCCAGGCAACTACAGTTTCACCGGCGTGTAACATCACCTGGGCCAAGCAGCTGGCCTACAAGCCCCCAGCTAGTGGATGTGCAGCCAGGCAGCTACAGTTTCTAGGCGTGGAACATCACCTGGGCCAAGCAGCTGGCCTACAAGCCCCCAGCTAGTGAATGTGCAGCCAGGCAGCTACAGTTTCACCGGCGTGGAACATCACCTGGGCCAAGCAGCTGGCCTACAAGCCCCCAGCTAGTGAATGTGCAGCCAGGCAACTACAGTTTCACCGGCGTGGAACATCACCTGGGCCAAGCAGCTGGCCTACAAGTCCCCAGCTAGTGGATGTGCAGCCAGGCAGCTACAGTTTCTAGGCGTGGAACATCACCTGGGCCAAGCAGCTGGCCTACAAGCCCCCAGCTAGTGAATGTGCAGCCAGGCAGCTACAGTTTCACCGGCGTGGAACATCACCTGGGCCAAGCAGCTGGTCTACAAGCCCCCAGCTAGTGAATGTGCAGCCAGGCAGCTACAGTTTCTAGGCATGGAACATCACCTGGGCCAAGCAGCTGGCCTACAAGCCCCCAGCTAGTGAATGTGCAGCCAGGCAGCTACAGTTTCACCGGCGTGGAACATCACCTGGGCCAAGCAGCTGGCCTACAAGCCCCCAGCTAGTGAATGTGCAGCCAGGCAACTACAGTTTCACCGGCGTGGAACATCACCTGGGCCAAGCAGCTGGCCTACAAGCCCCCAGCTAGTGGATGTGCAGCCAGGCAGCTACAGTTTCTAGGCGTGGAACATCACCTGGGCCAAGCAGCTGGCCTACAAGCCCCCAGCTAGTGAATGTGCAGCCAGGCAGCTACAGTTTCACCGGCGTGGAACATCACCTGGGCCAAGCAGCTGGCCTACAAGCCCCCAGCTAGTGAATGTGCAGCCAGGCAGCTACAGTTTCACCGGCGTGGAACATCACCTGGGCCAAGCAGCTGGTCTACAAGCCCCCAGCTAGTGGATGTGCTGCCAGGCAGCTACAGTTTCACCGGCATGGAACATCACCTGGGCCAAGCAGCTGGCCTACAAGCCCCCAGCTAGTCCTAATGGTTCCGGGCTTCGAACTGGTATCGCCTAGCAAGGCTTTTCATTGGGTGTCATTGCCTGACACTCCAGCCACCCTTTAGAGAGTTTTAAGTTCGGCTCAGGGCGTCTACCTTGGGCAGCTCACACGGTGCGTAATTTCTAATCTCACACGTGCCAGAACACACCTCTTCATCGATACACCCAAGCAGCTATAAAAATCACAAGTTCAGATTTTTTTTAAACTTGTGATAAAATTTACAGTGAGAAATCATGTTTTACAAAATACTGTTCCGTAATTGAGGATGTGTGAAACATAATTTCTCATAATCCAAACAATAAAATCACAATATTTAATGTACAGAACAGGAGGTACCCTGTCCCCTTAGCCATGTTACTTTGCTCCGTAGCTCTGTTCGATACATATCGGCGCGAGTGGGTGATCTTCATGACTATGATGTCAAGTTTTCAACTGCTGCCAGCCGCAACATTCAAACAGCACTTGCCCCCTCCTGGAATCTGAGAACACAATTTTTATTCATGTCAGAATTCTTTCACTTTCTAACAACGGTTGCCAGGGACATCTACATCTACGCAATTACTCTGCTATTCACAATTAAGTACCTGACAGAGGGCCCATTGAAACCTCCTCCAATTTGTCTCTCTACCGTTCCACTCTCGAACGACGTGCGGGAAAAACGAGCACTTAAATTTTTTCTGTGCGAGCCCTGATTTCTCTGGGACTCTACTAAACTGTAGGTTTAGCAATACTAGTCCGACGGGAAATACTATTACTTTTAGCGATCATTATATATACTGGAATTTTTCATTTGCAGCTCTGTGAGATGAGAAGATTGGAGAAATTAAAACTAATGTAGAGGCTTACCTACAATCATTCTTCCCATGCGCCATTCGTGAGTGGAAAATGAAAGGGGGATCGAGTAGTGTTAATAGTAGAAGTACCCGCCGCCACACACCGTCAGGTCGCTTGCGGAGTATTGATGTAGGTTTAGAGGTTCACGGGATATTATGGCGTCTGCAGGAAGGGAGGGGGGAAGCAAGAAGAGGCATTTGAACCCTCCTCTCCCCAGGATAAGGAGTACAGCGTTTCTATTCGTAGCAGAATACACTTCTAGAAGTAATTTATGCGATTCCAGAAAACCCCTCATTTAACCATTTCCAGCATTATGTAACTGTTCACAGTAAGATAACGCTATGACAGTTACCATATTCTCTTTAAAAAATTAACAAGAGACATTCGATTATAGATTCGTTTTTAAGTCACTCTGCTTTCCGCAACAATGAGCACACTGTTGTGCAGCGGATCAAAAGAAGGCTGGAAAAAGCCGCTGTTGTGCGCCTTGTCAACGTCCTTTATTGCCCTCTTCGAAGTATTGTAGTCAACTTGGTTACGAGGCGTTTCAGAACTGTTGTCAAATCAAATTCCCCATCTCAGACTTTTTAACATAATCAACAATAGCTAAATGTAATCAACAGTACCTTCACGCAACGCTTCCTGGAACATTATTTGGTTTCACAGCATGCCAGGTGCGGTACCATGCGCAAATACAGGGCTATTACAAATGATTGAAGCGATTTCATAAATTCACTGTAGCTCCATTCATTGACATATGGTCACGACACACTAAAGATACGTAGAAAAACTCATAAAGTTTTGTTCGGCTGAAGCCGCACTTCAAGTTTCTGCCGCCAGAGCGCTCGAGAGCGCAGTGAGACAAAATGGCGACAGGAGCCGAGAAAGCGTATGTCGTGCTTGAAATGCACTCACATCAGTCATTCATAACAGTGCAACGACACTTCAGGACGAAGTTCAACAAAGATCCACCAACTGCTAACTCCATTCGGCGATGGTATGCGCAGTTTGAAGCTTCTGGATGCCTCTGTAAGGGGAAATCAACGGGTCGGCCTACAGTGAGCGAAGAAACGGTTGAACGCGTGCGGGCAAGTTTCACGCGTAGCCCGCGGAAAATTGGCTCATGCCACAACTGGAGACCGACAGCGCCGACTTCATCTTTCAACAGGATGGTGCTCCACCGCACTTCCATCATGATGTTCGGCATTTCTTAAACAGGAGATTGGGAAACCGATGGATCGGTCGTGGTGGAGATCATGATCAGCAATTCATGTCATGGCCGCCACGCTCTCCCGACTTAACCCCATGCGATTTCTTTCTGTGGGGTTATGTGAAAGATTCAGTGTTTAAACCTCCTCTACCAAGAAACGTGCCAGAACTGCGAGCTCGCATCAACGATGCTTTCGATCTCATTGATGGGGACATGCTGCGCCGAGTGTGGGAGGAACTTGATTATCGGCTTGATGTCTGCCGAATCACTAAAGGGGCACATATCGAACATTTGCGAATGCCTAAAAAAACTTTTTGAGTTTTTGTATGTGTGTGCAAAGCATTGTGAAAATATCTCAAATAATAGTTATTGTAGGGCTGTGAAATCGCTTCAATCATTTGTAATAACCCTGTATTGTTCTCTGCATTGTCACTTTCAAGGAAGATTAGTCGAAGTGTGTTAATGATTAATAAAAACTATCTCAGCTATATTTTTACGCATTTACCTACTCTGTTTCTTCCAACATCTTCAGGTTGTCGCGTTGTGCTGAAATTTGCTGTACTTACAGTTTACTGTACGCAGCGTGCTGTATCGACTCGCCATACTTTCGCCAAACGGGCGGTAGAATGTTTACGACTAGTGTTCTTGGATAGTGTTTAACATTACGTGCGAAAACCAGACCATATATGCCTTGACTTGAGCACAACTCAGCAATCTGAAGGTGTTCAAAGAAGGGAAACATGTCAATCGCAATAAACGTGTAAAAATACAGCCGAGGTGCCATCCATCAATCGTTAACATTGTCACATCTGGGCTCAACGTGATCAAGATTATTTCTTTATGACTGGTCATTTTTGTTTATAACCAACAGTATTCTCGCTTCTGATTATTTCCTACTTAACACTTTTGACATTCCGTATTAACAAACATCCCTGTTATAGGAGTAAAAATTTCTTTTCTTAATATTTTACTGCTTTTACATTTCCTGCAAACGTATACAATATAATAGTAAAATAACATAATTTTACAAACAGTAAAATAATATAATTTCAGATTGTCAACTTCAAGAACGTGTCACATGCACCATCATTTTAATGATACGGAAAGGTTTACTTTGATTAGGGTTGCCATGTCTAACTGGGACCTTGTCGGGACACTCTGAGATGTGGGGGTCTGAAATGAAATAAAAAATTTATTTAATGCAATTACTTTTTGTTTAGGACACAGTTACAAGGAATTTGTTGCGGAAGAATTAGCCGGTGCACGGTGCACCATATTTTTCGAAAGATTTCATCCTCTTCAGCAAGTCTTTTTTCGCTTTTACATAATCATAAAACTCAATGTAAGTCATCTTGTAGTTAAACTCGCACTGTAAGATTGATTGCACAGTCCCTGTCAGCAGTCAATTTCTTTCATCATTTGATTGCACAGTCCCTGTCAGCAGTCAATTTCTTTCATCAGTCCACTGGGCCGACATGAGCGAAAATATTCTTTCCACAGTGGAGTTTTGTGCGGGAATAGAAAACGAATACTCGACTAATGTTAGCAGTTGGCATTTGCGTTCAGGATTTTCGTTTCCCTTAAGAAAGTAAATCCATCCTTATTCCACAGTGTTCAGACTTCCATTCTACTGAGTCACGCTTTGTTTCTATAAAGGTCTTCAGATAGAAAAATACCGAAAACTATTGCCGCCTGAAATCTTCAAGCCATTTTTGATCAGGTATATAATAGAATTTTCAATCATCACCCAATCTGGGTTTTCAGACAGCGTCATCCAATCAAATACTTAAAATTTGTTGAAAGAAACAGCCCGTTTCTCTAAGAAATCACATGCTGAGGTACAGAAAGCCACTGTCTTCTTGAAATTTCGAAAGCAAATTAATTATTTCTTGGTTATGGTTCTCATTTTTTAATTTGTTCAAATTCATCTTGGTTTGCATGCTAATAAAACTGGCAGAACTCCTTTCATTCAGACATCCTTGAGAGTCGATTAATATATTTTTTATTTCAATTATCGAAACTTTACTTTCACCACGCTTTTTATATTTTTTTTACAAAGCCAAGTTTGACTGCAGGAAAATGAAGAAAATTTCACTGATCGGACTACCGAAAGAAACATAAATTGTTTTTGCTTGCCTGTCTTCGGCGTCAAAAATTGCTTTGATGGAATCCAAAGCTTAACAAGTCTCTCAACTGCGGACATTAACGACAGCCATCTTGTTTTTGAGTGAGCAGTGTTTGACGATTAACGTCAACGTATAAGCAGAACTCTTTCAGCTCCTCTGTCCTTACCGATCATACCGAAAACAAATGAAATATTTTCATAACGATTAATTCAATGACGACAGTGAAGACTCCAGCAACGCTTGATATAGTATTGTGGAGAATAAGGGCAGGACATCCAATTCCTTCTTGATTTTTTCCTAGTTCTTCTTTAATTTGGTGAAACACATTCCGCTGTTCGTGTCGATGAAGCCCTCCGAAGTTGGTATTGTCTCCACAAAAAGCGATTAATTTATCTAATGCAATTTGCAGTCCTCTTAAAGAGTCTGAACAAAGTTTTGCAATTGTCTCCGATGATGCTTGACAATTTTGTAAGCGATTTTGCAGCACCAACAAGCAATTCTTTCTGGGTATCTTCTTTCATCACGGATGCAGAAATAGGTTTTGATGTCGCTACTGCCGCGAATCTATTTGTATGATTCTTCGCAGAAATGTGTTTCCTCGCATCTGCCTTATCTCCTTGAGTTACTGAGATGAAACAGCTTAAATCTCACACAACGCTTCCTGATGCGTACATCCTATGTTGTCTCGACTACTATTTCATGTAATCACGCGAAAAGTGACACTTTGTATTCCCATCCTTAGGTATTTTCGTAACCTAAGAAAAGATAAGATTATTAGACGGTAAACAAGCGAAAATAACACTTTAGTCATCGAAGTACATGTCAATATACAATTCACGCCCTATAGACCCGCAATAAGTACTTCAAATATTACTAACTACATTTAGAAAGAATCGTCTTATCAGATAACTGGTTATTCAAATAGGAACTGCCTGATACTTCCGCGTGGCGCTACTTAAGTGGTTCCGGCCCCGTTCTACTAGAGAAGTTTGGTATTTTCTCGAATGATGGCGCTGGATTTAGAAGATGCTTGCATCGTCGATACAGGATACGCAACATGCAACATCATCTATGAGATGACCTTGTCAATATAGAGTTATTGACATAAATAAAACTAACTGAGGTTACACTTACATGTTGCGCTAACAGTTAGCGTTACTTTAGTACTTGAGCCATGCTCGTAAAAGTATTTTGAGAAATCGGGACAAAACTGGATCTCATTTGGAATGTCGGGACAAGAAGGTTCATAACGGAGACGGTCCCGATATATCGGGGAGGTTGACAACCATAGGCATGATACGTCTCAAAACTGATCAAGTAATTTATATCAGATTTGCAGTTTTAAAGTGTTGTCCCTCACCCACCCACCCACCCACCCACCCACCCACCGGAAAAATTTTTGGGGACGCCCATGGTCCAGTATTAATTAATAAAGTATTTAGCAATGAATGACGATGTAGATATTCCTACGCCTTTGTCGCATCGGACACAGAGTTATATGTTTAGTAAGTGCTTTAAATTCTCTTACCTTCAACTCAGGCCCGTACGCAGAGGGGGAGGAGGTTCGCAGGGCGCCCGTGCCCCCCCCCCCCATCCTCTCCCCGAAATGAATTTATAGTATCAAATATCTTTCTTGACATTATTCAGTCTCGATTATGACTGAATGTCAAGTGAAAGGGGTTTCACGTGTAAAGAAGTTGGTGAAAAACAGCAGAGACAGACTTATGAAAACAAATGAGGCTTCAACTCTTGTAAAGCAGAGTAGATGGTGAACAGGTTCATAACATTACTGAATCTGTACTTGAGAAAAGATTTCCGTGTAGCAGATCACGCAATGACATGGTTCAAATGGCTCTGAGCACTATGAGACTTAACATCTGAGGTCATCAGTCACCTAGAACTTAGAAGTACTTAAACCTAACTAACCTAAGGCCATCACACACGTCCATGCCCGAAGCAGGATTCGAAACTACGACCGTAGCGGTCGCGCTGTTCCAGACTGAAGCGCCTAGAGCCGCTCGGCCACATCGGCCGGCCCCAATGACATGTTTGACCTAATTAGCTTCTTTTGTCTCCAGTCTCAGTTCCATACTTAGCCCTGCAAGCAAAAATTGAGGTGCAACATGGCTACATCTGGCCTATTTCGGAAGAGAACAGAATAGACTCAAGGTCTGAATCCTTGTTCGAAAAACTGCGTAAAATAAAGTGAATGATTTTAGGAGGATGGGTCATGTGGAGCGGAACAAACCTATGAAAGCGAGAGTGATCTTCAAGCTCCTGTCCTATCGTATCAAAGTGTGGGTGTGTTTCATCAACGAAGAAGGCAAATGGTAAGCCAGTGCATTCAATATTCTGCATCCTTACTTCCGTTGCCGGCCGCTGTGACCGAGCGGTTCTAGGCGCTTCAGTCTGGAACCGCGAGACCGCTACGGTCGCAGGTTCAAATCCTGCCGCGATCATGGATGTGTGTGATGTCCTTAGGTTAGTTAGGTTTAATTAGTTCTAAGTTCTAGGGGACTGATGACCTCAGATGTTAAGTCCCATAGTGCTCAGAGCCATTTGAACCATTTGAACATTACTTCCGTTGTACTGTAGATAGGAACAGGGTCATCATAGTATCTCCAGCCACTGGAATTATTGCAAGCAATGCGAATCTGTATTTATGTTACAATATAAAAAGTCATATTAGGTAAAATTAGCTTTCCCATTTAATCCCCTCCCCCACCCCCCGCACCCCCCCCCCCCCACCCACCTAGAAAAATAATTCTGTGTGCTGGCCTGCTTCTACTCGCTGAGTTGTATTGCAACTGAAATGATCTACGTTCACATTCATTACTACAAATAAGCAACACATATGAACACGAACGTCACTATAATACACTCCTGGAAATGGAAAAAAGAACACATTGACACCGGTGTGTCAGACCCACCATACTTGCTCCGGACACTGCGAGAGGGCTGTACAAGCAATGATCACACGCACGGCACAGCGGACACACCAGGAACCGCGGTGTTGGCCGTCGAATGGCGCTAGCTGCGCAGCATTTGTGCACCGCCGCCGTCAGTGTCAGCCAGTTTGCCGTGGCATACGGAGCTCCATCGCAGTCTTTAACACTGGTAGCATGCCGCGACAGCGTGGACGTGAACCGTATGTGCAGTTGACGGACTTTGAGCGAGGGCGTATAGTGAGCATGCGGGAGGCCGGGTGGACGTACCGCCGAATTGCTCAACACGTGGGGCGTGAGGTCTCCACAGTATATCGATGTTGTCGCCAGTGGTCGGCGGAAGGTGCACGTGCCCGTCGACCTGGGACCGGACCGCAGCGACGCACGGATGCACGCCAAGACCGTAGGATCCTACGCAGTGCCGTAGGGGACCGCACCGCCACTTCCCAGCAAATTAGGGACACTGTTGCTCCTGGGGTATCGGCGAGGACCATTCGCAACCGTCTCCATGAAGCTGGGCTACGGTCCCGCACACCGTTAGGCCGTCTTGCGCTCACGCCCCAACATCGTGCAGCCCGCCTCCAGTGGTGTCGCGACAGGCGTGAATGGAGGGACGAATGGAGACGTGTCGTCTTCAGCGATGAGAGTCGCTTCTGCCTTGGTGCCAATGATGGTCGTATGCGTGTTTGGCGCCGTGCAGGTGAGCGCCACAATCAGGACTGCATACGAGCGAGGCACACAGGGCCAACACCCGGCATCATGGTGTGGGGAGCGATCTCCTACACTGGCCGTACACCACTGGTGATCGTCGAGGGGACACTGAATAGTGCACGGTACATCCAAACCGTCATCGAACCCATCGTTCTACCATTCCTAGACCGGCAAGGGAACTTGCTGTTCCAACAGGACAATGCACGTCCGCATGTATCCCGTGCCACCCAACGTGCTCTAGAAGGTGTAAGTCAACTACCCTGGCCAGCAAGATCTCCGGATGTGTCCCCCATTGAGCATGTTTGGGACTGGATGAAGCGTCGTCTCGCGCGGTCTGCACGTCCAGCACGAACGCTGGTCCAACTGAGGCGCCAGGTGGAAATGGCATGGCAAGCCGTTCCACAGGACTACATCCAGCATCTCTACGATCGTCTCCATGGGAGAATAGCAGCCTGCATTGCTGCGAAAGGTGGATATACACTGTAATAGTGCCGACATTGTGCATGCTCTGTTGCCTGTGTCTATGTGCCTGTGGTTCTGTCAGTGTGATGATGTGATGTATCTGACCCCAGGAATGTGTCAATAAAGTTTCTCCTTCCTGGGACAATGAATTCACGGTGTTCTTATTTCAATTTCCAGGAGTGTACTTCAACCATTGTGACGTTCGCTGGTGCTGGCGCAGCGGCAAATTATGGTTACTTTGCGATATAATACAAGTGTACTATTTTAAATATTCGATGGCGATTTGCCCCAGCGAGTTCAAAAAGATTTGGCTGGGAGGTGGCGGGCGGAACGCCGTTCCGGGCGAGATGAAGCCCTGAGCTCACTGCGTTGCGTAGGCTGCTGTCGCCGGCAGCCACTGTCAGCGCTCTCCCCTCGAGCATTCAGTTGCCGCCAGCCACGATCAGCTCACGGGCCGCCGCCGTCTACCTACTGAATGCAAACTGTCGAATAATAAAGAATGTTTTATTGAGGCACACTTCTTGACTCCACACTCACCACTGCACTGGAAGATCCCGTTCTCACACACACCATTGTGGGTGGGGTTGGGGGTTGTTTGGGGGAGGAGACCAAGAAGCGAGGTCATCGGCCCCGTTGGATTGGGGAAGGACGAGGAAGGAAGTCGGCCACCGAGGGAGGTGGCGCAGTGGTTAGCGCAATGGACTCGCATTCGGGGGGACGACGGTTCAATCCCGCGTCCGGCCATCCTGATTTAGGTTTTCCGTGATTTCCCTAAATCCCTCCAGGCAAATGCCGGTATGGGTGCTTTGAAAGGGCGCGGCCGATTTCCTTCCCCATCCTTCTCTATCCGATGAGACCGACGACCTCGCAGTTTGGCCTCCTACCCCCAAATCAACCCATGTACTAAAGCAGAGTCGGCGAACGGCGATCCCCGACAGTTGGCAGCACTGTTGCCATCTTTCAAGGCGAAGCGCAAACGGCTGGAGGCGGCAAATACACTAGGCGTCTATAGAGCTGCGGCAACAAAGAAACGTTGCCGAAGCGACGTACAAAACATTGCGTTACGTGATGGATTTCCAGAGGGATTTTGATACCGGTCCTCACAAAGGGATTCTAATAAACTGCGTGCCTGTGCAGTATTGTCCCAGTTGTGCAATTGGATTCGTGATTTCCTGTCAGAAAGGTTGCTTACAGTTTGTAGTAACTGACGGAAAGTCATCGAATAAAAAGATAGTGATATCTCGCACTCACCCAAGGAAGTGCTGTAGGCTCTCTGGTCCTGACCTGTAAAAGTGACTTGAGAGACAGTCTCAGCAATCTTCTTAGATTGTTTGCAGGTGAAGGGATAATTTACCGTCTAGTAAAATCATCAGAAGTTTAAAACCAATTGCAAAATGATTTAGACAAGATATCTGTGTGATGCAAAAAGTGGCAACTGACAGGGTGTATTGTCCTGCTCATAGAACTATCGTTTCCGAACTGTTCCTATACTGTTCACGATACACACTGCCGTACAACCGAGCTCATATCCTTCCACATTTAGAGTTTTCTTAAGCACAATAAGGGGACCACACCTTACACAAGAAAAGCACGCCAAACTGTAGCAACATCTCCGTATTTCACGTGATGGCATGTTACATTCTCCAGGCCATCCATAAACGTAAACCATTCCATCGTATTACCACAGGATACAGCGTGATTCACCACTCCAAATCACTTGTTTCCAGTCATCCGCTGTCCAGTGTCGACGCTCTTTTGATCACTTCATGGCGTCGCTTAGCACTGACTACAAATATATGTGGCTATTGACGAGCTGCTCGACCATTCTCCCCCATTCTTTTAACCATCTACTGCATGGGGGCTTATTTAAAAAAAAGAGTGCAAATATTTTTAGTGGCTGTAGGCCCGATTACGCAAGTCTCGTAAACGGCTGGCCCTGACTAGTTTTAGTACGCAATCTGACTGCTTAGAATGACAACAAAGAATGTAAGAAAATTTTCGTCAACACAGTTAATTAATTAAGTCCCCAGCAACTATAAAACCTACGAAACTAACAAAGCACAAATGTAGCTGTTCTGTATGTGGTAGTATGACTCAACGCACATCTGGCACGGTTCTTCTTCAACAAGACACGAATTTTTAAATACCAATTATACTGACGTGATAAAAGAAAATTAGAAATACTATAATTGTGCAAGAAAATCAGAATTACACTCTAATACAAGAACACACGCCAGATGCTTGTTGACTGAACCTGTAATGACACATTATTCAGGTCACTGAAATAATGAGAGAGAAGAATAAAAGTAGTTTGTTACCTTAATTTATATTGACGAAATGCACTCTGATCATTACAATGTCTCCATTAGAATAACATCTGCTATCTCTCCCATCACATAGCTGCATAAAACATGGAACAAACACTCACTACTACCCCATCTCACTCCAACTTCAGCTACAAGCAGTGTCCACCACTGCTTGCCGCTACGTCTCAATAATCACTGCCAGTGGAGGCGGCGGAACAATACTCTCTAGCGCGATCTTTGGCGCTGTGGCTCAGTGTAGCCACCTTTCACTACGTACAGTCATTGTGCTAGCTGGAGAACTGATAGCGCTTTGGAACTCAAAAGAGTGATGATGATGATGATTTCATGCTTCTGTTACAACCACCCTCCGCAATGCTCGACGCACTCTGCATGCCGGTACATGAGGTCTGCTCTTGGTTTAACTATGGCTGTTCCCTCGCGTTACAACTTCACTATCATATCTCCAACAGTCGGGCAGCTTCAGAAGGACTGAAACTTCCTGATGGACTTTCTACTCAGGTGACAAACGGTGACTGGTCCACGTTGTATGTCACTGAGCTCCCATGACCGATCAATTCTGCTGTTCCTAGAGTGAGATTTTCACTCTGCAGCGGAGTGTGCGCTGATATGAAAGTTCCTGGCAGATTAAAACTGTGTGCCTTGCTAGTTCTGCAAGGTTCGCAGTAGTGCTTCTGTGAAGTTTGGAAGGTAGGAGACGAAGTACTGGCAGAAGTAAAGGTGTGAGGACGAGCGTGAGTCGTGCTTGGGTAGCTCAATTGGTAGAGCACTTGCCCGTGAAAGGCAAAGGTCCCGAGTTCGAGTCTCGGCCCGGCACACAGCTTTAATCTGCTAGGAAGTTTCATTCTGCTGTTGCTGCTTCTCTACTAAGAATGCAAAATTGCTCGTCTTCTTTGATACTGGCGGGTCTGCCTCTCGTGACATGTTTTTGTCAATTACGCATTAGGTCGGTATGTCCAGTCACTTTTGACTGGACAGCGTATTTCAGTCAGCTGCCAGTAATAGCCCCGAACCACACATCCGCAATTATCTGGAAACTCTTCATATACGAACCTATGTTTATTGGAATGTTTTTGTTTCTACTATCGTTTACTTCTAACAGTGTCAGATTTTTATATACGATACACTCATTACACGAGATATTTCTGTGATGCTCAGATAAATTGCAAATGACGACGGAGTAGCGCAAGAGTGGCAATTTGAGACAGAGAATGCGGTCCAGAAGCGGCTGACTAGAAAATTACGAAACTAAACATGTCGTGGGTTAACAGTGCCAGTAAAATAAGAGAATAGTTCTTTTTGACCCACTTTTTCTTAAATGCTTTTGCCACTATATCTTGTGCTTTACCCCATGTTATTTTCGCTGTTAATTTTGATACACCCTATATATATGTAGGCATAGGGTTCATACGGGCAGTCGAGGTAATTAACGAGGGACATCACATAAATAATGCACAGGTTGGTATTACTGTGGATTTTCTGATGCAACACCAATGAAAATTACGTCAGATGTAGTTGGGAGCTTGAGGAAGAAGCACGTGTATCTGTATTTTCGCTGTATACTCTAACATAAAATTAGCGACAGGTAGAAATGAACTCCACAGGGGACCGGTTACTGTGACTGTTGAAGACCAGAGATACTACACCAAGACCGAAACTTGACGCGGCGAAAACCCTACAGAAATCCTCAATGCGTTAACTGAAGTTTGTGGTAATTTTACAGTGGATCGTCGAACAGTTTCACGTTGGGTTAAACGTTTTCGTGGTGGTTGTATGAGCATAGATGATAATCCAAGACCCAGAAGGCAATAAAACGTCAGGTGGGAGATGCTCTTGAAGAAGAGCGCAGAACTCTCTGAAAGCACGAGATTTCCCCCAGCATCAGTATTCCGTATTCTGACAAATGATTTGAGGAAGAGAAAAATTTCTGCGAGATGGGTCCCATACCGACTGATGAAGAAAATAAAAAACGCCTAGACAATGCAACCTTGCTTAAACATCGATTCGACCGTGAGAGTCACGGATTCTTGTGTCGAACTGTCGCTATGGATGAAACGTGGATTAAGACTTTGCGCCTGAGTTGAAATGATAGTCCAATCGGTGGAGAACTTCATATTCCCTACGTCCACAAAAATTCCGAAGCGCTCAATCAAAGCTCAAGAAAATGATGGTTTTTGCTTATAATCACCAAGGAATCATCATGATAGACAGTGTCCTATGTGGAAATCAGTGTCACAGCAGTACACGATAGTAACTTCATGCAAAAGTTGCGAAGAAAATGCACAAAACCAGACCTCAGAGTTACTCGATGCTGGGTCACTCATTCTGCACGGCAACACTAGCACGCACATCGACTATGTTGTAGCCCAAAAACTGCGCGAATACGGATGCGAAGTGTTGCCATATACTCCGTATAGCCCGGACGTGAGTCCACCTGACTTCGCCTTGTTCCCGAAGTTGAAAAAACTTATACACGGACATCGTTATTTTTCTCTGGAAGAACTTTCTACGACAGTTAACCGAAACATTCGACATATAAACAGAAGTGGTGTCCTGGACGAAATAATAGAGATTCAAAAACATTCGGACTCAAGACATAGAGAAGCAGGGAGATTGTATTGAAGGACAGTAAAGAGATATTCAAAAGGAAATAAACGTGTAAGTAAAAAAAATAGTATGCATTATTTATGAAGTGTCTCTCGTACTATGTATAAAAGATAAACAGCTGAAGCAAAGGTGGGACAAGTATGACAGACGTCACTTTCAAATCATAAATATCTTCGGAGAAACAGAAACAATGTCAGTGCGTCACTTTCACTCTTCGCTACCAACTCCTCGTACGCGCAAGGACATCTCAGATGTCACTGTCAAGGTGAAGTATCCGGAAAGTTGCAACAAATCACGCAGCGGAAATCTTAACGGTATCTCGTAGCGCGTCACGAGGTTACGTAAACGTTTGCTTACGTTTTATTCTTAGAGTTAGTCTTCTAGAAATAATAAGAAACGCCTCGCTACTGTGAGAACCACCGCCCAAGAAATCTGTTGATAAGATTAAGAGGAGTGAAACGAACGAAACAAAATAAATAATTTCTATATTCTTCTTACCTGAATGAAGTTCGACATGACGATACTAGTAGGTTCTTCAGCTTTCTGCGAAGTTTATGTGCTACATAGCGATTTTTTGAGCAGTCAGGCACAGCTTGGTATTGGTTTACTTTTTCAAGAAAGACCCGTTACCGATTTCTTATTGATACATTCATGCGCAAGTTGGTGTTCGAATGCAACTTGCTTGTAGCTCAACTATCACTGTCACAGCCGGCCTGTGTGGGCGAGCGGTTCTAGGCGCTTCAGTCTGGAACCGCTTGACCGCTACGGTCGCAGGTTCGAATCCTGCCTCGGGCATGGATGTATGTGATGTCCTTAGGTTAGTTAGGTTTAAGTAGTTCTAAGTTCTAGGGGACTGATGACCTCAGATGTTAAGTCCCATAGTGCTCAGAGCCATTTGAACCATTTGATCACTGTCACACTTTTCGAACTAGATTCAAAAACCATTTGAACCATTTGATCACTGTCACACTTTTCGAACTAGGTTCAAAAATGGCTCTGACCACCATGGGACTTAACATCTGAGGTCATCAGTCCCCTAGAACTTAGAACTACTTAAACCAAACTAACCTAAGGACGTCTCACACATCCATGTCCGAGACAGGATTCGAACCTGCGACCGTAGCAGGAGCGCGGTTCCGGACTGAAGCGCCCAGAACCGCTCGGCCACAGCAGCCAGCTCGAACTAGGATTTTTTCTTTTTACCCTAGGTCAACTCATACGAAAACCCTAGGTCCGCATGTTTCGGTAAATGCCTGTAAACCTTCTGAAGATGAGTGCATCAATTTGAAACCGATCATGGTGCACTTTTTATTAAAGTAAACAAAAACCAAATTGTGACTGGTTACTGCTGTGTACCATCTAAATTCTGTATCACATACAGGGTGTTTCAAAAATGACCGGTATATTTGAAACGGCAATAAAAACTAAACGAGCAGCGATAGAAATACACCGTTTGTTGCAATATGCTTGGGACAACAGTACATTTTCAGGCAGACAAACTTTCGAAATTACAGTAGTTACAATTTTCAACAACAGATGGCGCTGCGGTCTGGGAAACTCTATAGTACGATATTTTCCACATATCCACCATGCGTAGCAATAATATGGTGTAGTCTCTGAATGAAATTACCCAAAACCTTTGACAACGTGTCTGGCGGAATGGCTTCACATGCAGATGAGATGTACTGCTTCAGCCTTTTCAATTGTTTCTGGATTCTGTCGGTACACCTGGTCTTTCAAGTGTCCCCACAGAAAGAAGTCACAGGGGTTCATGTCTGGCGAATAGGGAGGCCAATCCACGCCGCCTCCTGTATGTTTCAGATAGCCCAAAGCAATCACACGATCATCGAAATATTCATTCAGGAAATTAAAGACGTCGGCCGTGCGATGTGGCCGGGCACCACTTGCATAAACCACGAGGTGTTCGCAGTGTCGTCTAAGGCAGTTTGTACCGCCACAAATTCACGAAGAATGTCCAGATAGCGTGATGCAGTAATCGTTTTGGATCTGAAAAATGGGCCAATGATTCCTTTGGAAGAAATGGCGGCCCAGAGCAGTACTTTTTGAGGATGCAGGGACGATGGGACTGCAACAGGGGGCTTTTCGGTTCCCCATATGCGCCGGTTCTGTTTATTGACGAAGCCGTCCAGGTAAAAATAAGCTTCGTCAGTAAACCAAATGCTGCCCACATGCATATCGCCGTCATCAATCCTGTGCACTATATCGTTAGCGAATGTCTCTCGTGCAGCAATGGTAGCAGCGCTGAGGGGTTGCCGCGTTTGAATTTTGTATGGATAGAGGTGTAAACTCTGGGGCATGAGACGATACGTGGACGTTGGCGTCATTTGGACCGCAGCTGCAACACGGCGAACGGAAAGCCGAGGCCGCTGTTGGATCACCTGCTGCACTAGCTGCGCATTGCCCTCTGTGGTTGCCATACGCGGTCGCCCTACCTATCCAGCACGTTCATCCGTCACGTTCCCAGTCCGTTGAAATTTTTCAAACAGATCCTTTATTGTATCGCTTTTCGGTCCTTTGGTTACAATAAACCTCTGTTGAAAACTTCGTCTTGTTGCAACAACACTGTGTTCTAGGCGGTGGAATTCCAACACCAGAAAAATCCTCTGTTCTAAGGAATAAACCATGTTGTCTACAGCACACTTGCACGTTGTGAACAGCACACGCTTACAGCAGAAAGACGACGTACAGAATGGCGCACCCACAGACTGCGTTGTCTTCTATATCTTTCACATCACTTGCAGCGCCATCTGTTGTTGAAAATTGTAACTACTGTAATTTCGAAAGTTTATCCGCCTGGAAATGTACTGTTGTCCCAAGCATATTGCAACAAACGGTGTATTTCTATCGCTGCTCGTTTAGTTTTTATTGCCGTTTCAAATATACCGGTTATTTTTGAAACACCCTGTAACAGCCACAGTTGTCCAACAACATCGTTATTTGGCCAAATTTAATAGCGATTTTTGTTCATTTCGTGTGTTTTGACTGGTTTGGTGTGGCCCGCCGTCATTTCCTTTCCTGTGCCAATGTCATCTCACAGAAGCACTTGTGGTATTCAGCAGAAACAGGCCGGAGGAACGGTGTGTGCCCGGGTGCGCGCACGTGTGTGTGTGTGTGTGTGTGTGTGTGTGTGTGTGAAAGAGAGAGAACGGTAAAAGTTTGTATAGCCACTGGAAATAAACCAGAACAATTGACGCATGTTGTTGTTGTTGTGGTCTTCAGTCCTGAGACTGGTTTGATGCAGCCCTCCATGCTACTCTATCCTGTGCAAGCTTCTTCATCTCCCAGTACCTACTGCAACATACATCCTTCTGAATCTGCTTAGTGTATTGATCTCTTGGTCTCCCTCTACGATTTTTACCCTCCACGCTGCCCTCCAATGCTAAATTTGTGATCCCTCGATGCCTCAGAACATGTCCTACCAACCGATCCCTCCTTCTAGTCAAGTTGTGCCACAAACTTCTCTTCTCCCCAATCCTATTCAATACCTCCTCATTAGTTACGTGATCTACCCACCTTATCTTCAGCATTCTTCTGTAGCACCACATTTCGAAAGCTTCTATTCTCTTCTTGTCCAAACTAGTTATCGTCCATGTCTCACTTCCATATATGGCTACACTCCATACAAATACTTTCAGAAACGACTTCCTGACACCTAAATCTATATTCGATGTTAACAAATTTCTCTTCTTGAGAAACGCTTTCCTTGCCATTGCCAGTCTACATTTTATATCCTCTCTACTTCGACCATCATCGGTTATTTTACTCCCTAAATAGCAAAACTCCTTTACTACTTTAAGTGTCTCATTTCCTAATCTAATTCCCTCAGCATCACCTGACTTAATTTGACTACATTCCATTATCCTCGTTTTGCTTTTGTTGATGTTCATCTTATATCCTCTTTTCAAGACACTGTCCATTCCGTTCAACTGCTCTTCCAAGTCCTTTGCTGTCTCTGACAGAATTACAATGTCATCGGCGAACCTCAAAGTTTTTACTTCTTCTCCATGAATTTTAATACCTACTCCGAATTTTTCTTTTGTTTCCTTTACTGCTTGCTCAATATACAGATTGAATAACATCGGGGAGAGGCTACAACCCTGTCTCACTCCTTTCCCAACCACTGCTGCCCTTTCATGCCCCTCGACTCTTATAACTGCCATCTGGTTTCTGTACAAATTGTAAATAGCCTTTCGCTCCCTGTATTTTACCCCTGCCACCTTCAGAATTTGAAAGAGAGTATTCCAGTCAACATTGTCAAAAGCTTTCTCTAAGTCTACAAATGCTAGAAACGTAGGTTTGCCTTTTCTTAATCTTTCTTCCAAGATAAGTCGTAAGGTCAGTATTGCCTCACGTGTTCCTACATTTCTACGGAATCCAAACTGATCTTCCCCGAGGTCGGCTTCTACCAGTTTTTCCATTCGTCTGTAAAGAATTCGCGTTAGTATTTTGCAGCTGTGACTTATTAAACTGATAGTTCGGTAACTTTCACATCTGTCAACACCTGCTTTCTTTGGGATTGGAATTATTATATTCTTCTTAAAGTCTGAGGGTATTTCGCCTGTCTCATACATCGTGCTCACCAGATGGTAGAGTTTTGTCATGACTGGCTCTCCTGAGGCCATCAGTAGTTCTAATGGAATGTTGTCTACTCCGGGGGCCTTGTTTTGACTCAGGTCTTTCAGTGCTCTGTCAAACTCTTCACGCAGTATCTTATCTCCCATTTCATCTTCATCTACATCCTCTTCCATTTCCATAATATTGTCCTCAAGTACATCGCCCTTGTATAAACCCTCTATATACTCCTTCCACCTTTCTGCTTTCCCTTCTCTGCTTAGAACTGGGTTGCCATCTGAGCTCTTGATATTCATACAAGTGGTTCTCTTCTCTCCAAAGGTCTCTTTAATTTTCCTGTAGGCAGTATCTATCTTACCCCTAGTGAGACAAGCCTCTACATCCTTACATTTGTCCTCTAGCCATCCCTGCTTAGCCATTTTGCACTTCCTGTCGATTTCATTTTTGAGACGTTTGTATTCCTTTTTGCCTGCTTCATTTACTACATTTATATATTTTCTCCTTTCATCAATTAAATTCAATATTTCTTCTGTTACCCAAGGATTTCTATTAGCCCGCGTCTTTTTACCTACTTGATCGTCTGCTGCCTTCACCACTTCATCCCTCAGAGCTACCCATTCTTCTTCTACTGTATTTCTTTCCCCCATTCCTGTCAATTGTTCCCTAATGCTCTGCCTGAAACTCTCTACAACCTCTGGTTCTTTCAGTTTATCCAGGTCCCACCTTTTTGCAGTTTCTTCAGTTTCAATCTGCAGTTCATAACCAATAGATTGTGGTCAGAATCTACATCTGCCCCAGGAAATGTCTTACAATTTAAAACCTGGTTCCTAAATCTCTGTCTTACCATTATACACTCCTGGAAATGGAAAAAAGAACACATTGACACCGGAGTGTCAGACCCACCATACTTGCTCCGGACACTGCGAGAGGGCTGTACAAGCAATGATCACACGCACGGCACAGCGGACACACCAGGAACCGCGGTGTTGGCCGTCGAATGGCGCTAGCTGCGCAGCATTTGTGCACCGCCGCCGTCAGTGTCAGCCAGTTTGCCGTGGCATACGGAGCTCCATCGCAGTCTTTAACACTGGTAGCATGCCGCGACAGCGTGGACGTTAACCGTATGTGCAGTTGACGGACTTTGAGCGAGGGCGTATAGTGGGCATGCGGGAGGCCGGGTGGACGTACCGCCGAATTGCTCAACACGTGGGGCGTGAGGTCTCCACAGTACATCGATGTTGTCGCCAGTGATCGGCGGAAGGTGCACGTGCCCGTCGACCTGGGACCGGACCGCAGCGACGCACGGATGCACGCCAAGACCGTAGGATCCTACGCAGTGCCGTAGGGGACCGCACCGCCACTTCCTAGCAAATTAGGGACACTGTTGCTCTTGGGGTATCGGCGAGGACCATTCGCAACCGTCTCCATGAAGCTGGGCTACGGTCCCGCACACCGTTAGGCCGTCTTCCGCTCACGCCCCAACATCGTGCAGCCCGCCTCCAGTGGTGTCGCGACAGGCGTGAATGGAGGGACGAATGGAGACGTGTCGTCTTCAGCGATGAGAGTCGCTTCTGCCTTGGTGCCAATGATGGTCGTATGCGTGTTTGGCGCCGTGCAGGTGAGCGCCACAATCAGGACTGCATACGACCGAGGCACACAGGGCCAACACCCGTCATCATGGTGTGGGGAGCGATCTCCTACACTGGCCGTATACCACTGGTGATCGTCGAGGGGACACTGAATAGTGCACGGTACATCCAAACCGTCATCGAACCCATCGTTCTACCATTCCTAGACCGGCAAGGGAACTTGCTGTTCCAACAGGACAACGCACGTCCGCATGTATCCCGTGCCACCCAACGTGCTCTAGAAGGTGTAAGTCAACTACCCTGGCCAGCAAGATCTCCGGATCTGTCCCCCATTGAGAATGTTTGGGACTGGATGAAGCGTCGTCTCACGCGGTCTGCACGTCCAGCACGAACGCTGGTCCAACTGAGGCGCCAGGTGGAAATGGCATGGCAAGCCGTTCCACAGGACTACATTCAGCATCTCTACGATCGTCTCCATGGGAGAATAGCAGCCTGCATTGCTGCGAAAGATGGATATACACTGTACTAGTGCCGACATTGTGCATGCTCTGTTGCCTTTGTCTATGTGCCTGTGGTTCTGTCAGTGTGATCATGTGATGTATCTGACCCCAGGAATGTGTCAATAAAGTTTCCCCTTCCTGGGACAATGAATTCACGGTGTTCTTATTTCAATTTCCAGGAGTGTATAATCTATCTGAAACCTGTCAGTATCTCCAGGCTTCTTCCATGTATACAGCCTCCTTTCATGATTCTTGAACCAAGTGTTAGCTATGATTAAGTTATGCTCTGTGCAAAATTCTACAAGGCGGCTTCCTCTTTCATTCCTTCCCCCCAATCCATATTCACCTACTATGTTTCCTTCTCTCCCTTTTCCTACTGACGAATTCCAGTCACCCATGACTATTAAATTTTCGTCTCCCTTCACTACCTGAATAATTTCTTTTATCTCGTCATACATTTCATCTATTTCTTCATCATCTGCAGAGCTAGTTGGCATATAAACTTGTACTACTGTAGTAGGCATTGGCTTTGTGTCTATCTTGGCCACAATAATGCGTTCACTATGCTGTTTGTAGTAGCTAACCCGCACTCCTATTTTTTTATTCATTATTAAACCTACTCCTGCATTACCCCTATCTGATTTTGTATTTATAACCCTGTAATCACCTGACCAAAAGTCTTGTTCCTCCTGCCACCGAACTTCACTAATTCCCACTATATCTAACTTTAACCTATCCATCTCCCTTTTTAAATTTTCTAACCTACCTGCCCGATTAAGTGATCTGACATTCCACGCTCCGATCCGTAGAACGCCAGTTTTCTTTCTCCTGATAACGACATCCTCTTGAGTAGTCCCCGCCCGGAGATCCGAATGGGGGACTATTTTACCTCCGGAATATTTTACCCAAGAGGACGCCATCATCATTTAATCATACAGTAGAGCTGCATGTCCTCGGGAAAAATTACGGCTGTAGTTTCCCCTTGCTTTCAGCCGTTAATTGACGCATATGTTAGCAAATAGACTTGATTTGAGTATTGTTTGTTTGAACCGAGGGACAGAAAGTCCATCTTACCATCTCAGACGGCCACAGTGCTTGTTGGTGAATCATAATACAACTCCCGCAGTGATCACAGTACTGATTTGTCCCGCTCTTCGGTGTCTGAAGTAGATAACAACAGATATGTTAGTATTTCGAAACAACGTTACCGCCAAAATTTAGTTGAACTGTTTGGGCCCATAAATTTAGGGTGGGAAAATGAGTTCCATTTAACGAAGTTCATGTTTACCAAGATAACTGTTGCGTATGCATAACTTATCAAGTCAGCGTACTTTTATTATTACAGAAAACACTAAGTGATCAATGATGGCGTATAACATGTGGTGTATTATTATAGCCAAGGATCGTTTCTCAATTTTTCTTCCTTTGGGCCACACCAAAGTAGGTTTCAAACGTTAGTGACACCCCCATATGTGATTTTTTTGTAGATTTAAAAACGTAAACACTTGAAGTACATACAATATATGTTTTTATTATGGAAATTTTACAAATTTATTACTCTAAGAAACGATCTGGCGGTACGTTCTCAGCGGAAGATTAGGAGACGTAGAAAATCTCTCGACGCTGCATCCACACTCCTGGTATCAGTATAAAACAAATGGTTCAAATGGCTCTGAGCACTATGGGACTTAACTTCTGAGGTCATCAGTCCCCTATAACTTAGAATTACTTAAACGTAACTAACCTAAGGACATCACACACATCCATGCCCGAGGCAGGATTCGAACCTGCGACCGTTGCTGTCAGGCGGTTCCAGACTGTAGCGCCTAGAACCGCTCGGCCACTCCGGCCGGCGTATCAGTATCGTATGCCCCCTTCCCTTATCCATTCCCGAATGGTACGCGGAATGAACGACAATCATTAAGTTTCCGTCTGAGCTTTAACTTCTCTGGTTTTCTCGCTTTGGTGAATTCACGAGACGTATGTGGAAGGAAGGAGCAAGTTGCAGGGCTTGAAACTTACGCTCTAGGAATTTCATCAGTAAACAGTGATGGCAATGCCCCTTGCAGGATCTGCCACTGGATTTTGTCTGCCAGCTCCGTAATACTCTCGGACGTACTGCGGTTCCGTGACGGAACGCCACCCTTAGTTCGATTTTCTCCGTCTATTAATACAATCTGTCAAGTGTCCTACACCGATGACCAATGCTCAAGAGTCGATTGAACGAGTGCTTTGTAAACCATTTCCTCCGTGGATGAGTGATATTTCATTAAGGTTGTTCCAGTGAATCTCAGCCTGGAATCGGTATTTCCTACAATTTGTTTTATGCGTTTATTCCGTCTAAGGTCTCTCCAGACGGTTACTCCTAGGCAACGTACTGTAGTTAGTGTTTCCAGTGATTTATTGTGAACAGTAGAATCGAGCAGTAACAGACGCTTCGACTCTTTATGTGCAATACAGTACATTTATTTATGTTCATTGCCAACTTCCAGTTCCTATACCGACTGACAATACTTCGCAGGCCCTCGTGCATTTCATTTCCGTCTTTTGGCGTTTCTAATGCCCTGTAGACAACTCCCTGTAGACAACAGCCTCGCCGATCTTCCGACGTTGTCCTCCAGATCCTCTATACCTGTACAACGTAAACAACAACGTCCCGGAAACACTTACTAAATTACTTTCGCATATGTCAATTTCCTAATGTTAAGAATAACATGTCGAGTCCCAGTCATAACCTTCCATAAATGATTATGCTGAATCAGTTCTGTGCTAGTCATGTGGCGTCGGCCACAAAATATGAACAGTGGGGGAGGATAGGGGCAGCTGGATCACACACATATGAACATGCCTGTTCACTGAGGTGTTTCATACGTCCGACTGCTAAGAGACTGAAAACTTGATGTAAGCTGGGCTCGACTTTGGGTAGGTCTACCGAAGACCTGGCCATGGACTCGCTGTGCACTTGCTTGCAGAGGACACTTGCCGTTGTAAATGTAAACATTGTCTTGGAGTTACCTTCTGCGCATATTGCATTTTTGTTTAATTCCTAGCCGGTGGCTAAAGGTACTCTCGTTTTGAGGATCCAACCATTTCGGTGGACTAATATTTTCGCTCTGCTTTGGGCTACAGTTGCTGTCACGATTACTGGGTAGTTCCAAACTTGACAGTTTTCTATAGAACAGGGACAATTACTCAATACGCTATTTTCATTGTATCATCATAATATTCATTTTCATCAAGGATTAGTCTTGTTAAAACTGTTCCCTCCTCAAGGATTACAAATTTGGCCTTTCCATCTTTTCTGTCCTCTACATTTGTTTACGACTTCGTGATCATAAATTATTTTGGGGTATCTATTATCGGCTTTTCTCTCAACATGGTTCAAATGGCTCTGAGCACTATGGGACTTAACACATGAGGTCATCAGTCCCCTAGACTTCTAACTACTTAAACCTAACTAACCTAAGGACAACACACACATCCATGCCCGAGCACACACATCCATGCCCGAGGCAGGATTCAAACCTGACTGAAGCGCCTAGAACCTCTCGGCTACATCGGCCGGCTCTCTCAACATGATTAAACCTTTGTACCTAATATACTTCAGTTTCTACAAGTATACTCTTTACACCTCTTCTGAGTCTTATATCCACATTTCAGATGATTCTAACCCCTGTGTACCATTAAGTCGAGCATAGAAATCACATTTCTGCTACCCGGCTACTTCGCTTTTGTTTTTCTATCAGGGTCCAACACTGTTCTCCATAAATGTTTGTGGTAACTGCTATAGTTTTATAAAATTTTATCACCGAGTCAACACCTGCTTTCACATTTATGGCTCTTTCTATTGCGCCACACAAAATAGACAACGATTTAATTTGGAGACAATGTGCCAATAATTGTCTAAACAGAAACTATAACGGAGGAATTTGAAACTATTATCCTCTTCCAGAGATTTATCTCCTACTAATAATTTTATTTTTGTCAGGTGTATCCCAGGTAATGTTTGTGTCTTAGTTTTGTGTAGAAATATTTCAAAATCATGTGTTTTGTCATCAAGTACAGATCGCGGACTGTTTTTGTAAATTAGCTTCTGATTCTTTATAATCACTTCGACATTTGTGAAGTATAAGTCTATCTACAGTAACTCTTCCAGAGACAAGCCTTGTTTCCAGTTATGAAAGATGTAATCTGCATAAAAGTTAAACGCTGCAACTGATGGACATCGTTGTAGCGGAAAATATTACCCTGCTTTGAGAGGGTAATAGTCAAGCGGGCTTGTAGATGCGCCCACCATAATTCTTACCTTATGTAGCGGTACGCGGCCAGGGAACATTTATACTAATCATAATCTTCGAAGAACGGAAAATTTTCATTGTGCAAGGGGCAATAAAAAAGTTTCCGTTCGTAGGCCGTGCAAACCAGAATCAGCACGATAGTCACACAAAATCGCCGTGAGCATTCATCTGCATCTACATCCACATCGATACTCTGCAAATCACATTTAAGTGCCTGGCAGAGGGTTCATCGAACCACCTTCACAATTCTCTATTATTCCAATCTCGTACAGCGCGCGGAAAGGATGAACGCCTATATCTTTCCGTACGAGCTCTGATTTCCCTTATTTTATCGTGTTGATCGTTTCTCCCTATGTTGGTTGGTGTCAACAACATATTTTCGCACTCGGAGGAGAAAGTTGGTGATTGGAATTTCGTGAGAAGATTCCGTCGCAACGAAAAACGCCTTTCTTTTAATGATTTCCAGCCCAAATCCTGTATCATTTCAGTGACACTCTCTCCCATATTTCGCAATAATACAAAACGTGCTGCCCTCCTTTGAACTCTGAACTTTTTCGATGTACTCCGTCAGTCCTACCTGGTAAGGATCCCACACCGCGCAGCAGTATTCTAAAAGAGGACGGACAAGCGTAGTGTAGGCAGTCTCCTTAGTAGGTCTGTTACATTTTCTAAGTGTCCTGCCAATAAAACGCTGCCTTTGGTTAGCCTTCCCCACAACATTTTCTATGTGTTCTTTCCAATTTAAGTTGTTCGTAATTGTAATACCTAGGTATTTAGTTGAATTTACGGCTTTTAGATTAGACTGATTTATCGTGTA
Source organism: Schistocerca cancellata (assembly GCF_023864275.1). Taxonomy (NCBI): domain Eukaryota; kingdom Metazoa; phylum Arthropoda; class Insecta; order Orthoptera; family Acrididae; genus Schistocerca; species Schistocerca cancellata. The sequence goes on along the minus strand of NC_064628.1, from coordinate 46,122,727 downwards.
ACCGAAGTTTAACGAGTTCCTTTTAGCACTCATGTGGATGACCTCACACTTTTCGTTATTTAGGGTCAACTGCCACTTTTCGCACCACTCAGATATTTTTTCTAAATCGTTTTGCAGTTTGTTTTGATCTTCTGATGATTTTATTAGTCGATAAACGACAGCGCCATCTGCAAACAACCGAAGACGGCTGCTCAGATTGTATCCCAAATCGTTTATATAGATAAGGAACAGCAAAGGGCCTATAACACTACCTTGGGGAAGCCTGAAATCACTTCTGTTTTACTCGATGACTTTCCGTCAATTACTACGAACTGTGACCTCTCAGACATGAAATCGCAAATCCAGTCACATAACTGAGACGATATTCCATAAGCACGCAATTTCACTACGAGCCGCTTGTGTGGCAACAGTGTCAAAATCCAGGAATTCGGAATCCTTAAACGGTTATAGTCTGATGTGGTGAAGAAGAAATAGGAGTCGACAGCAAAGCGATAGAGGATCTAGTGTTAGCATCACAATTTAACAGATCTCTGGAAGACTTAAGATCAAGGAGGCAGAAGGGATAGAAAACATTCCATCGTAATTTCCAAAATCATTGGGTTTGCCGTGTTCTGGTGCGTTTAGAAGTCAGTAAGTGCCTCCTGCACGTCATTTTCTGGCAGAAATCGTCGCCTCTTCAAGATCTCTTTTAGAGGATCGAAGGCGTGATAATCGCATGAGGAGAGACAAGGACTGTAGGGCGTGTGCTCGAGTGTGTGCCACTTAACTTGGCGTATCTTCTGCGTTACGTCATTTGCGATATCCGTTATCATGAAGCAGCAGTACCCTTGACGTACCGTTTCATAAACGTGGTTTTCGATAAACATGCTGCACTATACACGTTCTTCATTCTCCGATGAATGTCTACCGGCGTCTGTCTTTCGGTAGCCAAGAAAATATAATAACAACACGTTGGTGCTGTTTGGATGCGTTTGGTAATAACGTGGCCATTGTTCACGTTTCCGCATTCACCGCACTCACGTCGGAAAGACACGAATGCAACATAAACCCCGTTGCCTACATGTCGGTGCTGATACACCCGCATCGGAGTCGCTCTACGTTGCATATGAGCTGCAGCGGCGTCCCCAGACGGAAACTTTTTGGTTGCCCCTTATGTGATAGGATACTGTATTTTACGGACTATAAGGCGCACCTTAATTTTAAGCAATTTTTTTTAAATATATTTTTACCATTTTTATTAGATTGCAAAATCACACTAAAAAATGTTAGTTTATAAAACCGAACTAACGGCCTTGCCGCAGTGGACACACCGGTTCCCGCGAGATCACCGAAGTTAAGCGCTGTCGGGCGTGGTCGGCACTTGGAGGGGTGACCATCCAGGCCGCTATGCGCTGTTGCCATTTTTCGGGGTGCACTCAGCGTCGTGATGCCAATTGAGGAGCTACTCGACCGAATAGTAGCGGCTTCGGCCAAGAATACCATCATAACGATGGGGAGCGCGGTGTGCTGACCCCACGCTCCTCCTATCCGGCTCCTCTATGAGGATGACACGGCGGTCGGATGGTCCCGGTAGGCCACTCGTGGCCTGAAGACGGAGTGCTTTATAAAACCGAACTGACCTTTAAATCACTGAAAATCTTCTTCTGAACTTTGTTCTTCTTCTTCTTTCTTCTTCTTATACCTTTTCATCGTCATCTTTATCCTCTTCACGTATAAGACGACGTTCACTGCCATCGAATGCGTTACTTATGCCGCACTTCTTGAAAGATTTAAAAATAATGTCTTCACTCACTCCACACCACGACTGTTTTATCCACTGACAAACTTTTTCGGTTGCAGGTCGTTTTAAAGTTAACTTCGGCATGAATTCGTGTTGAGTTTTATCCATCATCAATTTGTTCCATTGGTCTCTCATATATACGCTAAATGGTTTATTTATCGAGACATCAAGAGGTTACAATTGTGAAGTACGTTCTCCCATAATGACGGCAGGCTCTGAATTTCCCTGCCTCAATTTGTAATTCATGGAATTTTTTAATTGACTACTACATTGATCTAGCACGATAAGAGAACTTTTCTTCAATAAAGCACCTTTCCTTCTCTCCCGCACTCTGTTAATACATAATTTCATACCAGCCTCGTCCATCCAACCCTTGTCATGTACGTGAACAACACAGGGCGGTGTTTGAGAGGATTCTGGCACTGTTTTGCGCTTGTTGAATAATAAAACCATGGAAAGAAAATATTTTCTCTTTATTCTCTTGTGGAATTTTCTGAGTTATTTCGGTTTTGGTTCCCAAGCTAAGTCCACGACGCTTCATACACCAGTAGCACCAACCAACTCCACCCTTAAAATCTGCGAAGTTCCACTGTAGCAGTAGCTTACGAGCGTGTATTTGAATCATTTTTGTATTAATTCCAATTCAATACGTCATCATCTTGTTTTGGCCATTTTGCGTTCAGTCCTCAATTTGCACATTTAGTCGTTCTCATTTTTTTCAGTTCTTCTTTGCTAGTGCGCCAATCATGAATGTTTTTATTTCTGTTGGTGAACCAAAATGTCGCTCAACTGCTTTGTTTCCATGTTTATTTATTTATTTTATTTATTTATGCATTTATTTTACCTGGCAAGATTAGGGCCTTCAGGCCCTCTCTTACACCTAACCAGGCATACTCAGATTCAACAAATTTCAGTTTCTACAGAACATTAAGGACATATAACATGTTATACAGTATTAATGTTACAGAAAAAATTAGAGATTATAAAAGTACTACAATGATAATTATAACAATCAAAAAATAATTATAATAATCAAGAATAATAATAATAGTAATGACTATGTATAGGAAAGTGAACATATTTTTTCTTTTATGAATGTCAGTCCTATTGCTAGTTGGGAATTTTCTCGTTATATTCTTGCAGCTTGTGAGTTATTCTCATCAAGCAGAGACATAAGACGATAGAATGGGGTGAAAGAGATATAGAAAAGGTAGATAAGTTAGAGGAGGAGAAATAGAATGGTAAAATTCGAAGCTATGATGGAGAGGAGAAAGAAAAAGATGAGAGGGGCACGACAATGGTGGCTATACCGTCCCTTATATGTAAGTCCTGAGTTCCCTCTTGAATGTTAAGTGGTTCTGGATAAGACGCAGATCACAGGGGAGCGCGTTCCATAGTCGTATGGCTGAGATGGAGAATGACACAGAGAAAGATTTTGTGTTATGTAAAGGTACAGTCAAGATGCTAGATGTATCCGATCTGGTATTGCGGTTGTGGAATGATGATAGGTGTTTAACGTGAGAAGATAAGTATTGGGGGCACCAGTGGCTAAGAAATCGTTGAAGTAAGCACATCGTGTGGAGATCGCGTGCCTTATGTGGGCGTATCCAACCTAGCTGGGAGTATGAAGGACTGATATGATCATACAACCGTATATTGCATACGTATCTAACGCAAGCATTCATCACTAGCTCGAGGCATCTCGAATTTTCACTATTTGTGCCGTGTTCTTCTGCATATGCTATTACTTTCGATTTATAGCCTGCATCATATGAATGCCTTTTATTTTTTTGCATTGCGAAACTAGCTAACAAAAATATTGTACAGTTACCGATAACACAAATCACTTTCAACTCAAGTTTACTGGCACCGTAGACTGGAATGACGCATCATAGGCTAGACAGTGTTCTGGGTTTGTGATGGCGGGGCGGGAGGGAAGATAGTAAGCTTCTGAATCCCCGCATCTCATGTTCGTCGCATCTGTGTACTGCTGCTCCCAGTTGAATCCAGATGCTGCCAGATAGAGACACGACTCCCGCGGCATCGAATGTATGGCCATTTTTAAGACTGGAGGGAATAAATCAAACACTGGACATTTTTACATTAATCTCGAGTATAGGACGCACCTGGATTTTGGAGGGAATTTTTTGAAGAAAAAAGTGTTTCTTATAGTTCGAGGGTAAAATTACACCATACAGCTGCTAAATATCTACATTTTGCAGACTCCAAACACAAGACAGCCATAGAAATTGACATCTATAAATATTATTATTTTGGATTTCAGTCGACGTCTGGTTTTGTGCAGTTCTGCACGTTAGGCTATCCTGGTGCAAGCCTCTTGGTCTCTGCATAGCCACTGGATCTTACACCCATTCGAACTTGCTTATTGCCTTGGTCTGTTTCTACAGTTTTCGCCTTCAACTTTGCTCCATGACAGAGTCTTGATGCGTCAGCACGTGCTCAATGAAGTGATCCTTTCGCTTAGTCATGTTGGTGCCATACAATTATTTTCTCTCCAATCCAATTCCATCCAGTTTGCTATTTCGACAGGAAAACAACTAACGACGGCCGAAGACAGAGACAAGGGTATAGTTAGGAGGGCCCCAGGGAAATGGGATAGGACCGCTATATACATAAATGATTCGACTGACAGGGTGGAAAGCAATCTGCGGTTGTTTGCTGATGATGCCGTGCTGTACGGTAAGGTGTCAAAGTCGAGTGGGTGACGACTTACACAAAATTTCCATTTGGTGTGATAATAATGTCGGGTGGCTAGGGCCTCCCGTCGGGTAGACCGTTCGCCTGGTGCAGGTCTTTCAAGTTGACGCCACTTCGGGGACCTGCGTGTCGATGGGGATGAAATGATGATGATTAGGGCAACACAACACCCAGTCCACGAGCGGAGAAAATGTCCGACCCAGCCGGGAGTCGAACCCAGGCCCTTAGGATTGACAGTCTGTCACGCTGACCACTTTATTTTTATTTATTTATTTTTTTTTTACCACTCAGCTACCGGGGGCGGACAGTTGGTGTGATGAATGGCAGCTAGCCCTAAATGTGTAAAAATGTAAGTTAATGTGGATGAGTAGGAACATCAAACCTGTAATGTTTGGATATAGTATTGCTAGGGTTCTATTTGACACAGTCAAGACGTTTAAATATCTGGGCATAACGTAGCAAAGTGATATGGGACGGAACGAGAATGTGATAACTGTGGTAGGGAAGGCGAATTGTTGACTTCAGCTTATTGGGAGAATTTTAGGAAAGAGTAGTTCACGTGTAAAGAACACCGCATATAGGACGCTGGTGCGACCTTTTCTTGAGTGCTGCCCGACTGTTTGGGATCCGTACCATGTCGGACTGAAGGAAGACATGGAAGCAAAAGCGGGCTGCTAGATGTGTTACCAGAAGTTTCGAACAACGCTTAAGTGTTACGGAGATGCTTCGGGAACCCAAATTGGCGTCCCTGGAGGGAAAGCGACTTTCTTTTAGAGGAACGCTATAGAGAAAGAGAACCGACATCTGAAGCTGATTGCCGAACCATTCTACTGCCGCCAACATACATTGCGTGTAAGGACCACGAAGATAAACTGCGAGAAATTAGGGTTCGTACGGGGGTATACAGGTCGATTTGCCCTCGCTCTGTTTGCGAGTGGAACAGAAAAGGAAATGACAAGTAGTGGTACAAGGTACCCTCCCCAACCCACCGTATGATGGCTTGCGGAGTATCCATGTAGATGTACAGGGTGTTTCAAAAATGACCGGCATATTTGAAACGGCAATAAAAACTAAACGAGCAGCGATAGAAATACACCGTTTGTTGCAATATGCTTGGGACAACAGTACATTTTCAGGCAGACAAACTTTCGAAATTACAGTAGTTACAATTTTCAACAACAGATGGCGCTGCAAGTGATGTGAAAGATATAGAAGACAACGCAGTCTGTGGGTGCGCCATTCTGTACGTCGTCTTTCTGCTGTAAGCGAGTGCTGTTCACAACGAGCAAGTGTGCTGTGGACAACATGGTTTATTCCTTAGAACAGAGGATTTTTCTGGTGTTGGAATTCCACCGCCTAGAACACAGTGTTGTTGCAACAAGACGAAGTTTTCAACGGAGGTTTAATGTAACCAAAGGACCGAAAAGCGATACAATAAAGGATCTGTTTGAAAAATTTCAACGGACTGGGAACGTGACGGATGAACGTGCTGGAAAGGTAGGGCGACCGCGTACGGCAACCACAGAGGGCAACGCACAGCTAGTGCAGCAGGTGATCCAACAGCGGCCTCGGCTTTCCGTTCGCCGTGTTGCAGCTGCGGTCCAAATGACGCCAACGTCCACGTATCGTCTCATGCGCCAGAGTTTACACCTCTATCCATACAAAATTCCGCCGCTACCATTGCTGCACGAGAGACATTCGCTAACGATATAGTGCACAGGATTGATGACGGCGATATGCATGTGGGCAGCATTTGGTTTACTGACGAAGCTTATTTTTACCTGGACGGCTTCGTCAATAAACAGAACTGGCGCACATGGGGAACCGAAAAGCCCCATGTTGCAGTCCCATCGTCCCTGCATCCTCAAAAAGTACTGGTCTGGGCCGCCATTTCTTCCAAAGGAATCATTGGCCCATTTTTCAGATCCGAAACGATTACTGCATCACGCTATCTGGACATTCTTCGTGAATTTGTGGCGGTACAAACTGCCTTAGACGACACTGCGAACACCTCGTGGTTTATGCAAGATGGTGCCCGGCCACATCGTACGGCCGACGTCTTTAATTTCCTGAATGAATATTTCGATGATCGTGTGATTGCTTTGGGCTATCCGAAACATACAGGAGGCGGCGTGGATTGGCCTCCCTATTCGCCAGACATGAACCCCTGTGACTTCTTTCTGTGGGGACACTTGAAAGACCAGGTGTACCGCCAGAATCCAGAAACAATTGAACAGCTGAAGCAGTACATCTCATCTGCATGTGAAGCCATTCCGCCAGACACGTTGTCAAAGGTTTCGGGTAATTTCATTCAGAGACTACGCCATATTATTGCTACGCATGGTGGATATGTGGAAAATATCGTACTATAGAGTTTCCCAGACCGCAGCGCCATCTGTTGTTGAAAATTGTAACTACTGTAATTTCGAAAGTTTGTCTGCCTGAAAATGTACTGTTGTCCCAAGCATATTGCAACAAACGGTGTATTTCTATCGCTGCTCGTTTAGTTTGTATTGCCGTTTCAAATATACCGGTCATTTTTGAAACACCCTGTAGGTGGAGACAGAGAATATAAGATGCAGACTGGCGATAGGAAGAAAAGCGTACCTGAAAGCGTTTTTGAACTCTAGTGCAACAGAAGACAAATGAAGATCAGATGGGTAGATTGTACGTAATGGAACGGAGCAAATAAATAATGAGACGGCCAGTTTGATGTCGGCATGCCAGATGGGAGCGGCCCGCCACCTTTGGCGAGGATCCGGAGAGACACAATAACCCTCTGTAAAGAGGTGGATGACTGATGAAATCCGGCGACTGTCTGACGCCAGCTGAAAAGCTACTGGCCACCCACATTGCCTGAGGCAACGGTCCAGTTAACATGGCACGCGTGAAAAATACTTGGACCCGCCGCAAGACGGAATCAACGAATCAAAGCCCTGCATTTAAAAAGAGTATTTCTTGTTTTGTGAGTCAGTCTGGAGACGATACTGCTTAAAAATTAAACTTCTTCCTCGGTTCTCGTGAGCGGCAGATGCGCAACAATTCGCCATCAGTAGTGGTGTGCTGGCGTATAGGTTTGAGTATATTGACTCCCAACATTTGTGATATGTTGTGTATCAGTTGTTTTGCTCCATTGACGTTGGTTTTCTCCATCCAAGTATTGTTCGTGGCCTAGCCGTTGCCGTGTAAATAATTAGCACAGAATGTAACTAGTATTTCCTAAAAGAAAATTGTTAACGTGTTGTAAATGGGGCATGACTGTTGTAGTAAATACAGTTTTAGCTAGTCTTAGGTTTTTTTATTCCGGGTTGGGACCCAAGTGGCGACTTCAGCATTTTATTAATTTCTGTTGGCGCAGTATGTAAAACTTCCTGGCAGATTAAAACTGTGTGCCGGAGCGAGACTCGAACTCGGGACCTTTGCCTTTCGCGGGCAAGTGCTCTACCAACTGAGTTACGACTCACGACTCACACCCCGTTCTCACAGCTTTACTTCTGCCAGTATCTCGTCTCCTACCTTCCAAACTTTACAGAACCTCTCCTGCGAACCTTGCAGAACTAGCACTCCTGAAAGAAAGGATATTGCGGAGACATGGCTTAGCCACAGCCTGGGGGACGTTTCCAGAATGAGATTTTCACTCTGCAGCGGAGTGTGCGCTGATATGAAACTTCCTGGCAGATTAAAACTGTGTGCGGGACCGAGACTCGAACTCGAGACCTTTGCCTTTCGCGGGCAAGTGCTCTACCAACTGACCTACCCAAGCATGACTCACGCCCCGTCCTCACAGCTTTACTTCTGCCAGTATCCTTTCTTTCAGGAGTGCTAGTTCTGCAGGGTTCGCAGGAGAGCTTCTGTAAAGTTTGGAAGGTAGGAGACGATGTAGAAAAAAAAACTGTCAGACAGAAAACACATACGTGGTCCAGGTCGTCTTACAAAAAGTGAAATTGATTCTTTGACTGAATATTATGAACTAGCAATAAGGAGAAATGTAGGAGATTTGGAGAACGTGAGACGAGCTGTTTGGGCAACATGGTTTCACAGAGTGTCAACAGATGAAACCCCACAGCATGGTTTGTTTCCAAAAGGGGAAAATATTCATGGTGCAAGTACTGGTTGAGCAATGCTACAGGCATACAATATACCCACAAGCATTCCTTACCACTTGCTGTAGTGGAGGCAACTAGGTCTATACATAGGGATCTGGCAAATAAAAATCTACTTGGAAAATGTATGCATGGTCTCTCTTAGAATGCAAATGAAGCTTCAATAGCTGTATATGGGATAGAATACCCAAAACTGTATTTGTTGGGCTGACAGTGCTGAAGATCGGTCTAATGGATGCAATAATAACAGTCAGTGATAGTGCAATATCAAGGATGACTGTTATGAAGAAATTGTACATTCAGACGGGAAGGAATATAGCTTCAGCTCTAACTGCTATTGATAAGCGGCGGGTAACCCAAGCAGAGACAGCTGCAGAAGCTGCTACCAAGGAGTCAAGGATAAAGGAAAGAATGAAGAGAAAGAATATGGAGGATAAGGAAACAGAAGGACAACTGGAGTATGGAGCTGGAATGTTCTAAACGAGCATTAATAAATCCGTGAATCTTCTTTTGCGATTTACCGAAAACCTGAATTCTCATCATTGACTTATACTTTTCTCCTAAATGACTTAAGTTAAACTGACAAAAATTGGTAAAGATATTTAGAATGATCTCCTCTACCTGCCTTGCCTACTATTTCCTGAAAAATTTATAACATGATGATGATGTCGGTGATATTTGAGCTACATTTTTAAATATTTTTGTTGTATTAAAATAAAATACGTGTCTTTTTCACAAATCAGCTTCAGGGAAGGAAACAGGAAGCATAAAACACTTACGTGAATGTTGTCTGTACTCTCTTTTTCCAAGCTGTACAGCCAGTGGTTCCAAAGAAAATGGTAACACAGTGAAATAGTGTTCCGTTTTTTATACTGTTATAAACATTGCTGTCAGTACCAAAATATAATAAATATCTCAATGGTTTTTTGGAAAATGTTTTGACTAATAACCCTAATTGTGTGTAAGAATTTTGAGTTACCTCTCATTTATAGATCAGTTGCACTATGAGGGTGAAGATAATGCTCAGCTAAGGCTTGCAGGACAGCAGGATGGCTAAGTGAATCGGGGGCCTTGCGCTTTAACTCGCCTTTTTTTTTTTTTTTTTTTTTTTTTTTTTTTTTTTTTTTTGTCTATTGACTGGTTTGATGCGGCCCGCCACGAATTCCTTTCCTGTGCTAACCTCTTCATCTCAGAGTAGCACTTGCAACCTACGTCTTCAATTATTTGCTTGACGTATTCCAATCTCTGTCTTCCTCTATAGTTTCTGCCCTCTACAGCTTCCTCTAGTACCATGGAAGTCATTCCCTCATGTCTTAGTAGATGTCCTATCATCCTGTCCCTTCACCTTATCAGTGTTTTCCACATATTCGTTTCCTCTCCGATTCTGCGTAGAACCTCCTCATTCCTTACCTTATCAGTCCACCTAAATTTCAACATTTGTCTATAGCACCACATCTCAAATGCTTCGATTCTCTTCTATTCCGGTTTTCCCACAGTCCATGTTTCGCTACCATACAATGCTGTACTCCAGACGTACATCCTCAGAAATTTCTTCCTCAAATTAAGGCCGGTATTTGACATTAGTAGACTTCTCTTGGCCAGAAATGACTTTTTTGCCATAGTGAGTCTGCTTTTGATGTCCTTCTTGCTCCGTCCGTCACTGGTTATTTTACTGCCTAGGTAGCAGAATTCGTTAACTACATTGACTTCGTGACCATCAATCCTGATGTTAAGTTTCTCGCTGTTCTCATTTCTACTACTTCTCATTACCTTCGTCTTTCTCCGATTTACTCTCAAACCATACTGTGTACTCATTAAACTGTTCATTCCGTTCAGCAGATCATTTAATTCTTCTTCACTTTCACTCAGGATAGCAATGTCATCAGCGAATCGTATCATTGGTATCCTTTCACCTTGTATTTTAATTCCACTCCTGAACCTTTCTTTTATTTCCATCATTGCTTCCTCGATGTACAGATTGAAGAGTAGAGGCGAAAGGCTACAGCCTTGTCTTACACCCTTCTTAATACGAGCACTTCGTTCTTGATCGTCCACTCTTATTATTCCCTCTTGGTTGTTGTACATATTGTATATGACCCGTCTCTCCCTATAGCTTACCCCTACTTTTTTCAGAATCTCGAACAGCTTGCACCATTCTATATTGTCGAACGCTTTTTCCAGGTCGACAAATCCTATGAAAGTGTCTTGATTTTTCTTTAGCCTTGCTTCCATTATTAGCCGTAACGTCAGAATTGCCTCTCTCGTCCCTTTACTTTTCCTAAAGCCAAACTGATCGTCACCTAGCGCATTCTCAATTTTCTTTTCCATTCTTCTGTATATTATTCTTGTAAGCAGCTTCGATGCATGAGCTGTTAAGCTGATTGTGCGATAATTCTCGCACTTGTCAGCTCTTGCCGTCTTCGGAATTGTGTAGATGATGCTTTTCCGAAAGTCAGATGGTATGTCGCCAGACTCATATATTCTATACACCAACGTGAATAGTCGTTTTGTTGCCACTTCCCCCAATGATTTTAGAAATTCTGATGGAATGTTATCTATCCCTTCTGCCTTATTTGACCGTAAGTCCTCCAAAGCTCTTTTAAATTCCGATTCTAATACTGGATCCCCTATCTCTTCTAAATCGACTCCTGTTTTTTCTTCTATCACATCAGACAAATCTTCACCCTCATAGAGGCTTTCAATGTATTCTTTCCACCTATCCGCTCTCTCCTCTGCATTTAACATTGGAATTCCCGTTGCACTCTTAATGTTACCACCGTTGCTTTTAATGTCACCAAAGGTTGTTTTGACTTTCCTGTATGCTGAATCTGTCCTTCCGACAATCATATCTTTTTCGATGTCTTCACATTTTTCCTGCATGCATTTCGTCTTAGCTTCCATGCACTTCCTATTTATTTCATTCCTCAGCGACTTGTATTTCTGTATTCCTGATTTTCCCGGAACATGTTTGTACTTCCTCCTTTCATCAATCAACTGAAGTATTTCTTCTGTTAGCCATGGTTTCTTCGCAGCTACCTTCTTTGTACCTATGTTTTCCTTCCCAACTTCTGTGATGGCCCTTTTTAGAGATGTCCATTCCTCTTCAACTGTACTGCCTACTGCGCTATTCCTTATTGCTGTATCTATAGCGTTAGAGAACTTCAAACGTATATTGTCATTCCTTAGTACTTCCGTATACCACTTCTTTGCGCGTATTGATTCTTCCTGACTAAAGTCTCGAACTTCAGCCTACTCTTCATCACTACTGTATTGTGATCTGAGTCTATATCTGCTCCTGGGTACGCCTTACAATCCAGTATCTGATTTCGGAATCTCTGTCTGACCATGATGTAATCTAATTGAAATCTTCCCGTATCTCCCGGCCTTTTCCAAGTATACCTCCTCCTCTTGTGATTCTTGAACAGGGTATTCGCTATTACTAGCTGAAACTTGTTACAGAACTCAATTAGTCTTTCTCCTCTTTCATTCCTTGTCCCAAGTCCATATTCTCCTGTAACCTTTTCTTCCACTCCTTCCCCTACAACTGCATTCCAGTCGCCCATGACTATTATATTTTCGTCCCCCTTTACATACTGCATTACCCTTTCAATATCCTCATACACTTTCTCTATCTGTTCATCTTCAGCTTGCGACGTCGGCATGTATACGGTGTTGGTCTGCTGTCGATTCTTATTAGAACAACCCGGTCACTGAACTGTTCACAGTAACACACCCTCTGCCCTACCTTCCTATTCATAACGAATCCTACACTTGTTATACCATTTTCTACTATTGTTGATATTTCCCGATACTCATCTGACGTTATCCTTTCGTTGATTATTCAATCTTTTTCTCATGGTAACCTCCCTCTTGGCAGTCCCCTCCCGGAGATCCGAATGGGGGACTATTCCGGAATCTTTTGCCAATGGAGAGATCATCATGACACTTCAATTACAGGGCACATGTCCTGTGGATACACGTTACGTGTCTTTAATGCAGTGGTTGATTCTACCTTACTAATGTCTTGAACTTCAGCCTACTCTTCATCACTACTATATTGTGATCTGAGTCTGTATCTGCTCCTGGGTACGCCTTACAATCCAGTATCTGATTTCGGAATCTCTGTCTGACCATGAAGTAATCTAATTGAAATCTTCCCGTACCTCCCGGCCTTTTCCAAGTATACCTCCTCCTCTTGTGATTCTTGAACAGGGTATTCGTTATTACTAGCTGAAACTTGTTACAGAACTCAATTAGTCTTTCTTCTCTTTCATTCCTTGTCCCAAGTCCATATTCTCCTGTAACCTTTTCTTCTACTCCTTCCCCTACAACTGCATTCCAGTCGCCCATGACTAATTAGATTTTCGTCCCCCTTTACATACTGCATCAGCCTTTCAATATCCTCATACACTTTCTCTATCTGTTCATCTTCAACTCGTGTAAAGCCTGAAACGGAGCGGCCACGGGAGGACGAGCGGCAGAGTGACGTCGCCTCGGCAGGTGGGTGGCCAGTCTATTCGCGGGGCAGCCCGGCCGATCAATAGCGGCGCCGCAGTGGCGGCCGCATCGCGGCGGCGGCGGATGACGCAGCGCAGTTTTCATTGCGGTCGATACAAGGCGCAGCGGTGCGGTGGCGGGGGCGGGGGCGGGGGCGGGCCAGCTGGCTCCCCACAAGGCCTCGTCCCGTGCCCTCCGGCCGACGCTTCAGTGGCCCACATACAGGGGGTTCCGCCACGAATGCCCTACCGTATCAAGCAGCTAGCAAGGTCACCTCGCAGCTCGTAGCTCAACATTTCACGTGATTATTTTTTCTAATGGACGAGTCCATGACCATGTTGATTCTTTCTGATGAAGAGTTTTTAGCAAACAGGACACAACATGTTGTTCTCAATGGAGAGACGCCTATAGACCTTAAAGTAACCTCTGGCGTGCCGCAGGGGAGTGTTATCGGACCTTTGCTTTTCACAATATACACTCCTGGAAATTGAAATAAGAACACCGTGAATTCATTGTCCCAGGAAGGGGAAACTTTGTTGACACATTCCTGGGGTCAGATACATCACATGATCACACTGACAGAACCACAGGCACATAGACACAGGCAACAGAGCATGCACAATGTCGGCACTAGTACAGTGTATATCCACCTTTCGCAGCAATGCAGGCTGCTATTCTCCCATGGAGACGATCGTAGAGATGCTGGATGTAGTCCTGTGGAACGGCTTGCCATGCCATTTCCACATGGCGCCTCAGTTGGACCAGCGTTCGTGCTGGACGTGCAGACCGCGTGAGACGACGCTTCATCCAGTCCCAAACATGCTCAATGGGGGACAGATCCGGAGATCTTGCTGGCCAGGGTAGTTGACTTACACCTTCTAGAGCACGTTGGGTGGCACGGGATACATGCGGACGTGCATTGTCCTGTTGGAACAGCAAGTTCCCTTGCCGGTCTAGGAATGGTAGAACGATGGGTTCGATGACGGTTTGGATGTACCGTGCACTATTCAGTGTCCCCTCGACGATCACCAATGGTGTACGGCCAGTGTAGGAGATCGCTCCCCACACCATGATGCCGGGTGTTGGCCCTGTGTGCCTCGGTCGTATGCAGTCCTGATTGTGGCGCTCACCTGCACGGCGCCAAACACGCATACGACCATCATTGGCACCAAGGCAGAAGCGACTCTCATCGCTGAAGACGACACGTCTCCATTCGTCCCTCCATTCACGCCTGTCGCGACACCACTGGAGGCGGGCTGCACGATGTTGGGGCGTGAGCGGAAGACGGCCTAACGGTGTGCGGGACCGTAGCCCAGCTTCATGGAGACGGTTGCGAATGGTCCTCGCCGATACCCCAGGAGCAACAGTGTCCCTAATTTGCTGGGAAGTGGCGGTGCGGTCCCCTACGGCACTGCGTAGGATCCTACGGTTTTGGCGTGCATCCGTGCGTCGCTGCGGTCCGGTCTCAGGTCGACGGGCACGTGCACCTTCCGCCGACCACTGGCGACAACATCGATGTACTGTGGAGACCTCACGCCCCACGTGTTGAGCAATTCGGCGGTACGTCCACCCGGCCTCCCGCATGCCCACTATACGCCCTCGCTCAAAGTCCGTCAACTGCACATACGGTTCACGTCCACGCTGTCGCGGCATGCTACCAGTGTTAAAGACTGCGATGGAGCTCCGTATGCCACGGCAAACTGGCTGACACTGACGGCGGCGGTGCACAAATGCTGCGCAGCTAGCGCCATTCGACGGCCAACACCGCGGTTCCTGGTGTGTCCGCAGTGCCGTGCGTGTGATCATTGCTTGTACAGCCCTCTCGCAGTGTCCGGAGCAAGTATGGTGGGTCTGACACACCGGTGTCAATGTGTTCTTTTTTCCATTTCCAGGAGTGTAAATAAATGACCTAGTAGATAGTGTCGGAAGTTCCATGTGGCTTTTCCCGGATGATGCTGTAGTATACAGAGAAGTCGCAGCATTAGAAAATTGCAGCTAAAAGCAGGAATATCTGCATCGGATATGCACTTGGTGTAGGGAGTCGCAACTGACCCTTAACATAGACAAATGTAATGTATTGCGAATACATAGAAAGAAGGATCCTTTATTGTATGATTATATGATAGCAGAACAAACACTGGTAGCAGTTACTTCTGTAAGATATCTGGGAGTATCCGTACGGAACGATTTGAAGTGAAATGACCATATAAAATCAATTGTTTGTAAGGTGGGTGCCAGGTTGAGATTCATTGGGAGAGTCCTTAGAAAATGTTGTCCATCAACAAAGGAGGTGGCTTACAAAACACTCGTTCGACCTATGCTTGAGTATTGCTCATCAGTTTGGGATCCGTACCAGATCGGGTTGACAGAGGAGATAGAGAAGATCCAAAGAAGAGCGGCGCGTTTCGTCACAGGGTTATTTGGTAACCGTGATAGCGGTACGGAGATGTTTAGTAAACTCAAGTGGCAGACTCTGCAAGAGAGGCACTCTGCATCGCGGTGTAGCTTGCTGTCCAGGTTTCGAGAGGGTGCGTTTCTGGACGAGGTATCGAATATATTGCTTCCCCCTACTTATACCTCCAGAGGACATCATAAATGTAAAATTAGAGAGATTCGAACACGCACGGAGGCTTTCCGGCAGTCGTTCTTCCCGCGTACCATACGCGACTGGAACACGAAAGGGAGGTAATGACAGTTGCACGTAAAGTGCCCTCCGCCACGCACCGTTGGGTGGCTTGCGGAGTATAAATGTAGATGTAGAGGTAGACAACTTTCTCATACCGGGCAGTTTTAATTCAACAGAACTGCTTACCAGCTACGTCACAGCTGGCCAGTTTTGTTGTGATAGTGGTAGTTGTTATAGTAGCAGTTTTATTGATTACTAGATCACTTTTAGACGGATGTTGGACATATCATGGTATCAAAGTTTAAAAATAAGACATAAAAACGTAAGCTAATTATATAAATAAAAATGTAAATCTTCATTTGCACAAAATCGCAGATCTGTAAAAGTTTTCCATCAACTGTTTTGAAATTTTGACACAACGTTGCAGTGAATACCCGTGTGCTGGTACATACATTCTGGAGCGGATACATTGTCAGCAAAAATATCACGTCCGTTTGTTCAAAATCCTAAATCTGCGACAGCTCTTGACAGATTGCTACCAAATTCTGACAGAGCGTTGGATGGAAACGTTATTGACAAAAATCTAGAGAAATTCTTGACTGATTTACTTCGAATTTCTCAACAATACTCTAATGTACATACGGACTGACATGCGTTGTATATTTTTCACTAGCTTAGCGCTCGCTTCTTCGCTCGCGCAGACTTCATGGCCTGCAGATATTTTTTTTTCTTTTTATTTAATCGAATTTTTATGTTGTTCTCAAATTGCAACAACTTCTAACCTTTTCACGCTAATTAAGGCCATATAAGCATGGTCTTTTCCGAACGTACTTCTGACCAAAAAGCTATTCTGGTAGTGGAGTCCAAAGTTTTTGTTAATCGTCCCTTTGGCGTTCTTGTGGAGATATTTTCATAGCAAATTTCGTCCCCTAACCTATATTTCTTTATATCTAACCGAGAAGTGAAATAACAATTTTCATAAATTTAGCTTTAAAATTTTTTAATGTAGAGAAATATTTTCTGAAAAATTTTGATCCCCTATTGCACTCCCTTAGGGGATGAATTTCCAGAAGCACTGAAACACTTTGTTTGTTTTATTTCTAGCCAAGGAGTCAAACACCAATTGTTATACATGTAGCCTTAAATTCTTTTAATAGTTGTTCACTAATTACACTCCCGGAAATTGAAATAAGAACACCGTGAATTCATTGTCCCAGGAAGGGGAAACTTCATTGACACATTCCTGGGGTCAGATACATCACATGATCACACTGACAGAACCACAGGCACATAGACACAAACAACAGAGCATGCACAATGTCGGCACTAGTACAGTGTATATCCACCTTTCGCAGCAATGCAGGCTGCTATTCTCCCATGGAGACGATCGTAGAGATGCTGGATGTAGTCCTGTGGAACGGCTTGCCATGCCATTTCCACCTGGCGCCTCAGTTGGACCAGCGTTCGTGCTGGACGTGCAGACCGCGTGAGACGACGCTTCATCCAGTCCCAAACATGCTCAATGGGGGACAGATCCGGAGATCTTGCTGGCCAGGGTAGTTGACTTACACCTTCTAGAGCACGTTGGGTGGCACGGGATGCATTCGGACGTGCATTGTCCTGTTGGAACAGCAAGTTCCCTTGCCGGTCTAGGAATGGTAGAACGATGGGTTCGATGACGGTTTGGATGTACTGGGCACTATTCAGTGTCCCCTCGAAGATCACCAGTGGTGTACGGCCAGTGTAGGAGATCGCTCCCCACACTATGATGCCGGGTGTTGGCCCTGTGTGCCTCGGTCGTATGCAGTCCTGATTGTGGCGCTCACCTGCACGGCGCCAAACACGCATACGACCATCATTGGCACCAAGGCAGAAGCGACTCTCATCGCTGAGGACGACACGTCTCCATTCGTCCCTCCATTCACGCCTGTCGCGACACCACTGGAGGCGGGCTGCACGATGTTGGGGCGTGAGCGGAAGACGGCCTAACGGTGTGCGGGACCGTAGCCCAGCTTCATGGAGACGGTTGCGAATGGTCCTCGCCGATACCCCAGGAGCAACAGTGTCCCTAATTTGCTGGGAAGTGGCGGTGCGGTCCCCTACGGCACTGCGTAGGATCCTACGGTTTTGGCGTGCATCCGTGCGTCGCTGCGGTCCGGTCTCAGGTCGACGGGCACGTGCACCTTCCGCCGACCACTGGCGACAACATCGATGTACTGTGGAGACCTCACGCCCCACGTGTTGAGCAATTCGGCGGTACGTCCACCCGGCCTCCCGCATGCCCACTATACGCCCTCGCTCAAAGTCCGTCAACTGCACATACGGTTCACGTCCACGCTGTCGCGGCATGCTACCAGTGTTAAAGACTGCGATGGAGCTCCGTATGCCACGGCAAACTGGCTGACACTGACGGCGGCGGTGCACAAATGCTGCGCAGCTAGCGCCATTCGACGGCCAACACCGCGGTTCCTGGTGTGTCCGCTGTGCCGTGCGTGTGATCATTGCTTGTGCAGCCCTCTCGCAGTGTCCGGAGCAAGTATGGTGGGTCTGACACACCGGTGTCAATGTGTTCTTTTTTCCATTTCCAGGAGTGTACTTATTTTCAAAAACAAAATTCACCCACTATTTTACCCCCTTAGTGGTTGATTTTTCCAAAAATTCTGAAACACGTATTTTTTATTTTCTGATAGGAACCAAATATCAGTCCTCGTAGATCTAGCTTCAAAATTCTTTTAATAGCGACATATTTTCGAAAAGTCTTTCCTCCCCTATTCCACCCCCTTAGGAGTGGAATTTCGTATAATCCCTTCTTAAACGACGTCTACAGTTTTACATCGACGACTTCTCCAAATTTTATGTTTCTATCCTTAGCGGGTTCGGTTGGGCGGAGATAAGTCAGTCAGTCAGGACGTTGCCTTTCATGTACAGAGATATACAGGGTGAGCCACTAACTGTTGCCACCAATGGTATTCTAGGCGCTGCAGTCCGGAACCGTGCGACTGCTACGGTCGCAGGTTCGAATCCTGCCTCGGGCATGGATGTGTGTGATGTCCTTAGGTTAGTTAGGTTTAAGTAGTTCTAAGTTCTAGGGGACTGATGACCACAGCAGTTGTGTCCCATAGTGCTCAGAGCCATTTTGAGCCACCAATGGTAACTCCGAAAGTATGATAGGAGCTGAAAAGTTTGTGGGACAAAAGTTGTATGGGACAATGGGGGGTATAATATGACGTTGGTTTCTTGTTGCTAGGTAGGGTCGCTTCAGAGATATGAAGATCAATTTTATTTTTTTTAGATGGGTTGCTACAGTTTGGTGCTTGTTTTCTGATAACGACTATCGAGACGAATCCAATGACGTGTAACAGTAAGGTCTTGGAAGGTCAACGAAGGCAAAAAAGGTGGCATGATGTCCATTTACAGTAGGTGAATGTATGGTGTGGGATTATGGAGGACATAATTATAGGCCCCTACTTCATCGAAGGAAATCTTCCTGCAAGAAACGTTAGGTCTGTTACTGGAACAAATACCTTCAGGAACAAGGAACAGAATGTGGTATCAACACGATGGGTGTCCGGCACATTTTTCGCTGATGGCTAGAAATGAGTTGCAGAGACAATTCCCAAATCGTTGGATTGGACGCGGAGGAGATGTGCCATGGGCGGCTCGTTCGCCAGACTTGACGCGTCTGGATTTTTTCTTGTGGGGACATTTAAAAGACATTGTTTATAAAGATGTTCCAACTACAACTGAAGATATGCAAGAGAGAATTTTCAGAGCATGTGCTTCGATAAGAGCCGAAGCGGTAAGGAATACCACTCAATTCACGATAAGAAAACTGCAACACTGCACTGATACCAATGGTCATCTCTTCGAACACCTTCTTTAAATAGACGTTCATGTCACCTTTGTGACCTTCGTTGACCTACAAAGACTTTAGTGTTACACATCATTGGATTCGTCTCGATAGCTGCTATCAGAAAATAAGTACGAAACTATAGCATCCCATTTAAAAAAACAAATTTGACCTTCCTATCTCTGAAGCGACCCCACTTAGCAACAAAACCCAACGTCATATTACGGCCCCCATTGTCCCGTGCAACATTTGTCCCACAAACTTTTTGAGCTAGTATCATTCTTTTGGAGTTATTCTACACTCATGCTCATGAATTAAGGATAATTGCAGAATGTGGTGCCACACGACGTGGCACTACACA
Organism: Schistocerca cancellata; assembly: GCF_023864275.1. Taxonomy (NCBI): domain Eukaryota; kingdom Metazoa; phylum Arthropoda; class Insecta; order Orthoptera; family Acrididae; genus Schistocerca; species Schistocerca cancellata. The sequence continues at coordinate 46,102,792 of NC_064628.1, read as the reverse complement.
AAACTGGCGCTAATAGCACAGGCACATAGGGAACACACACGACGCAGATCTGTACGTCCACGGTATTTGTGATAAGTTGAAAACCGTCCCAAAACACATGTGCTACAAAACGCCACTGTTTCCTGCGTATGTACCCCGACATCAGTATGAGATATGATCACCATGCACACGTACACAGGCCGCACAACGCGTTGGCATACTATGGATCAGGTGGTCGAGCAGCTGCTGGGGTATAGCCTCCCCTGAAAAGGCGGACACACTGGTAAACAATGATGTCCCGATACACCTGACCTGTTACAGTTCCTCTGTCAAAGACATGCAAGGGTGTATGTGCACCAATCATAATCCCACCCCACAGCATCAAACCGCGACCTCCATACAGGTCCCATTCAAGGACATTAAGGGGTTGGTATCTGGTTCCTTGTTCACGCCAGATGAAAACTCGGCGAGAATTACTGTTCAGACTATACATAGACTCGTCCGTGAACATATCCTGGGACCACTGTTCCAATGACCATGCACTGTGTTCTTTACACCGGGCTTTACGGGCTCTCCTGCGACCAGGGGTCCGTGGAATGCACCTTACAGGTCTCCGGGCAAATAAACCATGTCTGTTCAGTCGTCTGTAGACTGTGAGTCTGGAGACAACTGTTCCAGTGGCTGCGGTAAGGTCCCCAGCAAGGCTACCTACAGTACTCCGTGGCCGTTTGTGGGCACTGATGGTGAGATTTCGGTGTTCTTGTGGTGTTGTACACTGTGGACGTTCTGTACTGTAGCGCCTGGACACGTTTCCTATCTGCTGGAATCGTTGCCATGATCTTGAGATCACACTTTGTGGCACACGGAGGGCCCATGCTACGACCTGCTGTGTTTGACCAGCCTCCAGTCGCCCTAGTATTCTACCTCTCGTAAAATCAATATGTGTTCTTTTTGCCATTTTCAACACACAGTCACCATTAGCACGTCTGAAAACGTCTGCATACTTACTCGCTGCACCGTACTCTGACATGCACCAACACACCTCTGCGTATGTGGACTGCGAGGACCGCAGGTCAAATGCACCGCATGGTCATACCCCGAGGTGATTTAAACCCGCTAACCGCCCACCAGAGCGTTGTTTCACCATGTATCAGCATTATCCTTAATTTATGAGCATGAGTGTAGGCGGCAATAGTTCGTGACTCACCCTGTATACAACTTATAATATAAATATATAACGGTGAAGCGTTAGTAGCAAACAGAATTCTGTATTTATCCCTTGTCAGCTTATGATTTGACTATTACTACGGAATCTGAATTTGCAATCACAATAAAAAAGGCTCAAGATTAGTGAGAGGGGGAAAGAGGAGATAAAGGGGTGGGAAAAGTTTATATAAAGCGGAAAGGAGGAAATGGATTGATGGAGGGTCCAGGAGGATTATGGAGTGGGACGAGATGGACATAGAAACGGGTCAGAAGGTGATAGACAGGGGGATAAACAGGGGCAGGAGCAGATGGAGAGGGGGCAGGAGAAAACGAACAGAGAGAAGGGGGAGGAGGTGATGGACAGAGAGGGCGGGGATAGAAGAGGGACAGAGCCAGGGGGGAAGGAGATTAGGAAAGATATCCAATTCCCGTACATATCAGAAACGTGTGCCTACTCTTTTCTTTCTTTTTCGTTGCTGTGGATGGGACAACAAGTACATAAATATACTTTAAAGCCCTCTTTTTGTCTGCCTGGCTTAAGGGTATTCTACTAACACCAAGATAGAGCGCCTCCATTCAGGGAAAACCACTCGCCTTCGCCGGCCGGGGTGGCCGACCTGTTCTAGACGCTAAAAAATGGCTCTGAGCACTATGGGACTTAACATCTGTGGTCATCAGTCCCCTAGAACTTAGAACTGCTTAAACCTAACTAACCTAAGGACATCACACACATCCATGCCCGAGGTAGGATTCGAACCTGCGACCGTAGCAGTCGCGCGGTTCCGGACTGAGCGCCTAGAACCGCTAGACCACCGCGGCCGGCCTCTAGGCTCTACAGTCTGGAACCGCGGGACCGCTACGGTCGCAGGTTCGAATCCTGCCTCGGGCATGGATGTGTGTGATGTCCGTAGGTTATTTAGGTTTAAGTAGTTCTACGTTCTAGGGGACTGATGATCTCAAATGTTAAGTCCCATAGTGCTCAGAGCCATTTGAACCACTCGCCTTCCACCTCTCAGTTCCGAGCAGCTGTCTCCAGATCGCGCTCACAGATTTGGACCCTTTTGTGTTTCCATGCCAAGTCCATCTACGCATCGTACTAGTCCGCCATTAATGTGGACAGCCGCCAAAGAGAGCACTGTCAATCGTGAAAAACAACGCTTCCGCCTTATATTAGTGGACATGGAAAAACTTCCTTCGACAGACAGAAAAGACGACGCAACATGAACATTATCACAATTCCAAACCAGCAATTGGACAGTTCAATTCAGTGCCTGCAGCTAGCTCAGTACAGTTCCGGAAAGGCTACATTCAGACTCAGGAGTCGCTATTTAAGGAGTAATAAAAGTGTCTGTATAACGACTATGACTCATAGTGACAACATCATTGACTGTCAAAAGACGGAAAAGTTATGTAGATATCGTTTTGTTAGATATAGTACTTCAAGTGGCATACGCAAAGCTGTACCAGAGTACCATTTTGTAAGGTACTCTTAATAAACAATACAGGTTATTTGTTATTACGTTGGCACATTTCTGTTCCGGTGTCGCCTGGCCAAGCAAGTTTTTAATTAGTAATCATGCAATCTTCCACCTTTGAAGAACTATAGCAGGAAACCACTTTTCTGCTACTTTGCGTGTTTGGGCTCAATTAATGGTAGACTTTGCGAGGTGCCGGGGCTAGCAGTGTATTTAACACTAAATTCTTCTAGAATCTACATATGTAAATGATGCTCTAAGCCCTCGCTATTCTAACTCCGACTTTTGCTGTTGCACAAGGATTAAAAATATACGCGAACTGACTCTAATCAACCCTGCCAGTGGAGTAGAAGAGAGTTTGGCACCTGCAATAATTTAATTTGATAAATAAGTTAAATAAACGAAGGTTTCATTAATATAGTGAGGAATGATAGGGTTGCTCTACCGATTAACAGAATGAAAGTTCTGTCCAAAATAACAATATGATTTATTAAGACTAAACACAAAATAATAAACAAAAACACATGAAACATTTACAATACATCAAATTGGTTCAAATTGGATACTCAAACAAACGCTGTGAATGTGAAGTTGTCCCTAAACTAGATTGTGAGGATTATGACGAAGTGGTATGTGGAGCCAATTCCTTGCAACTCAAATCTTAAGAGAAAACACATAGCCAACCCAACATTAATTGCTGCTACCCAAGACAGAACAAAGTTAGAAAAAGACAAACAGGCGCACTCTGCTGAGCTCTGATTATCACCTAGGAAAATCCCTGTCTGCCGGTGCTGTGGACATACCTTACCAATCTGTCTTCTTAACTGCAAGAACACGATTTGGCGTACCGGAGGCGATGGCTGGTTGCTTCGACGTCCTCGAACGAAAGGCGAGAGCCAACTACCTAGAGCACCCGTACAGGCCGAACACACAATATTCCCGCCCCCACGACAGTGGCCGTGGTTAAACGTTCCAATCAGCAACTCGAAAACCGGCGGAAAATTCCACTCTATTGCCGGAGCACTACCATTCCACCAATGGAGATTCTTGGCGCCAATTTCTGCGTTGATTTTGCTACGTCACGGAGCTATGCCCTGAGCAAGCCAATCACAGTTACTATTTTGCAGAAAGCGCGGGAATTTTCCCACCACAACTGCCTGGGTACACAAGTCATTTTCTGGTAACCCGCCAGAAAGTGTTTTCGCTAAGTATCTGCGAAGTAACGGAACCTCTAGCCCAGCCGCTACTTCAGACCCCTCTGGGCGTGTCTTTTGACAATGTCGGCGTCTGCAAAGCATTCACTCGACTTCCTCACACCCGTCGGCTTAAACCTTTCCAGATCAGCAGAGCCCGCCTGTCACCGGACCACCCGGGTGACGAGAGACGCTGAGTGGGAAGTCCGCGTGTGAAGGAATAGCGACTTTCACTGCATGCAATTAGAGAGGAAAATCGTAAGATAGAAATATGAGAGGAGGCTCATGCCACCTCTCATAGCCCCTACGCCATTTTAGATTACAATCTCGCAAACTGGCTGCACATGCCGCACTCTATAAAGAAAATCACTGCAACTGAAAAATGCAGCTCATAGAGGGAGGATTATTTATGATGTAGCCAACTTCACCTTCTTAATATGGAACACTAACACTCACATCACACATCCATACCCAGGGAGCCCCTTCCAAACACCGATTCACACAGACATTCACTCTCTAAATATGGCCCGGGCATGTGAGCAAAATATGGAGCAATTTATTCTTTACAATCAGAATTGGAGTGCTCCGCAATTAAATGGCCAAGATGTTACAACAATTTTAATCATTAAACTAACCTGAACTCTCTCACACATGATACTATTTAAGTTAACAATCTCTTTGTGAGCTTTCAGAATCTAATTACAACCTCTGATTGATTTTGTCTCCCTGCAGCAAGAATAACCTTTACAAAATGTTCCCTGAACTGATGGTCCATTCACAATGACAGTGGTGGTATCTGCTTCAGTTTATGGGGACTTCAGGCACACTGTTTGCATACACACAACAATAAATACAAAACACAAAAAAACATGGTGTGGAGAACAATACAGTAATTTGTAATCAGAATTACAGTGTAAAACACAAACACATACAAGGTATAACATACATTACAAAAACAACACTAGAGAAAGAAATTTAAGAAAAAAAATAAGGTTCATGGGGCATCAAGTTGTGCGTGCACATTGCACAAAGTTCACGACTGTGCTGAGAATGAGGCACTAAATCACATTGTTAGAAATATTCGAAGCACTTCACAAATTCCACAGTACTGACATCACATAGGGCTAAACGTCGGGTGTTGTTGCTACGTTGTTGCAATGGCAATAGGGTGTGCTGGAGCATCTGCAGTACTCTGTTGAGATTGCACCAAGGCCTACGCATATGATCACGGCAGTACGGTAGGAAGACACAGTGATAGGGTCTCCTCACGTTGATTAATTGTCTCTGAGGTCTACTTGTTGGGATACATCACTAGTCTAGGTCTCTTCTCTCGCTCGACAGTACTTTACGTTTCCCAATATTGCAGTTCGACGAGGGATGATGGCACGTGGAGTGACTCCACAAGTGTGTGAGGTCATCCATACAGGATCTAACTAGGAGCGACAATTGCTAAAACTGCTCTCTAATAGAGAGGAGAAGTTAGAAATGAGACCATGCATTTGTTAGTGTGGCACGATACTGCTTTGTGTATGCAGATCGGCCAATGCTAGTGAGTTGTAAAAACCCAAACAGGTGAGTATATAGCGTCCCTTTCTGTCCTGAGGCACATGAGGCGCAGGTTCTGACACGATATGTGATCTTCTTCGTGTACTCACGACAACGTGGTCTGCCACAGGGAATCCCTCCAAACGGCTGCCGCGTCCGGAGAGCTAGCAGGCTGTCACGTGTGGGTCGTGTGTCAGTGTCAACGGCCAGCCTCACTTTCGCTTGTGGCCCGGCGAGGATCCCGCCTAATCCCTCAGGTATACGGCCCGGTGACTGTCAGCTTGCAGGACCGGACGCTCGCCTTCTTGCAGGTAGCTGAAGACCTCTTGTTTTTGCGCTGACTGGCCTCTGCATTGCCACGATACCCGTCATCTGCACAGTTCTGACAAAAATCTTATGCCTAACTTTTTCCCATGACCTTCTATGTTATAATAAATTTACATAATGACACATTGGTCTGTCATTTCAGACACTCTTATTTTACTTTTATAGTTATTAATCTAGGGCTATCATTATAACAAAATCTTGGTGTATCAAATTTAGACATGGAAATAATTTATCTTGATATTTGTGTAGAGACCGGTCTCTCTACTGTACATGGTGTGTGACGCTACACTGGATGAACAGCTAAATGTGCGGGCCCGCACTAATATTACTATTAATTATATAGATCGACAGTAGACATGTTCAAGAATTAACTACCATTTGCCAACGATTTACATTCTATGTCTTTTAATTAAATTATGTTGTTATGCAGGTATAAGTTTTACTGTGCTATAAAGAACATGCAACTATGCTACTTTCGCTCGCCCGTCGTGCCTCCATCTCGGGTCTGTGGTTTGGTGACCTGAAAAATAGCATCTCAACAGGCGCGCGCCAAACACTTGTGGTAGAAAACCGCCACACTATTAAGGATCTAGTTATTGTAAAATCCTAAAGTTTAATTTATCCTAGTATATGGTACTCTCTCAATTTTTTTTACCTTATACAACACTCTTACATAATTCCTGTTACGCTGAGATCTCTCGCTGCTCGCCGCTATTGACGACAGTGATGTGCGCGCCGTACGACATGGCCTCCGAGTTCTCACTACGCCTCACTGAAACTCCAGAGACTGGGTTAGCCATGGCTATACAAGACAAAAATTTATAGTTGCAACTTCTTTTTCTATGTTATGCAGTATTCGCGATCAAAGCACACCTTTCCAGAGGCAATGTAATATGACCAAGCCAAGACTGGTTCCTGTTGAGGATTCAGTCGCCCACCACACGCCAGCTACACAGTATGTCACGAACACCCAAGTATAAGTCCCTGGTTATTCATCTGTGACAGTCGCAAGCAGCATGCTAAATCCCCAACCAGCACATTGGCATGGTAGGCTTTATGCCCACATTTCTACCGTCTAGGGCACCATTGGAGTCAAACACTCACAGGTTCACCCCGACTTGCAAGACAACGATGCTGGCGCATCACTGTAAAAACTATACTACCCATATTCGTCCTCGAAATCACGCAATATACCACAATCTTGCAGTGCACTGTTGCATGCGTGCAGGCATTGGTATGAACGTCTCACGAACTGGTTGTGGCCGCTATAGAGCGTATCACGAATTCTCAGAACGCTTCTAAAAGCACGTTCTTGTATGCGCCCGTTTGTGCGACGTCTCCTCACTCATCATTATCCCTCAACATGGGCACCAGACAGGAAAGGACAAAAACATTGCTCATGAAAAGGCAGTGTCTCCTACTCCATCGACATTGGAAGTCGCGAACATAAACAAAAAGAGGATAGCAGCAGTAAATTCTTATGCAAGACAACGCAGTGTGTTAATACTTTAGCAATCTTAATCCATTAATGCAACGATTATTGTTCCCCGAAGAAAGGTTCATATATTTGCCTATTCTACTATGCACATCACTTACACTACTACTATAGCAAGGTTCATGTATTTGCCTAGTCTATTATGTACACCACTTAGACTACTATTATTCGCCCGCATCTCGTGGTCGTGCGGTAGCGTTCTCGCTTCCCACGCCCGGGTTCCCGGGTTCGATTCCCAGTGGGGTCAGGGATTTTCTCTGCCTCGTGATGGCTGGGTGTTGTGTGCTGTCCTTAGGTTAGTTAGGTTTAAGTAGTTCTAAGTTCTAGGGGACTTATGACCACAGCAGTTGAGTCCCATAGTGCTCAGAGCCATTTGAACCATTTTTTTACTATTATTCCACGAACTTCTTTGTGTGAGAGATGTGGTGGAGTCCTATGGACTAGCGCCAATCCCTTGTCAGACTCCCCCTCCTCTGACGTGCATTAGGATTTGCAGGTCTAATTTCAATCTCCTGGTTCTCCTGTTGTCCTTGGTTTCGCTCTCTCCATTTACGGTCGCTTTGCCGTTCGTTATTCCTTCTGTCCCAGATTCCTTGTCTAGATTGACCCTGTTCCCTGACGTTCTGGTTTCCGTGTCTCTGGTTTCCATAACCTTGAATAGCGTAACCTTGATTTCCGTAACCCTGGTTTCCTAACTAACCAGTGCGATTATGCGATCTGTTGTCGACTTCCCTTGCTGGCCCGTGGTATTTGTTGTTTTGTGCCTGCTTCCTGTCCTTTGCGTCTTGTTTATCAAAGACTACGTCGAGTTCGCGCAATAGACTCTTGAATGCTTCTATGTCAGATCCACACTTCCCGACAAGTGTCTGTTGATACCTAACTGGCAATTTGGAGAAACAAAATTTAATGATTTCTCCGTTGCTATATGGACTATCTAAAAACTGATTCTTCTTGAGTAAATCATTAAAAAATTTGGTTGCGCTCCTATGCCCGGATACTTCCAGTTCAGGACAAAATATTATTTCCTCTTTAATCCTGTCTTGCGTTTCCTTTGACCAGTAGGTCCGCAGGAATGCACCAACAAATTCCTGATAAGTCCGACACGTCGCTGCCACACCCCGCATCTTTTCCGCGGCTTGGCCTTCGATGTGTCCACACATGAATTCTAATTTTGTCAGGGTTGGCCATGACGACGGTAATGAATTTGTAAACTGCATCACCCAGCTCTTCGGATGCATCGACCTTCCATTATCTTTGAACTTCTGGAATTTTAGTATGGACAGGGAGTGGTTCTGACCAAAATCCTGTCCGATCCTCGCACCGGTGTTGTCACTCGTTTCCGATACTTGCACGTCTGGTGAGTGTCCTGATCTATCTTGCTGATAACTGTGATGTGCTACCTCTGTATCACAGTGGAAGTGTCACTCCGAATTCACTCTCCTAAGTGGGCTACAATTATCAGGCGGGCTATAATTATTGGAGCTATTACTCGCTCTTTCTGCGTGTGCATTGTTAGTTCCGCACTCTGTCACTGGGCTAGAGCACGGCGGGCTTTTCCTCGGAGAACCAATTCTGTGTACTCCATCATAGGTATCCGAACGCGTGGTGCTCGTGTGCCCGTTTCGCTCTAGTTTTGCTATCCGACACTCTACTTCTTTCATTCGTTTCGTGATGTTCATAACCGCAATTTTACCTTGAGTTTTTAAGACTGCTAGGGATTTTGAGTGGGCTTGTGTCGCACGTCGCAAGCGCCCTGCGAGTTGAGAAGTTGCTTTTGCGATTTTCATTGCCCCTGTTGCTGCCGTTTTGGCTAGGCCTGCTCCTTTTTGTGCTACTATTGATATTTGTTTTGCTTCTCCAGATTCTTTCTTTATTGTTAGTAATTCCCCACGAATTTCCCTTATATGCGAAATTATTGCTTGAGTGTCCTTCTTGCGCTGTTCGTCAGCTTCTTCTTTCTCCTTCTTACGTTGTTTCTCCTCTTCTTCCTTCTCCCTCTTACGTTGTTCGTCAGCTTCTTCTTTCATTGATCGTAGGAAGCTCAGTATTAGGTTTACGTCATCTTTTTGATCCTCTTCAAACGTGGGAGATGTAACTCTGGACACCTGGGCGCTAGAACTCTGACGTGGCCGAGCTAGCCCCTGTCTGCTCTCGTTCGTTTGATTATAAACTTCTGCTACCGTCTCGACCTGTGTGCCTGTCTCTGTTTCATCCTCTACTTCACTATCATAATCACGGCCGCAACGCTGCTCTGAGATCGCGTCCAAATCACCTTCCTCATCAATGACCCTGGCGTCCTGTCCTGCTAAAAATGTGCCCATCTCATCTCCGAAGCTATTCCCGTCAGTAAACTGCCCCTTATCCATTATGCTGTCCTCTTGTTTTAGCTTTGCTTGATAATAGTCGTGCCTTACTCTCGTTATCATTCATGAAAAACAAATTTATCTAAAATGCACAATAAAATTAATCTACTCCATATATTTTTTACGCATAGACATAAAATTTCAACAACGCCTCTCCTATGCTGTAATTATACGCACGATTTGTTGTGGTACAGAAACCGCACACAAACCTGACAAAGTGTGATGTGATACGGACACACCATCAAAGGAACACAAAAACAATGAACAAAAGAATATATACACTGAAAACAAAAACTATAATCATGCTCCGCTACTTAAAACTAAACGCGGAACTACCATAAAAAAACTTGGGTATTAATCAATAAAAAATTAAGCAAAAAAAAATTCTGAGTGCCCTACTACTAATAATACTTGCTTATCAGCGATTCACAGGAAAGATCCTGGCAGGGTCGCCATTTTATGCCAGGTGCCGGGGCTAGCAGTGTATTTAACACTAAATTCTTCTAGAATCTACATATGTAAATGATGCTCTAAGCCCTCGCTATTCTAACTCCGACTTTTGCTGTTGCACAAGGATTAAAAATATACGCGAACTGACTCTAATCAACCCTGCCAGTGGAGTAGAAGAGAGTTTGGCACCTGCAATAATTTAATTTGATAAATAAGTTAAATAAACGAAGGTTTCATTAATATAGTGAGGAATGATAGGGTTGCTCTACCGATTAACAGAATGAAAGTTCTGTCCAAAATAACAATATGATTTATTAAGACTAAACACAAAATAATAAACAAAAACACATGAAACATTTACAATACATCAAATTGGTTCAAATTGGATACTCAAACAAACGCTGTGAATGTGAAGTTGTCCCTAAACTAGATTGTGAGGATTATGACGAAGTGGTATGTGGAGCCAATTCCTTGCAACTCAAATCTTAAGAGAAAACACATAGCCAACCCAACATTAATTGCTGCTACCCAAGACAGAACAAAGTTAGAAAAAGACAAACAGGCGCACTCTGCTGAGCTCTGATTATCACCTAGGAAAATCCCTGTCTGCCGGTGCTGCAGACATACCTTACCAATCTGTCTTCTTAACTGCAAGAACACGATTTGGCGTACCGGAGGCGATGGCTGGTTGCTTCGATGTCCTCGACCGAAAGGCAAGAGCCAACTACCTAGAGCACCCGTACAGGCCGAACACACAACATTCCCGCCCCCACGACAGTGGCCGTGGTTAAACGTTCCAATCAGCAACTCGAAAACCGGCGGAAAATTCCACTCTATTGCCGGAGCACTACCATTCCACCAATGGAGATTCTTGGCGCCAATTTCTGCGTTGATTTTGCTACGTCACGGAGCGAGGCCCTGAGCAAGCCAATCACAGTTACTATTTTGCAGAAAGCGCGGGAATTTTCCCGCCACAACTGCCTGGGTACACAAGTCATTCCCACGCCTCGCTGGTAGCCCGCCAGAAAGTGTTTTCGCTAAGTTTCTGCGAAGTAACGGAACCTCTAGCCCAGCCGCTACTTCAGACCCCTCCGGGCGTGTCTTTTGACAATGTCGGCGTCTGCAAAGCATTCACTCGACTTCCTCACACCTGTCGGCTTAACCCTTTCCAGATCAGCAGAGCCCGCCTGTCACCGGACCACCCGGGTGACGTCGAGATGCTGCATGGGAAGTCTGCGTGTGAAGGAATAGCGACTTTTCACTGCATGCAATTAGAGAGGAAAATCGTAAGATAGAAATATGAGAGGGGGCTCATGCCACCTCTCAACTTCAGTTACCACATTCACAACACTCTGGAAGGATTTTGAACGGTTGTATTAATAGATGGAGGTTTGTGCACATAACTGATACACTATCCCGCCAAAGGTATCCAGACACACCAGGCACACCATTTTAATGTGGAACTGACAATTAGATGTAACGAGTGGTCGACCTGCCAGCATAAATGGAGGTGGGGAGATTGTGTTGTCAGTATAGGAGCAGCAACAGCAGAATAGGTACGTGAGGAGAGCTCAGTGTCGAATGCGGACCAGTAACTGGATATCACCTGAGTAACAGCTGCATCAGGGACACTGCAGCCTCTAAAGCTGATGGCGTCGTGTTTGTGAAGTTGAAGGTGAAGGAACAACCACGGTTAATCCGAGAGCAGTCATATCTCATGTACTGATGGACAGGGACCGCCGAGGTGGTTCTAAGAAATACCGCGAAATCAGTAGAAGGAATCACTCGTGAGTTTTATAGCGTTACCAGCACTCCAGCTAATACAATGACTGTGCATAAGGAGTTCAAAGAAATGGGATACACTGCTCCAGCAGCTCCTCATAAGCCCAACGTTCCTACAGTCATCGCCAAGCTGGTGTAAAGAGCGCCACCACTGGCCTGTGGATGACTGGAAACCAGTGATTTGGATGATGAAACACGCAGCACCCAGTGGCATTCCGCTTTTGGTTTGTCGAATGCGTCAAGAACGGAACCTACCATTATGTGTAGTGTCAACAGTGAAGTGCAGTGGAGGTAGTGTTACGGCACTGGGGGTATTTTTCGTGGTTATTCTGATTCCCTGACTGCCCTTAAGAAAACGCAAAATGCGGAAAGATACAAACACATTTCTCAGCAAGCATTGTGTACTGCGTACAGTGGAGGCACAATCCTAAGACGATAATTGTAGTAGCGTCACAAAGTAGCTCGTTGTGAAGGAGCATCTCCGAGACAATGGTTTGTGGACAATAACAGTCCTGAAATGGACTGGTCTGCCCGGATTCCCGACCTGAGTCCATAAAGCACAGTGGAATGATTGTCGACTTGTCTCCAGAACCCAGCGTCCAACGTAACTACTCTGATTTCTCCTCCTAAGGGAGAACAGGCTGCCATTCCTCCGCAGACATTTGGAAACCTCATTGGAAATGTCTCCAGCAGACATCAAACCAGCATAAAGGCAAAGGGTGGACACAGCCCATAATAATGGTTACTAATAGCTGTCCAGATACTTTCCATAAGACATTGTAATGATGAGTGTCTAATAAATGTATTGTTAACTGTTCCATTTTTTTTTATTTTATGGACATCTCTCGTACTTCATGCACTATAGGATGAACAGCCATCATGTTGGTACCATAGGTTACAGGTTCCTCGTAGTCTGCAAATGAATGTGTTCTAGCATCCGTGGAAGATGGTCTGTTGGGAGGCTGGGATACATGTGCGCCTTCAGTGTTCCATTTATGAAAAACCTAGCTATGAGCTGGTGGTTCACTATCCCTCACATGTATATACTCCATGGACGTTGACGTTCCACCTGACAAAGCCAACAGGGATTGTCAAAAGATCAGTAGCGCATGTTTCGGCAGCTTACCTGGCCGTGATCGGTAAATGTGGCTTCATCATTATTAAGATACATCATTCATCTGGCGTATTCTGTCTTCCTCTCTGGGGGACACCACCTTGATGAAGCACTGTCCGTGCAGGTGGAGAAGCTTGTGTATCTGTGTGAAGCTGAGGGCTATGCTGAAGATAGAGGACCTACTGCCGGAAAGGCCTTAGCTGATGGATCAGACTAAGAGTGTCCCACGCCGTCCTGTCTTCCTTACCCACCCCTAGTCCTTACCCCATTCCCTTCCCAACCAAAGGTGTGATGAGATCCGTGCCAAGGGGTGTGTGGCACATGGGAAGATGCCTCAAGAATACTGGGGCAACCTCCCTGAGTAAGTAGCCTTACACTGTGAGGGGTTTTCATGGTGTGGACCCTGTAGATCCCCAAATCTCGTGGGACCAAGATGGACACGACAAACGGAAATAAATTAAAACAAACTGAGGGGAAAACTGAGACCTCAGGCACCCAAACATCGGGGTCAGGACCGATGGAACGCACTCCCACTACTGAATCAGGGTCTAGACCTGAGCAACAAGTGGGAACTGTAGCTGAGAAGTTGGACCAGATCAAGATTAAAGTCTTGTCTGTTCCCAGACAAGGAAACTTCTCAGGGAACAGAGACAAAAGGAAGGAAAAGAATGGCTTCCCAAACATATGTGGAGAGAATTAAAAAGACCTGAGACCAAGACCTCCAAGAACAAACTGTCTCAGGTTGAAGGGGATTTGCAGACCCACACAGCGTCGAAGACAGGTAACAAGAGGATAAGGGAGGAATCTAAGGCTCCCTCCTCTCTGGATAAGCGAGCCCAGGAAAAGCTAAAGCAAGAAATAGAGAAACAGATCTATAGTACTGCAGTTTCGATCTTTAAGATGAGGAAGGCTATCCACTGGTAGCCATCACCTCACAGCAGAAGGAACATGTACAGATGGCCCTCTCTGAAAAGATTGGGAGGGGGGTGGACACTGGTCCAGGACCCAACTTCAGGAGGGTCTATCTAGATCATGGTGCCTTCAGTTTGTCTGTAGGGGGTGCATAAGGTGGAGTGGCTGAAGGATACTAAGCTGCTTGTCAAGACAGCAGCTGAGCTTCTTAAGACCGCAAAGGTATCAATATGGGTACCAAAGATCCTTAAGGATGGCTCTTCAAAGACACTGTTCGAGAAAATAGGGGTCCAGAACCCAAAAGTCTAGACAGAGGACTGGAGAGTAATCAACCAGAAGGCTGTACTGGAAGGACAAACCTTGGTGGTGGAGGTCAGAGAGAAGTCAGTGAAGGCGCGAGAGCAAGATGTGAAATTGTTTTTAGGGTTCTTGCAGGCCACCATCAGGATAAGCAAAGACCTCAAAGGCAATGATGGCAGCGAGACAGAAACTGGAGGTGCTGCAGATTAATCTGCATGCATCTGTGTGAGAAATGGAATTCCTTTCATGCCACTGATGGACTTCTGCTCCAGGGACCTACTGACCATCAGGGTGCAGCAACCTGAGGAACGTATCCCGAGGGAAATTGTTTTGGCCTCAGTATTCCCTTCTTATGAAGACAGTTCTCCTCCTACTTTGGAGGTGAGGAGACTGACAGAAGCTTGCCATCAGCAAGACGACCAACTGTTGGTGGGATATGATGCCAATGCCCACAACCTAGTGTGGGGCAGCAAGGACACCAACAGCAGAGGTGAGTACCTTCTTGAATTTCTCTTGTCTAACAACTTAGAGGTTCTAAATAGGGGCAATGAACCTACATTCAGCAATAGCAGAAGGGAAAACGTAACTGACATAACCTTTAGTTCCATGATGATTGACAGCAATGTCAAAAAATGGCATGTAGCGTTAGGGCCATCCTCACCGGACCACAGATATGTTAAATTCAAGGTTGAGATGGGAATCAGACAGACCAAGGCCTATAGGAATTCCGGGGAAACAGACTGGGAGACATATAGGAGGGACCTCGACTTAAGCTTATCAGAAATTAAAACTGTGATAAGGCATCCAGCAGAGTTTGAGGAAGTAGCAGAGGATGTTACCTCTGCCATAGTGACATCATACCATGACAACTGCACAATCACCAAGAAGTGCGCAAATAGGAGTGTGCCTTGGTGGAACAATAACTTGGATATGTAAAGAAAACAAGCACAAAGACTGTTTAACCCTGCAAGATGTACAGGACAATGGGCAAAACATTGTGAGGCCCTTGCCAACTACAACCTAGCAATTAGACAAGCAAAGGAGACATCCTGGAAGGCATTCAGTGAGGAAGTGGAGAGCACGGCTGCTCGAGCCAGACTTCACAGAATCCCCACTAGAGTACCAACTAATCCAGGAGGTACGTTGAGGAAGGAGGATGGGGATATACAAAGACAACACATGAGACACTGGAACTGCTCCTCAAAACTCACTCTCTTCAATATGCTCTGGCGGATAACACAGACCAGAATGTGATCCCTGAGAGACAATGGTTCTCAGGCACTCAGGCACTCGAAGAGAGGACTGGGAATTGGCCAAGGAGTGTGTCGACTTCAATAAAATCAAATGGACGGTGGGAACATTCCAACCGTTCAAGTCACCTGGCCCAGATGGAATCTTTCCAGCTCTCCTGCCATGCAGGTTATTCAGGGTTAGCCTAGCAGTATGAATCATTCCTAATGCCTGGAGGGCAGTAAAGGTTGTTTACATTCCAAAGCCAGAGAAAATTGATCACACCAAGGCCAAGGATATGAGAGCAATCAGTCTGTCCTCCTTTATTCTTAAAACATTGGAAAAACTGGTTAATATACATGAGGAGGATAATTAGGGCGCCTCTACATTCAAACCAACATGCATATCAACCAGGTAAATCATGTGAGACAGCTCTCCATCAACTCGTTGGGAGGGTGGAGAAACCACTTCACTTTCAAGAAATAGCCCTCTGCATGTACCTGGACATCGAGTGGGCCTTTAGTAATAAAACCTTCGATTCCATGGTTATGGCAGCAGAGGTGCATGACCTAGGGACCACTATATGTAAGTGGACTATGGCATTGCTTAGTTGAAGGAAGGTAGAGGCTACCGTGATGAATGAAAAGACTGTAATTAACATCACTAGAGGTTGTCCACAAGGAGGAGTTTTGTCCCCTTTATTGTGGAATCTAATGGTGAACGAACTCATTGAGGAACTAAATTCCAGACAATGCTTTTGCCAAGGATATGCAGATGCCCTTGTCATAGTAATACTTGGCAAATTTACTGACACAGTTAGAAATATGGCACAGGGTGCACTGGACATTGTGCAAGACTGGTGCATTAAACAGGATCTAAGGGTTAATCCTAAGAAGACTGTTGTGGTGCCAGTCACGAAGAAGCATATCCAACACTCTAGTTGGAATCTCAAGCTCTTCAATGAAACTCTACCTGTGAAGGGGATAGTGAAACATCTAGGGGTAACCTTGGATGAGAAACTAGCATGAACCCCTCACATGAAGAGCGTCTGCTCCAAGGCGAAAGGTACTCTAGTGTGCCTTGTGGCAAAAACTGAGGCCTAAGCCCCAGAGGTATGTAGTGGATATACACCACAGTGGTTACACCTAGGATTTCCTATGGGGCTGTAGTGTGGTGGAAAAAAGTAGAACAGCAGATTGCTGCTAAGGAGCTTGCTAAGGTGCAGAGACTGGCCTGCTTAGACGTAACAGGCAGAATTAGCAGCACACCAACCACTGAGATGGAAGCCATGCTGGACATGCCTCCACTACACCTGTGGGTCAAGATGGAGGCAGCAGCTGGTGGATACAGACTCAAAACTGGTAAAAACTGGATCTCATTGGGATATCCAGAATCACACACTAAAATAGTGAGTTAGGTAAATACAGGAATGGCTAGGGAAATGCCGGCCGACTATATAATAACTCCCAGCTGCTTCAACAAACCTTACAATATAATAATTGGAAGCAGGGAGCAATGGGAAAAACAGTTCGACACTGTACAGGGGACATTGTCTGGTTTACTGATGGGTCAAAATCAGACCAAAGGGCTGGGGCTGGGGAGTACGGGGTTCAGCCAAGACTGGAGGTCATCATCTCTTTAGGAAAACTGGTCTCAGTATTCCAAGCTGAAATTACTGCAATCAGGGCATGTGTGGAGGAGAATATGCATAGGTGCTACAAGGACCGTAGCATCTACATCTATTCATACAGCCAGACAGCCCTGAAATCATTGGCCACTCCTGCAGCAAGATCTAAGATTGTTGCAGAATGCCACAGATATCTGTTGGAGCTAGGGGGAAGCAAACCTAGTGCGGGTCCCTGGCCACTCAGGCATCTGTGGCAATGAACAAGCCGACAGATTGATCAGGATGGGGGCAAAGACTCCGTTCATTGGTCTGGAACCTGTCCTGACAACCACCAAGGCTATGATCAAACTAGAACTATGGAACTGGCTTAGAAAACAGCACGTAGAATGCTGGACCAAGGTCTGTAAACAAAAACATGGTAAGGTAACGATGCCTTGTTTTAAAAGAAGCTCGGTAATCCTGGCATTGAGCATGAAAGAGATTAAACTCATGGTTTGACTGATGACTGGCCATGGGAATTTAAAAGAATACCTACATACGGTGTGTATAACGGAGGAAGCCCCTAAATGTAGGATCTGTGGTGAGAGTGAAGAAACTGCATCACACTTCGAATAATGGCATTGGAGAACAAGAGATACAGAATTTTCTGGACAACTAGACCTGCAGAAATTGTGTCTAACAAAAAACTGGTAAAGGGACTCCTTGCACTATTTAAGGGCATTGGTTGGCTTTACTAAATATACAGGGAGCAATACCGCAAAATAAACTTCGGTGCGGGCTGTGGCGGGTTGGACCAAAGCAGTTTTATCTTCGCTGCCAAAATCAATCAGTCAATCAATCCTGCCTTAATGCCCATGTACAGAAGTTAATACGATTCTCATAATAGTTTCCAAGCAGCTCTTCATGAAGAGAGATGTGACAGGGATGGAACCTGTGTCGATGGAGAGTACACTTGCATGACTCATGGCACTTCCTCACACATCTGCGCGAGAGCTAAAGTGCGGATCAACTGCAACAGCAGCAAGATCATTAATTTCCCTCTCTTCTGTACTCACTTGTTTCTTTCTGTTACATTGTCACTGGAGATTTTAACTGTACCATGTGAATACATTTACCAGTCAGTTGTACACATCAAAAATAACATTGGTAACTACTGCACGAACAGCTCTGTCCATGACCATAGAACAAGGGCTAAAATCAACTTACATTTACCAAGAAAAAAATAAACTTAAAACTCAAAACAACATTTTCTACCAAGGAATAAAACTGTACAATAAATTACCAAAAGAGATTAAAGAAATTGCAAAAATACATTTATTTAAAAAGGAAGCTGAAAAGTACCTGTTATGCTTTATACATTGAAGGATTACTTAGGTAAAACGGAGTAGGGGTTTGGTAAAAAAAAAGGTTATACAAATAAATAATAATAATGGTTATAAAACATCCAACATTCCACATAACACCTTCACAATATGTTGTTTTCCTTCTCTTTTCCTTTTCCATAAATACTTCCCCACAAGCTATGTATAGCACAAGACTAACACCTCTTCCTCTTTGTGAGCTCAACATCTCATTCAATATAGAGGGATACTGTCGCAGTTTTTCAGGATAGCAAATGGGAAGTTGTGGTACACAAAATGGCCCACTTGTATATATATATATATATATATATATATATATATATATATATATATATATATATGTGTGTGTGTGTGTGTGTGTGTGTGTGTGTGTGTGTAGTGTGTGAAGTGTTATGAAAAAAATTGTGTATAGTGTGTGCAGAGACTGATAGTGATCTGTGAGTGAAGAGTGTGGCATTACATTATTTAATAAGTTATTTGTAAAATCTCTAACTAGAAGTCTGTAAATGTATGAGCATACATATATTTTAAATTAATCTTAAGTTGTAAATACTTTGACGTGTCCTATATCCTTGTAAAAAGAGATCTACAGATGAATAAAGCTACTGCTACTACTACTACTGCTACTACTACTACTATTACTACTACATAAACAATTGCTGAGATGGTTGAAGACTAATGGGATATCATGCCACATACACCGTACAAGAACAAACTGCATTCTTCCTACACTTTCCATACATCTTCAGCAAGTCGGCTTTTTGTGCATTGGTAAATCCAATCTGCTTGGACTGTTACACACTGACTAGCAGGCCGCACAGCACTCAAGGAACGCATAAGCACACTGCAAAAAAATATGACAACACACACCTAGCAGCTACGCAGGTTGAATAACACAGAAACGTGTGGGTGTGGAATATTTTCTAAGTACGATATCTCGTAAAGGGCTCTCACTAGAACCCTGCAACAAACACGACTGAGATTCTAATTTACCCTAGTTTTAGTCTGTTTATGTCAATATGCACGGTTACATTTAAAAAGGGTATGTTTGCACGGAGATACACTTCCTAAGTACTATTGCAATCTGTTTACGGCTAACAATGGCCCGTGACTACCAATTCATCCTGTCAAAACCGAACATCAATAGGACTTTTCACTTCCGCAACATTTGTGGTGGAAATTTAGGTTATTTGTCCTGTACACATCAGGTACCGCATTCAGAAATCATACTTGATGGTTAGCTATTATACCTCGTGTAAGAAAGAGAAATGTGTACCAACCAGCACAAATCGCAATTCAACATGCTAAGATGGTGGCCTAACGAGGCTTCGATTTAATGTTTCGCAATGTTGCTTCTCGTGTTTGTCGACATCGATGACCATCACGTAGATATGGAATCAATGGTTTTAGGAGAGCGTACTCAGTGAGATGAAGAAGACAGTACACAACTAGCACCTGAGGAATGAGACATGTTTCTCACTCAGACAGACAGGATCGTACAGCAACGCCATGCACCTTCTAGCAGGAAATGGACCTCTCAGCAAGACAGACCTGGTGACTGCGTCTGGAGCACGGGGACCACTGCTACAGCTTCCCTTGACGTCATAGTAGAGGGAAGCGTGCCGATAGGGTTGCACCCAACGGCTAAACTGGCCACAGGAGAGGCACCATACCTTTTAAGACGAGTCCCAGTCCTGCGTTCAGCATGGAGATTCTGAAGATTACGAACATTGGCATATCGTATTCCTCATAGTCATACGGTCTCCATTACCCTATCTTTCTACAAGGTAACGAAAGATGTGACTGTATATTGCACATGATGTCCTGACCTACCTCGCTACAGATGGAGTTCAACTGTTGTCCATGCACGTTCTCCAGATACCACTCATTGAAATCATGTCATCGGTTGTCCACAGCCTGGCAAGCGTCCACTTGCCAGACACTACGATTGATGATGTCTAGCACCGAGCTGAAGCGACATGGACTGACGTATCCGAATCTGTCAAGAAAGTTCAGCTGGGATAGTCATTGTTGCTGACGGCGGTTGTTGCTGTGTGTACCATGTGTACCCTCAAAAGACCTACAAATGTAGCTACGAATTCTTACTATCATGTGTGCAGATTCCTATAATTTCGCTAGTTAATTAGCTATTATATATTTATTTATTTATTGCTTCCTTCAGACTTATTCCCTATGCGTACGAGTATAAGTCATGTGTTAACATTTTTTAAAGTTGCTATACGTTTTTACTGATTGCAAAGTTATGTCTTAGCATAAAAATAAGAATAAGAATATTGACAATAATAATAATAACAATATAACAAAAAATAACGAAAATAACGCTAACAGTAATTACTAAGAATAGTTAAGGAGGAAGAAAATATATATCCAATATTGGTGCATTTGTATGTAAATGTGAATATGTTTTGGAGTGGCATCAGAGCACATTGCCGTTCTATTTTCTTTTATTTTTTGTAATAATTATTATTTTCTTTGTGTGTGTGTGTGTGTGTGTGTGTGTGTGTGTGTGTGTGTGTGTGGTATCAGTACCTTGACGATACATGCGCCGTTCTGTTAAATTCTTCGTGTTATCCCTTGGCCCGTCTGAAAAAGCTAAATCAGCACCTCACCACAGTGAACGAGATGTTAGGCTCAAGACAACTGAAAGAGGTTGCAATTATATAACACAAATCCTGAGAGTAGGATTTGACAGTTAGATTCATTAAACTTGACAGTTTGGTGTAATATGGCAGTTGTTCATTATTAAATTACATTTACTTTTACCAATCCCTTTACTGTGTTATGTAAATTGCCCTTGGGTTTGTAGCACTTAGTACAGAAGAGGTATGTTTTGAGTGACTTCTTAAATATTTAGATGTTAGTTACCTCTTTAATCTCCTGGTGCAATTTATTATAAAATTTCATTCCTTTGTAGAAAATGCTGCTTTGTACTTTTTGTTTTTTTATCCTCTTGGCAACGTAAGTTGAGTCTGGCTCTTGTTCCATGATCATGAATGCTCCTAGTTGTGAAATAATTGCCGACGTGCACGACTAATCAACAGATGTTATTACATGGTGCACTTACCTCACCTATTTAAAAAGATCTTTACGAGGTACCTGATTAATAATTTTAGTTATTACTTTTCTTGTAGTTTGAAGACTGTGTGCATTTTTTGTGTATGGGACACCCAAAAATTATTCCATAGACAAAGACACAGTGCATATAGGAATAGTATGTAACTAGAATGCTTTGTTACACACGATGAAAGCACTCTAAGGTCACAGCACACTGATGACATTTTCTTTGCTAACATATTTGTGTGCTCATTCCACTTGAGGTGACAGTCAACATTGATTCTTAAAAATGTTGAGTTTACAGTACTATCTAACAACACAATCTATGAAATTGTTCTTCTGCACTTCATTTATTACGCGTTTGTTTGTTACGGTACCCATTTCATCCTTGGTCTTTCCAGACATCTTCTCCTACCTGAGAACAATTTCTGCCACTGTTCATTCTCAAAGATATTCACTCCATTTTCTTCTGTTGTCTTCAGTTTTGTTTCTTATATTAAATATGTTTGATACTTTCCTAATATCGCTGTTTCTAGACCTATTTACTCTGGCGCGGCCTCTCTCAGGAGTAAGAAATCTCATTTCAGCTGCATGGATCTTATTTCCTTGTCGTTTGTAAATGACGCATAACTCATTTCCGTGGAGTACTGTAGAGACGAACATTACTTTATAACACTCCACCTGTATCTTTTTGTGTCTTGTTTCTAAAATACCCGTTTATTGCTTCACATGTGTTTCCAAATATTGCTACTTTCTTGTTTATATCTTTATCACACTTTTGTGTAACATCACATCTAAGAATATTAAAATGGTTGACTGTTCTACTACTGTGCCGTATGAACTTTTCAGTCTTAAAGCAGAAATTCATGCTGTTTATTTTCTATCTGTTCAGGGTAAACCTATTGGCTGATCGCCAATTATGGCATGTTTGCTTACTCTAATAGGAGTTCTGGAGTTTTATTTGTAGTTACAATGTTACTGTCATCAGCGAAAAGAATTTTCCTTAATCCTAACATTGGAAAGTCACTGACGTGTATCCAGAAAGAAAAAAAAATGTTCCCAAGGTGCAGCCTAAGGGGCTCTTATGTATATAAACCCGGGATCTGATAAATGTTTGACTAAAATACTTGAATTATTAGAAGCCTGCGCTGCGTACCCTGTTTTTGAGTTATGATCGGAACCTTCCTGGTGTTGGAATTTGAAGGCCAGTAGTTAACTTAATGTTAATTATTTTTATGACAGAAGCAAGATACAGCTTTGTAAGGAATATAAGTACATCTCCGCTGGACGCAACGGGCATATAATTTAGTCAAACATAAATTATCGTCTGCAGTTGTTTAGCACCTCTGGATCTCTACATGCCAATGGCCTTGTCGCAATGGTTGTGTTGGGTTGTTTTGGAGGAGGAGACCAGACAGCGAGGTCATCGGTCTCATCGGATCAAGGAAGGATGCGGAAGGAAGTCGGCCTTGACCTTTGAAAGGAACCATCCCGGAATTTGCCTGGAGCGATTTAGGGAAATCACGGAAAACCTAAAATCAGGCTGGCCGGACGCGGAACTGAACCGTCGTCCTCCCGAATGCGAGTCCAGTGTGCTAACCACTGCGCCACTCGCTCGGTGTCACAGTGATAACAGTGGTGCCGGCCGATCACCGAAGTTAAGGGGCTCCGGAAAGGCTCAAAATCATGAAAAGTTCAATTTTTACTTTTTTGCGTTTTCTGAATCTGCAGACTATTACCTTTTAATAGATATATAATTTATTCAATTCCGAAGACTACAACTATTTTTAAATTTATTTTAAATGTGTTCTACATGGGCGTGACCCACTGTGGTGCTGTTAAACTGCTGTCAAATTGTGTTATTATTAACGTCCGTGTTCATCAGGTACATTTTAGTGATGTGAGATAAAGTATGTGTTGTGGCTAAGGCTATTTTCAGAGACTTAGCAGCACCTGAACTGTTGAAAAAGTGTATTCACGGAAAAACTCAAAACCCCAATGAAAGTGTAAATAGTGTTATATGGTCGAGAATCCCCAAGACTGTATTTGTTGGAATAGAAACACTTCACTTTGGTGTGTATGATGCTGTTGCGACTTTCAATGATGGCAACATTGTAAGGTGCAAGGTATTTAGAAATATGGGAATGAAGATAGGTTTCAACATGGTACGAGCGATGCTTGCTTTAGACAAGGAACGCCTTCGGGCTGCAGACAGGGCTGTAAAGAGTCTAGAAATACAAGCAAGAGTAAACAGGAGGAGGAACAAGAGGAAGCTGGAGGAGGAGTTTGCAGAGGATGAAGATAATCCATCCTATGGACCTGGAATGCACTAAAAAGTTAATCCAATCTTTGTCGCTCGATTCCCAAAACTTTTATTTTCTCGTACTAATTACATGTTTTCTAAGGATATTCCAAACATATTTGTTTCAAACTTTCAGTAAATGTTACACTGTACCTTCTGCATAATTTAACACAGCCTTTTTCCAAAAAACTGTATATTTTTGAATATATAAATAAAAAATTGCAAAAAAAATGTTGTGAATTTTCATTACAATTGAAAAAAAATCATCTTTAATAAGTGAACTAAAATTTTGTAAAATCCCTGTGTTAAGTTGTAGCCCATATTCCAATAAATAATCTGTAAAAAGTTCAACTTCCTACCTCAAATACTTTGTGAGGAAAGATGTAATTTATAAGCGTTATTTTAACATGGCAAGTATAGGGCGTTCCGGTGCCCCTTAAGGTCTGTCGGGATTGGCTAGCACTTGGATGGGTGACCGTCCGGTCTGCCGAGTGCTGTCGGCAAGCGGAGTACACTCAGCTCTTGTGAGACTAATGGAGGAGCTGCTTGACTGGGAAGTAGGGGCTCCGGCCATTAAACTGACGCCGGCCGGGAGATCCGTGTGCTGACCACATGCCCCTCCACATCCGCATCCAGTGAGGCCTGTGGGCTGAGGATGACACGGCGGTCGGTCAGTACCGTTGGGCTTCCATGGCCTGTTCGGACGTATCTCTACATATGTTATATGAACGTCTCTTGGAATAATTTTTCACATAGTATCTGGGTTCTTCTGCGTCGCTGCTAAAGTCGAAGACGCAGATTCCGGATCATTTTATAAAATTTTGCGAGCCCACGCCTCTGATCGAGACAAGATACATAATACTTCATCCAATATCCGTATTGCTTAGAGAGCACGACGCTGAGTTTACAGAAATTTGGGACCTTACATAGGAATACCGACAGTGTGAAACACAGAGCACACTTCGGGAATGGAGTGGTGCGGGGTTAATGCGTCAAGGTATGTAGGCTCCGTGACAAACGAAGTTGTGGCCTCCAAGGCACAAGTGTAAATGTACAGGCGCAGAAGGACTCTACACAGCTGAGACATCGTCATGTCAACGCCACTTGTAAGTAGGCTGTTTATGTTTTCTTATTGGCAACGTTACGTAGCGCTCTGTACGAAAATCACTGGCTGTGCTGTGTGCAGTCTGTGGCTAGTTTGCATTGTTGTCTGCCATTGTAGTGTTGGGCAGCGGCAGCTGGATGTGAATAGCGCGTAGCGTTGCGCAGTTGGAGGTAAGCCGCCAGCAGTAGTGGATGTGGGGAGAGAGATGGCGGAGTTTTGAAATTTCTAAGACTGGATGTAATGAACTGCTATATATATTATGACTTTTGATGACTATTGAGGTAAATACACTGTTTGTTCTCTATTAAAATCTTTCATTTGCTAACTATGCCTATCAGTAGTTAGTGCCTTCTGTAGTTTGAATCTTTTATTTAGCTGGCAGTAGTGGCGCTCGCTGTATTGCAGTAGTTCGAGTAATGAAGATTTTTGTGAGGTAAGTGATTTCTGAAAGGTATAGTTTAATGTTACTCAGGGCCATTCTTTTGCAGGGATCTTTGATAGTCAGATTGTGTTGCGCTAAATAATATTGTGTGTCAGGTTAAGCGCAGTCCTGTATAATTTTTCTAAGGGGACGTTTCACACTGAGAAAATGAACCGAAAGATACTGAGGAAAATATTAGGATCCAGTGTCCAAAATGATATATGGATGCGCGAAAGTGCATAAGAATCGAATTTCGTGACCGATCGGTTTAGCTCCATTGTACAGGAAAGATGTCTAAAGTTTTAAGGAGATACAGCACTATAGGACGAGTCATGATTGACCAGTAAAATCTTTCACGTCATAAACAGGACCC
Source organism: Schistocerca cancellata (assembly GCF_023864275.1). Classification (NCBI taxonomy): domain Eukaryota; kingdom Metazoa; phylum Arthropoda; class Insecta; order Orthoptera; family Acrididae; genus Schistocerca; species Schistocerca cancellata. Next base: position 46,077,157 of record NC_064628.1, on the reverse strand, counting down.
GAAGAACGAAAGCAAGATGGCCAGATGATAGCAAAGGACCACTGGCCACTTCAGGAACCTCATGTACTTAGAGAGTCGACAAAAGTTCGCGTCTAAAGGGGTGACAGGAGTGTCAAACCCAAACATTTGTGGACGCTGGAAAGACGACAGACCCATAGTGAGAGGAAGAAGAAGTTTTATTTGTTAAAAATAAAAATATATGCAGAAGAATGGATATACACATGAGCGATACCTGCTTGTTTGTACTGCAGTTTGCTGTCGATGAAGTTGTGATTGCCAACGAAAATGATTCAGAGCATACGCCACGAAAACTACAGGAACAGGGCTTTCAACAGACGAGATCGGCATACGACTCGATACAGAGGAAACTGCAGCTTGCAGTAGTTACACATCGTCCGCAGCTCATGGTCGTGCGGTAGCGTTCTCGCTTCCCACGCCCGGGTTCCCGGGTTCGATTCCCGGCGGGGTCAGGGATTTTCTCTGCCGCGTGATGACTGGGTGTTGTGTGCTGTCCTTAGGTTAGTTAGGTTTAAGTAATTCTAAGTTCTAGGGGACTGATGACCATAGATGTTAAGTCCCATAGTGCTCAGAGCCATTTGAACCATTTAGTAACACATTATCTAGGAGCAAAATTTGATACCACAGGTAAAGATGATCAAGAAAGTAAAAGCAAAATAAGTCAAGCTAGAATTTTGACCTCTTGTTCAAATGGAATCCATTGCAGTAGCAAAATCGGAAGGAAACGGAAATACTTTACCTATGAAACTCTAGTTAAAAGTTCTTTGTTGTATGGGGCAGCCGGCCAGAGTAGCCGAGCGGTTCTAGGCGCTTCAGTCTGGAACCGCTGCGGTCGCAGGTTCGAATCCTGCCTCGGGTTTGGATGTATGTGACGTCCTTAGGTTAGTTAGGTTTAAGTAGTTCTACTTTCTAGGGGACTGATGACCTTAGCTGATAAGTCCCACAGTGCTCAGAGCCATTTTTTTTTTTTTTTTTTTTTGTATGGGGCAGAGACATCGAAAGTTACAGAAAAGCTATAAACCACCTAAATGGCTGTGTTTAGACGCTCATTGGGAATAAGCAGTAGAGAAAATATGTAACGAAGAGGCTCACTTACGAATGGATATAGAAGAATCATTAACGACTGACTTCGAACGGGAACAATTAATATGGTACGGTCATGTCCAACGGACGGATGAATTCAGGTTATCTAAGAAGACTGTGCTGTGGATTCCATGGAATCGTAGAAAATGTGGAAGAACGAGGAAACGAGGAAACCTTGGCAAAAGAGAAAAGAGCAATGGAACGACAGAGAATCATTGAAATTGGGAGTCGGACAACGCCAGAAGGTGTTCTAAAACCGATATAATAAATAAATAAATAAGAAAAAAAATAGAGCCAACATTCAAGTTAATCACTTCCAAGAGGCAAAAATATGTAATAATAAATAATAATTATAGTTAAAGTAATTAATATGGGACTTAATATACACTCATGCTCTATTCAAGGATAATTGCAGAATGTGTTGCCAAACAACGTGGCACTACACAAAACCGGCGCTAATAGCATAGGCGCATAGGGAACGCACACGACACAGATCTGGAAGTCCACGGTATTGGTGATAAGTTGAGAAAACAGTCCCGAAACACATGTGCTACAAAACGCCACTGTTTCCTGCACATGTGCCCCGACATCAATATGGGATATGATCACCATGCACACGTACACAGGCCGCACAACGGGTTGGCATACTCTGGATCAGGTGGTCGAGCAGCTGCTGGGGTATAGCCTCCCATTCTTGCACCAGTGCCTGTTGGAGCTCCTGAAGTGTCCTAGGAGTTTGAACGCGTGCAGCGATACGTCGACCGAAAGCATCCCAGACGTGCTCGATGGAGTTTAGGTCCGGAGAACAGGCAGACCACTCCATTCGCCCGATACCTTCTGTTTCAAGAACACGATAGCAGCTCGTTGGGGCCGTGCGTTATCATCCATCAGGAGGAAGGTGGGACCCACTGCGCACCTGAAAAGGTGGACATACTGGTGCAAAATGACGTCCCGATACACCTGTCCTGTTACAGTTCCTCTGTCAAAGACATGCAGAGGTGTACGTGCACCAATCATAATCCCACTCCACACCATCATACCACGACCTCCATACAGATCCCTTTCAAGGACATTAAGAGGTTGGTATCTGGTTCCTGGCCGGCCGGAGTGGCCGAGCGGTTAAAGGTGCTACACTCTGGAACCGCACGACCGCTACGGTCGCAGGTTCGAATCCTGCCTCGGGCATGGATGTGTGTGATGTCCTTAGGTTAGTTAGGTTTAAGTAGTTCTAAGTTCTAGGGGACTTCTGACCACAGCAGTTGAGTCCCATAGTGCTCAGAGCCATTTGAACCATCTGGTTCCTGGCTCACGCCAGATGAAAAACAGGCGAGAACCATTGTTCAGACTAAACCCGGACTCGTTCGTGAACATAACCTGGGACCACTGTTCTAGTGACCATTTACTGTGTTCTTGACACCGGGCTTTACGGGCTCTCCTGCGACCAGGGGTCCGTGGAATGCACCTTGCAGGTCTCAGGGCGAATAAACCATGTCTGTTCAGTCGAGTGTAGACTGTGTGTCTGGAGACTTCTGTTCCAGTGGCTGCGGTAAGGTCCCAAGCAAGGCTACCTGCAACACTCCGTGGCCGTCTACGGGCACTGATGGTGAGATATCGGTGTTCTTGTGGTGTTGTACACTGTGGACGTCCCGTACTGTAGCGCCTGGACACGTTTCCTGTCTGCTGGAATCGTTGCCATAATCTTGATATTACACTTTGTGGCAGACGGAGGGCTCGTCCCGTGCTACGACCTGCTGTGTTTGACCAGCCCCCAGTCGCCCTAGTATCCTACCCCTCAGAACGTCATCAATATGTGTTCTTTGAGCCATTTTCAACACATAGTCACAATTAGCACGTCCGACTACGTCTGCACACTTACTCGCTGCACCGTACACTGACTTGCACCAACACACCTCTGCGTATCTGGACTGCTGCCAGCGCCACCGTGCGACGACCGCAGGTCAAATGCTCCGCATGGTCATACCCCGAGGTGATTTAAAGAAATGGCTGGCTCTGAGCACTATGGGACTCAACTGCTGTGGTCATAAGTCCCCTAGAACTTAGAACTACTTAAACCTAACTAACCTAAGGACAGCACACAACACCCAGCCATCACGAGGCAGAGAAAATCCCTGACCCTGCCGGGAATCTAACCCGGGAACCCGGGCGTGGGAAGCGAGAACGCTACCGCACGACCACGAGATGCGGGCGGTGATTTAAATCCGCAAACCGCCCACCAGAGCGTTGTTTCACCATGTATCAGCATTTTCCTTAATTTATGAGCATGAGTGTAATTCTGCTCTTATTTAAACAGTTGTTTCTCGTGACATACGTTCTGATGAACTGGAAAAATGCCATATTAATAGGATACATGACAGCTGTGAGGGTACTAGATTTTCGAGATATTTTGTCGCCAAAGTTTGGGAGTAAATAATTTCGTTGATTGGAAGTGTAATCTCATACGAATTTTGAATATAAATGAATAAGCTTCATTAGTACAAATAATGCATTATTGTTATTGAGAATAATCGTTCAAGTTATAAAGTTTTAGTTATTATGTAAGAAGATTCATTAGGGGACAAGTCCTATTTTGTGTATTTTATTATTTACATGAGGCATTCCGTCTGGTGTCCGTGCCGTTTCAAAAGAGTTGACGGGCAAAATAGTCAAAGGTGGCAAAGAGTCTGCTACGCCAGCCACGCTTCAAGGAATACCAATGACCAGAAGTTTACGTCAATAATCTGTATGCGGATGAGTTGAGGAAACGGTTGTTATTCGATTAGACAGAAGTTCTTCTGTAACAAGACAATTATCATCCAATACGTGTTGTGTTTAAAGGTAGAATAAAAGGTTTAAAATATCGGAGTTGCCAAGTCTTGGTTTTTAGTAAAACTATTTAGTTAAAATAAAAAGAATATTTAACAAGTCGAGGGTTCGCAGGCTAATCAGTGTTGAAGATCACAACGAGGATCTTAAAATACAGGGTGTTACAAAAAGGTACGGCCAAACTTTCAGGAAACTTTCCTCACACACAAAGAAAGAAAATATGTTATGTGGACATGTGTCCGGAAACGCTTACTTTCCATGTTAGAGCTCATTTTATTACTTCTCTTCAAATCACATTAATCATGGAAAGGAAACACACAGCAACAGAACGTACCAGCGTGACTTCAAACACTTTGTTACAGGAAATGTTCAAAATGTCCTCCGTTAGCGAGGATACATGCACCCACCCTCCGTCGTATGGAATCCCTGATGCGCTGATGCAGCCCTGGAGAATGGCGTATTGTATCACAGCCGTCCACAATACGAGCACGAAGAGTCTCTACATTTGCTACTGGGGTTGCGTAGACAAGAGCTTTCAAATGCCCCCATAAATGAAAGTCAAGAGGGTTGAGGTCAGCAGAGCGTGGAGGCCATGGAATTGATCCGCCTCTACCATTCCATCGGTCACCGAATCTGTTGTTGAGAAGCGTACGAACACTTCGACTGAAATGTGCAGGAGCTTGTAACGGAACATATTAAAGGCTTTACTGTACCGAAGTATGCGATACCCTCCAAATTCAACCAGTTTAATGAGTATTTATGATTATAGCAAAGGTATTGTGTATGTTAACAATGATTGCATATCATGTCTCCATAAACAGTCAACCAATTAAATTATACTGAATAACTGACCCACACAAAAGTTAATATCACTTGATCACTGATACAGCAAATGTCATCATGTAAAAACACTGAGTTCATCTTAAATAATTAATATGAAGTACGAAAAATAGTGGCCAACTTAGGTATTTTGGATCTCCTTAAATAAAAATCACCCAGTGAAACCTATTTGTTCACTAGGAGCGTTTTCACTCAGTATTCACGTAATCAATCCTATTTTAGACGAAAACCAATGTAATTCTTAATAATTCATGTTATTTACTTATTTATGCAAATTAGAGAAGTCAATTGACAAACTTCTAAAAAACGGCCTTTTTGTAACAAAGAATTATTCTGTCAAGTCAACAAATCTGTCTGTCACTTTAATAACATGTTAAATTATGTCACTCGATGCAAATTAATAACTTTTCTGCACAAATTATGATAACAGATGTACATGTGACTTACAAACTATATCTCTTTTTAGTAGTTCTTTGACAATGTTATAAATACGAGCAGCAAGAAGGGTCGAGAGGCAGTCGGAATGTCACTTTGGTACAGTGTGTTTGTGTGTTATTGTTTGAGGTGGATAAACAATGCAAAGAACATGTAAAGGAAGTTGTGTTGTGACATGGTCTTTGGTGGACAGTGGAATTAAGATGGCCACCAGAGTAATAAATATTTGAAGTTTACATATTTGTTGGTTTCGCTCGTTCTTTATCATCAAAAGCATATAGAAAACACGGGACCTCATGTTTTGAAACCCTAGACAACCAGATGTAGGGCCAGCATCAGCATCGAGAGACAGCCGCGATCCAGCAAGTAGCAGCGATTACTACAACACAATGCATTTTAATGGCGCCAACCTAACATCAAGTGCTAACAAGCTCCGTAAATGGGAGTGAAATAGTGCGATTATAGCAATTAGCAATATCTACGACCAGGCGACCATTACAAGCTCCATCGTGCATGAACCACATGTTGTGTCGTACTTGTAAAGGCACATGTTCTAGCAGCAAAGGTAGAGTATCCCGTATGAAATCATGATAACGTGCTCCATTGAGCGTAGGTGGAAGAACATGGGGCCCAATCGAGACATCACCAACAATGCCTCCCCAAACGTTCACAGAAAATCTGTGTTGATGACTTGATTTCATAATTGCGTGCGGATTCTCGTCAGCCCACACATGTTGATTGTGAAAATTTACAATTTGATCACGTTGGAATGAAGCCTCATCCGTAAAGAGAACATTTGCACTGAAATGAGAATTGACACATTGTTGGATGAACCATTCGCAGAAGTGTACCCGTGGAGGCCAATCAGCTGCTGATAGTGCCTGCACACGCTGTACATGGTACGGAAACAACTGGTTCTCCCGTAGCATTCTCCATACAGTGACGTGGTCTACGTTACCTTGTACAGCAGCAACTTCTCTGACGCTGACATTATGGTTATCGTCAACTGCACGAAGAATTGCCTCGTCCGTTGCAGGTGTCCTCGTTGTTGCCGGCCGCGGTGGTCTAGCGGTTCTGGCGCTGCAGTCCGGAACCGCGGGACTGCTACGGTCGCAGGTTCGAATCCTGCCTCGGGCATGGGTGTGTGTGATGTCCTTAGGTTAGTTAGGTTTAAGTAGTTCTAAGTTCTAGGGGACTTATGACCTAAGATGTTGAGTCCCATAGTGCTCAGAGCCGTTTGAACTTTTTTCCTCGTTGTTCTAGGTCTTCCCCAGTCGCGAGTCCTAGGCTGGAGTGTTCCGTGCTCCCTAAGACGCCGATCAATTGCCTCGAATGTCTTCCTGTTGGGACACCTTCGTTCTGGAAATCTGTCTCGATACAATCCAAACGTACCGCGCAACGGCTATTGCCCCGTGCTAATCCATACATCAAATGGGCATCTGCCAACTCCGCATTTGTAAACATTGCACTGACTGCAAAGCCACGTTCGTGATGAACACTAACCTGTTGATGCTACGTACTGATGTGCTTGATGCTAGTACTGTAGAGCAATGAGTCGCATGTCAACACAAGCACCGAAGTCAACATTACCTTCCTTCAATTGGGCCAACTGGCGGTGAATCGAGGCAGTACAGTACATACTGACGAAACTAAAATGAGGTCTAACATGGAATTTAAGCGTTTCCGGACACATGTCCACATAACATCTTTTCTTTATTTGTGTGTGAGGAATGTTTCCTGAAAGTTTGGCCGTACCTTTTTGTAACACCCTGTATAAACGAACCCTCGCGCAGCATATACAAGGATATCAAATCTGTGGAACGATTTGATTGTTCCGGTGAAAACGGAGCAATTACTATATGGTAAAATTAACAAGTGAGTTGATTAAAATTGTGTACGCACTATCTGGCCCAGCCTTCTATTACAGGACAAGTAACGACCTCTGTTGCAAAAAACAAAAAAAGAAAAAAAAATGGTTCAAATAGCTCTGAGCACTATGGGACTTAACTGCTGAGGTCAGCAGTCCCCTAGAACTTAGAACTACTTAAACCTAACTAACCTAAGGACGTCACACACATCGATTCCCGAGACAGGATTCGAACCTGCGACCGTAGCGGTCGCGCGGTTCCAGACTGTAGCGCCTAGAACCGCTCGGCCACCCCGGACGGCCCCCTGTTGCACCCACGATATTCAGGAACACAGTTTTTATGATCGGCCTACCAGCTCCAAGAGTTGCCCAAGGCAAACCGCGTGCGGACATTTACACTTGTGGGCGGCAAGGCGAAGCAGGCAGGTGACGAAACGGCTGGTTGTGGCGCAGTCGTTAGCTGCACTGCGCGCTGTCAACAACGCCCTCTCTCATGACGCGCTGTTTACGTCCGGCTCAACAAACAGGTTGTGTCACGTCTTAACACAGAGTGGGTTTCTGCCTTACAGGACAGATAGAGCCAGCTAATCTCGCTGGGATTGTTCCACTGTCGCCCCAACTACTGCGTCTCTCATTTATGGCAATTACAGGGTGTTTCTAAAATGACCGGTATATTTGAAACGGCAATAAAAACTAAACGAGCAGCGATAGAAATACACCGTTTGTTGCAATATGCTTGGGACAACAGTACATTTTCAGGCGGACAAACTTTCGAAATTACAGTAGTTATAATTTTCAACAACAGATGGCACTGCGGTCTGGGAAACTCTAGTACGATATTTTCCACATATCCACCATGCGTAGCAATAATATGGCGTAGTCTCTGAATGAAATTACTCGAAACCTTTGACAACGTGTCTGGCGGAATGGCTTCACATGCAGATGAGATGTACTGCTTCAGCTGTTCAATTGTTTCTGGATTCTGGCGGTACACCTGGTCTTTCAAGTGTCCCCACAGAAAGAAGTCACAGGGGTTCATGTCTGGCGAATAGGGAGGCCAATCCACGCCGCCTCCTGTATGTTTCGGATAGCCCAAAGCAATCACACGATCATCGAAATATTCGTTCAGGAAATTAAAGACGTCGGCCGTGCGATGTGGCCGGGCACCATCTTGCATAAACCACGAGGTGTTCGCAGTGTCGTCTAAGGCAGTTTGTACCGCCACAAATTCACGAAGAATGTCCAGATAGCGTGATGCAGTAATCGTTTCGGATCTGAAAAATGGGCCAATGATTCCTTTGGAAGAAATGGCGGCCCAGACCAGTACTTTTTGAGGATGCAGGGAAGATGGGACTGCAACATGGGGCTTTTCGTTTCCCCATATGCGCCAGTTCTGTTTATTGAAGAAGCCGTCCAGGTAAAAATAAGCTTCGTCAGTAAACCAAATGCTGCCCACATGCATATCGCCGTCATCAATCCTGTGCACTATATCGTTAGCGAATGTCTCTCGTGCAGCAATGGTAGCGGCGCTGAGGGGTTGCCGCGTTTGAATTTTGTATGGATAGAGGTGTAAACTCTGGTGCATGAGACGATACGTGGACGTTGGCGTCATTTGGACCGCAGCTGCAACACGGCGAATGGAAACCTGAGGCCACTGTTGGATCACCTGCTGCACTAGCTGCGCGTTGCCCTCTGTGGTTGCCGTACGCGGTCGCCCTACCTTTCCAGCACGTTCATCCGTCACGTTCCCAGTCTGTTGAAATTTTTCAAACCGATCCTTTATTGTATCGCTTTTCGGTCCTTTGGTTACATTAAACCTCCGTTGAAAACGTCGTCTTGTTGCAACAACACTGTGTTCTAGGCGGTGGAATTCCAACACCAGAAAAATCCTCTGTTCTAAGGAATAAACCATGTTGTCTACAGCACACTTGCACGTTGTGAACAGCACACGCTTACAGCAGAAAGACGACGTACAGAATGGCGCACCCACAGACTGCGTTGTCTTCTATATCTTTCACATCACTTGCAGCTCCATCTGTTGTTGAAAATTGTAACTACTGTAATTTCGAAAGTTTGTCCGCCTGAAAATGTACTGTTGTCCCAAGCATATTGCAACAAACGGTGTATTTCTATCGCTGCTCATTTAGTTTTTATTGCCGTTTCAAATATACCGGTCATTTTTGAAACACCCTGTATCTTCAACGTTGTCGGAATAATTCCTTTTTAGCTGCCGCAACAGATGCTAAGAAAGGAATGAAAACACGTTTCTTAACAGGGTGATTAGTTTTATCCAACCCATAACGCCTCCAGATACCAAGGGCAAGATTTTCATATTCTCTCGCTCACTACGTGAAAACTACTACACCTGCACAAAAATTGAGGCGGATCTTTTTGTAGGAAATTTGGTGCAGTTAAATTTTGTAGTGAGATTCGTTTTCGCTGGAGACCTAGGTTTTTCGTGCTATTCCAGAAAAACCAGTTTTAAGGTCACTTTTGTACACCTTTTTCTTAATAATTCGAAAGCTACGACCTGTAGCGAAAACATTTCCCAGTACAAATTTTAACTAATAGTTTTCGCATAACTGACGAGAGAATATAAAAATCTCTTGCAGGGTTTTTGAATGTGTTGCAGGTTGCATAAAACCTATCGTAGGGCAGCTTAATCACCCTGTGTAGTATTGACCATCAATTGCTGTATACATTTTACTGACATTTTCCACAGGTTTCCGCCTATGTGAACTATGTTCTGGCACTGCGGTATTAGCACCTAGCATTCTGGTCTGTGAAATGTGGTTGCCTTAATTATAATATACTAGTGACCCGCCACGGCTTCGGTTTGATAGCACTAAGTACAGGGCTATTACAAATGATTTCATAAATTCACTGTAGCTCCATTCATTGACATATGGTCATGACACACTACAGATACGTAGAAAAACTCATAAAGTTTTGTTCGACTGAAGCCGCACTTCAGGTTTCTGCCGTCAGAGCGCTCGAGAGCGCAGGAGACAAAATGGCGACAGGAGCCGAGAAAGCGTATGTCGTGCTTGAAATGCACTCACATCAGTCAGTCATAACAGTGCAACGACACTTCAGGACGAAGTTCAACAAAGATCCACCAACTGCTAACTCCATTCGGCGATGGTATGCGCAGTTTAAAGCTTCTGGATGCCTCTGTAAGGGGAAATCAACGGGTCGGCCTGCAGTGAGCGAAGAAACGGTTGAACGCGTGCGGGCAAATTTCATGCGTAGCCCGCGGAAGTCGACGAATAAAGCAAGCAGGGAGCTAAACGTACCACAGCCGACGGTTTGGAAAATCTTACGGAAAAGACTAAAGCAGAAGCCTTAACGTTTACAACAGCTACAAGCCCTGACACCCGATGACAAAGTCAAACGCTTTGAATTTTCGGCGCGGTTGCAACAGCTCATGGAAGAGGATGCGTTCAGTGTGAAACTTGTTTTCAGTGATGAAGCAACATTTTTTCTTAATGGTGAAGTGAACAGACACAATGTGCGAATCTGGGCGGTAGAGAATCCTCACGCATTCGTGCAGCAAATTCGCAATTCACCAAAACTTAACGTGTTTTGTGCAATCTCAAGGTTTAAAGTTTACGACCCCTTTTTCTTCTGCGAAAAAAACGTTACAGGACACGTGTATCTGGACATGCTGGAAAATTGGCTCATGCCACAACAGGATGGTGCTCCACCGCACTTCCATCATGATGTTCGGCATTTCTTAAACAGGAGATAGGAAAACCGATGGATCGGTTGTGGTGGAGATCATGATCAGCAATTCATGTCATGGCCTCCACACTCTGCCAACTTAACCCCATGCGATTTCTTTCTGTGGGGTTATGTGAAAGATTCAGTGTTTAAACCTCCTCTACCAAGAAACGTGCCAGAACTGCGAGCTCGCATCAACGATGCTTTCGAACTCATTGATGGGGACATGCTGCGCCGAGTGTGGGAGGAACTTGATTATCGGCTTGATGTCTGTCGAATCACTAAAGGGGCACATATCGAACATTTGTGAATGCCTAAAAAAACTTTTTGAGTTTTTGTATGTGTGTGCAAAGCATTGTGAAAATATCTCAAATAATAAAGTTATTGTAGAGCTGTGAAATCGCTTCAGTCATTTGTAATAACCCTGTATATATGGCCAGACGACCTGTCTGGGGTAGCAGTAATAAATTACATCCACAAATTTTCTCATGAATCAGTCTCTTAGTGAGATCCATATCAAAACACTTGCAGTAGTTACTCAGGTAGATAAACTATTTTGTGACTAAAATGACTCTGAGCACTATGGGACTCAACATCTTAGGTCATAAGTCCCCTAGAACTTAGAACTACTCAAACCTAACTAACCTAAGGACATCACACACATCCATGCCCGAGGCAGGATTCGAACCTGCGACCGTAGCAGTCCCGCGGTTCCGGACTGCAGCGCCAGAACCGCTAGACCACCGCGGCCGGCCAACTATTTTGTGCTATGCATAGAAGAAGAAGATAGAAGTTTAGAGTATGGCAATAACAATTTCGTGTGACTCAATGGCCTGGTGCAAGTCTTTCAATAGGACGCCCATTCAGCGATTTGGTTGTCCCTAAAGCTACCCTAGTACCAAACTGGGGAAAGGGGACCTGTAGTTTAACGATGAATCCGAACCGTGTATCGTTTCTGGTGAATCTCTAAATCAGTGAAACGTGAATGCTAAGTTAAAGTGCAGTCTCAAAATTTCATAGTCTGGCCAGGATTCGATCCCACCACCACTTAATTTGCAGGCACATGCTTCACCACTACTCCACCAGGCCCGACATAAATTATGGTCAAACTTCGCTCCTCTCTGGAGCTGGGACGACTGTTTACTGTTTCTTTCATCAGATACCGCCTCCTGTTAGCTGACCGACTCGCAGCCTTCCATCATCGTCACGAGATGTCAGTCCAATTGGCAATTAAATATGTAACAGAAAACAATAAACATATTCCACACTCATCTTTATTATCAACTGTAAATTATATATCCAAACCTTCCTCGTGAGTCAGTATACGTATTAGTGAAAACCGTATGAAAAACCCTATCGTAATTCATGAGATTTCCCATAAGATACAGACAGAAAGCGACAGGAAACTTTGTTAATGCACTTTTGATAACTGGACACATATAGGTATGCATTCCGGCTGAAAAGGCGGCGTATACACTGGTCTTGCAAGAAGTATGTATGTCGTCTTTTCAGCGGGCGTCAAGATGCGTCGAGTGTTGTTCAGCGCCCTAAAATGTTTTACGTAGACAGAAAACAGCAGCACATTTCAATAAAATTTATACAGCTGTGGAACACCAACTTACAAAAAAAATAAATGAAATCATAAATAAAAATTAGATTGTAGAGTTCCGTCGACGACAAGATCATTATAGAAAGGCAATTTTCTCTGAATGATTTGATATTTTTACTAATAGATGGCTTCAAATGGCTCTGAGCACTATGGGACTTAACTTCTGTGGTCATCAGTCCCCTAGAACTTAGAACTACTTAAACCTAACTAACCTAAGGACATCACACACATCCATGCCCGAGGCAGGATTCGAACCTGCGACCGTAGCAGTCTCGCGGTTCCGGACTGCGCGCCTAGAACCGCTAGACCACCGCGGCCGGCGACTAATAGAACTCAGTACATTCTACTGGACGATGGATGTTCAACGGAAAAGAAAGTAACGTCTGGCATCCCCCAGATAATCGTAATATGTAGTTTTTCTTATGTTCTCAATACACAGACCGATGTATCACATAGCGTCAGCAGTGCCAAGAAATTGTTTACGGGAAGGAAGGAAGTTTAACGTCTCTTCGACATCGAAGTCATTAGAGACGGAGTATAATCTCGGAATGTGTGAAGGATGGGGAAGGAAATCAACCGTGCCCTTTCAGTGGAATCATCCCGGTATTTGAGTGGAGCGATTTAGGGAAAACACTGGAAACTTGGTACAGGATGATACGATGTGAACTTCAACAGTCGCCCTACGGAATGCGAGTACAGTGTGCTAACTACTGCGCCACCTCGCTCTGTGACTGTTTACAGCTGATGTTGTTGTTTGCAGGAAATCTTCTATGTTGGACGATCCTAATAAAGACGTGTGCAGAATTTTCAGTCGGTGTAATGACTGGCGGCTTTCTTCAAATGTGGATAAATAAAAGATAGAATGCCATCAAATAAAATTTTAAGAGTAATAGTGAGATGTGATAAGAAATGCTTCGAACACGTAAAATCAGTAGAAGCAAAGGCGAATGGAAGTGTTACATCAGTGGGGAGGCTTCTGGAGAAGTAAGGTGCACCTATACAGTAAATCGCATGCAAGACGCTGGTGCGATCTGTTCTAGAGTACTGCTCCACACATTTTGAATTCCTCGATATGACGGCGGTTCAAGTCTTCGTACGACCTCCACGTTAAGGTTAACCGTGGTGTCCCTCAACCGTGAATGCCAAGACGGTTCCTTTGAAAAGAATTCACACGACTTTCTTCGCCATCCTTCCCTGACTACAGAGTGTGCTCCGTCTCTAATGCCTCCGAGGGGACGGTATGCTCTAATATTTCTTCCTTCTTAATAAGAGGTCCGAGGAAGGCAAAAACCTGTCCCACTAAATACCTTTCACTCAGAGTTCTAAAACTTCTTTGATGACGATGAGACTGACTCGTTAGTGCAATACGTATGTACACTGAAACATCATGAGGGTCTGCAACAATCGACAAATGAGTTGGATATGGAATTTTCGGTATTTCAGGACAACCGCACAAAGTACATACATAAAAAAAAGTTTTCATCAGTCCAGTTCCCAGAACTCCTGAAGACAGACGTTGACTGTGGATATTGTATCACAGAAACAGTCCCTTTGACTGTTCAGAGATGAGACTAAACCCACCCAAAGATGTAAACAACCATGCATGACCAACGCCTATTAGACGGAGGGGGTCAGACAGCCGATCAGTTCCAGTCATTCCACCAGGAAGGAGGTACACGGCTCGTGTTGCCTGTAGTTCAGCCATGCCTAGACGATCAATACCGCGGTTCGATCGCGTCCGCATTGTTACTTTGCGCCAGGAAGGGCTCTCAACAAGGGAAGTGTTCAGGCGTCTCGGAGTGAACAACAGCGACGTTGTTCGGTAGGAGGTACAGAGAAACAGAAACTGTCGATGACATGCCTCGCTCAGGCCGCCCAAGGGCTACTACTGCAATGGATGACTACTACCTACAGATTATGGCTCGGGGGAATCCTGACAGCAACGACACAATGTTAAAAAATGCTTTTTGTGCAGCCACAGGTCCTCGTGTTAAGACTCAAACTGTGCGCAGTAGTCTGCAAGATGCGCAACTTCACTCCCGACGTCCATGGCGAGGTCTATCTTTGCAACCACGACACCATGCAGCGCGGTTCAGATGGGCCCAACAACATGCCCAATGGACCGCTCAGGACTGGCATCACATTCTTTTCACCGATGAGTGTCGAGACATGTTTGGAGGTAACCCAGTCAGGCAGAACGCCTTAGACATACTGTCCAGCGAGTGCAGCAAGGTGGAGGTTCCCTGCTGTTTTGGGGTGGCATTATGTGGGGCTGACGTATGCTGCTGGCGGTCATGGCAGGCGCCGTAACGGCTGTACGATACGTGAATGCCATCCTCTGACAGATAGTGCAACCATATCGGGAGCATATTGGAGAGGCATTCGTCTTCATGGACGACAATTCGCGCTCCCATCGTGGACATCTTTTGAATGACTTCCTTCACGATAACGACATCGCTCTACTAGAGTGGACAGCACGTTCTCTAGACATGAACCCTATCGAACATGCCTGGGATAGATTGAAAAGTGCTGTTTATGGACGACGTGACCCACCAGCCACTCTGAGGATCTAAGCCGAATCGCCGTTGAGGAGTGGGACAATCTGGACCAACAGTGCCTTGATGAACTTGTGGATAGTATGCCACGACGAAAACAAGCATGCATCAATGCAAGACTATGTGCTACAGGGTATTAGAGGTACCGGTGTATACAGCAGTCTGGACCACCACCTGTGAAGGTCTCAGCGTATGGTGGTACAACATGCAGTGTGTGGTTTTCATGAGCAACAAAAAGGGCGGAAATGATGTTTATGTTGATCTCTATTCCAATTTTCCGTACGAGATGATGCGGAACTTTTTTTGATGTGTGTAGTTTATATGTAATGACGGATTATGTAGTGGGTTTCAGCAATCGCATTTGAATATTAAGAGTTTGTCAGGAAATCATATTATGGGTTGATTAATAAGAAGAAACGCCTACCAACACCTGTCGAAATCCGGCAGCACTAGGATCATTGACTACGGAGGCTGCGGTTTATGACTCTGCAATATTCCTGCAGGCATTGGTCAACATCCCACGACTGTCGTACAGATATGGAATCGATGGGTTCAGGGGGTATGGGGGTGGGTGCACAGCAGAGCCATCCAGGATCTCAAAGGCCCCAGACCGCTAGCGGCCGAGAAAAAAGAAATAGTTTTCGCTCGGCCATGCAGGATCGTATAGCGACGTCCGAGAACCTTGAGTTAGAAAATGGGTTTCTTTATAGCAAGACAAGTGCTCACACAGACAGGGCGACGGCGTCTGCGGCACTACACACTGCGACCATTTTTACGGTTTCCCTGGAGAGAGGCGCGCCGACAGCAGTGCGCTAACGTCAACACTGGACACAGGAGTGACGCCACCACGACGTCATTTCAGACGAGTTCCGGTTCTGCATACAGCATCATGACGGACTTAGCCACGTAAGGGGCTTCCGAACAAACGTTTCATTTGTCTTCCATCGTACGGGCTATGCACCTGGCGTGGAGACGATTACCTCTGGTGCACATAATTCGTAATTTGAACAGTCACATTTCTGATGTGTCAAGTCCCATTGCTGTGCCCTATCTTAGACATCTCCGTGACGTCTTTCAACAAAACGCCGCAAGGCCCCATGTTGCCCTTGCTGTCGTGCGTGCCTCGATCCTCGATAGAGAGGGTGGTCAGTTGCTGCTTTGGATAGCACCTCACACACTGAAAATATTTCGTCATCAGTTGGCAGCACCTACGATTGATTAACTCTGGTGCAGAGTTCAAGCAACATGAAATAACGTATCCATTCATATCTGTCAGTCAAGTACAGTTCGACCTGATATTTACGTTGGTTGGAGCCAGAGGTGGCAGCGCTGCGTGTTACATTAATTTTCAGGAAAAATGGAACATCTTGAACGACTAGAGGTAGGACTTTCATATTCACAGGAAATACATATTAGTATGTTCTGCAGAAACGATCAGCATTTACTCACCTCGTTTCATCATGTGTCCCATTGCCTAATAGGCACAGAGTCCGCCGTGGACCCCGATAACTTGTTCCACAAGTGATAGCATCGACAGTGATAAGGCGCGAATGGCGTCCTGTAGTATTGACATCCATGCTGCATTCACTGGCTCCAAAGTTCATCCCGTGGTGGTTGGCATTAGGTCACAGCGCTGCACCCGTCGTTTCACTATATCCCACACATTTTCGACTGGCGACAAGTTTGGTCATCTGGCGGGTGAGGGCAAAAGTCTGACATCCTGTGACACCAATAAGCCATGTGTTCGTGGAGCAACATGTGAAAAGCAGTTTCTACTGCGTTGTGCAAAAGGATATGGCTACGGGTCGCATCATGCGGTTCACGTAGGTCACACTTGTCACAGTGCACTGGACACGCACTATCTGTGATCTGTGATTGAACCCAATAATACCCCACACCATAAGGCCTTGAGCTGGCGCTATATGTCTTGTGCGAATGCAGTCACTGCGATGCACTCCCCCGGTCTCCGGCCGTAATTTTTTTTAACAAACAGAACCTGGATTCGCTGAAAATCTTTTCTGATGCCCAGTGACGTTGTTCCACACACCATTGCCGTCCAACACGTTACTGCACTGGTGGACAAGCGGACGATCCGCGCCTAACCCATGCCGAAACAAACTGGCGACGGACTGTCACCCCTGGTAGTGTGCGATGTGTTCCACTGTTGTGCCAGACCCGAAGAGAACGCAGATCTGTCCTGCAATGCCATTCGGATGTGCCGATCTTCTCGGGGGTGGTCTGGGTGGTGCGACATGATCCATCTCTTTTTACGGCCCTCCGTGAGCCATTCTGCGCACCCCCGTTGCACTGCGGAAACACTTCGTCCAACAAGAGCAGCAATTTCCCGAATGGTTGCATCACATTCTCGCACGCCAACATGCGTCCTCTTTCAGACTCACTGATTGGACGGTACGGTTCGCTCATCCGTCTCTGAGGCCTCCTGAACTTTGTAAGTAGACTGTGTAGGTTTTTTTATTGGTAACGCCACATAGCGCTCTGTATGAAAATCACTGGCTGTGTTGTGTGCAGTCTGTGGCTGGTTTGCATTGTTGTTGGCTATTGCAGTGTTGGGCAGCTGGATGTTAACAGCGCGTAGCGTTGCGCAGTTGGAGTTGAGCCGCCAGCAGTGGTGGATGTGAGGAGAGAGATGGCGGACTTTTGAAATTTGTAATACTGGATATCATGAACTACTATATACATTATGACTTTTGAACACTATTGAGGTAAATACATTGTTTGTTCTCTATTAAAATCTTTCATTTGCTAACTATGCCTATCAGTAGTTAGTGCCTTCCGTAGTTTGAATCTTTTATTTAGCTGGCAGTAGTGGCGCTCGCTGTATTGCAGTAGTTCGAGTAACGAAGATTGTTGGTGAGGTAAGTGATTTGTGAAACGTATAGGTTAATGTTAGTCAGGGCCATTCTTTTGTAGGAATTTTTGAAAGTCAGATTGCGTTGCGCTAAAAATATTGTGTGTCAGTTTAAGCACAGTCATGTATAATTGTTCTAAGGGGACGTTTCAACTTCTGCGCAAGCCACACACCCATCCATTACCTTCAGTTTATAGCGACAACGAGAGCTGCAGGCACATTTTACCGTAGGTGGTGTCGTGCCGCGATATTAGTCTTGACCTTGAACGCGCGGTCCGACGAGGTTCAAATTCCAATCATTTCTGCAGAACATACTAACGCACATGTCCTGTGAATATGAACGTCCTATCTCTAGTAGTTCACAAATGGTTCAAATGGCTCTTAGCGCTATGGGAACATCTGAGGTCATCAGTCCCCTAGACTTAGAACTATTTAAACCTAACTAACCTAAGGACATCACACACATCCATGCCCGAGGTAGGATTCGAACCCGCGACCGTAGCAGCACCGCAGTTCCGGACTGTAGCGCCTAGAACTGTTCGGCCACAATGACCGGCTCTAGTCGTTCAAAGTGCTCTGAAAGAGAGTGCAAATTCCGCACCCCGTTTGTCCTATAATCTAATATTCTTCCTATTGTACTCCTTTCGTACAATAAGTAAAATTTCGTTATTCTTATTCCTCCAGGTAATTTTAAGGGCCAGTAGGACAGTAGTGTACAATCCAATGTCACAGGATAAACCTCCCATACTCTAACGAAACTTACTGACAGACAGAAATTGTGTGACGGCCGGGACTCGAACCCATACTTTCTATCGATCCAGCTATCCACCTGGTCCTCACGACTACAGGCTACACATTCCCATTTACCGTTAACCGGCTCCTCTCTTCGAATTCCACAGAGACTGTCCAGCTGTTCTTAAATGACTACCACTATCCGATGATCCCACAGAATAGCCTAGCAGAGAATGGAAGCGTTTGAGATGTTGTCTTACACAAAGATGCTGAAAATTAAGAGAGGAAGAGAGGAGGTTCTCCGCAAGATCGATGCATGTGAAAATCATAACTAGAAGAAGGGACGGGATTACACTACCTTTGATAATGTATCGCGTACTACCTTCCATGGTACTAGAGGCAGTGGCAGGGGACAAAAGCTACAAGGAAAAACAGAGAGCGGATTACAGGCAACAAATAATCGAGGGAATTAGCTTAGGGTTGCTATCTGCCCGATATATCGCGACCGTCGCTGTAATGGATCTTCTTGTCCCTACATCTCTACAAGATCCAATTTCATCCCCATTTTGGAAAATATTGTTATCAGCTTGGCTGAAGTACTGAAGTCACGCCATCTGTTAACGCAACACGTAAATTCAGCCTCAGTTACTTTTATTTGTGTCAGCAAGTTGATGTTGACAATGTCGATACACAGATGGCGTTGCATGTTGCGTATCCTGTATCGACTGTGCCAATACCTTTTACATATAGCGCCATCATTTGAGAAAATACCAGCCTTCTCCAGTAGTACGGGGCTGGAACTATTTAAGCTGCGCCACGCGGAAGAATCGGGCAGTTCCCATTTGAATAGCGATCTGATGAAACGATTATTCGTAAACGCAACACAACACACAACTCCAGTGTGGTAAGAGTACTTTCGCTGATGTCGGCCCAGTGGGCTGATCAAAGAAATCGACTGCCACCAGACACTGTGCCTTCAGTCATACCGTGGCAGTGCAGACGTGCATGGAGTTTTATGAATACATAAAAGGGGAAAAAGACTTGCTGAAAAAGGTTAAGTCTTCCGAAAAATGTGGTTTACTAACTACTTATGCCGCAATAAGTTCCATGGAACTGTTTGTAAATAAAAAGTAATTACATTAAATAATTTTTTTTTTACTTTATGTCTTCATCCCTATCTCAGTGTCCCGACGAGATCCCAGCTAGATATGAGAACCCTACCTTGGAAGTAAGTGCGACTATGAGGTGAAAGTACAGGAGAGGAAACCATGGTGAATCGCATCAAACCAGTCAGAATACTGATGACCTAAAAGAAACTCGAAAGACGCTAAAACGCTCTAGCCTCACTACTATCCCGACCGTGTCGGTTACAGTCCATTAACGACGCTGTAGGACAGTGAAAAAAACACTGTTGCAATAATGTCCTGTCTAGTGGTACTCCTTTCACATACTTTTATGCAATTACGTCGTCAAACAGTAAAATAAATCGTCGCTCAGCACGCAAGTTCGTGAGTCTGGGTGGGAATATAAATGATGAAACTGACGCAAGCGCGATTCCGGAGAACGGATGTTTATTGTTTGAATTACGAGGAGCCGTCCTTGAAGTTCCATAACGAAGAGAGCTGATTCATCAGAAACGTTCGTAAGGTAGTCTCCACTATGAATGACTTCTCCCTCATGACGCTTCGTAATTTGTCATCGCACATTTACTCAATTTGTTGCAATTCAACAGAGTGCGCCTTGACCAAGACATTTGCCTGTGTAAATTGCGAAAATTTCTTACGAAAACTCAAACTTTTTTATATTAACAGTTTAGCGTCAGTTCAGGTCGTATTTATCAAACGGAACGCTGTAAACTGTTTTAAACAACTCCTCTAAAGAGAGGGTTCTGGAACAGCGTTTGGACTTCTACGGCTGGACAAAAGCACTCTGTAGACTTTTCCATGAACGTCGGTTGAAAAAATAGCAATTGCCTTAAACTACCCTGCGAGTTAGAAGGTACTATGGCCCCGGTTTTCATGCCCTGAGACATTCGACTGGAAATGAAGTCTGATCCATAAGTGAATAATATGACTGTTTTTTACCTTATAGTCAGCAGTGACCAGGACTTTCGTACAGTGCAACGGAATAATGATAAGGGTATTTTTCATAAGCTAAACCAAGATAACTTGAAGCCATAACCTTATTCGGCTAATCTTATCCAAATAATTTTCATTGATTGGGAATTAACAACTTATAGGTATAATTCATATATGGTACAGTTGGTGCAAGGCACACGTATATGCATTCTGTTTCCTTCTACACCCAATAATGAAAAGGAGCTCGTGTGGTAACTTAACATCGATTCCTTAGCCACCGCAAATACGTGCCTTTAAGTTCCACCGTGTTCGGTTGTTAACCGAACTGGTCGGTATTTCAGCCACCGAAGTATGTGGGGCTCGGTATTTTTAGAATTCCACTACGTCACTAATCTATTTATTGATTTGCAAAATCAGGTCAATAAATATTTGGTGAGCTGTTGCCTCCCGGCGTGTGCTGCAGTCGTGACTTTGTTGGATCGTTGCCCGTCACTCACTTCCTCTGCTTTCGCCTCCCGGAATCCGCATCCGAAAACCTACACCGCGCACCGGTTAGTCAGTTGAACCCTACAGATCAGCACAGTTTCGTTCTGACTGTATTCTGTGCAGTGCTAACCTAAAAACATGCAGAAGCATCAACGGTGATGGAAACTGAATGGGGTATTGATAAAGATAATTTACACGACGAAATACGTATACTAAATAAAAGTTTGGAACGATTTACAGCCAACCTTCTACGCCCACAAATTCGATCTCGTGGCACACTTTTCAAACATTAAATAATGATAAAAAGGATAATGGAGGTTCCATGCAGCAGTGCCTGTCTGGAAAGAGTCTTCAGTCACTTGATTCATTTGGGTCTGACGCTAGAAACATATTGATGTCGAAATGGTAAAAACAGAATTATGCATTCTTGTATTTTGAATTTTACCACATACAAGTACTTTTACAAAAAATGTAAAGGTATGCTAACAAAAATTTGTCGATAGCCATAACTAGCAATTGTTGTTGTTGTGGTCTTCTACTAGCTATAACAAATATAATTTTCAGTGTTTCCTAAGTGTCTTATTGTGATCACTCTTAGCTGACCAATTCCTTTCGCCAGGCAATTTTCGATAATTTTGTCATTTAAATTTGTCAACCGCAGCTGTAACACACACTTCCGTGCTAGCTGAAAACTGAATTGAATAGCAAAATTCTCCTTCTGATGAAGCCAGATCATTCATTTTCTTCTTGAAATACGAGTGTAGTACGACTGAATCTAAGTCTTTTATATGAAAGCAGAATAAAAATTTGTATATTATTCATAAAAAGAATACAATATATTTTTTTTACTGCTGACGTATTTTGGCACACGTTTTATACGTTGAATAAGTTTTGTGACGCTTGAGAAACATCTTAGAACAATTTAAATTTGAGAAATTAATGTGAGGGTCTGTTGCGGTTTACACGATGTATGGTACAACTATTGCACTATGAAGGCTGCCGTTTGTTGGCGATGTCAAGCAACAGTTTCCAAAGAAATTTACAGATGCAAGACGATATTTACTGACTAGTAGACAGTAGAGCATTTGACAGAAACAATTTTTTAAAGTGGAAAATGAAAACGTAATTGGCAATATTTGCTATTTTACGCAATTCGTGGATGGTTAGGTGTTTTTTATTCAAGCTCGCACGTAAGTGTGTGTGTGTGTGTGTGTGTGTGTGTGTGTGTGTGTGTGAATGGGTGTGTGTTTTTCTGACGTATTTTAGATGTGGAAATGCTATAAGACACATTCTTGACGTAAGTTTTTGGATATATAGGTCAGCTTTTTAAATTCAAGAGAAATGACTTGGCCACAGCGTACAGCTTGTTTCCATAATGAATGTTTCACTGCGTGGCCACGTGTGCGCTTTCTTTAAACTTTCTATCAGGTGCACATTCCGCTGTAGAGTGAGGGATTCATCATGGATTAACAACATTTTTCTACTTTTGGAAAATAAGTTCCACTGTTCATGAAATTCATCCATAAATAGCCGAGTTTGTAAAAATGATTTATGTCAGTAGCTTGTTAACGGATGATTACTATTTGCTGTGCAAAAGGCACGTAACCTTTCAGAGTGTCTGCCAGTCGTGTTGGCCGAATTCACCTCCTGGTCAACAAAAAGCTCTTGCGTAGTATATAAAGGAAGGATATCTCTCAAGAGACTAAAAAGTGTATGGAAAAAAACAAACGATAGTGCTACTGAAATGTCGAGCGTTGCTTGGAACACAGAAAGAAGTGTTTCCAATCGCAAAAGTATCCTATGGGAGACCAGAATGCAATTACCTATAGATTTCATGGCCATTGTTACTAATCTACAATCTTTGTTTGTCGTTCTCATTATACCGTTTTTCAGTGAATTAGTTTAGTGTATTCTGAACGTTGCTGAACACGAAGACCGTAGCGTAAATAGACAATTATTTGGATAGAAACAAGTTTGTAACGAGTCTGCTGCATCATCTTAGTTGGTGATGTCAAAAAAAGAGGTACATTAACTATATACAGGGTGTTTACTTAAGAGCGTGCAAAAATGTAACAGGACGTAGGGAATGCTCCACTAAACAATTTGAGGTAGGGAACATGGGGCCGGGGAAGCCAGCTTAAGGAGATGTGGAAGGAAACTTTTCTACTTCTTTGTTTAGCATTACTGTTTTCCAGTGTAGTGTCCCTTTTGCAATATTCACCATTATCGAGGTGAAAAATAAATAAAAATGACTGTATGTGAATCAAAATCAGTTGCAAACATTGATTTATCATTGATTTAACTGTAAAAATATACAGTATATATCGATAAATGCAGAAAAGACATTATTTTTAGTGTATGAGATTATAATGTGTAAGTAATTAAAAGAAGTATTATCATCTCTGTAAGAGTATGAAACACAATGCAATGCTCATTCTTCTGTCTAGTCTGTTTTGTTCTGTTCGTTCTGGAATAAGGTACGCAAGCTATTGTGCTGCGCTAGCATTTGTTTCTGTCGTAACGTAATTGCAGATATTTAATGGTGTAATCTGTGTCTTAGTAAGAATATATTAGTATAAAGTGATCTCTGTGTGTTATTTCAAGAACCTACGCCACATTTATCTTATGAAAAGAATATTTAATGAAAATTATTTAGCATGTTTCCAGCTGCTGCGGAGCGAGTAACAGTAATCTCTAACTGTTAACAATTAGCCGCCATTACGCGGTACATTTAAAAATATTTTTTCACAGCACAATGTCTGATAGCCGGAGCGGAAGAAATTATGTAAAAATATTCTGTGAGATTAATTGAAGGAATCCAGTGAAATAATTTTATTAAAACTTGTCTATTTTCTGTGATAGTAATAATTTCAAAGCTGAGTACTACTATGCTATTGCATTTACAGTAATTTGTAGGGAGCCTGGCGCTCGATAAAACCAGATATAATACGTAATTGGCAACCTACGAAATTCATTATTTTGCTTATTATATCTCTTTTGTATTTGTTTTGAAAGCTAAAAGTAAAAACTAACTCCACTAAAAATCGATAACAGATCACGAAAAATCAAAGGACAAACAAATTTACTAGGAGAGTGTTTCCGCTAAATAAATAAATAACATAACATTATTTTTTCTTTTAAGAGATATAATACCAGCTTATTTACAACTAACTCGCGTGCTAGATTACACGTACTGTGCTGTTTATTTACATGTACATTCTTTATTTCCGGCAAGGAAACAAGGAGGACGAGGTTGAATACTAGGAAGTCATGATGAATGTTTTCTGTACTTTACTTGTCCATGTTGTCTGTTGTATCGTATTTACAGGGTTATTACAAATGATTGAAGCGATTTCACAGCTCTACAATAACTTTATTATCTGAGATATTTTCACAATGCTTTGCACACACATACAAAAACTCAAAAAGTTTTTTTAGGCATTCACAAATGTTCGATATGTGCCCCTTTAGTGATTCGGCAGACATCAAGCCGATAATCAAGTTCCTCCCACACTCGGCGCAGCATGTCCCCATCAATGAGTTCGAAAGCATCGTTGATGCGAGCTCGCAGTTCTGGCACGTTTCTTGGTAGAGGAGGTTGAAACACTGAATCTTTCACATAACCTCACAGAAAGAAATCGCATGGGCTTAAGTCGGGAGAGCGTGGAGGCCATGGCATGAATTGCTGATCATGATCTCCACCACGACCGATCCATCGGTTTTCCAATCTCCTGTTTAAGAAATGCCAAACATCATGATGGAAGTGCGGTGGAGCACCATCCTGTTGAAAGATGAAGTCGGCGCTGTCGGTCTCCAGTTGTGGCATGAGCCAATTTTCCAGCATGTCCAGATACACGTGTCCTGTAACGTTCTTTTCGCAGAAGGAAAAGGGGCCGTAAACTTTAAACCGTGAAATTGCACAAAACACGTTAAGTTTTGGTGAATTGCGAATTTGCTGCACGAATGCGTGAGGATTCTCTACCGCCCAGATTCGCACATTGTGTCTGTTCACTTCACCATTAAGAAAAAAATGTTGCTTCATCACTGAAAACAAGTTTCGCACTGAACGCATCCTCTTCCACGAGCTGTTGCAACCGCGCCGAAAATTCAAAGCGTTTGACTTTGTCATCGGGTGTCAGGGCTTGTAGCAATTGTAAACGGTAAGGCTTCTGCTTTAGCCTTTTCCGTAAGATTTTCCAAACCGTCGGCTGTGGTACGTTTAGCTCCCTGCTTGCTTTATTTGTCGACTTCCGCGGGCTACGCGTGAAACTTGCCCGCACGCGTTCAGCCGTTTCCTCGCTCACTGCTGGCCGACCCGTTGATTTCCCCTTACAGAGGCATCCAGAAGCTTTAAACTGCGCATACCGTCGCCGAATGGAGTTAGCAGTTGGTGGATCTTTGTTGAACTTCGTCCTGAAGTGTCGTTGCACTGTTATGACTGACTGATGTGAGTGCATTTCAAGCACGACATACGCTTTCTCGGCTCCTGTCGCCATTTTGTCTCACTGTGCTCTCGAGCGCTCTGACGGCAGAAACCCGAAGTGCGGCTTCAGCCGAACAAAACTTTATGAGTTTTTCTACGTATCTGTAGTGTGTCGTGACCATATGTCAATGAATGGAGCTACAGTGAATTTATGAAATCGCACCAATCATTTGTAATAGCCCCGTACATTGTCCCATGACAAAACGTGCTATGAATCAAAGACAGACACATTCATTACTCACAAGGGAACCTCCCCATCGCACCCCCCTCAGATTTAGTTATAAGTTGGCACAGTGGATAGGCCTCGAAAAACTGAACACAGATCAATCGTGAAAACAGGAAGAAGTTGTGTGGAACTATGAAAAAAATAAGCAAAATATACATACTAAGTAGTCCATGTGCAAGATATGCAACATCAAGAATAGTGTGAGCTCAGCAGCGCCGTGGTCCCGTGGTTAGCGTGAGCACCTGTGGAACGAGAGGTCCTTGGTTCAAGTCTACCCTCGAGTGAAAAGTTTAATTTTTTGTTTTCAGATAATTATCAAAGTTGAGGCACTCACACATAATCAACTTCGCTCTCCAAAATTCCGGGACATGTTCAGATTTGCTTGCACATATGCAGGATTTGACGGTCTACACACGGAAAAATTTGAAAACGTTAAAACATATGTTTTGACAGAGCACAGGGAAAACTGCGACTGTGAAACTGTTGCATTCATTTGTTGCAGTTTATGTGACAAACTCTTACGTTTTCATCACTTTTTGGGAGTGATTATCACATCCACAAGAAAACCTAAATCGGGCAAGGTAGAAGAATCTTTTTACCCATTCGCCAAATGTACAAGTTACGTGGGTCGACAACATATTCCTGTCATGTCAAGCACATGCCGTCACCAGTGTCGTATAGAATATATCAGACGTGTTTTCCTGTGGAGGAATCGGTTGACCTATGACCTTGCAAGCAAATCTTTTCGGTTCCCATTGGAGAGGCACGTCCTTTCGTCTACTAATCGCACGGTTTTGCGGTGCGGTCGCGAAAACACAGACACTAAACTTATTACAGTGAACAGAGACGTCAATGAACGAACGGACAGATCATAACTTAACGAAAATAAAGAATTAAAATTTTCACTTGAGGGAAGACTTGAACCAAGGACCTCTGGTTTCGCATGTGCTCACGCTAACCACGGGACCACGGCGCTCCTGCGCTAAAATTATCCTTGATGTTGCTTATGTTTCACATGGACTACCCAGTTTGTATATTTTGCTTTTTTTTCATAGTTCCACACAACTTCTTCCTGTTTTCTCGATTGATCTGTGTTCAGTTTTTCAAGGCCTATCCACTGTGCCAACTTATAACTAAATCTGAGGGGGGTGCGATGGGGAGGTTCCCTTGTCAGTGCTACTCAGAGACGTACAGCACAATACGGTGGAGCAGTACCGGTACAGTTTCGCAGAACTCACTGACATGCAACTTGTGTATGGGAAAGTACGCCGCGATGCTCTCGCTGCTGAAAGGCTGTACAGGGAACGATTTCCTAACAGGCATCGTCCGTCACGACATTTCTCTCGATCGACGAATGCGGGAGACTGAGTGGTTCATTGGAAAGAAGAAAAGAGGGACCCGGCAACATGAGGACCACTCGCACACCCGATTTTGAAGAGGAGATGCTGGAACGTGTTGCAGCAGACCCACCTACAAGTACTCGTAGTATTGTACGTGACATGGGCGCTGCACGTACTAGCGTGTGGCGAGTACTCCACGAACAACAATTACACCCATTCCACCCACAACGAGTCATTGCAAAGCCTGCAACTGAAGGTCGGATTTTGTCAGTGGTTGCTCCAATAATGGATTGATGGGCCAGATTTCCTCCAAATCGTGCCCTTTATTGACGAGGCCTCATTTGATCGTGACGGTATTTCGAACAGCAGGAATAGCCATATGTGGAATGGATAAAGTCCTCACGCTGTGAATATCTGGGCCTACATTGTAGGCGACAATCGCATTGGGCCATATCTTCTACCTGGTCGTTTGAATAGCCTTGCACTTGAGGTTCGTGCAAAGAGCTCCACCTGAGTTGCTGGAGAACGTACCCTTGGTTGTTCGTAAGAACATGTGGATCCAACATAACCGCGCACCGTCTCACTTCAGTGAGGATGTCCGCAACCATCTCAGTGCTGTATTTCCTGGTCGTTAGATTGGAAGAGGAGATCCTATTCCATGGTCAGCAGGAGAACCTAACCTAAATCTCCTTGTTATTTCCAATGGGGATATCAAAAGTCACTTGTGTATGGGACCCCAGTGGACACGGAGATGGAATCAGTTGCAAAAATTTTAGATGCCTGCGATGCGATTCGGAAAACACCAGAAATATTCGTCAGGGTACATCAGAATCTTGTTCACCGATATCATGCTTGCCTTGAGGCTGATGGTCGTCAGTTTCAGCACATTTTGTAAGATACAGTACAAATGATAACTACATTGTGTCAATGATGCTATTTGCACTTAACTACAGCTAATGTCAATAAAAAGGTACATAGTGATTTGATTTTATTCCTATTATCTCCATAAGCTGGCTTCTCCGACCCCAGGTTCTCTACCTCAAGTTGTTCAGTGGAGCATCCTCTATGTCCTGTAAAATTTTTTCGCACCCTTACGGAAACGCCCTGTATATCTGGTAATACGGATGGATTAGCAAAACATAGTTTTAATTTGGGTCGTGGGTAGTCACTCATACCAACCCGTCCCTGTTGTTAGTCATTTAAGCAGATTACATTCGATCAGGTAATAACTTTATTGATATTAATTCTACACTCACATAAAACATACATATCACACCGCAAACACAATTTTATTTTCATCCTTACCCTTCAGTGTTCTGCTCAAGTCATAGTGCTTTCGATTTCGGGGTCAAATGACTCCATTTTCAAGCAACTGCTGGGGACCCCCCTCCCCCCCCCAAATGACTCCATTTTCAGGCACCTGTTGGAGACACCAGATGGAAACCCAGTTCTAAGCAAAGAAGGGAAAGCAGAAAGGTGGAAGGAGTGTATAGAGGGTCTATACAGGGGCGATGTACTTGAAGGAAGACAATATTATGGAAATGGAAGAGGATGTAGATAAAGATGAAATGGGAGATACGATACTGCGTGAAGGGTTTGACAGAGCACTGAAAGACCTGAGTCGAAACAAGGCCCCGGGAGTAGACAACATTCCATTAGAACTACTGACAGCCTTGGGAGAGCCAGTCCTGATGAAACTCTACCATCTGATGAGTAAGATGTATGAAACAGGCGAAATACCCTCAGACTTCAAGAAGAATATAATAATTCCAATCCCAAAGAAAGCAGGTGTTGACAGATGTGAAAATTACCGAACTATCAGTTTAATAAGTGACGGCTGCAAAATACTAACGCGGATTCTTTACAGACGAATGGAAAAACTGGTAGAATCCGACCTCGGGGAAGATCAGTTTGGATTCCGTAGAAATGTTGGAACACGTGAGGCAATACTGACCCTACGACTTATCTTAGAAGAAAGATTAAGGAAAGGCAAACCTACGTTTCTAGCATTTGTAGACTTAGAGAAAGCTTTTGACAATGTTGACTGGAATACGCTCTTTCAAATTCTGAAGGTGGCAGGGGTAAAATACAGGGAGCGAAAGGCTATTTACAATTTGTACAGAAACCAGATGGCAGTTATAAGAGTCGAGGGACATGAAAGGGAAGCAGTGGTTGGGAAGGGAGTGAGACATGGTTGTAGCCTCTCACCGATGTTATTCAATATGTATATTGAGCAAGCATTAAAGGAAACAAAAGAAAAATTTGGAGTAGGTATTAAAATCCATGGGGAAAAAATAAAAACTTTGAGGTTCGCCGATGACATTGTAATTCTGTCAGAGACAGCAAAGGACTTGGAAGAGCAGTTGAACGGAATGGACAGTGCCTTGAAAGGAGGATATAAGATTAACATCAAGAAATAAAACGACGATAATGGAATGTAGTCGAATTAAGTCGGGTGATGTTGAGGGTATTAGATTAGGAAGTGAGACACTTAAAGTAGTAAAGGAATTTTGCTATTTGGGGAGCAAAATAACTGATGATGGTTGAAGTAGAGAGGATATAAAATGTAGACTGGCAATGGCAAGGAAAGCGTTTCTGAAGAAGAGAAATTTGTTAACAACGAGTATAGATTTAAGTGTCAGGAAGTCATTTCTGAAAGTATTTGTATGGAGTGTAGCCATGTATGGAAGTGAAACATGGACGATAAATAGTTTGGACAAGAAGGGAATAGAAGCTTTCGAAATGTGGTGCTACAGAAGAATGCTGAAGATTAGATGGGTAGATCACGTAACTAATGAGGAAGTATTGAATAGGATTGGGGAGAAGAGGAGTTTGTGGCACAATTTGACAAGAAGAAGGGATCGGTCGGTAGGACATGTTCTGAGGTATCAATGGATCACCAATTTAGTATTGGAGGGCAGCGTGGAGGGTAAAAATCGTAGAGGGAGACCAAGAGATGTGTACACTATACAGATTCAGAAGGATGTAGGCTGCAGTACGTATTGGGAGATGAAGAAGCTTGCACAGGATAGAGTAGCATGGAGAGCTGCATCAAACCATTCTCAGGACTGAAGACCACAACAACAACACAATGTCCAGTGGCGCCGTCCTTCACGACACCTCAGTCTTTGCTTAGCTTTGCCACAAAAATGTGTGACTTATCACGAGATGCTCGACCACTGTACCCCATTATTTTTAACACCCTATACACAGTTATCCTCCTAGCTGGACTGCTGGTAGCATTTTGGGAGTCACGAGTGATTCCCTCCCCTGATTTGATGCGATTTTTTTTAAAAAGCGACCCTCCACTATGATCGATGTTCCCTGTCCACCGGTACATGAGGTCTATCTGGTCTTGGTTTGCTATGGTTGTTCCTTCACGTTTCCACTTCACAACCACTTCACGAACAATCGACTTGGGCACCTTTGAAATGGTTGAAATGTCCCTGACGGTTTTGTTAAACAGGTGACGTCTAATGATTAGTCCATGTTGGAAGTTACTGAGCTCTCCTGATCGACTCATTCAGCTGATACTTCTTCTCTTCGGACAACACAATATTCTCCGCCTGCTTTTACACTGGCAGTTCTGCCTCTCATGACATCAAGTGGTTGCGTTTTGCATAGCGGTGTCCGGATACTTTTGATTAAAAAATGGTTCAATTAAAACTTTATCCCTCATAAAGTCATATCTTTTTCTGACGAGGTATTATTGATAAACAAACTTGCCATATCAGGAAAGAAATGAACGGTTAAACATAGTCTAATGTAACAAGGCGGACTAACTTGGACATTATGAAGTGTGCGATATCGGTTGTATAGCGATACGATTTTTTCTTAAATTCTTGAAGCACAGATTACAACGGTACCTTTTCTAGATTACATTATACATTATAAAATCATCAACAGCTGTAAAATTCAGTATCATGTTTTGACGGCGCACTAATTGTCGTAAGCTACGTTTAAACAAATGTCCATATCAACATTTTCGTTGCTCTTAGAAAAACTGTGCAGTTCAGATGCACCTTAGACCACAAAAGTGTGTATTTGCTACGATAAAAAAACATGTAATAATTAACGAATTAATTATTCTTGCTGTTAAGTCGTAGAAGCTCGATATAACGCAAAAAACATAAATTCAGTCGTCATTAAAACTGTGTACTACTTTGTTGTGTGTCTTCATTCGAACGATGCATGTGAAATAATGTGAATCGAAAATTTTATTTTGAAGTCGTCTGTTTTGTAAAACCAAGAATACTATTTAGTGTTTGTAATTGTTGTCGTCTATAAAGCCGGAGCTGCGAAGGCACCATAGTTGTTGATTCTGCTTAAAAAACTTAGATCCAGATACATGTCAGTAGTACTCGAAATTTTAATATGTTTTTTCGAAGTTTTGTGAGTTTTATTTCGCCGTGCGTTGTAGTCTAATAAACCGCAATAATCGAATCACAAGACTGGTCCCGTTTACATTATTTGATTCTAGATTCAAATGGTTCAAATGGCTCTGAGCACTATGGGACTTAACATTTGGGGTATCAGTCCCCTAGAAATTAGAACTGCTTAAACGTAACTAACCTAAGGACGTCACACACATCCATGCCCGAGGCAGGATTCGAACCCGCGACCGTAGGGGTCGCGCGGTTCCAGACTGAAGCGCCTAGAACCGCTCGGCCACACCGGCCGGCTTTGATTCTAGAAAATAAATTTATACAGAGTATTTGGCAACTACACTTAGAGAATTGCAAATAAATACTCCAAATCATTTTGGAGAATAGCGCCAAGTAATCAGTACTTTTGTTTTCAATTTAAATGTGAAATGGGCACCATCAAATTTTACGCGGCACATACTAGTAGAAAATCCGTCAGTTGAACAGTTGAATTACAAACTTAAATTTTCGGTCCATTATTAGGACCGACAGTAACCGGAACATCACATCAGCTACTTTAGCGTACAAACATAGCAGATCTTTCTGGAACGAATATGTCAATGATTTACATTTCTTTTGAAATGAGGTCGTGGCCATGGCTGTAAATGGTAATCACTAGTATTCAATGAGTTTACATTTTACTCAGCATTTATGCGATACACCACTTCCATAAAACCACCTCAAAATACCAAAAATCTTACGTCAAAGACTTAAATTATTTTAGGAATCATGGTTTCCTGCTGTGCAATGAGGCCTTGTGTTCTAACGCTTCTAGCCGGTGTAGAAACAGATGTCAGGTTTTAAGTTTATTGCGGCATTTTAGCATCCGAGTTAATTTCATGTTTCACGAATGACATGTCACATATACAACTTATCTTAAAAGTGTGGAACGAGTCATTTTACTTCCATTTGTAAATATGGTAATATAAAAATTAATCATGTGGCGGTACTGGAAGTACAATACAAAAATATGAAAATATAAAATTATAAACAGTAGTCTCATTTTACGTATTACATAAATAGAAATTCTCCTACGAAAAGATGAAGTTAATAATGAGAGACTTTTTCAGTTTGTTTTCAAATTTAACATCACTATCTGTCAGTACCTTACATCATTCGGTAGGTGATCAAAAACTGTAGTGACAGCATTGTGCACACGAGTATGTGGTAAAGGAACCTGGATGTGCAACAATGAATGTCGTTTTATTCTGGTATTGTAACTACGTACGTCATTGTTCCTTTTGAAATGCAGTGTTACTTAACGATAAACGTCGTGAGAGAACACATGTACTGTGAAGCAGTAATCAAAATGCCTAATTCCTCAAACAGGGAGTACAAGCACCACGTATTTTTATTACAAGTTTTTCACTAATGAAAACTTCCTTAAAAGTGAGCTACTTCAGATCATTATCCCCCAGGACAATATCAAAAATTTTGAGGTTTGCACCCTAGTTATTATTTCCTCACCAGGTGTTGTATTTATTATTGATGTAGTATCTCTAGATGTGGAGTAATGAATATGTTGTACCATTTTCAGATTGAGAGAGAGAATTTGCAGAAAGCCATTCACAAGTTTTTTGAAGTGCATTAGCGTTTGTTCTGTTGCTGTGTATATGTTTGAATTCATTAAAATACTAGTGTGATCTGCGAAAAATTAATTCTCCTTGTTTTGTATTAGAATGATAGTCGTTTATAGATGTGAAAAACAATTATGGACCTAAGACTGAGTCTTGTAGAACGACAGAAGTGATATCTCCCTAGTCAGAAGTCTCTCTTCTGCTTACTCTGATAAATTATTAAGTACAATTTTTCATATACTTTTGGTGTCAATATCCATTGTTGGCTGTTCCATCAATTCCACAAAACTTCATTTTACCTAGGAGGATATTGTGAGTCAAACATTCAAATACTGCTACTCCTTTGTTATTTACTGCTTGTAACATCCCGTGAGTAAACGAGTAAAGGAAATTCTCAGTTGAGCTACTCTTCTGAAGTCCAAACGACTAACGTTTAAAGTCCCGCTAATCGTCACGGTGCAGTTTCTATGCCAATATTAGGTTTATACGTTCGCTCCAACAAATTTAGCAATAGAGAAGATTCCTGAATTTCGGAGAGGGGGCTGACAGGGCTCTCGTTTTTCGAGACCAAAAAGCTGTCTAGTTCTTGTCGGTGCGTACGCCACAACTCTCCAAGTCTAGGCCAGGACTAAGAACTGAAAGCTGGAAATGTTCGACAGAAGTGCTGATAGATGATCAGCTTTTAACGTGGTCACTAGAGATTTTAACGTGGCCACTAGAGGCGGAGCAGAAACCGGAATGGTGAAGAACATGTCTTATCATAAGAACCATCACGACATTTGTCTTAAATGATTTAGGGAAACCGAGGAATACCTAAATCAAGGTGGTCAATTGGACTCGGGAGCTTTATCTAGACTAACCGTACGATGCAGTACTGTGGTGGTCAGGGCCCATCTGGAAGTACACACCCTCAACGATACGTTGGTTCTTGTACTCCAGTGGCAGAGTGACCGATGAGCTGAGCGAGAAAAATAATGTAGTCGAGTTCTGAAGGACCGTGGATCAAATTTCCGTCAGGCCAGCCAGAACTAGGATTTGCATGTTTTCCATAATTCAGTGAAGCCAAAATCCCTGATATTTGTTTTGAAAATGGCATTGTCAATTTTCTCACCGTGTCCTACCCAAGTTCGAGCTTGAGGTTCGTCTTAAGTCCCAGTCTGATAACATTACATACATAATCCGCAAGCCACACGGTGCATAGCGGAGGGTACCTTGTGCCATTATTAGTCACTTCGTTTCCTGTTCTAGACGCAAATAGAGCAAGGAAAAAACGACTGTCTGTATGCCTCTGTATATGCCCTAATTATCTTCGTGGTCCTTACCTGAAATTTATGTTGGTGGCTGTAGAATCATTCTACAATCAGCTTCAAATTCTGCTTCCCTAAATCCAGGAATTCCCATTTGAGTTCGGGAACCATCTACCCAATACAAGCATTTTATTCGAACCTACCGGTAATAAATCTGAACTGCTTCGATGTCTTCCTTGAGTCCGTTCAATAAGCTGAAGTCCACAGTTCGCCTTTCCTACCATAGTCGTCACTTGCTCATTCCTTTTCATATCGAATGGTTCAAATGGCTCTGAGCACTATGGGACTTAGCTTCTGAGGTCTTCAGTCCCCTAGAACTTAGAACTACTTAAACCTAACTAACCTAAGGACAACACACACATCCATGCCCGAGGCAGGATTCGAACCTGCGACCATATCGGTAGCGCGGTTCCAGACTGTAGCGCCTAGAACCGCTCGGCCACTCCTGCCGGCCATTTCATATCGTTTTGCAACGTTACACCCAGGTATTTAAACGACATGACTGTGTCATGTTGGTCACTGCTAAAGCTATAACCGAACAATCTGTTTTTCCTACTCATCCGCATTAACTTAAATTTTTCTACATTCAGAGCTAGCTGCCATTCATTACACTAACTACAAATTATGTCTAAGTCATCTTGTATCCTCCTACAATCACTCAACTTCGACAACTGCCGGTACACCGCAGCATCACCAGCAAACAAGTGCACATTGTTGCTCATTCTGTCCGCCAGATCATCTATGTATATAGAAAGCAATAGCGATCCTATCGCACTTCCCTAAGGCACTCCTGACATTATCGCTGTCTTTGATGAACACTCGCCGTCGAGGGCAAAACAATGGATTCGTTTACTCGCTAGAACCTTCGTTAACAGTCTGCAGTGGGGCACCGTGTCAAATGCTTTTCGGAAATCTAAAAATATGGAATCTGTCTGTTGCCCATCATCCATAGTTGGCAATATATCACGTGAGAAAAGGGCAAGCTGCGTTTCGCATGAGCGATGCTTTCTAAAACCATGCTGATTCATGGATATAGTCCTAAATGTATTATATTCGAACTCAGAATATCTTTACGAATTCTGCAGCAAAGCGATGTGAAGGATATTGGTCTGTAATTTAGGGGGTCAATTCTTTTACCCTTCTTGCGCTTTTCCCATACGCTAGGGACTTAGCGCTGGGCGAGAGATCCGCCATAAATGCAAGCTAAGTTAGGTGCCAGAGCCATAGAGACCCTTTGTAAAACCGAACTGGGATTCCATCGGGACCTGGCGACTTATTTGTTTTCAACTCTTTCAGTTGTTTCTCTACGAGATGGATACTTTTTACTATGTCTGTCCATACGGGAGGGTGTTCGATGGCCAAACTACGGCATGTTTTTACGATCCTCCTGCGTGATCGATTTCTGGCACGCGAAATTTAAAACTTCGGTTTTCATTTTGCTATGATCAACTGCCACAGCAGACTGGTCGACGAGTGACTGGATTAAAGCCTTAAACCCGCGGAGAGAATTTACTTAGTACCAGAATTTTCTCAGGTTCTCGCCCAGATCTCCTGCTATGGTATACTGAGCACATACATCTTTTCACAGGCTCACAGAACTGTACTAACCTCTGCCTGTCTTTTTTTGCGCATTCTCTTTTGAACTGAGAGTGCAACAGCCTTTGACTCCTCATCATTTTCCGAATTTCATTCTTAAACTGCGGTCGCTTTTTCCGTCATTAATCCACTTATCAGGCAAATACTTCTCCAGACTACGATTTACAATATGTTTAAACTTTTCCCATAATTCCTCTACGTCCAGAATAGTGGAGCTAATTTACGTCCTTTCATTTTCTAAGTGAGATACTAACAACTGCTTATCTACTCTTTCCAACAGAAACAGTCTCCTATCCACCTTGACTGTTTTTTTTTTTTTTTTTACTTTTTAACTTTTGTAACCGTAGTCGCTTTGATCACAATCCCCGTCTCTATACTGACACCGTCGGTAAGATCTGGCCTGTTATAGCTACATCTACATCTACATGATTACTCTGCAATTCACATTTAAGTGCTTGGCAGAGGGTTCATCGAACCACAATCATACTATCTCCCTACCATTCCACTCCCGAACAGCGCGCGGGAAAAACCAACACCTAAAACTTTCTGTTCGAGCTCTGATTTCTCTTATTTTATTTTGATGATCATTCCTACCTATGTAGGTTGGGCTCAACAAAATATTTTCGCATTCGGAAGAGAAAGTTGGCGACTGAAATTTTTGTAAATAGATCTCGCCGCGACGATAAACGTATTTGCTTTAATGACTTCCATCCCAGCTCGCGTATCATATCTGCCACACTCTCTCCCCTATTACGTGATAATACAAAACGAGCTGCCCTTTTTTGCACCATTTCGATGTCCTCCGTCAATCTCACCTGGTAAGGATCCCACACCGCGCAGCAATATTCTAACAGAGGACGAACGAGTGTAGTGTAAGCTGTCTCTTTAGTGGACTTGTTGCATCTTGTAAGTGTCCTGCCAATGAAACGCAACCTTTGGCTCGCCTTCCCCACAATATTATCTATGTGGTCTTTCCAACTGAAGTTGTTCGTAATTTTTACACCCAGGTACTTAGTTGAATTGACAGCCTTGAGAACGTCTGAGATATTCCCATTGCGTGTGGGGTGCCTTCAGATGGTTCAAATGGCTCTAAGCACCATGGGATTTAACATCTCAGATCATCAGTCCCCAAGACTTAGAAGTACTTAAACCTAACTAATGACATCAGACACATCCATACCCGAGACAGGATTCGAACCTGCGACCGTAGCAGCAGCGCGGTTCCGGACTGAAGCGCCTAGAGCCTCTCGGCCACAGCGGCCGGCGTGGCTGCCTAACTACCTGCTCGACACAGTTTGCGAAAAGGTGTTCAAAAGTACTTAGCAAGACTGTCTGTCTGTCTCCCCTGTACACATACGAGGGCAGTTCAATAAGTAATGCAACACATTTTTTTTCTCGGCCAATTTTGGTTGAAAAAACCGGAAATTTCTTGTGGAATATTTTCAGACATTCCCGCCTCGTCTCGTATAGTTTAATTGACTTCCGACAGGTGGCAGCGCTGTACGGAGCTGTTAAAATGGCGTCTGTAACGGATGTGCGTTACAAACAACGGGCAGTGATCGAGTTTCTTTTGGCGGAAAACTCAGATATTCATAGGCGCTTGCAGAACGTCTACGGTGATCTGACAGTGGACAAAAGCACGGTGAGTCGTTGGGCAAAGCGTGTGTCACCATCGCCGCAAGGTCAAGCAAGACTGTCTGATCTCCCGCGTGCGGGCCGGCCGTGCACAGCTGTGACTCCTGCAATGGCGGAGCGTGCGAACACACTCGTTCGAGATGATCGACGGATCACCATCAAACAACTCAGTGCTCAACTTGACATCTCTGTTGGTAGTGCTGTCACAATTGTTCACCAGTTGGGATATTCAAAGGTTTGTTCCCGCTGGGTCCCTCGTTGTCTAACCGAACACCATAAAGAGCAAAGGAGAACCATCTGTGCGGAATTGCTTGCTCGTCATGTGGCTAAGGGTGACAATTTCTTGTCAAAGATTTTTACAGGCGATGAAACATGGGTTCATCACTTCGAACCTGAAACAAAACGGCAATCAATGGAGTGGCGCCACATCCACTCCCCTACCAAGAAAAAGTTTAAAGCCATACCCTCAGCCGGTAAAGTCACGGTTACAGTCTTCTGGGACGCTGAAGGGGTTATTCTGTTCGATGTCCTTCCCCATGGTCAAACGATCAACTCTGAAGTGCATTGTGCTACTCTTCAGAAATTGAAGAAACGACTTCAGCGTGTTCGTAGGCACAAAAATCAGAACGAACTTCTCCTTCTTCATGACAACGCAAGACCTCACACAAGTCTTCGCACCCGAGAGGAGCTCACAAAACTTCAGTGGACTGTTCTTCCTCATGCACCCTACAGCCCCGATCTCGCACCGTCGGATTTCCATATGTTTGGCCCAATGAAGGACGCAATCCGTGGGACGCACTACGCGGATGATGAAGAAGTTATTGATGCAGTACGACGTTAGCTCCGACATCGACCAGTGGAATGGTACCGTGCAGGCATACAGGCCCTCATTTCAAGGTGGCGTAAGGCCGTAGCATTGAATGGAGATTACGTTGAAAAATTGTGTTGTGTAGCTAAAAGATTGGGGAATAACCTGGTGTATTTCAATGCTGAATAAAACAACCCCTGTTTCAGAAAAAAAATGTGTTGCATTACTTATTGAACTGCCCTCGTATTTACTCCGGGTACCTGCACTGTGTGCTAGTACAGGAGAATCAAAGTAAGGTTTTTGTAACGCTTTTAACGACTTCGTGTTTACATGAATGGTACATTGTGATACGTTTTTGAACAGGTCTTGAGGAGAGGAAGTGGATTACTGAACAAAAAGAAAATACTTACCGCTGTTCATATCTTCTTAAAGAACAGAGATACAAGAAATTGACTTATGCTGATTACTGTCCCCCTCGTAGCCAAATAACATTTCAAAAAATGGGTCCAATAGCTCTGAGCACTATGGGACTTAACATCTTAGGTCATCAGTCCCCTAGAAAAAAATGGTTCAAATGGCTCTGAGCACTATGGGACTTAACATCTATGGTCATCAGTCCCCTAGAACTTAGAACTACTTAAACCTAACTAACCTAAGGACATCACACAACACCCAGTCATCACGAGGCAGAGAAAATTCCTGACCCCGCCGGGTATCGAACCCGGGAACCCGGGCATGGGAAGCGAGAACGCTACCGCACGACCACGAGCTGCGGACCATTTCGAATCAGTTGCCTTATTTTCGAACTGTTAGGCCTATGATCACACGGTCACTGTGAATTTAGTATCGATCGGTGTGTGAGTGGGTCGCTAACGTTCGTCTGTTGATCTGCGTTTCACGTACACGTTGGCAAGCTCGCACGCATGTCACCTTCATGGAGCATTCCGCACACTGTCTTCTATGATATTACCTTACCGATGGCTGCACCAAGGACAGGCCGTAGCTCTGATGGAACCCGGAGTCTATTTCTCAAAGTGCGTAGCACCAGACTGCGGTCATTGAGCGAGTTGTAGCCCTCGGTTGTCGTGGCTGCATTCCTGGGCGTCAGTCGTTTGGTTGGAAAGTATTGCCACAGTCGACCAACAACGGAAGTAACCTGACCAATTCTGTCTGTATCTGACCTGATTCTAATAGGCGAACGATCCTCTGTAGCAGTAAATGACGCCTCAATACCATTGCATCAAGTGGGTCGTCCAATCTCTCTTCTTTCACTGACTACACCAAATGTTGTTCTACTCTCAAACATAAAGATGCCTGCCACGCACAGAAAACGATAGAGTATCGCCTGAGGTCATCAGTCCCCT
Source organism: Schistocerca cancellata (assembly GCF_023864275.1). NCBI lineage: Eukaryota > Metazoa > Arthropoda > Insecta > Orthoptera > Acrididae > Schistocerca > Schistocerca cancellata. Next base: position 46,037,279 of record NC_064628.1, on the reverse strand, counting down.
AGAACTGAGAACTACTTAAACCTAACTAACCTAAGGACATCACACACATCCATGCCCGAGGCAGGGTTGAAACCTGCGACCGTAGCGGTCGCGCGGTTCCAGCCTGAAGCACCTAGAACCGCTCGGCCACAGCGGCCGGAAAATAACCTTTGCTTGATCTATTTTTTATTTTGCTTCTGGACAGAAAGTTATTTGGGGTGTCGAAGATGAAAGTGGGACCCCGTACGTCAGTGATGCAATGGCGTCACCTACGCCTGTCCAGCTACGATCTGTCTCACATCACTCTTCCAGGACGTTTTCCTTGCTCCACTGTCGGACCAATCTGTTTACTTATTCCGCTTCCAGCAGCTCCAACAGCTGTGTCGACAAGCCGCCAGTTGTGAGTTGGGCCCCTTGTCCGAGCCCCTTCCTGCCTCTCAGTTTAATGTGTGGGATCCGGTGACGTCCGTCACAGTCACAACCTGCTGCACCGCCCTTGTGACTTCCGTCACGTAAACCTGCCCGCCCCAACGCAACTGCCGCTCCCTGGGATGTCATACTGCGCAATCTTATGCACTCGCCTAGCACCACTACCACCGAATTCGCTACGTCATCTTACGTACAGACTATACTTGCGAGCGTATTTAGGCGATGAATAACATACACTACGCCATCTTTTCAATTCTTCTTCTGCTTTGGACTGGAAGTTGTAATGCATTACCTACAGTAGTACTCAAATGTATTCTGCAAAAAATCATTAGTAACAATTACGCGCCTCGTGATGACTGGGTGTTGTGTGATGTCCTTAGGTTAGTTAGGTTTAAGTAGTTCTAAGTTCTAGGGGACTGATGACCATAGATGTTAAGTCCCATAGTAGACTTGGCCACTGTTTCTATGTTTCGATACAGTGTATCGATACCTGGAACTGTTTCAGTGTTTCGGAACAGCTGTGGTTCACTGTTTCGAAACAGTGGTGTTTCATTCTGCCCCTGTCTCAGATAACTGGACCAGATTCGATCTCGAGCCAGACACAGAAACTGTATCGTTGTTTCAAAATAAGACTGTTTCAGTCCACCTGTGCTTGGAACAGACTAATTGTATCGAAACAGTGATGTTTCATTCCGCTCTGTGTCGGGCGAGATTCGGGCTCGGCACAGGTACTGAAACACAACATACCACTTCGTGAAACACTTTCAAGAGTGTCGAAATCTTCTTGACAAGCAATAGCATGAAGCTTAAGATATCCGAAAGTGAAGCTTCGTTTCTAGCTGACTGTCCTATTCCGAAATGGCGTAACATCTGCTTTATAAACACTAACCAAACAACAAAACAAGGCATACTATTCACATTCAAAATAATAAATAAGTGAAAATAATTCAGTTAAATTACACTTTTTTTATAACATACGCTTCTCTGTTCATGTACAGTAATCATATTACGAAACGCAAGTAAGCCTACAACATTTCGAATAAAAAAAGGCGTAGAGTGACAGTTATTAGACATATACATAAATTTGATGTAGGTATAATTGCAAGCAAATCTGTTTGACATATCACTGATAGTGTAATGGTGAACGGGAAGGGCTGGCAAGCATGGTGAATTTATAGTAACGGTTAGAAACACCTTGAAAGACAAAATTGAAAAGTATGAAAGTCACACGACACGAAAGCAGCGCATTTGCTGCAGGAAATACGAAACTACCAAGACACCTAAGTGATAGTTTCATACTTTCTGCAATATTATTAGCGCTCGCGCACCTCATTTGTGTTTATATACTGTATAAGTATGTCCATACTTATACAGTAGACATTCAAGATGATAGACTGTGTAGATTTATTAGATAACAAAACACAAACTGTTTCACTGTTTCGAAACAGCGTATCGAAACATTACATTGTACTGTTTCATTTGTTTCGAAACAGTTACGTGTTTCAGTTTGCCCATCTCTATCCCATAGTGGTCAGAGCCATTTGATCCATTTGAACAATTACGCAATGATAAGTGCGTTGTAACGTCCCCTTGGAAAAATTATAAATCACTGTGCTGGTAAACCTCTTACGTTATTTGATTTTCAAACAGCTGAGCAAAACTGAACGTACTCAGACATTTCTCTCTTTACTTATTCTGATCGTCACTAAACTGACACACAATTTTTTTTAACGCAATGCAATCAGACTTTCAATAATCCCTACAAAAGAATGGCCCTGACTCATAATAACCTATAACTTTCATGAATCACTTACTTCACAAAAATCTTCGTTACTCGAACTACTGCAATACAGCGAGCGCCAATACTGCCAGATAAATGAAAGATTCTAATTACTGAAGGCACTAACTACTGATAGGCATAGTTAGCAAATGAAAGATTTTGACAGAGAACAAACAACGTATTTACCTTAATAGTGTTCAAAAGTCATAGTATGACATCCAGTCTTACAAATTTCCTTTTTCTGACGGACACACGTCCAGATCGTCCGCTCTCAAAACTCTGTCATCTCTCTCCCCACATCCACCACTGCCGGCGGCTCACCCCCAACTGCACAACGCTACGCGCTGTTCACATCCAACTCCCCAACACTACAATAGCGAATATTCCAACAATGAGTCCAACCAGCCACAGACTGCATACAGCACAGTCAGTGATTTTCATACACAGCGCTACGTGGCGTTACCAACATAAAAACGCACGCTGTATTGCAGTAGTTCGAATAACGAAGATTTTTGTGAGGTAAGTGATTCATGAAAGGTATAGGTTATTGTTAGTCACGGCCATTCTTTTGTAGGGATTATTGAAAGTCAGATCGCGTTGCGCTAAAAAAAATATTGTAGAGATGGGCAAACTGAAACACGTAACTGTTTCGAAATAAATGAAACTGTAAAATGTGATGTTTCGGTACGATGTTTCGAAACAGTGAAACAGTTTGTGTTTTGTAATCTAATAAACATACACATTTTATCATCTTGAATGTCTACTGTATAAGTATGTCCATATAAACACAAATGAGGTGCGAGAGCGCTAATCATGTCGCAGAAAGTACGAAACTATCACTTAGGCGTCTTGGCAGTTTCGTATTTCCTGCAGCAAATGCGCTGCTTTCGTGTAGTGTGACTTTCATACTTTTCAATTGGCTGAGGACAGCCATAACTGAAGGCAGAAGGACCACCACGAACGGATCTGGAGGTGGTAGCAAACTGCAGAAACAACGGATATGCTACTGGGATTCCCACATTCCGTTAGTATGGGTAATATACCCATCCTGCTAATTTCCATGCGCACGAAGGGAATCATTGTGGATAATAAGCACAGTGAATATAGACTCACAAATAACTCCAAATAATTCGAATAAATAACAATATACAACAGAAAAAATTTTGTCTTTCAAAGTGTTTCGAACCGCTACTATAAATTCACCATGCTTTCCAGCCCTTCCCGTTGACCATTACACTATAAGTGATATGTCAAACAGACTGCTTGCAATTATACCTACATCAAATTTATGTATATGTCTAATAGCTGTCACTGTTCGCCCTTTTTTTTATTCAAAATGTTGTAGGCTTACTTGCGTTTCTTAATATGATTACTGTACATGAACAGAGAAGCGTATGTTATAAAAAAGTGTAATTTAACTGAATGATTTTCACATATTTATTATTTTGAATGTGAATAGTATGCGTTGTTTTATTGTTTGGTTAGTGTTTATAAAGCAGATGTTACGCCATTTCGGAATAGGACAGTCAGCTAGAAACGAAGCTTTATTTTCGGATATCTTAAGCTTCATGCTATTGCTTGTCAAAAAGATTTCGATACTCTTGAAAGTGTTTCATGAAGTGGTATGTTGTGTTTCAGTACCTGTGCCGAGCCCGAATCTCGTCCGACCCAGAGCGGAATGAAAAATCAGTGTTTCGATACAATTAGTCCGTTCCAAGCACAGGTGGACTGAAACAGCATTATTTTGAAACAACGATACAGTTTCTGTGTCTGGCTCCAGATCGAATCTGGTCCGGTTATCCGAGACAAGGGCGGAATGAAACACCACTGTTTGGAAACGGTGAACCACAGCCGTTCCGAAACACTGGAACAGTTCCACGTATCGATACACTGTATCGAAACATAGAAACAGTGGCCAAGCCTAAAATATTGTGTGTCACTTTAGTGACGATCAGAATAAGTAAAGAGAGAAATGTCTGAGTACGTTCAGTTTTGCTCAGCTGTTTGAAAATCAAATAACGTAAGAGGTTTACCAACACAGTCATTTATAATTTTTCTAAGGGGACGTTACAGTGTAACAGGAAAAATCTGTCAGCAGATAGTTGAAAAGTATGTAATTATAATTCTTGTAGTACAAAACTACATTTAGTTAAATGAAAGTTATCTTAAACCAAAACATAAATAACAAATATTCTGGCTCAAAAGTGGTTTGTAGGTCTAAGTACGTAAGAATAAAAGAAAACTGAAAATCTGAGAATAAAGTAGTATTTCGTTGCATACCCCTGGGCTCTGATCACAACTGCACATATGCTTACTATTGAATCCACAAGCTTTTCTAATAGACCAAGCGCCAGTTTTGACCATTCGTCCAATAAGGGAGCAGCAAACTGATGATTGCTGGAGCAGCTTCTATGACGAACACGTCGATCCAGTGCATCCCAGAGGTGATCAACTGGTTTTAGATCCGGAGTCGGGCTTGACCATTCCAAAAGTTCTTTTATCTTAAAAATATGTTTTTTTAAATGGCTGGAGGTGTGTTTTGAATCATTGTCCTGCTGAAATATCCAATCATCTGGCATATTTTTTCTACTATGTAGAACCATATTCTTTTCTAAAACGTCGCTGTACAGAAAACGATCCATTTTGTCTCTATTTGGATTGTAGAACCAACTTCATATCTAGAAAAACATCTCTACGCCATGACGCTATCACCACTTTGCTTAATGATAGGTATCTGGAATTTTTTGTTGACCCTTCCTTGTTTTGGTCGACGTATATACAGCACCCCATCAGCAATACGTCAAATTTACTTTCATCGCTCCATGAAGCCTTATACCATTCTGAAGCGTTCAGAGTTTGATGTTTCTTTGCACACCCTGTCTTTCCTATTTCTTGAATTTACGAGTGCTTTACATGATGGTCGCCTATCATTTATATCATGTGCTACCAGATGACGTTTTACAGTGGAGAATGAAGTCCACGATGCTGCTCCAGATCTTCCCTAATTGTCGAGCTGATTTTCTTGGGTCGGAAGCCGGCTGCCTATAAATCATTCTGTCCTCCCTCCTTCTTATTTTTCGAGGGCGACCTGACCTTGGCTTACTAGTTATTGTTCCTTCCTGTTCAAAAAATGGTTCAAATGGCTCTAAGCAATATGGGACTTAACATCTGAGGTCATCAGTCGCCTAGACTTAGAACTACTTAAGCTGGCTAACCTAAGGACATCACACACATCCATGCCCGAGGCAGGATTCTAACCTGCGACCGTAGCAGCAGCGCTGTTCCGGACTGAAGTGCCTAGAAACGCTCGGCCACAGCGGCCGGCTCCTTCCTGGTACTTTTTACTAATTGCCATAGTCTTCGGTAACGCTGGACTGCGACTTTCCCTTCTTAAAAGCATGCAAAAGAGCTTGTCTCACATAAGCCGAGTATTCTGTCTGTTTTGGCATGTTTTTAGTTGTCTCTACAACTCAACAAACACTGTCTGAATGTCTGAGTGACAATAGTTGATGAATACCGCACCACCAAAGCAAATTACAAAATACTTTTGAGCTATAGGAATGTATACGAGGGACGTTCAATAAGTAATGCAAGACATATTTTTTCTCGGACAATTTTGGTTGCAAAATGCGGAGTCTTCTGTGAGACCTCATCGGATATTCTTATTAATTATTCGATCAACTCTTCTAATCTTCAGCATTATTCTGTAGCACATTTTAAATCTGATTATCTATACACACACAAAAATGGAAGCATTTTGGTGAATAGATTTGTTCTTACATCTACATAAACACTCTGAAAAACATTGTGAAATGCAGGGCAGCGGAAACTTAACATGGTACCAACATGTCAGTACTTCTTCCCGTTCTAGAAGCGTGTGGAACGCGGGATGAATGCCTGCTTAGATGCAGGGTGGCTATAATTAAAGTGCGGCTAGTCACAGGGTTGTAGTGTGGGCCGTAATTATCGTATGGCAGCGAAACTTGATAGATTCCCTAATGCGATAATGAGGAATCGATTTACGCTGGAAAAAAAATAGTCCCACCTTTGGTCACCACATGCAAATCTGGCGCTGTGGATACAAGGAAGCCGTATAGAAATGTTTCCGTATGTAAGTGATTACGAACGGGACGTGGGCAAAAGAGGCCAAACAAGCGAGAGAGGCACAATGTTGACTATATTATTAACCAAAAAATGGTTCAAATGGCTCTAAGCACTATGGGACTTAACGATCTGAGGGCATCAGTCCCCTAGAACTTAGAACTACTTAAACCTAACTAACCTAACAAGGGAACCTCCCCATCGCATCCCCCTCAGATTTAGTTATTAGTTGGCACAGTGGATAGGCCTTGAAAAACTGAACACAGATCAATCGAGAAAACAGGAAGAAGTTGTGTGGAAAAATGAAAAAATAAGCAAAATATACAAAATGAATGGTCGATGCGCAAGATAGGCAACATCAAGGAGACTCTGAACTGAGCAGCGCCGTGGTCCCGTGGTTAGCGTGAGCAGCTGCGGATCGAGAGGCCCTTGGTTCAAGTCTTCCCTCGAGTGAAAAGTTTAATTTTGTATTTTCAGACCATTATTATCTGACCCGTCGGATGCGAGGTGATTGCGCAGTAGTATGGGGACGCTACACCTAAACAAACATCGAAACACACGACGTCAATCGACTACAGCGCACGGAAGAAAGTGTATTCCTGCAAACGAGGTTCCCTGGCTGGCAGTTGACTGTTCGCTACTTTGGACGAAAGTGCGTTAAATACGTGAGATGAATTCCGTGGGCAATATGAATCCAACAAAACAAAGACAGTAAACTTATTACAGAGAACAGAGACGTCAATGAACGAACGGACAGATCATAACTTTGCGTAATTAAAGAAAGTAAACTTTTCACTCGGGGGAAGACTTGAACCAAAGATCTTTCGTTCCGTAGCTGTTCAGGCTAACCACAGGACCACGGTGCTCCTAAGCTCACACTATCCTTGATGTTGCCTATCTTACGTAAGGACTACTCAGTTTGTATATTTTGCTTATTTTTTTCATAGTTCCACACAACTTCTTCCTGTTTTCTAGATTGATCTGTGTTCAGTTTTTCAAGGGCTATCCACTGTGTCAACTTATAACTAAATCTGAGGGGAATGCGATGGGGAGGTTCCCTTGTAAGGACATCACGCACATCCATGCCCCAGGCAGGATTCGAACCTGCGACAGTAGCGGTCGCACGGTTCCAGACTGAAGCGCCTAGAACCGCTCGTCCACGACGGCCGGCTGTTATTAACCGCCACTTACACAAATTATTTTCAATATGAGCACCGGGGACGTCGACTGCATCCTTAAAACGACGTGACAACAACAGTTGCTGGCAGTAGTTCCGGTGGAATCTGAGCAAAGCGTTCCTGTATATTGGCCCGCAGATCAGTTAAAGACCGAACGTGTTCCTGGTGGACGTGTTCTTTTAGAGATCACCAGAGCCAAAAGTCACATGGATTCAGGTGATCTTGTAGAACACCCATCTGGAAAACCTCTGAAGATAACACATTTGTGGAAGGTTGCATTAAACAGTTCTTCCTCTGGGCGAGCTACGTCAGGTGTTGTCCATCTTGCACACACGTACGCTCTTCCAAATCAGGAATCAGATGCTGTGTAAGAAGGTCTCGCTAACGTGGCAGACCTCACGGTACAGCTGACAGGCCCTCTGCGTGTATTCTCTTCAAAGAAGAACGGACCGAGAATAAAAGTGCTTGTGAGTCCACACCGAGCAGTCACATACGACGAGTGCAGTGGGCATTCGTGTACAACCCGCGGTTTACTAGTACCCAAAATTTGGCAGTTTCCTGTATTCACTGCACTGTAGTGTGGAATGTGCCTCGCCACTCCACAAAATAGCGCCCAGCCACATGTCATCATCTTCGATCCGTGTCAGAAATCTAAGAACACATTCAGAACGTTGCTGCGGATCATGCTGCTGCACCGTTTTGTAATACCAGGCCCCCACAACCGCACGAATGGTCGACTGTGAAGAGCGGACAAATTGAATAGCTGGGCGGCGGCCATTAGAGTGGTAAACTGACGCGCGGAGTTCGAATGTTTATACATCGCTTTTGGTTATAAAATGCCTTCCCTTGAGTTAGGTCACAAACATAATGCCTCATTTAAACACGTTACTACAATATACTTCTTAATTTATGAACAAACAGCAACTAGTCACTGTTTAAGAATTTATCTTACGTACTACATGGAATCTGCCGTAGCTAAAAGTTATGTACTGGACCCCTAGCAGTTTTCGTAGTTCATTTACGATAGATGTACGCAAAATGCATCGAAATACTCTAAGATTTGCCCACTATATTAATAGATATTTTCTGACTCTACCTTGCTTTAGATTTTATGGCGAGAAGTGCGTTATATATGGCATAGTGCTTTGGCAACTCACGACCAAATTATCAAGTTTCAACCTAATCTAGACCATGAAAACACTACCGATCAGCCAACTTTCTTCAAAATGATCAGAACATATAAAATGGTATTCTGTCGGTCGGAAATCTTGCCTTCTGACAGCGTGTAACCATTTTTGTAACAGCTGTGGTTTTGAGAAAGGAAACCTGCAAATACATGCACAGACATTATGCTAATACCGTGTTACAAGATCATTTATTAAGTAAGTGCACTGACATACAAAACAACTTAAAATATTCACATATCTTTGAAATGTAATATTCGTTCCTTTCTCGAATTTATTTGTACAATTAATCGCTGCACAAGTCTTCACCATTGTACTTCTTTTGATTGGAACGTACAGACAGTAGAATTACGAGTAACAAATACTGTATGTACGCCCCAACAAATATACAACGTTGAATCAGGGTCTTTATGAACAGTCGCCGGCCGGAGTGGCCGAGCGGTTCTAGGCGCTACAGTTTGGAACCGCGCGACCACTACGGTCGCAGGTTCGAATCCTGCCTCGGGCATGGATGTGTGTGATGTCCTTAGGTTAGTTAGGTTTAAGTAGTTCTAAGTTCTAGGGGACTGATGACCACAGCAGTTGAGTCCCATAGTGCTCAGAGCCATTTGAACCATCTTCATGAACAACAATACTACACAACACATCAGACTACAACCACTATAATGGCGTCCAGCCGAAGGTTCAAATTATCCCGCGACTGCAGCGCCATCAGTGAGTCTAGTTATGTTTTACAAGGTCTTTGTGTAATACAGACCGCAAAACTTTCCGTATTATTGACGATGGAACGGAAAATCTTCGTGACCGTGGGAATCGTGCTGCTTGGTCATTTACAGCAACAGCAACTGTAAGTAGGCTGTTTAGGTTTTTATGTTGGTTATGCCATGTAGTGCTGTGTATGAAAATCACTGACTGCGCTGTGTGTAGACTGTGCTGGTTGGACTCATTGTTGGAATATTCGCTAGTGTAGTGTTGGGCTCTTGGATGTGAACAGCGCGTAGCGTTGGGCAGTTGGAGGTGAGCCGCCAGCAGTGGTAGATGTGCAGTGAGAGATGCCAGAGTTTTGATAGGTTACTATAAGCGGACGATCTGGACGTGTGTCCGCCAGAAAAAGGAAACTTGTAAAGATGGATGTCATGAACTTATAGATATAGATATATGATGACTTTCGAATGCTATTAAGGTAAATACATTGTTTGTTCTCTATTAAAATCTTTCATTTGCTAACTATGCCTATCAGTAGTTAGTGCCTCCAGTAGTTAGACTCTTTTATTTAGCTGACAGTATTGGCGCTCGCTGTATTGCAGTAGTTCGAGTAACGAAGATTTTTGTGAGGTAAGTGATTCATGAAAGGTATAGGCTATTGTTAGTCAGGGCCATTCTTTTGTAGAGAAAAATATTGTATGTCAGTTTAGTGATGATCAGAATAAGTAAAGAGAGCAATGTCTGAGTACTTTCAGTTTTACTCAGCTGGTTCTGTGTCAAATAACGTAAGAGTTTTTCCAGCACTGTCATTCATAATTTTTCTAAGTGGACGTTTCACAACCTCGTCAGTAACATCCACCAGGATAAGACGCCGGCCACACCAAGCTCACCTTTGTTTTCGAAGTTTTTTATCATCTTCTTTAAACTGTTTAATGAAATCGAGCCTCTCTGCAGACCTTTCAATCGGCGATACTCTCTCACTGCAACATTGTAATTGCCGCTGATCGCACGAAACAGTTTCACTATCAGCACACGGTCTCCCTTCTCGAGAGCCATATTGTTCACTCACGTTATGGCTTGTCAAATGTGATCACGGGTGCCATACCGTCATACAAACGGTGTACAGCGCCAGATATGAATCTGGTGACCAAAATTTGCACTAATTGGCCCTTTGCTACACATTAGGATAACTACCACGTTTCGCTGCCATACGGTAATTACAGCCCACACGGAGTAGCTGCACTTTAATTATAATCAACCGGTACCTCTGTGCGTGCTGGAATGAGAATTGTCTTCACGGTCCTTACGGGAGGGTTACATAGAGGCAGAAGACTACATCTCGATTCTTCACTGAACGCTGGCGCTTGAATTTTTGTAAGTAAGCTCTGCTGTGATAATTTGCTTCTATCTTCAAAAGTCTTCCAATTCAAGCTTTTAAACATTTCGGAAACCCGTAAGGCTAACAAATGTTTGACCATTCGTGCCGTAAGTCTTTGTATAATTACAGTTTCTCCTGTTAGTCCTATATGGTACAAGTCCCACACACTTGAGCAATATTGTAAGTTGGGACGCACAAGCGATTTGTAAGCTGCCTTTTCTGAATATCCTGGTAATGAATCCCGCCTTAACTATGACTGGGCCTATGTGATCATTTTGTTTCCTGTCCCTACCAGTTAGATCCAGGTATTTGTGTGAGAGGGCTGATTACAGGATAGCTCTTGAACTCCTGAATCAAAAGAAGCGAGACTTGTTACTAATATGACTTGCTACCACGAAAAGAGATCTGTGGACTGGGAAATTCCACCCTTCGTCTCCCCCCATCCTCTGCTCCACTAGGATTGGGGATGGAAGGGGAGTGGAAGTACGGATGAGAACATTGTAACTCCTATGATAATTTTAGTCAAACGTAGTACATACGGGGCGTTCAAAAAGTCTCTCCGCAGTGCCGTACGATTGTTAGCCGCGCATGCCGTATTATTGTTCGCCTGCCTGGGTTACTTCCCTTCAAGTGGATTCTCCCAACATATTCTGTACCCATTCATAGGAGAACTTGTGTTAAGTGAAATACTGAAAGGTTATTTTCAACAAGGTGATGCAACCGCGCATACAGCTCGCGTTTCAATGTCACTGCTTGCTCACCTTTTTGGTGATCGCATAATTTCACAGGGACTTTGGCCTCCACAATCGCCTGACCTAACACCACCTGACTTTTTCTTCTGGGGTGCAGCGAAAGCAACTGTTTATAAAAACCGTCCAAAATCCATCGATGAGTTGAAAACTATAGTGTCCACTTTCACTGCTTCTGTAACAGAAGAAATGTTGCGGCTTGTGTTTGGAAACATGATTAGACGAATTGAATAGTGTATTCAACAACAGAGGGGGGAGGGGGGGGACACTTTCCACATTTAATGTGAAAATTTGTAAGTAAAAAATTAATATTCAATAAATTAATAACTTGTATTTCACTGAGTTTCATTTCGGTATATTCACTGCAGCATATGGCACACGCGGCTAATAGTCATACGGCACTGCAGAGAGATTTTTTGAACACCTCGTACATGACTTAATGTCTAGAAGAAAATTCTGTGGGAATAAGAACCCTTAGCACCACTACTAGTGCAATTGGAGGTGGAATGGGGTTGACAGGAGAAAATAAACATACCAAAGGCTATTGTTACCACTGAAATCAGTACTGGGGCCAAGGAGACAAAGTGAAGATGAAAGGGAGTGTTTTCATGCTGTTCTTGGTGGTGCTTGTATTTTTGCAGGTGGTATTACGAATTTTTCCTTTATAAAGAATGATAAATTTAGTCATAGTACTGGATGGCTTACCGTGGCTGTCGTTCGTTGCTGTGTTATTGAGAGTGCTGGTGGCCTTGAAAGTTTTATTAACGATGACATCATCACCTACCGTACTTTTAATGTGGGCAGTTAACCACTTGCCGTGGCTTGAAACCAGAGAATATTTTATTAATGGATATCGCCGTAAGAGCATGGATTCCTATATCATCATTATGCTTTCTCACTTGCTTGACATTTTCTGCTCATGTCCCGTTCCTAATCCATTTAGTACGGAAATTTTTCTATATGCCTCTCTTACATTCACAATGCCATATTTGCACCTTGTGGCCGAAATTGGAACTAATTTTTTTCCATCGCAAACCGGTTCGGCGTTAACGCATTAGAATACCTACTTAGTTTCGCTGCCATACGGTAATAACAGCTCAGCCCGCACCTCTGTGTGCAGCGGGACTTTAATTACAACCACCAGTAGTTGTATTAACCTCGTGTAATAGGTTCCACAACCTCTATGAACCATTTAAATTATGTCGTTTATCGCGTTAGGTTTGCATGTTATTCGTGTCATTGATAATAGCCGTTAACATTACTACTATCAAGAATTACACGGCCCTACAAGGACGGTGCTATTTTTAACCTCTTTCTCTCTCGTAATACATCGAATTTTATGCCTGACAGTGAGTTTTTGCGTGCCTTCCGTATTAATGACAGTAACAGCTTGGAACCAGAGCTTCGTTTCTTACAGGTGACCCTAAAGCCCAACAGTTGTGATGGTTTCTCTATTAACAGGGCTTTCAAACGAAATGGTATTATTCTGCTAGTAAGAAGGACAAGGAACCGGCATAGAGTTACTGACCGCGTAAGCAATGTTCTTCGGAAAAAACGGCATACAGTCCACCTTTCTCATCAGAACAAAATATAGGACTTTTTCCAACGCAAAACAGAAAGCTCGTGAAGTCTGCGATAGTAGAACATCAGGAGAACTGTGGATTTCAGAAACGTACGAGTACTAACCAAAGAATGCAACATTTATAGAAGGAAAGTCCGAGACGCTGTTGAGATTTCTAAGAATGAACATATTTCAATAGCGAAGACAGCTATAGGCTTCCAGATTCGTGGCTTCCTGCCATCAGTGAAGTAAATACTCAGCCACGGTAGGCGAGAAATACAAACAGAAAGGCACCTTGCAGCAGAAAGGCACCTTGCAGCACGACAATAATATTTTGGTAAACATTACCCCTCTATTCCTTTGCCTGTTATCACTACAAAACCCACGACGATGGTCCACTACCATATTACGCCTAAAACAATTTATCCGAAAATCCCAGCTGTTCATAACAAGCGCGAGATAACTTACTTTTCTAAGCGTACGCCACTCTTGTCTTGAACGGTCTTCAGCTAACCGCGAATACCCGAATATCCTGAAGAAGATCCCAGCGGAGGGACTGAAACGTCGACTGCGTGAGAAGAAATATGAAGAGGAAAATGACGCGGCTTAAACCAGACATTCTTACCTTCAACTACTCTAGACATCACGAAAATGAGATGAGAGAGAAAAGGGCACGTGCGGAGGCTTACACAGGATCATTTAACTTTCCTATTTTCTCGCTCCATATGTGAATGAATTTGGCCAGGGGATGAACAATATGGTTACGATGTACGGACCGCCATGCACTGTCAGTGGCTTTTGGGGAATATACACAGGTTATAGTACGTAGTGAGCGATTGTCGTACGATGTTCCTTACTTTCACGTGCTCAGTACTAAGTACAAGGATTCATTTATAGTGTGCGTAACTATCAGAATATTGACGAGGACTTACACTAACAATATTGAAGCAGTCCAAAGTCATATTTTGCCCCTCCTGTTCCACTCGCAGATCGCGCGTGGGAAAAACGACTGTCTGATTGCCTCAGCACGAGCTCTTATTTCCCTTATCTTTGAATGGTGATCATTGCGCGATTTTAAAGTTGGTGGTAATAACATATGCTCTACATCCTCGGTGAAGATCGGATTTCGGAATTTAGTAAGCAGCAACTTCTGTTTAGCGCGCTGTCTATTTGTAAGTGTGTCCCACTTCAAAGTTTCTATGAGATTTGTGACGCTCTCGCGATGGTTAAATGTACCAGTCACGAATCTTGCCGCTCTTTGGTCCTTCTCAATCTCTTGAATCAGACCCAACTGGTAAGGGTCCCATATAGACGAACAATATTCAAAGACTAGGCGAACTAACATATTGTAAGCTATTTCCTTTGTTGAAGGACTGCATCGCTTCAGTATTCTACCAATAAACCGCAATCTAGAGTTCGCCTTACCCGTTAATTGTGTAATCTGATCATTCCATTTGAGATAATTTCGAATAGTCACACCCACGTTACTTGACGGACGTTACCGCTTCCAAGACTGGGCATTTATTTTGTACTCGTACATTAATGGGAATTTTCGCCTTGTTATATGCAGTAGGTTACACTTACTAATATTGAGAGATAACTGCTAGTCATTACACCACGCATTTATTTTCTGCAAATTCTCATTGATTTGTTCACAACTTTCGTGTGATACTACTTTCCTGTAGACTACAGCATCATCGGCAAACAGTCTAAGGCCGCTGTAAATACCATCAACCAGATCGTTTATGTGGATCGTAAAAAGCAGAGGACCTATTACGCTGCCCTGGGGCACACCTGAAGTTAGGCTTGTTTCTGTTGAAGTGCCCCCGTTCAGGACGACATACTGCTCCCTGTCTGTTAGAGAACTTTCTATCCAACGGCATATGTTATCGAATAGACGGTTTCGCGCACATTTTGTAGCAAGCGACAGTACGGAACTGGGTCGAACGCCTTTTGGAAGTCGAGAAATATGGCATCAACCTGGGAGCCGGTATCTAGAGCCTGTTGTATATCATGCACTAAGAGGGCCAGCTGTGTCTCACATGACCACTGTTTCCTAAAACTGTGCTGGTTTCTGCAGATGAGCTTCTCAGAGCCTAGAAAGGTCATTATGTCTGAACACAAAATATGTTCCATGATACTACAACAAATCGATGCCAGTGAAATTGGCAATCTGTGCAAATCCTGACACAAAGTCAAAAACAAGAGAGATGACACGCAGAAAATGTCTTGCGATACCATTTGAGAGCAGTAAATATAGCGATGAAATGTTTGTCTTTTAAGAAGAGAATGTAGTTTCCCCTGAAGCGAGTTCTGTTTAGGCATCGCCTTGTGCGAATATTTGAAAGCGTGTCAACTTCTGACACCTTCAGCATCAGCAGTATCTTCCACGTTCACACGCTTCTTTCTTAAACGTGTTCGCTATGTACGCACGCAAGAGCCGCCCCCACCAACTAATACGCAAACATTCCGTAGATTGTCAACACCGAACTAAACAACTGCTGATGCAAAAGCCTTACACCAGAATCCATGCAATAATGTACTGAGTGCATCCCCGTTCCAGTATTCTTGGTAGCTACGTAGAACATTCCATTGAATTTTTCATCGTCGGAGTATGACGCAGAATGTAATGATCGGGACTTTGCCCGAAGACCTTCGTGACGCAAGTCCTTTCCGGGAACTGCTGTTCTGAAACGGCCAGTTTCGATGCGTGACGCAATAGTGCAGGGATTCCAGTCAACAGCCGGCGCTCTAGTAACTTCTCGTCGAAGCTAGGCCAAGGTCACTCAAATCCAGTCGTTATTAGAAGGAGGCAGTGAGACCATTCTCATGTGTGCTAACGCACATTTCTTAAGAGAGAAGTCATTCACAAGCTGCAAGAGTATTTGCTGATTTTGCAGTAAGATATCTTGTTACGGTGAGAGAACTGAAAGTACAGAAGATGTTCCATAACAAATAAAAGGTCAGATCTTCGAAACTGAAGACTTGACGAATGGCAGCGGGATTTGGACAGTGGAAAAACAAGGCGCTGAGCGTAAGGTATCCTTCCGAAGATCACAGAGATGGTGTAAATGAATCACATCATCTACGGTAGAGACATGGCTCATTCTGCGACGGTAGACGAGCATAGACCTAATACTACAAAGAATAGGAATGAGACCATCAGCGAACTGTGACTCTGGTCGTTTAGGAATTCATTGAGCGTATGGTGTCCACACGCCGTCACCAAGCGGAAGCTAGGTGACATGATCCCCGTCAGGGCGAAACGCAGCTGTTAATTAGAAATGCTGACACAGTTACGTTACTGAACCTTATTCCTAACAGAGTATCTGGGAGTAAACTAAACAAGTTCAGAATAAATATTAGAGACAGAAACACAGGACTGAGAGATGTAAACAGAGAGGCGGGGATGAGTGAGAGAGAATGCACGGTGAGCGAGATGTAAATAGACGTCAGTAGTGCCTATGGTGAGGGAATGAGTTTCATGATGTGATACGCAAATGACAGTGACTACGTAAAGTAAATGCATAAATGCAGGTTTAAGAGTAGCGTGAAAACAATGTGCGATCAGTGACGTGCCTGTTGTATAGTACCGTATGTAATCTAAGTTAGTTTGATACTAGTAGGTAAGTAACTAATTCAAAAATGGCTCCGTTCACTATGGGACTTAACTGCTGAGGTCATCAGTCCCCTAGAACTTAGAACTACTTAAACCTAACTAACCCAAGGGCATCACATACATCCATGCCCGGGGCAGGATTCGAACCTGCGGCCGCAGCGGTCGCGCGGTTCCAGACTGTAGCGCCCAGAACCGCTCGGCCACTCCGGCCGGCAAGTAACTAGTAGTAGGATAGTATTTTCGTCTACAAAGAATCGTGTTCACTCAGTGTCATGCCAGGTCACTCAATGGACAATTAAATGCAATTACAGTATTAAACGTTACTCAGATAAGCACAATCAAATAAATTATATGCAATATCTGTAGCTAGTTGTGCTGGCTCGAGACTTACCGAGTCAGACACTAACACAATTAATCCACACAATGATAATATTTGCAGAAAACGCACTGTAGATTACTTTCCCGCTCGGTGCAGGAAAAAGTCGAAAGTATGCCAAGATAGACGCAAAAGCGAAGAGCAGTTGAGAAATCTAAAAACGTTAGACTTTACTTAATATAACCATTTCCTTTCTTTGTTGTTTTCATTGCTTCTTTCATTCTACGTTCTTTCCAATTAATTTCGACTTTAATATACACTTATCGTTAAGTTTTATTGCTTAAATTAATGTATATATTATTGCTTATTAAAATTAAGACTTATAAAAAAGAACCTTCAACATCGCAGCGCGTCAGCAATCGTTGGTTAATATATTAAAAAACTAAAAACCCGCCTCGATTGCGAAAAAAAGCACCTAGTGTTAACCTAGGTTTCGGCGTAGATAACTACACCTTCTTCAGAACAACAATAAAACCCACAAGTGCCTAAGAAGTCCTTTGTCAATGATTAAAAGAACACCATAGCTATACATTTATAAACGAAAAGAAAAAGGAAAACACAAACAGTACATATGTACAAAGTCAAAACCACTACTTAACTTGATGGTGTACGCTCGACCATTTGTAGCTGCAGTTTATGGCCCATCGAACATAGGCCGGTGTGAGGTGGAGCGTACACCATCAAGTTAAGTAGTGGTTTTGACTTTGTACATATGTACTGTTTGTGTTTTCCTTTTTCTTTTCGTTTATAAATGTATAGCTATGGTGTTCTTTTAATCATTGACAATGGTCTTCTTAGGCACTTTGTGGGTTTTATTGTTGTTCTGAAGAAGGTGTAGTTATCTACGCCGAAACCTAGGTTAATACTAGGTGCTTTTTTCGCAATCGAGGCGGGTTTTTAATTTTTTAATATATTAAACTTATAAAAAAGAATATTCAATGTAACTAATGTTCTGTACGACCTGCTTTAGACACACAGGAGGGCAGCTTTTCAGAATGCAATAAATGTGTTCTGACCGTCGCATGATCGCATTTATCGCCTTTATACGTCAACAATGTCTGCTTGGTAGACAAGTCACATTAAGACGTCTTCATGACGACTGCACGGCCAGTACAAGCAACGTAACTTTTGCATTTGACGAATACCTCGTTTCGAGCACTGTTGGCAGAATCTCCAGTCTTTCTTGCGTCATTGGACAGCGACAAAACATATAATGTTTCATGTAGCGCCAGGAGCTGTTTGTGACGTAACTCCTTTCCTACGGCCGCGAATGCAGCACAACCAGTTATGAGCCATGACGCAATGGCAGGGGAATTTCGTCGACAGTAAGCGCTCAAGTAACTTCTCGCCGAAACTAGGTTAGCGCGTGCCTCTTGCAGTTATTATTGGCTGTAGGCGACGAAAATATTTGCACACACGCAAACACACAAGAGTTCATGCACACACGCGAACCCAGCCTCTAGCACGTGATTATTATTGCCTGTACGCTGCGAACACGTCCATATTTCCGTGGTGACGGAGAGGACGAATTTGCAGACGGTATTTGCCTAAAATACAGGGTGGTCCATTGATAGTGACCGGGCCAAATATCTCACGAAATAAGCATCAATCGAAAAAACTACGAAGAACGAAACTCGTCTAGCTTGAAGGGGGAAACCAGATGGCGCTATGGTTGGCCCGCTAGATGGCGCTGCCAAAGGTCAAACGGATATCAAATGCGTTTTTTTTTAATAGGAACCCCCATTTTTATTATTCGAGTAGTACGCAAAGAAATATGAAGGTTTTAGTTGGATCACTTTTTTCGCTTTTTGATAGATGGCGCTGTAATAGTCACAAACGTATAAGTACGTGCTATCACGTAACATTCCGCCAGTGCGGACAGTATTTGCTTCGTTATACATTACTCGTGTTAAAATGACCCGTTTACCAATTGCGGAAAAGGTCGATATCGTGTTGATGTATGGCTATTGTGATCAAAATGTCCAACGGGCATGTGCTATGTATGCTGCTCGGTATCCTGGACGACATCATCCAAGTGTTCGGACCGTTCGCCGGATAGTTACGTTATTTAAGGACAAGGAAGTGTTCAGCCACATGTGAAACGTCAACCACGACCTGCAACAAATGATGATGCGCAAGTAGTTGTTTTAGCTGCTGTCGCGGCTAATCCGCACATCAGTAGCAGACAAAGTGTGCGAGAATCGGGAGTCTCAAAAACGTCGGTGTTGAGAATGCTACATCAACATCGATTGCACCCGTACCATGTTTCTATGCACCAGGAATTGCATGGCGACGACTTTGAACGTCGTGTACAGTTCTTCCACTGCGCACAAGAGAAATTACGGGACGATGACAGATTTTTTGCACACGTTCTATTTAGCGAGGAAGCGTCATTCACCAACAGCGGTAACGTAAACCGGCATAATTTGCACTATTGGGGAATGCAAAATCAACGATGGCTGTGACAAGTGGAACATCAGCGACCTTGGCGGGTTAATGTATGGTGTGGCATTATGGGAGGAAGGATAATTGGCTCCCATTTTATCGATGGCAATCTAAATGGTGCAATGTATGCCGATTTCCTACGTAATGTTCTACCGATGTTACTACAAGATGTTTCACTGCATGACAGAATGGCGATGTACTTCCAACATGATGGATGTCCGCCACACAGCTCGCGTGCGGTTGCAGCGGTATTGAATAGCATATTTCATGACTGGCGGATTGATCGTCATAGCACTATACCATGACCCGCACGTTCAGCGGATCTGACGTCCCTGGATTTCTTTCTGTGGGGAAAGTTGAAGGATATATTTTGCTATCGTGATCCACCGACAACGCCTGACAACATGCGTCAGCCCATTGTCAATGCCTGTGCGAACATTACGGAAGGCGAACTACTCGCTGTTGAGAGGAATGTCGTTACACGTATTGCCAAATGCATTGAGGTTGACGGACAACATTTTGAGCATTTATTGCATTAATGTGGTATTTACAGTTAATCACGCTGTAACCGCATGCGTTCTCAGAACTGATAAGTTCACAAAGGTACATGTATCACATTGGAACAACCGAAATAAAATGTTCAAACGTACCTACGTTCTGTATTTTAATTTAAAACACCTACCTGTTACCAACTGTTCGTCTAAAATTGTGAGCCGTATGTTTGTGACTATTACAGCGCCATCTATCACAAAGCGAAAAAAGTAGTTCAACTAAAACATTCATATTTCTTTAAGTACTACACGAATATGTAATAAAAAAAAGGGGGTTCCTCTTTCAAAAAAACGCAGTTGATATCCGTTTGACCTATGGCAGCGCCATCTAGTGGGCCAAGCATAGCGTCATCTGGTTTCCCCCTTCAAGCTAGACAAGTTTCATCCTTTTTAGTTTTTTCGTTTGACGCTTATTTCGTGAGATATTTGGCCCGGTCACGATCAATGGACCATGCTGTATATGCCTCCGCACCACTCCTAATCTCTGTAGCCTTATCTTTATGGTTCTTACGCGAAATGTACATTGGCGGCAGTAGACTCGTTCTACAGTCAATCTCAAATTACGGTTCTGTAAATTTTCTCATTAGTGTTTCCCGGAAAGAACGTCGTCTTCAAATTCAAATGGCTCTGAGCACTATGGGACTTAACACCAGAGGTCATCTGTCTCCTACACTTACAACTACTTAAACCTAACCAATCTAAGGACATCACACACATCCATGCCCGAGGCAGGATTCGAACCTGCGACCGTAGCGGTCGCGCGGTTCCAGACTGTAGCGCCTAGAACCGCTCGGCCACAGCGGCCGGCAACCTCGCAGTCGATCCATTTAACCCATCTGAGTTCCCGAAGCATCTCCGTAATACTGGTGTGTTGTTCGAAACTGCCGGCCGATGTGGCCGAGCGGTTCTAGGCGCACGAGTCTGGAACCGCGCGACTGCTACGGTCGCAGGTTCGAATCCTGCTTCGGGCATGGATGTGTGTGATGTCCTTAGGTTAGTTAGGTTTAAGTAGTTCTAAGTTCTATGGGACTGATGACCTCAGCTGTTAAGTCCCATAGTGCTCAGAGCCATTTGAACCATTTGAACCTCCTGCCTTGGGAACTCGAGTTGAGTTGAACCAATGAGTACTGAACCACTGTATGGTCGATCCCCCTTTGCTGCGTATGTACATCTTTCCGATGAAGCCTATTTCACCAGAGACGGAACAGTCAAAACTCCCCTTAAAAAGGTTCAAAGGTAGAGATGAAAAAAAAACCAGCCAACCGTTGTATACTGGATGTGGTACTGGAATATGTTGTTCTCGATTTGAAATTGCCGTATACAGTACGCTTCCGTAGCGCAGCGGTAGCGTTCCCACTTCATCACGCAGAGGACTGGCTGTTGTGTATCTTATCACCATCATTTTCATCATCATTGACCCGCAAGTCGCAGAAGAGACGTCAGCTAAAAAGGACTTGCAACACGGCGGCCTCCCGGCCAACAATGCCATACCCTCATTTCCATTTTTTACTGTATACAAACTCAATACGTTAGGTCAGGAGTGGAAAACATCCGGCATGGGATGTGGAACGGATCACAGTGAATGAAAAGCGGATATTATGCGGCATTACAACCTCAGATTCTACAAGGCCGTAGTTTTCGAGGACTCACTTGGACCGATCGACGGTTTCCACCATCATTCGACTCCACTTTATCCATGCCTCTTTCTTTGACATCTACATAAAAACAACATTTACGGTTCTCCAGCATATGATTGCAATCCTGAATCAGGAGCCGATGCAAACCACATCCAAATTTGGCTGTGAATTGAGGAACCGCTTACCTGAATCGGCTTCTGCTATTTTGGACAGAACGTCAAATGAAGCACCTTTCAGCCGTCTAAATTTCCAGATTGTTTGACGGCTGAAAGGTGTTTGATTTAATGTTCTGTACTGTACAGCCGAGATACCCCAACAATCTGTCGAAAGATGGACACACAAAGTCTCTCCTATTTTGTTCCTAAAGACTTTTGTTTCCATAACGTCAGTGTTAATTTCATCAAGCGTATAAGGAAACATCTGTAACTTTTATAGTACCCATATTTTCATTTCTCTTTATCACTTACGATGATGGCCGGCCGGAGTGGCCGAGCGGTTCTAGGCGCTACAGTTCGGAACCGCACGATCGCGACGGTCGCAGGTTCGAATCCTGCCTCGGGCATGGATGTGTGTGATGTCCTTAGGTTAGTTAGGTTTAAGTAGTTCTAAGTTCTAGGGGACTGATGACCTCAGCAGTTAAGTTCCATAGTGCTCAGAGCCATTTGAACAATTTCTGAAATATCTTGAAAAAATTGTTAGCGCGCAATATCTACTTCCCGGGGCCTTGGCCCTAAACAGCCTGTCGGCTTTACTGCGGCATCGTCTGGAAGAAAGGAAGGAACATTAGGGTCTAAACTGCCGTCGACGATAAGGTCATTAGAGACGGAGCACAAGCTGTCTACGATCAGGACGGGGAGCCTTTTAACTGTAAGAATACAGCAGCATTAAACGAGCAGATACAATAACATGTGTACATGTCAGAAGAGTTTTAAAGTTTAACTTTTGCTAAAGCACAGTGTAAGTTACATGTTACACTCCTGGAAATGGAAAAAAGAACACATTGACACCGGTGTGTCAGACCCACCATACTTGCTCCGGACACTGCGAGAGGGCTGTACAAGCAATGATCACACGCACGGCACAGCGGACACACCAGGAACCGCGGTGTTGGCCGTCGAATGGCGCTAGCTGCGCAGCATTTGTGCACCGCCGCCGTCAGTGTCAGCCGGTTTGCCGTGGCATACGGAGCTCCATCGCAGTCTTTAACACTGGTAGCATGCCGCGACAGCGTGGACGTGAACCGTATGTGCAGTTGACGGACTTTGAGCGAGGGCGTATAGTGGGCATGCGGGAGGCCGGGTGGACGTACCGCCGAATTGCTCAACACGTGGGGCGTGAGGTCTCCACAGTACATCGATGTTGTCGCCAGTGGTCGGCGGAAGGTGCACGTGCCCGTCGACCTGGGACCGGACCGCAGCGACGCACGGATGCACGCCAAGACCGTAGGATCCTACGCAGTGCCGTAGGGGACCGCACCGCCACTTCCCAGCAAATTAAGGACACTGTTGCTCCTGGGGTATCGGCGAGGACCATTCGCAACCGTCTCCATGAAGCTGGGCTACGGTCCCGCACACCGTTAGGCCGTCTTCCGCTCACGCCCCAACATCGTGCAGCCCGCCTCCAGTGGTGTCGCGACAGGCGTGAATGGAGGGACGAATGGAGACGTGTCGTCTTCAGCGATGAGAGTCGCTTCTGCCTTGGTGCCAATGATGGTCGTATGCGTGTTTGGCGCCGTGGAGGTGAGCGCCACAATCAGGACTGCATACGACCGAGGCACACAGGGCCAACACCCGGCATCATGGTGTGGGGAGCGATCTCCTACACTGGCCGTACACCACTGGTGATCGTCGAGGGGACACTGAATAGTGCACGGTACATCCAAACCGTCATCGAACCCATCGTTCTACCATTCCTAGAACGGCAAGGGAACTTGCTGTTCCAACAGGACAATGCACGTCCGCATGTATCCCGTGCCACCCAACGTGCTCTAGAAGGTGTAAGTCAACTACCCTGGCCAGCAAGATCTCCGGATCTGTCCCCCATTGAGCATGTTTGGGACTGGATGAAGCGTCGTCTCACGCGGTCTGCACGTCCAGCACGAACGGTGGTCCAACTGAGACGCCAGGTGGAAATGGCATGGCAAGCCGTTCCACAGGACTACATCCAGCATCTCTACGATCGTCTCCATGGGAGAATAGCAGCCTGCATTGCTGCGAAAGGTGGATATACACTGTACTAGTGCCGACATTGTGCATGCTCTGTTGCCTGTGTCTATGTGCCTGTGGTTCTGTCAGTGTGATCATGTGATGCATCTGACCCCAGGAATGTGTCAATAAAGTTTCCACTTCCTGGGACAATGAATTCACGGTGTTCTTATTGCAATTTCCAGGAGTGTATTTCTAGCTTTTTGTACTATCCTATGCAAGATTCGACAGGAATGAGATAGGGGATCCAGGATTCGTCAGAATTTAAAAGAGTTTAACATCTAATAAGGCAGAAGAGAGAGATAACATTCCAACGGAATTTCTAAAATGATTGGCGGACTATTCACATTGGTAAAATTTGTGGTAAGGACTATGGGACCAAACTGCAGGCTTACACACTACTTCATCTTACTTAAACTAACTTATGCTAAGGACAACACACACACACGCCCGAGGGAGGACTCGAAATTCCGACCGCCGGGGGGGGGGGGGGGGAGGGAGGGGGGGGGGGGCAGGGAGCCGCGCGAACTGTGACAAGACGCCTTAGACCGTACGGCTACCCAGCGCAACTATTCACATTCGTGTGTAGACTCTATAAGACTGGCGATATACCATCAGAATTTCCGAAAAATTTCATCCACACAATTTCGAAGATAGCAAGAGCCGACAAGAGCGAGAATTATCCCACAATCAGATTGACAGTTCATGCATCCAAGTTGTTGACAAGAATAATGTATATAGGAATGGAAAAGGAAACTGATGACATGTTAAATGACGATCAGTTTTCGGAAAGGTTCAAATGGTTCAAATGGCTCTGAGCACTATGGGACTTAACTTCTAAGGTCATCAGTCCCCTAGAACTTAGAACTACTTAAACCTAATGACATCACACACATCCATGACCGGCGCAGGATTCGAACCAGCGGCCTCGCGGTTCCAGACTGTAGCGCCTTTTCGGAAAGGTAAAGACACCAGAGGCAATTCTGACGTTACGGTTGGTGATAGAAGCAAGACTGAAGAAAAATCAAAGCACGTTCATAGGATTTACCGACTTGGAAAAAGCGCTCGACAGTGTCAAACGCTGCAGATTGTTCGAAATTCTCAGAAAGATAGGGGTAAGCTATAGGGAAAGACGGGTAATATACAATATGTACTAGAACCAAAAGGGAACAATGAGAGTGGAAGACCCAGAAGGAAATGCTCGAATTAAAAAGAGTGTAAGACAAGGATGTAGTCTTTCGCCCTACTGTTCAACCTATACATCGAAGAAGCAATGACGGAAATAAAACAAAGGTTCAGGAGTGGGATTAAAATTCAAGGTGAAAGGATATCAATGATAAAATTCGTTGATGACGTTGCTACCCTCAGTGAAAGTGAAAAAGAATTGCAGAATGTGTTCAGTGGAATGAACAATCTAATGAGTACGGAATGTGGATTGAAAGTAAATCGAAGAAAGACGCTAGAACAAGAAATAAGAACAGAGAGATACTTAACACCATAACTGGGGATCACGAGGTAGACGAAATTAAGGAAGTCTGCTATCTAGGCAGCAAAATAACCCATGATGGACGGGAAAAGGACAAAAAAATGTTCAAATGTATGTGTAATCTTATGGGACTTAACTGCTAAGGTCATCAGTCCCTAAACTTACACCCTACTTAATCTAAATTATCCTAAGAACAAACACACATACCCATGCCCGAGGGAGGATTCTAACCTCCGCCGGGACCAGCCGCACAGGGAAAAGGACGTAAAAAGCAGACTAGTACAGTCAAGAAGGGCATTCCTGGGCAAGAGAAGTCTACTAGTGTGAAACATAGACCCTAATTGGAGGAAGAAATTCCTGAGAATATACGTTTAGAGCACACCATTGTTATAGTGAAACATGGACCATGGGAAAGTTAGAGCAGAAGAGAATCGGAGCATTTGAGATGTGATGTCACAGAAGAATGTTGAAAAGTAGGTGGACTGATGAGATAAAAAATGAGGCGGTTCTGCGATATACATTTTGATACTTTGCCTTTTTTTAGGTTTTGCGGTATACTGCTTGGTAAAGGCCTTAAGGCCGAAATTGAATAGTTAAAACAAGTCATTTCTACAGTCAATGGCGATACGATGTCTTTAGAAAAGTGTTACACGACTGTGAACCCCTACCATGAGAACTTAATCAGAGTGAGCGGCGTTTTTCAAGGTATCTGTTTGCTGAATAGAGTTTGATAGAGATTTTTTCGCTCCAAGAACGTCATAGTGCTTGAGCACGAATCGTGTTCAAAAATTCTACAAAAAATTGACATCAGCGATGTAGGCCTATAATAATGCATGTCTGTCCGACAACCATTCTTGAAAATGGAACTGACCTGTGTTTTTTGTCAGTCGACAGCTGCCCTTAGGTGATCCGGTGACCTCGAAACGTGTTCAAAAATTCTACAAAAAATTGACATCAGCCATGTAGGCCTATAATGATGCATGTCTGTCCGACAACCTTTCTTGAAAATGGAACTGACCTGTGTTTTTTGTCAGTCGACAGCTGCCCTTAGGTGATCCAGTGACCTTTGATGAACTACTGCCAGAGAAGGAGATTGTTTTTTCACCCCATCTCTGCAGAAGCCCACAGGTATCTCTTCTGGTCTTGATACTGTTCCACTGTCGACCAGTTTTACTTGATTTTCTATTCTTTTCTATTCCTCCATAGCTTATCTGCCATTTCTTAATTCGTGCATTGACTGAAAGAAGGAACAGTTTTTTTTTACCTTTCACGGAGAAACGCTCTTGGAAGACCAAATTCAGTGTTTCAACTTTCTCTCTTTCACCTTCTGTTTCACTGATAGATAGTATAGATAATTTCGATCTGCTTACTGACTTTATGTATGACTGAAACATTTTAGGATTATTAGCCAGATCGTTTGGCAAATTTTCACTTTGGAACTCACTAAATGTCTTTCGCATCGCTCTTCTCAGGCCCATTTTAGCTTCATTCAGCATCTGTTTCTCTAGCAGGCTATGACTTCGTTTAAATCAGAGATTAAGTTCTCTTTGATTTCTAACATGGGTTGTATATCCCTCATAACCTTGCTCGGCACATACTTGTCTAAGGCGTATTGTATATAAGGCATGTTGTATAGAGCACGCAGCATACCAACACCGTGGCCGGTAGATGCGCAGATGGCAGGGGTGGGGAGAGCGGTAGCCAAGGGGCCTGGCGACAGCCGCTGTAGGGGAAATGCCGAGTGCTGGAGGGGAAGTGCCGTTCTAAACTGAAGGCTACGCTAACATTTTTTTGTAAATATTAAGCGGGGCCCCTTCACGCCCACACTTGCATGGTAACCATTCAAAAAGATCTGTCACCTCTTCCTTGGTTAGTATCTAAAGAAGAATTCTGCCAAAAATGCAGCGATTTATTTTCGCCTGGTTTGTTAACTATTTGTAACTTTTAGAGAATTGATACGAGTGGGGAATTTTGTCTAAAAACGACACATTTTTATTGTTGTCATGTTACAGACGAATGGAAAAACTAGTAGAAGCCGACCTGGGGGAAGATCAGTTTGGATTCCGTAGAAATACTGCAACACGTGAGGCAATACTGACCTTACGACTTATCTTAGAAGAAAGATTAAGGAAAAGCAAACCTACGTTTCTAGCATTTGTAGACTTAGAGATAGCTTTTGACAATGTTGATTGGAATACTCCCTTTCAAATTCTAAAGGTGGCAGGGGTAAAATACAGGGAGCGAAAGGCTATTTACAATTTGTACAGAAACCAGATGGCAGTTATAAGAGTCGAGGTACATGAAAGGGAAGCAGTGGTTGGGTAGGGAGTAAGACAGGGTTGTAGCCTCTCCCCAATGTTATTCAATCTGTATATTGAGCAAGCAGTAAAGGAAACAAAAGAAAAATTCGGAGTAGGTATTAAAATCCATGGAGAAGTAATAAAAACTTTGAGGTTCGCCGATGACATTATAATTCTGTCAGAGACAGCAAAGGACGTGGAAGAGCAGTTGAACGGAATGGATGGTGTCTTGAAGGGAGGATATAAGATGAACATCAACAAAAGCAAAACGAGGATAATGGAATGTAGTCGAATTAAGTCACGTGATGTTGAGGATATTAGATTAGGAAATGAGACACTTAAAGTAGTAAAGGAGTTTTGCTATTTGGGGAGCAAAATAACTGATGATGGTCGAAGTAGAGAGGATATAAAATGTAGACTGGCAATGGCAAGGAAAGCGTTTCTGAAGAAGAGAAATTTGTTAACATCGAGTATAGATTTAAGTGTCAGGAAATCATTTCTGAAAGTATTTGTATGGAGTGTAGCCATGTATGGAAGTGAAACATGTACAGTAAATAGTTTGGACAAGAAGAGAATAGAAGCTTTCGAAATGTGGTGCTACAGAAGAATGCTGAAGATTAGATGGGTAGATCACATAACTAATGGGGAAGTATTGAATAGGATTGGGGAGAAGAGAAGTTTGTGGCACAACTTGACCAGAAGAAGGGATCGGTTGGTAGGGCTTATTCTGAGGCATCAAGGGATCACCAATTTATTATTGGAGGGCAGCGTGGAGGGTAAAAATCGTAGAGGGAGACCAAGAGATGAATACACTAAGCAGATTCAGAAGGATGTAGGCTGCAGTAGATACTGGGAGACGAAGAAGCTTGCACAGGATAGAGTAGCATGGAGAGCTGCATCAAACCAGTCTCAGGACTGAAGACCACAACAACAAAATTGTTAAAATTTGCTTCTTCTGCCAAAACTCAGAGGAGTTCACACAGTCTCACCTCAGAAACGTGTTGTGCAGAACCAAATGCGACAGAATTCTGAAACTGTGGTTTATTAAGTTTATTAAGTGAGGAACTGAGGAAAAATAAGGTCAGTATCTTATGAAAAAGCACATCCTCAGCACAAAATAAATGTATAATGACTTCGCTTATGTTGTTCCAAAACACATAGGATTTCTCGTTTCATCAGTTATCGATAGCCCTTAAAAATTACATTCTTTCGTCGGAAAAGTCTGTAGTTAGGGGCATAAAACGGTTAATAATGAAATTTTGCATAATAACTATACGGCAAAATACTCTCCACACTACTGGCCATTAAAATTACCACACCACGAAGATGACGTGCTACAGACGCGAAATTTAACCGACAGGAAGAAGATGCTGTGATATGCAAATGATTAGCTTCTCAGAGCATTCATACAAGGTTGGCGCCGGTGGCGACACCTACAACGTGCTGACATGAGGAAAGTTTCCAACCAATTTCTCATACACAAACAGCAGTTGACCGGCGTCGCCTGGTAAACGTTGTTGTGATGCCTCGTGTAAGGAGGAGAAATGCGTACCATCACGTTTCCGACTTTGATAAAGGTCGGATTGTAGCCTATCGCGATTGCGGTTTATCGTATCGTGACAATGCTGCTCGCGTTGGTCGAGATCCAATGACTGTTAGCAGAATATGGAATCGGTGGGTTCAGGAGGGTGATACGGAACACCGTGCTGGATCCCAACAGCCTCGTATCACTAGCAGTCGAGATGACAGGCATCTTATCCTCATGGCTGTAACGGATCGTGCAGCCACGTCTCGATCCCTGAGTCAACAGATGGGGACGTTTGCAAGACAACCATCTGCACGAGCACTTCGACAACGTTTTCAGCAGTACGGACTATCAGCTCGGGGACCATGGCTGCGGTTACCCTTGACGCTGCATCACAGACAGGAGCGCCTGGGACGGAGTACTCAACGACGAACCTGGGTGCACGAATGGCAATACGTCATTTTTTCGGATGAATCAAGGTTCTGTTTACAACATCACGATGGTCGCATCCGTGTTTGGCGTAATCGCGGTGAACGCACATTGGAAACGCGTATCCGTCATCGCCATACTGGCGTATCACCCGGCGTGATGGTATGGGGTGTCATTGGTTACACGCCTCGGACACCTCTTGTTTGCATTGACGGCACTTTGAACAGTGGACGTTACATTTCAGATGTGTTACGACCCGTGGCTCTACCCTTCATTCGATCCCTGCGAAACCCTACATTTCAGCAGGATAATGCACGACCGTATGTTGCAGGTCCTCTACGGGCCTTTCTGTACACAAAAAATGTTCGACTGCTGCCCTGGCCAGCACATTCTCCAGATCTCTCACCAATTGAAAACGTCTGGTCAATGTTGGCTCGTCACAATACGCCAGTCACTACTCTTGATGAACTGTGGTATCGTGTTGAAGCTGCATGGGCAGCTGTACCCATACACGCCATCCAAGCTCTGTTTGACTCAATGCCCAGGCGTATCAAGGCCGTTATTACGGCCAGAGGTGGTTGTTCTGGGTACTGATTTCTCAGGATCTATGCACCCAAATTGCGTGAAAATGTAATCACATGTGAGTTTTAGTATAATATATTTGTCCAATGAATACCCGTTTATGATCTGCATTTCTTCTTGGTGTAGCAATTTTAATGGCCAGTAGTGTATGTCGATTGTTGTGGATATTTCACTCTGGCTTGCTCGCTGGCGCTGTGCGATTGCAAAAGAGTGCGCTACGTCAGATCAATTTTCTCGAGATTGGTGACTGATGGAGAGCTCCACGCAAGTCTAAAGAAAAATACAATATGTTAGCTAAATTTAATACGCAGCAACATATAAGTAATTTGCGCCAAACGCAAAATCATAGCGATCGCTAAGGTTCATTGCAAACTTATTCGAATTTCGCGCAGTGCCTTACTTCTATGTAAACATCACAATAACTGTGACCATTAACAAAATGATGGGCAGATCATAATGAACCTGACATATAAAGCCACAAGTAAAGCAAAAATGAATTTTTGTACTGAATAGTTTCTCTAAAATCGTTTGAGAAAGGTTGCAGGACATGCGCGTCGAACTTGTCATCGACAGTCGGCCGAAAGGTAGCAAACGCTTGTCGGCGTCCCCTTCCGGCCAAACGGATGAACTCGCCCAGGCTTTGGACGAAAACTGTCATTGCGCAGCGACCGCCGTATCCTGCACGACCTTATACAGCAATGCTTATGAGTTTTACCCATTTGTGCTGCACATCTCCGTCCTGAGAGCTGAATATTCGATTATGACTGCCTACGTACTATGCGATTTGTCTCCTGTCACATTTGCTAAGCAAAAAATATTTTTGCTGTCGTTTAAAACATTCCTCGTTAAGATTTGTAGTCGTTGATGCTACCACGGCCTTATGATCACTGATTCCCTCCTCGACATAAACCGATTCGGTAAGTTCAGGTCTTTTAGTTACTAGGAGGTCTAAGACATGGTCTTAATGCCTTGGTTCTTTAACCATCTGTTAGAAGTAATTTTCAGACGAGACATTCAGAACAATCTTGTACGAATGATCTGGCACAAATTTTGATTGCGTGACTCTCCCAGTGTACAGATGACAAATTGAAGTCTCCCCCTGCTGCAGTGGCGTGATCAGGAAACTTCCTCGTGATATTCTCCAAATTGTCTCTGAAGTGGAAATTTCATGGAAAGCCGAAATCTGGACTTACAAGTGGGCTCTAGCCGTCCTCTAGAGCAGGGGTCTCCAAACTACGGCCCGCGAGAGCCGGCAAACCGGCCCGCGTTAGCTGGCCGGACATCCCCGGTATCCGGCCCGCCAAATATTTGAGGTGCTACCTACACGGCCAACAATTGAGTTTCGAGGCCAATCGCGACCAATGCACCGCGACATGGGCTCTGCTACTCGCTACAAGACTACATAACTAAACTTATTGTTGCGCCGCTTGAAATAACAATGCGTTGACATACTCCACCTCTGTTACGTCTTGCAGTAATAGTATTGCTAACAATGATTTTGGGATTTCATTAACTTTGCAGGACGCTTTCGTGAAGAATGTGCAGTGACATACTTTTTTGTCGGTGAAATTCGCCAGAATAAAATACGCCAGAATTTCGGTCAGGTACGTCCACCAATCAAAATTATGTAATTAAATAAAAATCGTAGTTCGTTTCAGTGCTAGCTATTCCCAAAACCTTAGATTTTTGCGATTTCATCTTTTCTTTAGCCTTACATTACGGTGATCATGGAGTGCTAGGGTGCTTTAATCCCACTAGGTAGATCTTGGCCCTTATGACTTCGTGGAGGAGTCAATGTGGCCCGCGGACTAAAAAGTTTGGAGACCCCTGCTCTAGAGTATGAGTCCAGTGTCTTACTGCTGTGCCGCCTTGGTCGGTGCTCCTGTCGACGTATTCACACACGAAAATCATGTCAGCTAAATTCCCTACTAGCTACAGCGCCGTTTGACTTGAGCTGGTCAACTGCGTACCACAGCTTGTAAGAATAGACTTCCGTCTTGCATGTCCGTGCATTTAGACTGGCTGTTTCAATATCCACATCACACCATCTGCAGAGGAGGGTTGATGATTACTGTGCTCGCATATTATGACGTGTGCCTAAATCTCGACCGGGTTCGATTGTGTCTGAATATTAGCAACTACTTCCGTTGATAGAACTATCCCACAAAACGTTTGGGTCTGTGACGTTCGAATAAATCGTTTCCGTGTCACGGCTCCTGAAATCAAACTGATACGTTTTTCCATCTCTGTCATTGCTGATAGTTCGTATCTTCACAGGAGCATACCCTGTATGGATATGCCAACATGCTCCCGTAGACAGGAAGGTAAATTCATAGGGGCGGCAAATTGTAGGAAAAGCATGGGGATTGAAATAAATGCATAAAGTAGACTTTTCAGTATATCTTCATTACAGCAAAATGTGAGATGCCGTGATTTTGCTTTGGAGTTACATGTCTACCCAGGAGGCAACACAGTGGCAAGGAAACGTTATAAGGAAGTGAGATAACACTCTCACAAACTGCTGAAAGCATGACAGGGCACGAAAGATTCAAAAAGCTTATCAAGTCTTGTCAGTCCTTAGCACATTCCCTTGTCAATTTTCCTTGACTCGCCCATCCATCAAAAGTGTACAGTTACAGCTCGATGCTCGAGGCTTGAAAGGAAACTGGAGAATTGAAAAGAAATTGCTCAAACCTTGTCAAGAATGAAAGCCACCAGGTAAACTTTAAGGAAATGGTCCCCTTATGTCAACAGCCTCGTCCGATTGTATCCCAGTCACAGCTGATTGATGGACGCTAATGGGTTTCGGGTTCTCACGAAATCAAGTGACGCCAGCTGTCGCTTTGAAGCCTAAATCGGGCCTCGTCTGTAATAAGAATGTGCGACGATGCAAAGCAGTTGAAACCACAATTGACTTTTTTTGCTCATTCTTCTTAAAATCTGTGTTGCACTCACGGTAGATCGTAGATCGCTCCGGATGGTTTTAAGAAGAGACGCAACGTTCGCTCATCAAACACTTGTCATCGTCTTGGGCGGCGGTTTACGCGTGGGAAAAGCATAGTCTCTGCGATATTGAAAATACATGCTATTCTTTTGTAATCTCTATCATACTACGACCCTTGTCATGACAGCGTTTAAAGCCGGCTAACTCGCAACATGCTCGTGCTCGTTATATTCCTGTCTGTAACGGACCGTTTTCAGATATAGTGATCTACACTCGCGCAGACTTTACCCACAAAGATGGTTCAAATGGCTCTGAGCACTATGGGACTCAACATCTTAGGTCATAAGTCCCCTAGAACCTAGAACTACTCAAACCTAACTAACCTAAGGACATCACACACACCCATGCCCGAGGCAGGATTCGAACCTGCGACCGTAGCAGTCCCGCGGTTCCGGACTGCAGCGCCAGAACCGCTAGTCCACCGCGGCCGGCTTACCCACCAAGGCAACATACTGAAACCATAAATGACACATCTCACCAACAGCCCATCTCGTGAATTTTCGTCAATCCGTTTATATGTAGCTGTAGGTTAACTGAGCCACTCTTGTTGTGACTTGGCGGGCAGTATCTGGGTGTTGATCCACCATTCTTGGTGCAGTATTGTGTCTTGTGTTATTCACTAAAAGTGACTGTAATTAGCTGTGGTCACATCAGACAGCGCAGTACTGGTATGCTTTAACTCCTGTGACGCGTGTCCACTGTAGAGCACTAATTACAGTACATATGATAGTGCTCGCCATTTTCAAAATAAACAGGGACCGTGTTTCCTTCAGAACAAAGTAACGTAATTCTCAGGCGGCCATGAAACGTTTCGCCTAGTGTGACTGACGCATTTACATAATGGTAAGCTCTCGCTTATTTCTAAATTAAGCGCATCACTATTGGATAACAAAGTAGTTAAACAATGAAATGTCCATAGTGAACTGGAGACCGTGTTGTTTTGTAGTAATTACTCTTGTTCCTTTCCAGTCTTCGGCAAACAGTGATCAATTCTAGCGTTTCAGCCTCATAGCGTCTTGCACTACCCTTACTCATTTTCATTAAAGTCGACTGGCAGAAGAAACGGTTATTTTTTCTTGTTGTTGCGGTGTGGTTTGATGCTGCTCTCCATGCAACTCCATCATGTGCAAGCCTTTTCAGCTCCGAATGTCCATATGAAGCGCCTTATTGTGTTCATCCTTTGGTCACCCTCTACAATTTTTACCCTCCACACTTCCCACCAAAATCAAACGGACAATTCCCAGATGCCTCTGATTTTAGCCTATCGACCGATTCCTTCTTTCACTAAAAGTGCGCGAGAATTTTGTTTTGTTCTCTATCCTACTCATTACCTCCAAATTAGCTAAGTGATATACCCAACTAATCTTCAGTATTCTTCTATAGCATCACATTTCAAAAGCTTGTCGGAAATGCTTATTGTCTACATTTCACTTCCAGATAAATACGATCAGAGAAGACCTCTTAACACTTCATTTATATTAGATGTTTACAACTTCCTCTATTTCGGAAATGTTTTTCTTGCTGTTACCAGTCTGTATTTTATATCCTTTTCTCCAATGGAGAAATAACACAGCCAACCAGTTGCAAATAATTGTTCAATACATTTACCTAGATTTCGACACTTCTAAGGATGTGTTCATCACAATGAAAAATTTAAAAGTCGAAAAGTTACCTTTTTTATCCTCTGTACATCTACCATCATCAGTCTACGTTGCTGCCTAAACTCATGTACTACTTTTTGTATTTAATTTCCTAATTTAATTCTCTCAGCATCACCTGATTTAATTCGACTACATTCCATTACAGTTGTTTTATTTTTTCTGATATTCGTGCTATAATTTTTGTCGAATACACTACACATTTCGTTCACCTGCTTTCTGACAGCAATACAACGCCATCAGCAAACCGAAAACTTTTTATGTCTTCTCCCTGAACTTTTAATTGCCTTCCAAAATTTTTCCACGGTTTCCTTCACAGCCTGCTCAATGTACAGAGTGAATAACATCAGGGATAGGCTACAACCCTGTCTTACATGCTTCTCAACTATGGCTTGCCTTTCATGTCTTTCGACTTTTATAGCTGTAATCTGGTTTTTGTTCAAGTTGTAAATAACCTTTCGCTCCGTATGTTTTATCCCTGTTACGTTCAAAATTTCAAACAATTTAGTCTATTAAACATAGTAAAAAGCGTTCTCCAAATCTACAAATGTTATAAACGTAGAATGGCTTTCTTCAACGTATCTTTTAAGATAAGTGGTAGGGTCATTGTTGCCTCACTTGTTCCTACATTTCACCGGAACTCAAACTGACCTCCACGAGATCAGTCACCAACACTTTTTCCATTCTTGAAGCGCATCATTAAAATGACAAATGTAAACATCGACTCTGTAACTTTCCTTGTTTGGAAGATATAGTAAATTTAAATTATCAGCATTTTCAGTTAAGCATCAGATCATCGTTTCCTCCACATAAAACACATTGAACGATGACAGCATGACACCGTATTGAATCAGTAGGAAATAGAATATTTGTTGTAAAGTTTTGTGCATAATAGTTACTTTTGTTCTTTATTTATTAATCAGAAAGCACATTGGTACAAGGCTACTGGCCGTGACATTCAAAGTTAAGAAGGAAATTGTATTGGTTTATGTAAAAGAATTTAACGTTTATTATGTAATGGATATTATTGTTGCTTTATTTAGATCGTAAAAGTGGTGAAACTTTGATTATTTATATATGTTAAAATGTAAAATAATGTAGAATAAGCT
Organism: Schistocerca cancellata; assembly: GCF_023864275.1. Classification (NCBI taxonomy): domain Eukaryota; kingdom Metazoa; phylum Arthropoda; class Insecta; order Orthoptera; family Acrididae; genus Schistocerca; species Schistocerca cancellata. The sequence goes on along the minus strand of NC_064628.1, from coordinate 46,001,310 downwards.
GAAACCAATCAGATGGACAGCTTCAGGACAGGGAATTGCTCGAGTCAGTTGAGCGAGGATATTCGGCGTGCGGGAAACGCGGCCGGGGACCGGCAGAGCGACATTTGGGATTGAGTCGCGAATGCGGACAGTCGGTCTTTAGGTAGCTAGGAAGTGAAACTACTTAGAAAATTTCGCGTTGTGTGGTATCGTGGGACTTAGTCTCTGAGAGGGGAGCAGCCGCGCGCCTGATGTGAACTTTAAGCGTAGCTAACGAGGTGGAGTATTGGACTGGTAACTCGCGAAGAGATTGCGAACGTTCGAATTGTGTCAAATGGATATGCGCTCGAGTGTAATAGTAATTGTAAATACGACCACTTCCGCTATTAGTATGGTAGACCAGTCGCCTATTAACTTTGTATTTCGCAAACTTGCCATCAGCCAGACAATTTAACCAAAGGGTCACAAGTGTCTAATTTAGGGCATGCAATGCGACACGTGCGGTTCAACTCCCAGACGAGTTTGAGCCAAGGCATTTCGACAAAGAGGAACCGCATGTGAGCCCGAACATCTTTGGGATGTTAGCTCGATATATATATATATATACATATATATACGGCGTCTGTTTTTCCCCTAGTCGTGCATGCTTCCATAGCCTTTCATTTGTCGCCTAAAGTTTCTTGCTTAGCCATTTTGCATTTACAGTCGATCACATTTTTTAGACGTCTGTATTCTCTTTTTCCTGATTCATTTGCTGCATTTTTTAATATTCTCCTTTTGTCAGTTACATTCAATATCTCCTGGGTTATCTAAGGATTTTTACTAAACCCTGTGTATTTACCTGTTTGCTCATCTGCTGCCTGCACTACTTCATCTCTAAGCTACTCGCTCTTCTATTGTGTTATCTTCCCCTGTTTTCGCCTAATGTTCCCTCTAAATTGCTCAGCAGCCTCTGGTTCCTTCAATTTAGAGGGGTCCCATCTCTCCCTTCCTTTTTTGCAATTCCTTCCCTTTTAATCTGTTTAGGGGACATAAAAAGAAACACATTCATTTGGCAAAAGTGTCTTGGGAGCATCTTTTCTTTGCCAGGATTCCATGAACGTTTTGACGCCAGTGATGTTCAGACATGGTGTTTAAACTGCTGCATCATGAATATTGTTGCAGAGGTGTCGCAGGGAACATCTTACGCCTACATTAACGTACAACTGGCATGTGTGTGCTAATGATTGTCTAACACGCTCAAAACAATTAGTATTACTTGAATAATGGCTGCAGCTGCAATCAAATGGGCAGTCTCCTACTTTGGCGTGTTTATCGGAGTCTCATACGCCAAATACATCACTCCCCCCCCCCCCCCCACCCAGGGAAAGACATCGATAGGAGGTCGGCCACATCTTTAAAACAATATCTATCACACGGCAGTGTCTGGGCACCGTCTCCGAACAGCACTATAGTTCAATTCTTTTATCTTGGCGGTTCGCGCATGGCCACCCAGACGCGGGAGATTGCTGCGTTGCCAGTTGTACGCGCAAAGAGAAGCAGCGCCATAGTATAGTTCGCAACGTTTAGGGGGGAAGCGCGCAGTTTATGAAGTAAAGCCACACGGCCGCATTAACCCTTTCACTGCTACAGAGACGTGCTCTCTGCATTCCGCGATGTGCGCGATTTTGTCATCACTGCACTGCTCGCCTGTGCAGACACATGGTGTTTCGACTGCTTTGACACACTTTATCATTCGATTTCACGAATACTATTTGGCCCAAAAATTTGATTTTTACACATCTTCTTGACTGATACCTTCTCCCCATAAATGACTTCATTTTGTTTCGAAGTTCAACGCAGTTATTGTGCAGCACTAGATGTAGTAAACCATTGCACGATATTTTGAAGAGTTTGTAGAGGTAAAAGTCCATAGCGATAAGTTGCCATTAGAAATTTCAAAAAATTACATTCAAACAAATAAAATTCATGAAGTGAGACACTTCGATATTGTTTTTAAATAAAGAAAATATTAAGCACCGAATAAGATATGATCTCAGAACCTTTCACTTCACAGCCATACACTTTAACCATTACGCTAACGCAGCGCGACATTTAATATTTCTCCCGGAAGACTTTAAAATATCACGCAAAATACCGACAAAGTTGGTATGACTATAAATTACTCACGTTTTGTCGAAGTACAATAGCAAATAAATAAAATTGTGAAAAAGCGGTTAGTGAGAATGATTCAAACACCTTTCCTTGCTATCGCCTGAATTAGGAGGCTTATGGTATAATTAATGCTTTTTCCAAACTTTCTATAAAAGAAATTCTGCTATCAAGACACTTCTTTCGCTCAGTTACTTTATTTATGACTGAACGTTTCTGAAACTGAAGACACTCGTCCGTTTTCTGCACTGCAGTCGAGCTCTGGCGACGTCGTTCTCTGTTCATTGGCTGACTGTGTTTTGTGACTTCAGATGCGCAGAACGAACCTAAACTCGGCCGCCGTCATAAATGACGCGCACTTTAGTGCCAGAACCTTCGTGGACCCCTGGTGGGCAGACGGTGCACCTGCGACATTCTTGTCATATAAAAAAAGATTTTATTTTTATATCTTCTAAACACTCTAAAATTTAATATACGTTGTTTTTTGGCATGTTATACATTTTTCGCCGCCTCTTTTCGGTTGTAATTTCGAATCAAAAATGGTTCAAATGGCTCTGAGCACTATGGGACTTAACAACTATGGTCATCAGTCCCCTAGAACTTAGAACTACTTAAACCTAACTAACCTAAGGACATCACACAACACCCAGTCATCACGAGGCAGAGAAAATCCCTGACCACGCCGGGAATCGAACCCGGGAACCCGGGCGTGGGAAGCGAGAACGCTACCGCACGACCACGAGCTGTGGACCACTTCGAATCAGTTGCCTTATTTCCGAACTGTTAGGCCTATGATCACACGGTCATTGTGAATTTAGTGTCGATCGGTGTGTGAGTGGGTCGCTAACGTTCGTCTGTTGATCTGCGTTTCACGTACACGTTGGCAAGCTCGCACACATATCACCTTCATGGAGCCTTCCGCACACTGTCTTCTATGATATCACCTCACCGATGGCTGCACCAAGGACAGGCCGTAGCTCTGATGGAACCCGGAGTCTATTTCTCAGAGTGCGTAGCACCAGACTGCGGTCATTGAGCGAGTTGTAGCCCTCGGTTGTCGTGGCTGCATTCCTGGGCGTCAGTCGTTTGGTTGGAAAGTATTGCCACAGTCGACCAACAACGGAAGTAACCTGAGCAATTCTGTCTGTGTCTGACCTGATTCTAATAGGCGAACGATCCTCTGTAGCAGTAAATGACGCCTCAATACCATTGCATCAAGTGGGTCGTCCAATCTCTCTTCTTTCACTGACTACACCAAATGTTGTTCTACTCTCAAACATAAAGATGCCTGCCACGTACAGAAAACGATAGAGTATCGCTGCGATGCTGGTCTGCATATGGCAAAAAGTAAAATCGTACAGCACTGTTGATTTGGAGGCCCATAGCGGTATGTTCAGACGTCTAATTTGAGAGGTCATATTTCTCTGCGAGTACAGGTATCTTTCGTTGGCGAAGTGCGAATACTGTGTCTACTTTTCTAGGCTAGGTATGATTGCGTTGTTGAAGATGCCGAGTCAGAGAGAAGAGACTGAAATCTGGGGCTGGAAACAACCTACCCTTCTCGAATACCACCAGTGCACTACCATGATTAACATCCCCGTGTCTCCACCAACGGAATCACATGCCTTTACTGCATGAGGCACTGTGAACAGCCCTTGAATTTAACCCACAACATTGGTTCAAATATGCTGATAAAGGATTTCATGCTGCCACCTCTCCTCTTCCTCACCAGGAATCGAGCTGGCTAAACCCAAGTCATCACCTCTGAATGAGTGTGCGTCAGCGACATGGGTAACGGAGATAGGTTTGCATGTGGTACATCTTTTGAATTTTTTATGATAAAGAATATAAAAAACTTCCATATGGAGTGTTTAATATTTTTCCTAAGTTACTGTTTTTTTATTTATCTCTTACAGAATCTAGTGCGTTTCTCTTCACATACTTCCAAGGGAACATGTCATCGTCCGACCTTTGCATCTGCACAGTGAGTGTACTAATGTGTGCAAACTTAGATCACCACTTAGCGCACAAGTGGGCAAAACATCTAAACTGTGTTCTCAAGCCCAGGGTGCTAAACAGACATTCTAAATCAATTTGAACTTGGCCCTGTAAGGCAGCTAATATCAGTTGTGTATCGTAACACAAATCATTAGAAATGCTGCTGTCACGTAACTAGAATGCATGAATTAATCAAGGTGTAAGTTTGGGGTCTATTCCAGAAAGACAAAACAGCTATTCCCTTTTTTATTTTACATATAATTTATCAACTGTGCTTTCAGGGGTCAAGTGATACACAACAATCATGTTGAATTACTTTTGACACTCAATAACTGAATATTTAACTCTTGGACATATTAAATTGACGAGTATTAAAATCGTTATCTCTGCACATAAAATTGTTTTTCACGAGAAAGAATGATTAACAATCTTCATCAACTCATTTACATCTACGTAGACATAGATGGTCAATGCACTGAGTTGATGGAGAATAAATTTTACTTTTTGAAGCAATGAAAAAACTCTCATGTATTCAATGTGAGGGTAGGTTAGTATCCTAGCTTTTGATATTTAATGGTAAAAGCGTACGCAGGTTGGAGTGAACAATTCTAGACTCAACATTTACTGTGGTCTAATGCGCAATGGTACTTTACCAAGTGGCATCTGTAACGGCGTTGTCTCCGTGCTGGATATGAAATGCTAATTCCCTACTCTGACGTTAACTGAATTCACTCTGTCTCAACTTTCCTGCATTCCATAGAATTTTAATCTTTCCCTAAGCGAAATAATGGCTATTGCACACTCGCTAAGGGTTGGAACACGTGCACAGTTTCTTTGCCCGCAAAAATTCCCGCAGGAATAATTAACTACCTCTTTGCTATCTGTCGCCATGATACGTGAAACGTATCGTCCTCACTTCGCAGAAAGCAAAGCTCTCAACGTCCTAACTATTTTTCACACAGTTGTGCGGTTCTCCGCGAGAAGAGAGAGAGAGAGAGAGATCTAGAAATTTCTTTTATATAATGAGGAACTCCCCACCAAGTCGCGCCTGCGTCGGCCAGTATGGCTTCAGCTAATCATCGTCTCGTTAGAGGTGAATTTTATTTTTCTTGCTGGGTCACAGCCTAGCCCTGTTAATGCCATCCAGCTACTTACCCTCGGACCTGGCCGTATTTACGTTAAAAAGAATAATGTATTGTTCTGGCCTTATCGTTTTTTGCGCTGAAGCTCGCCGGTCTCATGTTAAATGGGGTTTTCCAATATCATTAATCACCAGCTCTGTTCGTCTCCAAAATGCGTTTCACTTTAACTTGTTGTTTCATCCCCCTATCCATATATTGGTAGTTATTGTTTTGTTAGTTTTCGGTACATGAGATTAACTGCAATTTCCTTTTGTTGATGTAATGTAATTATTATTTTCTGAGGATCTCATACTGTATCGTACTGTCGTTATGGATCAAGCTCATGTAAGGTCCATAAAATCCGAACACATTACAAACATTTTCTAAAAGAGTTGTAGTGCAATGACATCAATGTAAAGAACTGTTCAAGATGTATTAAGTATATCAATGATATTTGTGAACCGGATATTGTTCAAACTGTCTCTCGATTTCTATCTGTCTTGTAAAGGACACACTACCCGACCGAAAGTATCCGGGCCCCTATTAGTGGACATAAGTATGCAGTGTGTCCAACCTTCTCCTTCATGACGTCTTCAACTCTGCTGCGGACACATTCACTGTCGGGTTTGAATGTCTGAGGAGGAATGGCAGCCCACTTTTCCTCAAGAGCCGAAACCAGAAAAGTCAGTGATGTTGGAAGTTGAGTTCTGGAGCGAAGTCGACGTTCTTATTCTTACCAGAAATATTCCATTGGATTCAGATTTGGCTCTGGCCAGGCCAATCCCTTTCAGGTATATTAGTGTTCATAAGCCATTGTCTCAAAGATACTGCTTTAGACAGGGTGCATTGTTAAGCTGATAGAAACAATTATCATCTCCATACTCTTCCTTTACTGTATTCAATTTACAATGCTATAATTGTGTTCATACCCTTCCGCGTTTAGCATTTTCTTAATCGCTTTAAGGGGACTACACCACAATCATGAAGTGTCCAAGGAATAGAAAAGCAACTGGAATCACTCAACAGAGGAAAATCCACTGGACCTGACGGGATACCAATTCGATTCTACACAGAGTACGCGAAAGAACTTGCCCCCCTTCTAACAGCCGTGTACCGCAAGTCTCTAGAGGAACGGAAGGTTCCAAATGATTGGAAAAGAGCACAGGTAGTCCCAGTCTTCAAGAAGGGTCGTCGAGCAGATGCGCAAAACTATAGACCTATATCTCTGACGTCGATCTGTTGTAGAATTTTAGAACATGTTTTTTGCTCGAATATCACGTCGTTTTTGGAAACTCAGAATCTGCTATGTAGGAATCAACATGGATTCCGGAAACAGCGATCGTGTGAGACCCAACTCGCTTTATTTGTTCATGAGACCCAGAAAATATTAGATACAGGCTCCCAGGTAGATGCTATTTTTCTTGACTTCCGGAAGGCGTTCGATACAGTTCCGCAATGTCGCCTGATAAACAAAGTAAGAACCTACGGAATATCAGACCAGCTGTGTGGTTGGATTGAAGAGTTTTTAGCAAACAGAACACAGCATGTTGTTATCAACGGAGAGATGTCTACAGACGTTAAAGTAACCTCTGGTGTGCCACAGGGGAGTGTTATGGGACCATTGCTTTTCACAATATATATAAATGACCTAGTAGATAGTGTCGGAAGTTCCATGCGGCTTTTCGCGGATGATGCTGTAATATAAAGAGAAGTTGCAGCATTAGAAAATTGTAGCGAAATGCAGGAAGATCTGCAGCGGATAGGCACTTGGTGCAGGGAGTGGCAACTGACCCTTAACATAGACAAATGTAATGTATTGCGAATACATAGAAAGAAGGATCCTTTATTGTATGATTATATGATAGCGGAACAAACACTGGTAGCAGTTACTTCTGTAAAATATCTGGGAGTATGCGTGCGGAACGATTTGAAGTGGAATGATCATATAAAATTAATTGTTGGTAAGGCGGGTGCCAGGTTGAGATTCATTGGGAGAGTCCTTAGAAAATGTAGTCCATCAACAAAGGAGGTGGCTTACAAAACACTCGTTCGACCTATACTTGAGTATTGCTCATCAGTGTGGGATCCGTACCAGATCGGGTTGACGGAGGAGATAGAGAAGATTCAAAGAAGAGCGGCGCGTTTCGTCACAGGGTTATTTGGTAACCGTGATAGCGTTACGGAGATGTTTAACAAACTCAAGTGGCGGACTCTGCAAGAGAGGCGCTCTGCATCGCGGTGTAGCTAGCTCGCCAGGTTTGGAGAGGGTGCGTTTCTGGATGAGGTATCGAATATATTGCTTCCCCCTACTTACACCTCCCGAGGAGATCGCGAATGTAAAATTAGAGAGATTAGAGCGCGCACAGAGGCTTTCAGACAGTCGTTCTTCCTGCGAACCATACGCGACTGGAACAGGAAAGGGAGGTAATGACAGTGGCACGTAGAGTGCCCTCCGCCACACACCGTTAGGTGGCTTGCGGAGTATAAATGTAGATGTAGATGTAGCACCCCCACACTGTAACACCATCTCCTCCGTACTTCACTGTTGACACTACACATGATGGCACATAACGTTCTACAGACATTCGTCAAACGCATGCCCTCCCATCGGACTGCCACAGGGCACAGCGTGATTCATCATTCCACATCACTCGTTTCGAGTCGTCCACTGTCCAGTGGCGCCGACCTTCACGACACTTCAGTCTTTGCTTAGCTCTGCCACAAAAATGTGTGACTTATCAGGAGATGCTCGACCACTGTACCCCATTATTTTTAACTCCCTATACACATTTATTCTGCTAGCTGGACTGTTGGTAGCATTTTGGGAGTCACGAGTGATTCCCTCACCTGATTTGATGCGATTTTTTTGCAGCGACCCTCCACTATGATCGACGTTCCCTGTCCGCCGGTACATGAGGTCTATCTGGTCTTGGTTTGCTGTGGTTGTTCCTTCACGTTTCCACTTCACAACCACTTCACGAACAATCGACTTGGGCAGCTTTAGAATGGTTGAAATGTCCCTGACGGTGATGTCCCTGATGAGTGATGAAGTTTGGTTTCACCTATCTAGCTACGAGAATAGCTGATAAACCCCTACTGGTCCTCACATGGTTCTTGCGAACTTTTTCTTGGTCGTAAAAAAAAGCTGAGTTTGGTGCTTGGTTTCTGATAGTCGAAATAAGGACCAGACTGATGAAATCTTCTCAATTTATCAGCCGAGTCGTGGCGCTGTGTTCTCGCAACAACACGACGCCACTGATTTGCTGATAACCTGAGAACCGCCTAGTAAGCTTGAATTCACATACAGCAGCTCCAAGATGCTTGTAACAGCGACAGTACGACACCCCGACTGAAGTGATTTCTGAGAAAATGTCATCACTAAAATTCGTTGCATTCCCACACGTCGACCAAAAATTTTTTGCTACAACTCTGAATGCAGAAGCTTTTCTTCCAATCTTCAAGAACTTGTACTCTCAGTTAAAGGAATACGAAAGGTAGTACTGCTTGTGACAACTTCAATTTATTTAAAAATATCTCAAGATCTGAGTCCAATCCTACGCGTATAATGCTTTTACATTTTGTTCCGAGGAGCCACCGCAATAAGAAGCCTATGGGTGTACCGATCTCCAAATCTTTGAACACGGTACATTCACCACTCAATGTTACTGTCACACTGTACTCCTTCCACTGGTGATCATTCGGCGATGATTTCATTTTTAAGAATGTCAGTGGGTGACCGCATCGAACAACACAGGTGAAGGAGCAATTGGAACGAGAGGATATTCGGCGAATGGATTGGCCTGCCCGTTTCCCCTGACTTAAAGCCCATAGAACACGCGTGTAATATCTGCACCTTTTGTAATTTCCAGGGGAGCATCATGAATCGCGGTGGCTTCACCGTAATTATTGTTTTAAATAAAAGTGACATATAGGTTCACCTTACTGCGCATTTCTGTCAGTTATCTTCCACACTATACTGTGGCTGTTCTTTCAGTGTACGAGGGATGGAACTTTAATAGTGGCAACTATTTATTTATAGCTCGTAAAAAATAGATACGTGTTTCAAAGTTTTACTGATCTTCAGAGTAGTCACCAACATTGCGTATAACCCGTTGCCAGCGATGTGGAGGTCGTAGGATACTCTTAGCAGTGCCAGTTGTGCTGACAGTTCGAGTGGCACGGTCTGTTGCCCGAAGTTTTTGTAGCAGTTCTGAATCGAATGCCGTGAAGTGTTTCCTTCAGTTTAGAAATCGAGTTGAACTCACGCGAGGGCTTAAGTCAGGGGACTGCAGTAAGTGGTATAGCACTTAGCAGCCCCATCAGTCAAACAGATCAGTAATAGCTTGCACTGTACGTGCTTGAGCACTGTCCTGCATAATGATGGTCAGGTCCTGCAGAAAGTGTCATCACTTCTGTCTCTAAGCTGGTCGTAGGTTGCGTTCCAAAAATGAACAGCATAGAGACAGAAGTGATGACACTTTCTGCAGGACCTGACCATCATTTTGCAGGTCAATGCTCAAGCACGTACAGTGCAAGCTGTTACCGATCTATTTGACTGATGGAGCTGCTAAGTGCTGTACTACCTACTGCACTCCCCTGACTTAAGCCCTCGTGAGTTCAACTCGATTTATAAACTGAAGGAAACACTTCACGGCATTCGCTTCGGAACTGCTACAAATTCGTCGGGCCATAGACCGCGCCGCTCGAACTGTCAACACAAGTGGCACTGCTAAGAGTATCATACGAATTCCACATCGCTGGCAACGGGTTATACATAATGCTGGGGACTACTCTAAAGGTCAGTAAAACTTCGAAACACATATCTATTTTGTACGAGCTGTAAATAAATAGTTGCCACTATTAAAGTTCCAACCCTCGTATGAGCCAAGTTTGATCGAGCTATGTTACATCTACATCTACATCTACATCTACATCTACATCTACATCCATACTCCGCAAGCCACCTGACGGTGTGTGGCGGAGGGTACCTTGAGTACCTCTATCGGTTCTCCCTTCTATTCCAGTCTCGTATTGTTCGTGGAAAGAAGGATTGTCGGTATGCCTCTGTGTGGGCTCTAATCTCTCTGATTTTATCCTCATGGTCTCTTCGCGAGATATGCGTAGGAGGGAGCAATATACTGCTTGACTCTTCGGTGAATGTATGTTCTCGAAACTTTGACAAAAGCCCGTACCGAGCTACTGAGCGTCTCTCCTGCAGAGTATTCCACTGGAGTTTATCTATCATCTCCGTAACGCTTTCGCGATTACTAAATGATCCTGTAACGAAGCGCGCTGCTCTCCGTTGGATCTTCTCTATATCTTCTATCAACCCAATCTGATACGGATCCCACACTGCTGAGCAGTATTCAAGCAGTGGGCGAACAAGCGTACCTACTTCCTTTGTTTTCGGATCGCATTTCCTTAGGATTCTTCCAATGAATCTCAGTCTGGCATCTGCTTTACCGACGATCAACATTATATGATCATGTTACTTGGCAGATACATCAGTTTTGGCACATCAGTATATATGTGTATCTTTTTATGACTTGCATCTCTCCTTTCCTGCCGGCCGCTATGGCCGAGCGGTTCTAGGCGCTTCAGTCGGGAACTGCGCTGCTGCAACGGTCGCAAGTACTAATCCTGCCTCGGGCATGGATGTGTGTGATTTCCTTAGGTTAGTTAGGTTTAAGTAGTTCTAATTTCTAGGGGACTGATGATCTCAGATGTTAAGTTCCATAGTGCTCAGATCCACTTGAACCATCTCCTTTCCTGTGAAGAAGAATAGTTACAGCATTGTTCCAGTATCCCTGCTCGCTACAGTACCGAACGCCGCAAAAACATTCAAGGAGTACTGCAACACAGCTAGCAGAACAACGTCTGTCGATTTGCACTTAATGCTTGACAATTGCACGTTCTGGTTTGCATACTACTGTTGAAAGTTTGTGACGATGTCTCACAAATGACCGTTACATTAGGTTAGTGATTCCTGTTGTCAACACATCCCTACGTTAAACTTCCTTTGCAGCATAGGCCTTTGTTGCCCATAGCTATTAATCAAACTTGATAACTGAAACACGATCCTCTAAAGTTATGACCAAGTCTCTACAGCTCCGCCGACATTCATAGATGCCACTCATTCGTTAACTCAAAAATGGTTAAAAATGGCTCTGAGCACTATGGGACTCAACTTCTGAGGTCATCAGTCCCCTAGAACTTAGAACTACTTAAACCTAACTAACCTAAGGACATCACACACATCCATGCTCGAGGCAGGATTCGAACCTGCGACCGTAGCGATCGTGCGGTTCCAGACTGTAGCGCCTAGAACCGCTCGACCACTGCGACCGGCTCATTCGTTAACTCCTTTCCAATCACAGGATAAACCCGAACTCCATCGACAAGATTTCATAGATTGTTACGAGGTATTTTAAAATGAGATATCACTGGTCTCTAAGTTCGTAACAGAGGTAACTGCATTTCATTTGATTCCTTACCTCTGTTTATGTTTGTTTCTGCAATGCATTGACAATATCTGGCCACCAATACTGATGTGGGCATTATGCGCTTTGTATGGTTCAAATGGCTCTGAGCACTATGGGACTTAACATCTGAGGTCATCAGTCCCGTAGAACTTAGAACTACTTAAACCTAACTAACCTAAGGACGTCACACACATCCATGCCCGAGGCAGGATTCGAACCTGCGATCGTAGCGGTCGCGCGGTTCCCGACTGAAGCGCCTAGAACCGCTCGGCCACACCGGCCGGCCGTATCTGAAGACAAATTGGTTCTTTCACTCACGGTACGTGTTGTTGACAACACTTTACACTTCGCTCGGAACCTTGCACTCGCTACTGTCCGGTTCTGTCTCGTGTCTGCTTTTCTCCCGACAGTGTTAGTCGTAGGTTAACAGCACAACACGTCAGATGAAGAGTTAGCGTATAGGTATCTCGGTTCGCTGAATGCAATGGAAGAGCGGCAAAAGGAGGCTATGTTTCGATGTTCCTGCAGCGACGGCAACCAAGCTGCAGTACTTCTGCATCTTTAGAGAGGCGCCTGTGAGAATCCGTGCTGTACGTTTTCGTGATTGCCTGCAGGCTTGTTCACTGTTGTAAGACGATAATAGGGGTAAGAAAGCGAATATACTATACACTGAGGTGACAAAAGTCATGGGATAGCGATATTCACATATACAGGGTGTTACAAAAAGGTACGGCCAAACTTTCAGGAAACATTCCTCACACACAAATAAAGAAAAGATGTTGTGTGGACATGTGTCCGGAAACGCTTAATTTCCCTGTTAGAGCTCATTTTAGTTTCGTCAGTACGTACTGTACTTACTCGATTCACCGCCAGTTGGCCCAATTGAAGGAAAGTAATGTTGACTTCGGTTCTTGTGTTGACATGTGACTCATTGCTCTACAGTACTAGCATCAAGTACATCAGTACGTAGCATCAACAGGTTAGTGTTCATCACGAACGTGGTTTTGCAGTCAGTGCAATGTTTACAAATGCAGAGTTGGGAGATGCCCATTTGATGTATGGATTAGCACGGGGCAATAGCCGTGGCGCGGTACGTTTGTATCGAGACAGATTTCCAGAACGAAGGTGTCCCGACAGGAAGACGTTCGAAGCAATTGATCGCCGTCTTAGGGAGCACGGAACATTCCAGCCTATGACTCGCGACTGGGGAAGACCTGGAACGACGAGGGCACCTGCAATGGACGAGGCAATTCTTCGTGCAGTTGACGATAACCGTAATGTCGGCGTCAGAGACGTTGCTGCTGTACAAGGTAACGTTGACCACGTCACATTATGGAGAGTGCTACGGGAGAACCAGTTGTTACCGTACCATGTACAGCGTGTGCGGGCACTATCAGCAACTGATTGGCCTCCACGGGCATACTTCTGCGAATGGTTCATCCAACAATGTGTCTATCCTCATTTCAGTGCAAATGTTCTCTTTCCGGATGAGACTTCATTCCAACGAGATCAAATTGTAAATTTTCACAATCAACATGTGTGGGCTGACGAGAATCCGCACGCAATTGTGCAATCACGTCATCAACACAGATTTTCTGTGAACGTTTGGGCAGGCATTGTTGGTGATGTCTTGATTGGACTCCATGTTCTTCCACCTACGCTCAATGGAGCACGTTATCATGATTTCATATTGGATACTCTAGCTGTGCTGCTAGAACATGTGCCTTTACAAGTACGACACAACATGTGGTTCATGCACGATGGAGCTCCTGCACATTTCAGTCGAAGTGTTCGTACGCTTCTCAACAACAGATTCGGTGACCGATGGAATGGTAGAGGCGGACCAATTCCATGGCCTCCACGCTCTCCTGACCTCAACACTCTTGACTTTCATTTATGGGGGCATTTGAAAGCTCTTGTCTACGCAACCCCGGTACCAAATGTAGAGACTCTTCGTGCTCGTATTGTGGACGGCTGTGATACAATACGCCATTCTCCAGGGCTGCATCAGCGCATCAGGGATTCCATGCGACGGAGGGTGGATGCATGTATCCTGGCTAACGGAGGACATTTTGAACATTTCCTGTAACAAAGTGTTTGAAGTCACGCTGGTACGTTCTGTTGCTGTGTGTTTCCATTCCGTGATTAATGTGATTTGAAGAGAAATAATAAAATGAGCTCTAACATGGAAAGGAAGCGTTTCCGGACACATGTCCACATAACATATTTTCTTTCTTTGTGTGTGAGGAATGTTTCCTGAAAGTTTGGCCGTACCTTTTTGTAACATCCTGTATAGATGGTGTCAGTATCGTGTACACAAGGTATAAAAGGGCAGTTACTTGGCGGAACTGTCATTTGTACTCAGGTGATTCACGTAAACAGGTGTCCGACGTGATTATGGCCGCACGACGGGAATTAACAGACTTTGAAGGAAGAAAGGTAGTAGGAGCTACACGCAATGGGACATTCCATTTCGGAAATTGTTAAGGAATTCAGTATTCCGAGATCCAAATATCAAGTGTGTGCCGAGAATACCAAATATCATGCATTACCTCTCACAACGGACAACGCAGAGGCCGAGGATTTTCGCTTAGCGACCGAGAGCAACGGCTCAAATGGTTGAAATGGCTCTGAGCACTATGGGACTTAACATCTGAGGTCATCAGTCCCCTAGACTTAGAACTACTTAAACTTAACTAACCTAAGGACACCACACACATCCATGCCCGAGGCAGGATTCGAACCTGCGACCGTAGCAGCAGCGCGGTTCCGGACTGAAGCGCCTAGAACCACTCGGTCACAACGGCCGGCGATAGCAACGGCGTTTGCGTTGCGTTGCCAATGCAAACAGACAAGCGAGAATGCGTGACATAACGCCAGAAATCAATGTGGGACGTACGACGAGCGTATCGATTCGGACAGTGCTGCGTAATTCAGCGTTAAAGGGCTATGGCAGCAGATCACCGACCCGATTTCCTTACAGCACGATATCGCTTGCAGCGCCCTTCCTGGGCTCCTGACAATATCGGTAGGAACATAGACGACTGGAAAACTGTCGCCTGGTCAGATGAGTCCTGATTTCAGTTGGTAAGAGCTGATGGTAGGTTTTGAGTGTGACGCAGATTCCACGAAGCTGTAACGTCCCCTTAGAAGAATTGTATACGAGACTGTGCTTAAACTGACACAATATTTTTAGCGCAACGCAATCTGACTTTCAAAAATCCCTACAAAAGAATGGCCCTGACTAACATTAACCTATACCTTTCACAAATCACTTAACTCACAAAAATCTTCATTACTCGAACTACTGCAATACAGCGAGCGCCACTACTGCCAGCTAAATAAAAGATCCAAACTACGGAAGGCACTAACTACTGATAGGGATAGTTAGCAAATGAAAGATATTAATAGAGAACAAACAATGTATTTACCTTAATAGTCATAATATATATAGCAGTTCATGACAAATTACAAAACTCCGCCATCTCTCTGCCCACATCCACCACTGCTGGCGGCTCACCTCCAACTGCGCAACGCTACGCGCTGTTCACATCCAGCTGCCGCTGCCCAACACTACAATGGCAGACAACAATGCAAACTAGCCACAGACTGCGCACAGCACAGCCAGTGATTTTCATATAGAGCGCTACGTAACGTTGCCAATAAGAAAACATAAACAGCCTACTTACATAAAGAAAACATAAAGAGCCTACTTACAAAGCCATGGACCGAAGTCGTCAACAACGCACCGTGCAAGCTGGTGGTGGCTTCATAATGGTGTGGGGCGTGTTCGTATGGAATGGACTGCATCCTGTAGTCCAACTGAAACGATAATTGACCATTTGCAGCCATTCATACGTAGACTTCATATTCCGAAAAAACGATGGAATTTTTCTGGATGACAATGCACCATGTCACTGGGCCACAATTGTTCGCGACTGGTTTCAAGAACATTCTGGACAATTCAAGTGAATGATTTGGCCACCCCATCGCCCGACATGAATCCCATCGAAAATTGTTGGGACATAATTGAAAGGTCAGTTCGTGGAAAAAATCCTGCACCTTCAACACCTTCGTAATTGTGGACGGCTATAGAGACAGCAAGGATCAGTGTTTCTGCTGGGATTTGCGACGACTTGTTGAGACCCTGCCTTATCGAGTTGCTGCACTATGCCGGGAAAAAGAAGATACGACACGATGTTATGAAGTATCCCAGTGTACATATACACTACTGGCCATTAAAATTGCTACACCACGAAGATGACGTGCTACAGACGCGAAATTTAACCGACAGGAAGAAGATGCTGTGATATGCAAATGATTAGCTTTTCAGAGCTTTCACACAAGGTTGGCGCCGGTGGCGACACCTACAACGTGCTGACATGAGGAAAGTTTACAACCGATTTCTCATACACAAACAGAAGTTGACTGGCGTTGCCTGGTGAAACGTTGTTGTGATGCCTCGTGTAAGGAGGAGAAATGCGTACCATCACGTTTCCGACTTTGATAAAGGTCGTATTGCAGCCTATCGCGATAGCGGTTTATCCTATCGCGACATTGCTGCTCGCGTTGGTCGAAATCCAATGACTGTTAGCAGAATATGGAATCGGTGGGTTCAGGAGGGTAATACGGAACTCCGTGCTGGATCCCAACGGCCTCGTATCACTAGCAGTCGAGATGACAGGCGTCTTATCCGCATGGCTGTAACGGATCGTGCAGCCACGTCTCTAAACCTGAGTCAACAGATGGGGACGTTTGCAAGAGAACAACCATCTGCACGAACAGTTCGACGACGTTTGCAGCAGCATGGACTATCAGCTCGGAGACCATGGCTGCAGTTACGCCTGACGCTGCACCACAGACCGTAGCGCCTGCGATGGTGTACTCAACGACGAACCTGGCTGCACGAATGGCAAAACGTCATTTTTTCGGATGAATTCAGGTTCTGTTTACAGCATCATGATGGTCGCATCCGTCTTTGGCGACATCGCGGTGAACGCACATTGGAAGCGTGTATTCCTCATCGCCATACTGGCATATCACCCGGCGTGATGGCATGGGGTGGCATTGGTTACACGTCTCTGACACCTCTTGTTCGCATTGACGGCACTTTGAACAGTGGACGTTACCTTTCAGATGTGTTACGACCCGTGGCTCCACCCTTCATTCAATCCCTGCGAAGCCCTACATTTCAACAGGATAATGTACGACCGCATGTTGCAGGTCCTGTACGGGCCTTTCTGTACACAAAAAATGTTCGACTGCTGCCCTGGCCAGCACATTCTCCAGATCTCTCACCAATTGAAAACGTCTGGTCAATGTTGGCTCGTCACAATACGCCAGTCACTACCCTTGATGAACTGTGGTATCGTGTTGAAGCTGCATGGGCAGCTGTACCCGTACACGCCATCCAAGCTCTGTTTGACTCAATGCCCAGGCGTATCAAGGCCGTTATTACGGCCAGAGGTGGTTGTTCTGGGTACTGATTTCTCAGGATCTATGCACCCAAATTGCGTGAAAATGTAATCACATGTCAGTTCTAGTATAATATATTTGTCCAATGAATACCCGTTTATCATCTGCTTTTCTTCTTAATGGCCAGTAGTGTGTTATTGCTCCGTAACGAGCCACCACAGACGACAGGTCTTTTATATCAAGACACTCAGAAAACAGCTTTCTAAATATCTAAATTTCTAGTTTAGCGGAAATAGCAAATGGACTGAGGCGTGAATGGGAATTTGGATTATGGAGGGAGGCGTACTCTGGTAGTCAGTGCAGTCATAGAAAGTCGCCGTGCCAGGGTGGTGTAGTGGTCAGGGCATCTTCCTAGTGACCAGGAGACCTGTGTTCGAATCCTACCCTTGGTATAAATTTTCATTCGTCGCTCCACTTTGTGTATATACATCATGGAAGTTCGAGACTTGATAAGGTCTCTGGAATCATATAGTTTCATTATGTTTCTAAACAGCCTGTGTGAGATTGAGATTTACCCTGTATATATCAGTTCCTTTTCGTCTTTCGCTTCTCCCACGTTATTGTCAAATCTTACTTTTTACGCTCCTCTTTCAGTAAGCCGAGTTAAAACAATCTATTTCTGTACTCGCTCACTCACACGTTTCACTTTCACTCACACCGATGCAAACACAGCGGAAATTGCAACAGCTTGTGAGTGTGTTTGCTTGTTGGGTGTGACCTTGGTGTGGCTAGTGGGCGCTAACGAAGTTACAGAGAGAGGAAATTAACTGAGCTGACTCCTAGCCCACGTGCTGTGGCATCACACTGTGAAATAGGTCGGAAGCACAAACAGCCTCGTGTACTAGATAACGCGCAGCTGTGTACATTTGGGGCAGACATTCAGCGAGTGGAAACAGCTTGTGCTCGTGACTCGACAATGCCTTTCCCTTTCACGTCTCTTTCTTTGAGGTGCTTCGGCAGGCTGATTCCTGCATACAGGTTCTGCTCTTATTTCTTGTGGAACGTTTCGCTTTTGGACACAGCGTTAAATCTACAAGGCCACCATTTGCAACTGTCACTAACATTACTCATAACTGTCCAGTCTTGTATGGAGAAATTACTTGTTGAAGTAACATCAAAAAGTGCGGAGCAGTAATGTTCACAGACAGACCGGAACAATTCCACAAAAAGCAACACTGCAAACAAATCACACAACAAACGCGACTAATACCATTTTGAGATATAGTCGGATAGTTTCGTGTGTGACTGGACAGAATGTTTTGTAGGGACCGCACGCAACACGTCGCTAATCGAATAAATGCTATACCATACCAATCCTAGCGATGGTCCTTTTTTTATTTTTTTATATATTTATTGTTCCGTGGGACCAAATTAAGGAGAAGTCATGGAACGAGTCAATACATGAAATTATAGCACGATAGTAGAAAGAGATAAAATGAAATATAAGAAACATATTCAGGCGACAAGTCGTAAGTTTAAATACAGAAAATCAACAATGTAACACTGAAATTTGCTTAATTTTTCAGCTCTTCCAGGAGCTCCTCGACAGAATAGAAGGAGTGAGCCACGAGGAAACTCTTCAGTTTGGACTTAAAAAGTGTTTGGGGTACTGCTAAGATTTTTGAGTTCTTGTGGTATCTTATTGAAAATGGATGCAGCAGAATACTGCACTCCTTTCTGCAGAAGAGTGCATTCCACATGCAGATTTGGTTTCTGCCTAGTATTAACTGAGTGAAAGCTGCTAACTCTTGGGAATAGGCTAATATTGCTAACAACAAACTACATTAAACAAAATATATACTGTGCGGGCAATGTCAGAATTCCCAGACTATTGAATAGGGGTCGACAAGAGGTTCTCGAACTTACACCACGTATAGCTCGAACAGCCCGTTTTTGAGCCAAAAATACCCTTTTTGAATCAGAAGAATTACCCCAAAAAATAATACCATACCACATAAGTGTATGAAAATATGCGAAGTAGACTACTTTTCGTGTTGAACTGTCACTTATTTCAGATACTGTTCTAATGGTAAATAAACCAGCATTTAGTTTCTGAACGAGATCCTGAACATGGGCTTTCCACAACAGCTTACTATCTATCCGAACGCCTAGGAACTTGAACTGTTCCGTCTCGCTTATAATATGCCCATTCTGTCTGATCAAAATATCGGTTCTTGTTGAATTGTGAGTTAGAAACTGTAAAAACTGAGTCTTACTGTGATTTAGCATCAAATTATTTTCCACAAGCCACGAACTTATTTCATGAACTACATTATATGATACTGTTTCAATATTACACACGATATCCTTCACTGCCAAGCTAGTGTCATCAGCAAACAGAAAAATTTTTGAATCGCCAGTAATACTAGAAGGCATATCATTTATATAAATAAGAAACAGCAGTGGCCCCAGCACCGACCCTTGGGGAACGCCCCACTTAACAGTGCCCCACTGGGACTGAACATCACTACCACTCTCAATATTGCGGAGAGTTACGTTCTGCTTTGTATTCTTAAAGTAAGAGGCGAGCCAATTGTAAGCTACTCCCCTTACTCCATAATTGTCCAACTTCTGCAGTAATATTTTGTGGTCAGCACAGTCAAAAGCCTTCGTTAAATCAAAGAAAACACCTAGCGTTCGCAAATTTTTATTTAATCCGTCCAAAACCTCACAGAGAAAAGAGAATATAGCATTTTCAGTTGTTAAACCATTTCTAAAACCAAACTGTACATTTGACAGCAAATTATGTGAATTTAAATGCTCCAGTAACCTTGTATATACAAACTTCTCGATAACTTTAGAAAACACCGATGGGATAGAAATAGGTCTAAAATTTCAACATTATCCCTGTCTCCCTTTTTATAAAGTGGCTTCACTACCGAGTACTTTAAACGGTCAGGAAACCGACCACTCCTAAAGGAAAAGTTACAGATATGGCTAAGTACTGGGCTAACATACATAGAATAATACTTCAGTATTCTGCTAGATACCCCGTCATATCCATGAGAGTTCTTGGTCTTTAGTGATTTAATTATTAACTCAATCTCCCTCTTGTCAGTGTCATGGAGGAGCATTTCAGGAACAGTCTCGGAACACTTTTTTTTAAGAGCGCTATATGGTTCCCTGTTGGGACTAGATATCTATTTAGTTCACCTGCTATATTCAGAAAGTGATTATTAAATACTGTACATATATGCGACTTATCAGTAACACGGACATTCCCATTGCGGACTGATTCTATATCCTCGACCTGTCTCTGCAGGCCAGCCACTTCCTTTACGACTGACCATATGGTTTTAATTTTATCCTGAGACTTAGCTATTCTATCTCCATACCACATACTTTTTGCCTTCCTAATTACATTTTTAAGCACCTTACAATACTGTTTGTAATGGACTGCTGCATTTAGATTTTGACTGTTTCTAACGTTTTGATATAACTGCCACTTTGTTCTACAAGATATTCTTATCGCTCTAGTCAGCTACCCAGGCTGCCTGTTTGTGCTAGTACCCTGTTTTTAACGTTCTAACAGAAAGCAACTTTCAAAGAGCACGAGAAAAGTCTTGAGGAAAGCATTATATTTATCATCTACGGTATCAGCACTATAAACGTCTTGCCACTCTTGTTCCTTGATAAGGTTTACAAAGGTCTCTACAGCAACTGGATCAGCTTTCCTAAACAGCTGATGACTATATTTAACACGTGTTGCAGCACAAAAATCTTTTAGAGTTAAAATTTGTGCATCATGATCTGAAAGGCCATTCACCTTTTTGCTAACAGAATGCCCTTCTAGTAATGAGGAATGAACAAAAATGTTGTCTATGGTTGTCCTACTGTTCCCTTGCACTCTCGTTGGAAATAATACGGTTTGCATAAGATTATATGAATTAAGGAGGTCTACCAGCATCCTTTTCCTTGCACAATCACTTATACAATTAATATTGAAGTCACTACATATAACTAACTTTTTGTATTTCCTATAACGTAAACCAAGAACCTCCCCTAGCTTTAGCAAAAATGTTGTGAAATCGGAGTCTGGGGATCTATAAATAACAATAGTTAGAAGTTTAGCTCCACTAAATTTAACCACACCTGCACAACATTCAAACACCTTTTCAGTGCAGTACTTTGAAACATCAACTGACTCAAATGGGATGCCGTTTTTCACATACATGGCTACTCCCCCACACTGCAAAGAGCTCCTAGAAAAGCTGCCAGCCAACCTGTATCCTGGTAAAGGAAGCCTCTGAATTATCTCCTTATTTAAGAAGTGTTCAGGTATACCAATAATTTCAGAGTCAACATTTATAAGCAGTTCACTAACTTTATCTCTAATACCTTGTATGTTTTCATGAAATATACTAATTCCCTCATTACTCGGATACCTAAGCTTTGTCGAAAGTGGTTCCTTTGTTAGAGAGACTTCCCTTAAGCAGGAATACATATCAGCTGACTTCAATCTAAAAAAGGTGCATCTCTAACACCCACTACTACAGGAATTTTCCCATGAGTGATCCCACCACCCCCACCTATGCTGTCACCTATAAACTTCGCCAACCTCCCCTTCCCATACCTGTTGAGGTGCAGGCCATGTCTAGTGAAACCCGTCTTGCTGATAGACTCCACCGACACCACTGAAATGTGACACATCCCTTCTGTCATCAGCGCACCACCAAGTCTCATGTTATTACGCCTGACGGCTGTATTAAGATGAGGCCGATCGTGACGCTGAAACGTCCCACGAAATGCACATTCGTGTTGTCAGTCTGAGTGGCTATCTTTTCCAGGTCACCATCTATGTCATACTCCCCATCCCTATCAATCACTACCCGGTCTTCTTTAGTAAAATCCCTACATAACCCCCCTATGTTAACAGTCACCTGAGCCAATCCTGCATTAGGCTTCACAATGCTGGTGACCTGGTACTCACTCCCCAACACTTCCTGCAACTGCTGGCCTACACCTTTGCCATGAGAACTACCTAAAAGCTGAACCTTCTTCTTTCTCTTCGACTCTGCAACTGCCATAGCCACCGTAACTGCTGAGGTCTACTGCATACTTCATCTACAGCTACTAGAGATTCCCCTCCACAAGACTCTGACAGTTGGTCATATCTATTGCAAACACCAATAGTAAAACTATCTGAAAATCTCCTTCTCCTATCAGATCTCTTACCAACAGCCAGCTCCCATTCAACAACACCCTTCTCCCTCCTCATCCTATCTAGCTCCTCCTGTGCCGGTTTTTGTACCTTGCAGTTGACCTAGGACCTCAAGATTTTGCATGAGCCGAGATCTGGCGGCCATATTACACGAGAAAATGCGAAAAGTGTTAATATGTGGTAAAAACCTAAGAAAACCTCCCGTTTTTGTCATTTGTCTTCGTAATGACGTATTGCCAGATAATCACATTGCTCGCTTTTCTCTCGGAAACGTTTACATTTATCGTCTGAAAATTTATGTCACGTACTGAGGTATCCAGTCGCACCGATCTGTACAAAATAGAAGCTTCTAAGTTGATGCAATCGACAAGTAAGATGTATTACAGGTCATGTTTTAGTTATCGAAAATTCAATTATTGGCCAGTTTTTGTGCCTTGCAGTTGAACTAGGATCTTAAGATTTTGCATGAGCAGAGGTCTGGTAGCCACATTACACGAGAAAATGCCAAAAGTGTTAATATGTAGCTCCTAGGTTCGTCCTCTTGCCTATTGTGGATTCCAAAGGTGTTTTCCGGCGAGTAGTGGTACGGAGGGCTTCGTGGCAGCCTTGAGATGATGCGTCGGACTTTCAGTAACCTGTCTAAAATGGGTTGTCTTAAAAGTGAGTGATTGTCTCCTTAATGATATGCATTTTCCAGCACTGTTACACCCTGATAAAAGAACTAGATCACCCAAAAGGGGAGGAGCAACAAAACGAAACTTCACGGGTTGGGAGGATGTGTGATGTTATTCAGCTATTACAAAATCGAGGCAAATTTACAAAGAACTTGGCAGTATGAGTCCACCTATTAGTATGACGTAGGACCACCTCTGGCGTGGACGCAAACGCTGATTCGGCTAGGAAGGTTGGTTCAAATGGCCCTGAGCACTATGGGACTTAACATCTGAGGTCAACAGCCCCCTAGAACTTAGAACTACTTAAACCTAAATAACCTGAGGACATCACACACATCCATGCCTGAGGCAGGATTCGAACCTGCGAGCGTAGCCGTCGCGCGGTTCCAGACTGAAGCGGCTAGAACCGCTTGGCCACACCAGCTGGCGGCTGGGAAGTGTCTCATGAAGCCGCTGAACCCTCTCCTGAGGAAGCTGGCCCACAACTGTTACAACTGGTCCTTGACATCCAGGGACAGAGCTGACGTGCGAGGTCGTCCCACACTTATTCTATCAGGGACAGATGTAGATATTGTGCTGGTCACGGGAGTAGCTCAACATAAAACATAGTTCATAGAGATACGTGTCATGCGTGGACGAACATTGTCCTGGTGAAAAATGGTCCCACACTTATTCTATCAGGGACAGATGTAGAGACTGTGCTGGTCACGAGAGTAGCTCAACACAACACATAGTGCATAGAGACACGTGTCATGCGTGGACGAACATTGTCCTGTTGAAAAATGGTCCCACACTTATTCTATCAGGGACAGATGTAGAGACTGTGCTGGTCACGAGAGTAGCTCAACACAACACATAGTGCATAGAGACACGTGTCATGCGTAGACGAACATTGTCCTGTTGAAAAATTGTCCCACACTTATTCTATCAGGGACAGATGTAGAGACTGTGCTGGTCACGAGAGTAGCTCAACACAACACATAGTTCATAGAGACACGTGTCATGCATGGACGAACATTGTCCTGTTGAAAAATGGTCCCACACTTATTCTATCAGGGACAGATGTAGAGATTGTGCTGGTCACGAGAGTAGCTCAACACAACACATAGTTCATAGAGACACGTGTCATGCGTGGACGAACATTGTCCTGTTGAAAAATGGTCCCACACTTATTCTATCAGGGACAGATGTAGAGACTGTGCTGGTCACGAGAGTAGCTCAACACAACACATAGTTCATAGAGACACGTGTCATGCGTAGACGAACATTGTCCTGTTGAAAAATGGTCCCACACTTATTCTATCAAGGACAGATGTAGAGACTGTGCTGGTCACGAGAGTAGCTCAACACAACACATAGTGCATAGAGACACGTGTCATGCGTGGACGAACATTGTCCTGTCGAAAAATGGTCCCACACTTATTCTATCAGGGACAGATGTAGAGACTGTGCTGGTCACGAGAGTAGCTCAACACAACACATAGTTCATAGAGACACGTGTCATGCGTGGACGAACATTGTCCTGTTGAAAAATGGTCCCACACTTATTTTATCAGGGACAGATTTAGATATTGTGCTGGTCACGGGAATAGCTCAACATAAAACATAGTTCATAGAGATACGTGTCATGCGTGGACGAGCATTATCCTGTTGAAAAATGACACCGCAATACTGATGCATGACAGGTAACACATTAAGATGGAGGATGCCCCTGACGTGCTGTTACGCCATCAGAGTTCTCTCAGTTACTATCTGCCATGATCTGAAGTCATACCCGATGGCACCCACACCTCGACAGCAGGAGTAATACCGCTGCAGCTCTCCAAAACAATGGAACAATGGGGCCTGTTCCCAGGTCGCCACCATACTCGATGTCGATGGTTACCCAGGATGGTGGAGAACTACGATTCATTGCTGATCACAATGTGAGGCGATTCATCAGCAGTCCATGTTTCCTGGTCATGGTGGCACTCTACATACAGCCATTGTGTTGTACCGTTTCTGGCACCCTATCGATGGGACGATAATTCCCTAGAGAGGATGCTAGTCTCTGACCAGTGGTGCAGAATGCTGCACGGAGTCCTTTACATGGTCTCTGGTGGCAGGCACAGGTGTGAAGAGCTTACGATGTGTTTGGTGTACAGTACCGTGATGATTCCTCACGGTAGTAAGATGTAGTCAAATGGGTCAAATGGCTCTGAGCACCTTGGGACTCAACATCTGAGGTCATCAGTCCCCTAGAACTTAGAACTACTTAAACCTAACCAACCTAATGACATCACACACATCCATGCCTGCGGCAGGATTCGAACCTGCGACCACAGCGGTCGCGCGGTTCCAGACTGAAGCGCCTAGAACCGCTTGGCCACACAGGCCGGCAAGATGTAGTCAAGCAGATACTTGACGACAAGTATGTCTGTTCTCATTTTCCTATGCAGAGTGCCATCGGGCCAGTGTCACATCCGGATGCCTAAAAGATCAGGATATTGCACGATTCGATTAGCTAGTCAAATGGAGAGCCACAGTGAGGCCGTTCTCAAACTGTCAGTTGCTGAAACGCTGTCTCACAAGAGTGCGCGGAGTCTCCTCGTCCTTCACAGTGATCAATCAACTTCTGACGCTACTCACGTCCCTTATACGAGGTGCATTCAAGTTCTAAGGCCTCCGATTTTTTTTCTCCGGACTGGAAAGAGATAGAAACATGCGCATTGCTTTAAAATGAGGGCATGTTCATTGTCAAAACGTCCCAGAGATGGCAGCACCGTACGGCAGATGGAATTTTACCGCCAGCGGCGAGAATGAGAACTGTTTTAAATACTTAAAATGGCGACGTTTTCCTTACTTGAACAGCGTGCAATCATTCATTTTCTGAATTTGCGTGGTGTGAAACCAATTGAAATTCATCGATAGTTGAAGGAGACATGTGGTGATGGAGTTATGGATGTGTCGAAAGTGCGTTCGTGGGTGCGACAGTTTAATGAAGGCAGAACATCGTGTGACAACAAACCGAAACAACCTCGGGCTCGCACAAGCCGGTCTGACGACATTTTCGAGAAAGTGGAGAGAATTGTTTTGGGGGATCGCCGAATGACTGTTGAACAGATCGCCTCCAGAGTTGGCATTTCTGTGCACACAATCCTGCATGACGACCTGAAAATGCGAAAAGTTTCATCCAGGTGGGTGCCACGAACGCTGACGGACGACCACATGGCTGCCCGTGTGGCATGTTGCCAAGCAATGTTGACGCGCAACGACAGCACGAATGGGACTTTCTTTTCGTCGGTAGTGACAATGGATGAGACGTGGATGCCATTTTTCAATCCAGAAACAAAGCGCCAGTCAGCTCAATGGAAGCACACAGATTCACCGCCACCAAAAAAATTTCGGGTAAACGCCAGTGCTGAAAAAATGATGGTGTACATGTTCTGGGACAGCGAGGGCGTAATCCTTACCCATTGCGTTCCAAAGGGTACTACGGTAACAGGTGGATCCTACGAAAATGTTTTGAAGAACAAATTCCTTCCTGCACTGCAACAAAAATGTCCGGGAAGGGCTGCGCGTGTGCTGTTTCACCAAGACAACGCACCCGCACATCGAGCTTACGTTACGCAACAGTTTCTTCGTGATAACAACTTTGAAGTGATTCCTCATGCTCCATACTCACCTGACCTGGCTCCTAGTGACTTTTGGCTTTTTCCAACAATGAAAGACACTCTCCGTGGCCGCACATTCACCAGCCGTGCTGCTATTGCCTCAGCGATTTTCCAGTGGTCAAAACACTCCTAAAGAAGCCTTCGCCGCTGCCATGGAATCATGGCGTCAGCGTTGTGAAAAATTTGTACGTCTGCAGGGCGATTACGTCGAGAAGTAACGCCAGTTTCATCGATTTCGGGTGAGTAGTTAATTAGAAAAAAAATCGGAGGCCTTACAACTTGAATGCACCTCGTATTCCCTACCAGGCCTGGTAACAAGACTAAATGCGAACATCACTAATGCACTGTGATGGCCATTCTACCTGTAAAAGAGAATTGCAGCTCTAATTATTCACCTAGCCGCGGTGGTGTGTACCTATACGAAGTTACAGTACATCCGACCGTGTCTTTCGGAAGTTTCACTTTTTTTTGTCAAGCACTGTAGAAACAAACTTTTGAGAAGCTTCTGTAAGGAAGCAGCATTTTAACAGACGAGCGTTCTCAGCGTGAAATTGTCAATGAAATTGCCTGCATTCTGCTCCGGAGTGTGATTGGCTGAAAGGCCAGTACGTGAACCAGTGTCTTGGAGCGACTGCAAGCTCCAGAAATTGAGTAGTCGTCTGGCAGTCCTCGCAGATGGAAGGGGCGAGTCGCGGGCGTCGTGGGGCTCAGATGATGTTTGGAGAGTATTGATTGTACCAAGCCGGGAGTGAATGATCGTTACAATCAATAAATTTGTTCTGCGAATACGGAAAGCTTAGAAAGTGTTCAAAAGTGAATTTCCGTGCATGGTTGTGGAAAGAAGAGGATGGAGAGTGGATCATGGAGCCAGTTAACTAGCTGGCTGTCGTGTTCAATGAATGAGACGGATTTGCCGAGGACTGACTGATGGCAGTTCATGACATTTCCAATAAATGAAGTGAAACGTCCCCTTTGAACAATTATTCATGACTGTGCTTAAACTAACACACAATATTTTTAGTGCAACGCAATCTGACTTTCAAAAATCCCTACAAAGGAATGGCCCTGACTAAAATTAACCTGTACCTTTCACAAATCACTTACCTCACAAAAATCTTCGTTACTCAAGCTACTGCAATGCAGCGAGCGCCACAACTGCCAGCTAAATAAAAGATTCAAACTACAGAAGGCACTAACTACTGATACGCATAGTTATCAATTGAAAGATGTTAATAGAGAACAAACAATGTATTTACCTTAACATCATAATATATATAGTAGTTCATGACATCCAGTTTTACAAATTTCAAAACTCCGCCATTTCTCTCCCCACATCCACCACTGCTGGCGGCTCACCTCCAACTGCGCAACGCTATGCGCTGTTCACATCCAGCTGCCGCTGCCAAACACTACAATGGCAGACAACAATGCAAAACTAGCCACAGACTGCACACAGCACAGCCAGTGATTTTCGTACAGAGCGCTACGTAACGTTGCCAATAAGAAAACATAAACAGCCTACTTACAGAAGAATGAGGAATCTCTAAACATCGAACCCAAATCGCAAAAAATCTGTATATGAACACCAGAATTAGAACTGACATGGGTAAACAGATAACACCTGGAATACAAACAAATCAAAGAGTGAAACAAGGGTGTAGCATGTCACCGACAGTATTCAACATCTGCCGGTGGTTGTAATTAAAGTGCAGCTACTCACAGGGGTCCAGTGTGAGCTGCGATTATCGTATGACAGCGAAACTTGGTAGACACTCTGATGCGTTAATGCGAAACCGATTTACACTGGAAAAAAGTAGTTCCAAGTTTGGTCACCAAGTGCAAATCTGGCGCTCTGAATGTCAGGAAGACGTACAAAAGTATGTCCATATGTAACAGATCAGGAACGCCATGGGTAGAGAAGCAAGTGAGAAAGGCATAATGTTGATCTTATCAGTAACCGCCGCCTACATAACTTGTTCAGTACGAGAACTGGAGACGTCGAGATGCAGTACAGCGCCAGATTTGCATCAAATGGCCAAAATTGGAACTATTTTTTTACAGCGTAAATCGGAGCCGCATTAACGCATTGGCATACCTGCCAAGTTTCGCTGCCATACGATAATAACTGACCGCACTGGACCTCTGTGACTAGTTGCATTTTAATTTGAACCACCCGATATACAGGTGACATTAATCATGGAGTGGAAAAGAAGAACGTCATCAGGCATAAATACAGGGAGGGATAAACATATCAACACGATGTTATTTGCAGAAGAACAAGTTATCAAATAAGACAGCAAAGATAAATTATAAATGGCATTACATGAAATAAATGAAATAAGCGCAACCTAGAGTACCACTATAAATAAAGCTAAAACCAAAGACTTTGAAACGTCCCTTTAGAAAAATTTATAAATGACAGTGCTGGAAAACTTCTTACGTTATTCGATACAAAGACAGCTGAGTAAAACTGAACGTAATCAGACGGTTCTCTCTTAACTTATTCTGATAATCACTAAACTGACATTGTATTTCTTTAGCGCAACGCAGTCTGACTTTCAAAAATCCCTACAAAAGAATGGCCCTGACCAACAATAACCTATACCGTTCATGAATCACGTACCTCACATAAATCTTCGTTACTCGAACTACTGCAATACAGCGAGCCCCAATACTGCCAGCTAAATAAAACGTTCTAACTACTGAAGGCAGCAACTACTGATAGGCATAGTTAGCAAATGAAAGATTTTGATAGGGAACAAAAAATGGATTTATCTTAATAGCGTTCAAAAGTCATTATATTTATATAATTTTGTGACATCCAATTAAACAAATTTCCTTTTTCTGACGGACACACGTCCACTCAAAATTCTGGCCGTCTCTCTCTCTCTCCACATCCACCACTGCTGGCTGCTCACCTCCAACTGCACAACGCTACCCGCTGTTCCCATCCAACTGCCCAACACTACACAAGCGAATATTCCAACAATGAGTCCGACCAGCCACAGACCGCACACAGCACAGTCAGTGATTTTCATACAGAGCGCTACGCGGCGTTACCAACATAAAAACCTAAACAGCCTTCTTACAAATTGTTAGATATTCACCCAATACAAACAAAAATAGCCCTCAATAATAAATCGCTAGAAGAGATAGCGCACTTCCATTATTTAGGTGTGACTTACCATATGAAGAAGATATGGATATACAGAAAAAACTAATAATTATGATAGTATAAGTGGCACAATAAGGAGAACACATAAGGGTCAAACAAGGAAGAACACCACTGAAGTTTTATATAATGGCAGTCCCCGTTTTCTTATATGGGACGGAATGTTAGATGCCAAGAAACAAAGATGTGTGACAACTAGAAACACCAGAAAGGGAATTTCTAAGATCCGAGGAAGGCTGCACTAGGGAAAATAAAATTAGGGATGAAGTAACATGAGAAGAATTAGAGATTCAAGCAACAACCCAAAAGGAAATAATGCAAAAACGAATGGAGAAAACATGTATTTATTTTGTTTGCGTCCAAAGACTTCCTAAACTAGCAATGGGATATAACCCGTGGGGTATGAGAAGTGTGGGAAGACCGAGAAAGAGATGGTGAGACCAGAACAGCCTCTAGGCCTAACGCTGGAGCGGTAGAAGGAGAAGAAAATAAGAATTAAATTTGTTAGCGTGTACACTTTAAATGTGTTTCTGTGCGTGCTTTTCCCTTTTCGACTTTGTTATCCCATTTTCTTTTTGGAGGATATTATGTGCAGGACTTGCTAAAAACCAACTAAAGGCGGTGCAGTGACTTTTTGTGGTGTAGGGTTCCAGTCTAGGAGTTCGATCTGAGAGTATCTTTGAAAGTAATTGAATTGCTACAGGGCATTTTTTTTATAGTGTAGGACTACTGGGTAGAGCATATGAGACTGGAGACATAATCCCCAGCTGTCGAAAAAATGTCATTCACACAATCCCGTAGATGGCAAAATCGGATAAGTGCGAAAACTATCGTACAGACCGCTTAACAGCTCATACATCAAAGCTGCTGAAAGGGTAATATACAGAATAAATGTGAAGGTTTGTTAGATTTCGATCAGTTTGGTTTTAAGTAGCGCTTGATAACGGAAGCAAAACTTACGAGAAATCGAGACAATAAGATTTGTCGACCCAGAAAAAGCGTTAGACACTGCGACAGTGTAAAATGGTGCAATATGTTGAAAGTTCTTAGAAAATACTGTAAGCCTTAAGGAAAGACGCAATATACAGTATGTACACGAATGAATAGGAAAGAATTACAATAGAAGATCAAGAACGAAGTTCTCGGAAAATTGGGTGACAGGCAGGGATGTAGTCTTTCTCTCCTACTGTTCAGTCTGTACATCGAAGAAGCAATGACGGAAATAAAAGAAAGGCTCAAGAGTGGAATTAAAATTTTGGGTGAAAGAATATCTGGGATAAGATTCACTGATGGCATTGCTATCCTCAGTGAAAGAGATAAAGAATTATAGGACTCTGACCACAATCTATTGGTTATGACCTGTAGATTAAAACTGAAGAAACTGCGAAAAGGTGGGAACTTAAGGAGATGGGACCTGCATGAACTGAAAGAACCAGAGGTTGTACAGAGTTTCAGGGAGAGCATAAGGGAACAATTGACAGGAATGGGGGAAAGAAATACAGTAGAAGAAGAATGGGTAGCTTTAAGGGATGAAGTAGTGAAGGCAGCAGAGGATCAAGTAGGTAAAAAGACGAGGGCTAGTAGAAGTCCTTGGGTAACAGAAGAAATATTCAATTTAATTGATGAAAGGAGAAAATATAAAAATGCAGTAAATGAAGCAGGCAAAAAGGAATACAAACGTCTCAAAAATGAGATCGACAGGAAGTGCAAAATGGCTAAGCAGGGATGGCTAGAGGAAAAATGTAAGGATGTAGAGGCTTATCTCACTAGGGGTAAGATAGATACTGCCTACAGGAAAATTAAAGAGACCTTTGGAGATAAGAGAACCACATGTATGAACATCAAGAGCTCAGATGGAAACCCAGTTCTAAGCAAAGAAGGGAAAGCAGAAAGGTGGAAGGTGTATATAGAGGGTCTATACAAGGGCGATGTACTTGAGGACAATATTATGGAAATGGAAGAGGATGTAGATGAAGATGAAATGGGAGATACGATACTGCGTGAAGAGTTTGACAGAGCACTGAGACCTGAGTCGAAACAAGGGCCCCGGAGTAGACAACATTCCATTGGAACTACTGACGGCCTTGGGAGAGCCAGTCCTGACAAAACTCTACCATCTGGTGAGCAAGATGTATGAGACAGGCGAAATACCCTCAGACTTCAAGAAGAATATAATAATTCCAATCCCAAAGAAAGCAGGTGTTGGCAGATGTGAAAATTACCGAACAGTCAGTTTAATAAGCCACAGCTGCAAAATACTAACACGAATTCTTTACAGACGAATGGAAAAACTAGTAGAAGCTGACCTCGGGGAAGATCAGTTTGGATTCCGTAGAAATGTTGGAACACGTGAGGCAATGCTGACCTTACGACTTATCTTAGAAGAAAGACTAAGGAAAGGCAAACCTACATTTCTAGCATTTGTAGACTTAGAGAAAGCTTTTGGCAATGTTGACTGGAATACTCTATTTCAAATTCTGAATGTGTCAGGGGTAAAATACAGGGAGTGAAAGGCTATTTACAATTTGTACAGAAACCAGATGGCAGTTATAAGAGCCGAGGGACATGAAAGGGAAGCAGTGGTTGGGAAGGGAGTAAGACAGGGTTGTAGCCTCTCCCCGATGTTATTCAATCTGTATATTGAGCAAGCAGTAAAGGAAACAAAAGAAAAATTCGGAGTAGGTATTAAAATCCATGGAGAAGAAATAAAAACTTTGAGGTTCGCCGATGAAATTGTAATTCTGTCAGAGACAGCAAAGGACTTGGAAGTGCAGTTGAACGGAATGGATAGCGTCTTGAAAGGAGGATATAAGATGAACATCAACAAAAGCAAAACGAGGATAATGGAATGTAGTCGAATTAAGTCTGGTGATGCTGAGGGAATTAGATCAGGAAATGAGACACTTAAAGTAGTAAAGGAGTTTTGCTGTTTGGGGAGCAAAATAACTGATGATGGTCGAAGTAGAGAGGATATAAAATGTAGACTGTCAATGGCAAGGAAAGCGTTTCTGAAGAAGAGAAATTTGTTAACATCGAGTATAGATTTAAGTGTCAAGAATTCATTTCTGAAAGTATTTGTATGGTGTGTAGCCATGTATGGAAGTGAAACATGGACGATAAATAGTTTGGACAAGAAGAGAATAGAAGCTTTCGAAATGTGGTGCTACAGAAGAATGCTGAAGATTAGATGGGTAGATCACATAACTAATGAGGAGGTATTAAATAGAATTGGGGAGAAGAGGAGTTTGTGGCACAACTTGACTAGTAGGAGAAGGGATCGGTTGGTAGGATATGTGTTGAGGCATAAAGGGATCACCAATTTAGTATTGGAGGGCAGCGTGGAGGGTAATAATCGTAGAGGGAGACCAAGTGATGAATACACTAAACAGATTCAGAAGGATGTTGGTTGCGGTAGGTACTGGGAGATGAAGAAGCTTGCACAGGATAGAGTAGCATGGAGAGCTGCATCAAACCAGTCTCAGGACTGAAAACCACAACAACAACAGGACAAACTGAAAGGAACGAACAATGAACCAAACACAGAATATGGACTGAGAGTAAACAGAAGAAAGACTTAAGTGATGAGGAGTACTAGAGATTAAATTAGCTATAATACAGTATTAGTATCAAAAATGGGGCTCACCAAGCAGACGAAGGACGGAACTCTGTTGTCTTGCAAGCAAAATAAAACGCGACGGAACAGCCAACGGGGACATAAAAAGGAGATTAGCACAGGCCAAAGAGGCATTTCGAGTCAAGAAAGTCTATTAGTATCAAATATCTGGCTTCACTTGTGGAAGAAATGTCTGAGAATATGCGTTGTGGCACAGAATTATACAGAAGTGAATCATGGACTATGGGAAAACCGGAAAAGAAGAGGATAAAAGCATTTGAAATGTGGTGCTGCGAAAAGACGTTGAAAACAGGTGGACTGATAAGTACTGAGGAGGTTCTACGCAGAATCGGCGAGGAGATGAACATGGGGGAAACAATGACAAGGTGAACGGACAGGATGATAGGACATACATGAAGACACCAATGATTAACTTCCATGCTAGTACAGGGAGCCCTAGAGGGTACAAAATGTAGGGAAAGACCGCTATTAGATGATGCCCGCCCCCCCCCCCCCCCCCCCCCCCCCCACTCTAAAAAGGACTAGTAACAATTTTCACCGAGGCTCGTCTTTGTTTTGAAAGCAGTATATGAAGACTTTCTTACTGACTTGCTAGGCCTAAGGCAAGAAAGGATTTTTTGTTGGGGTTGTCTCCCTAAGCCTTTGGAGTTTCTCCTCCACCACAAGGCAGTGGGTCCCTTCTCATTTAATCCCTAGAAAGGAGGGTTGCCTCATCTTCCAGCTACACCGTTCCGAAGTCTTCCTTCTCCACCGTCGCTGCCACTAAGGTCTTCACCCGTAACCCTGGGCATGGGTTCCGTGTTATACCCCACGGGATTGGGTCCCTGCCTGAACTCAGCCATCCTAGCACTTCTGCCTACTGAAGTGTAGGATGCTCACCCCCGCGACGTGGACGCGCCAGACAGGAATAACCCCAGTGGAGGAATAGGGAAGGGGACCCTACCTCCCTGGAGCCGGGTTAATGATTGTCTATGGTGCCACAACCAAAGGTACATGATGAAGTATCAGTGGACATGATAAGAGCAGCAGGTCCAGTGGGAATTCAGTGGCTGTATAGAGTGCTATCAAGTGTGTGGAGAAATAGTACAATACCCGACGATTGGAGAAGAGGAGACATTGTTCCCATCCTCAAAAAGGCAATAAAAGACTTTGTAAAAACTACAGAGGAATAACCCTTATGAGTCATACAGCCAAGATTTTTGAAAGAATTTTACTAAATCGAATAAGTGAAAAGATAGAAAAGGAGCTGAGTGAAGAACAGCATTGGTTTAGGAAAGGAAGAAGGACGATCGACCTGATATTTTCTATCCGTCAACTGATGGGAAGAAGTTGCGAATATAACAAAAGGGTGATTATGGTTTTTAGAGACATAGAAAAGGCATATGACTCAGTTAACAGGGAAAGACTCTGGAAAGAAATGAAGAAGACAGATATAGAAGGTGAATACATTAATGTAATAAAGAGAATGTACAGAGGACACAATTGTAGAATTAGAACTCCATTGAGGAACTCTGAATACTTCGAAATAAGACAAGGACTTAAGCAAGGAAGTATTCTATCTCCTGCACTTTTTAATGTTGTGATGGAGGGAATGAATAGGGCAGTTAAAGATATAGTAAAAGAAAAAGACAAAAAGATGATTTTTGCAGATGATATGGTAATATGAAGTGATAAAGTGGTAGATGTACAGTTACAGTCTGATGTGTGGAAGGAAATAATGAAAAGGTATGGATTGAAAATAAATAAAGATGAGAGTGAAGTAATGATATTTGGAAGAGAGAAAGGGATCAATGGAAATATTTTCACTTATTTAGGGAGTGAAATATCTAGGGATGGAAGAATAACCAACGAAATTAATAGAAGTTTACAGAAGGGAGGCTATTTCTGCCAAACAATAAAACACCTGATTTGGAATAAGGAAGTTTCCAAAAAAGCAAAACTCCTTATGTATAAGAATTATTACTTCCCTATTGTCACCTATGGTGGAGAAACATGGGCAATGACAGAAAGGGACTGGAGCAGACTGCAAGCAGGGGAAATGAAGTTTCTCAGAGCAGTTAAGGGAAAAACAAAAACGGACAGAATAAGGAATGTAGAGATTAGAAAGGACCTTAAACAAGAAATTATGAGTGAAGAAATTGAAATGGTTCAAATGGCTCTGAGCACTATGGGACTTAACTACTGAGGTCATCAGCACCCTAGAACTTAGAACTACTTAAACCTAACTAACCTAAGGACATCACACACATCCATGCCCGAGGCAGGATTCGAACCTGCGACCGTAGCAGTCACGCGGTTCCAAACTGACGCCCTTAGAACCGCACGGCCACACCGGCCGGCCGAAGAAATTGAAAAAAAAAAAGAGATTAAGATGGTATGGGAATGTTTAGAGGAAGCATGGGCAGAGACTCGCCAAAATTATGGAAGAACTAAAGATGGATGGAAAAAGACGTAGAGGGTGCCCAAGAACACGATGGAAAATGGGAGTGAGAATATCTGTGGAAAGTAGAGGTGTGACCTGGCAGCAAGTGCAGGAAGAAAAGTGGTGGGAAGACCGAGCCAAAGGGAGAGGACTCGTCAGCACCCAGACCCGGCAGTAGCTGGAGCGGGATCCGGATATAGATAGAACAATTTTAACCACGTCTAGTGGGTCAAAGCGAGGCTGCCGACCATTATTTGGACTGATTTAAGAGTGCAGCACTGCTGAGGTTTAATCCAGGTCGGAAAACAAACATTTCCGAGAAAATTGTGGGATTACGTATCGTACACCGTACATCACTAAGCGTGCATGAATTCCGGCTGCCGCCGCGAGCGTGTGTCGAGGTCCGTGTACACGACCCTCGTTAGACTGCTGGCGACACGAGCAGCTCTGACACGTCTGCGCTGCCTGCACGTGATGCAGAACAAATTTCTACGAACAATAAGCAATGCTCCGCGGTACAAACGCACTGGGGACATGAGCAACGAATTCCGCATCGGTGCCTTCGTGGAGGTATTCAAGAATCTCGCCACGAGATTGCACAGACATCCGAAAACCATTCATTCTCCACTTTGGAAACCAAGATTACAATTAAAGACAGAAACATAGCCACCTAAAAACATTTTCTCCTAGGGGAGCCCGACCACAACCTCAAACCTAATGACGGAGAGCACAGCTTGTCGGCGAGCCGCTGTGCGTCAGGATATCTGATTGGTTTTCCCACTGGTGCAGCTAACCTCCCGGCTACTTCAGAGAAGCTCACAGCACCGTAAACGGAGACAAAACTACCCTCATGCTCATAAATTAAGGATAATGCTGATACATGGTGAAACAACGCTCTGGTAGGGGGTTTGCGGGTTTAAATCACCTCGGGGTATGACATTGCGGTGCATTTGACCTGCGGTCGTCGCACTGTGGCGCTGGCAGCAGTCCACATAAGCAGAGGTGTGTTGGTGTATGTCAGATACGGTGCAGCGAGTAGGTGTGCAGACGTTTTTAGACGTTTTAGACGTCACTGTGTGTTGAAAATGGCTCAAAGAACACATATTGATGACGTTATGAGGGTAGAATACTAGGGCGACTGGAGGCTGGTCAAACACAGCAGGTCGTAGCAAGGTCCCTCTGGTGCCACAAAGTGTGATCTCAAGATCATGGCAAAGATTCCAGCAGACAGGAAACGTGTCCGGGCGCTACAGTACAGGACGTCCACAGAGTACAACACCACAAGAAGACCGATATCTCACCATCAGTACCCGCAGACGGCCACGGAATACTGCAGGTAGCCTTGCTCAGGACCTTACCGTAGCCACTGGAACAGTTGCCTCGAGACACACAGTCTACAGACGACTGAACGGACATGGTTCATTCGCCTGGAGACCTGCAAGATGCATTCCACTGGCCCCTGGTCACAGGAGAGCCCGTAAAGCCTGATGTCAAAAACACAGTACATGGTCATTGGAACAGTGGTCCCAGGTTATGTTCACGGACGAGTCCAGGTAAAGTCTGATTAGGGGTACCTT
This sequence comes from Schistocerca cancellata, assembly GCF_023864275.1. Classification (NCBI taxonomy): domain Eukaryota; kingdom Metazoa; phylum Arthropoda; class Insecta; order Orthoptera; family Acrididae; genus Schistocerca; species Schistocerca cancellata. Next base: position 45,963,811 of record NC_064628.1, on the reverse strand, counting down.
GAAACAGAAGACATCAGGCGAATAGAGTGGCCTGCCTGTTCTCCAGACCTAAGCCCCATCGAGCACGTCTGCGATGCTCTCGGTCGATGTATCGCTGCATGTCTTCAAACCCCTAGGGCACTTCAGGAGCTCCGACAGGCACTGGTGCGAGAATGGGAGGCTATACACCAACAGCTACTCGACTACCTCATCCAGAGTATGCTAACCTGTGTATGTTTGCATGGTGATCATATCCCATATTGATGTCGGGGTACATGCACAGGAAACAGTGGCATTTTGTAGCACATGTGTTTCGGGACGGTTTTCTCAACTTATCACCAATACTGTGGACTTACAGATCTGTGTCGTGTGTGTTCCCTATGTGACCATGCTATTAGCGCCAGTTATGTGTAGTGTCACGTTGTGTGTCACCACATTCTGAAATTATCCTTAACTTATGAGCATGAGTGTATGTAAATTGAGATTTTATAAATAAATTGATCCCTTTGATGGCGACTTCGGCTTGTTATAGGACCGAGACCACTGCAGTTGGCTCAGAATACGTCATATGTGCCCAGCAACTAGACAAACACATAACACATTATGGCATCTACGTACTAACTATCGCAGCTAGCAAGCATAGTCACCCAGTAGGAAATCCACATGCTGTGACTCCTCGTAGCAGTTACGCCTTTCGCAGAAATGACAGTAGAGCTGTGGGGCTCCATTTCATTTTAAGCTGCACTGACGAGACGAGTCTCAAAATCTCACTTTTAAGGAAAAGAAGGGAAGAAAACTATTCTTTAACTTCCAACTGACGTCGACACTAGACAAGTAGCGTTAAACTTGAACTGGGCACTGAGACGGGAAACCGGTACCGGACACTTTGGAGGACCTACTGCAGCATTCCCTTCAATTACTTTAGTTAAATGCTAAATCAGGATGGCTGGAAACAGATTTGATTTGGATCCCATATCTTTCTAAAGACAAGACATTGCGTTAACCACTATAACCCCTGTCTGGGTCCCGCTAACGATGCTTCGAAGACTTAACGTGTAGAGAAGATAGTCACACCCCTTTCACAGTCAAGAGTGCATGCTTCCATTAGATTAGCGTGAACAGAAAACAAGAGGCAAATCTATACAGTCAAGATGATGATCGTCACAATATCATAAATTAAATAAATGCTAATAAGGTAAAGTAGTAGTAGTAGGAGCATAGTATTAATATCAGTACACGTAGTTGTTCTCCCAAGCAAGGTCGAGTAAGAAAAGGTCTTGTTCGAAAGTGGTGGAACTGCTGATCCCATCTTGCTTGCCGTCGGCGCTATCTCGTCTTCCTTTGTGTGTATAAACGTATGCTTGCCAAGGGAGATGAACTAAGGCCAACCTTTGTAAATATGAGAGCTGTCTCCTTAGATAGATGTGTGGTTCAGCGATCATTTTACTTATTTTCTACAGTCGTCTATAATTGCGAAACTGTTGTCGCTGCAGGATTTTGTACACGAACTGACGTCTCGATTATGTCTCATAAATGTTGGATCGGACTCATGTCGGGCCATCTGGGCGGCCAAATCATTCCCTCGAACTGTCCAGAATGCTCTTCATACCACTCACGAACAACAGTGCCCCGGTGACATGGCGCATTGTCACCTTTAAAAATCCCATTGTTGTTTCGGGACATGAAGTCAATGCAAGGTTGCAAATGGTCTCCAAGTACCCGGTCCTGACCATTTCCAGTCAATGGTCGGTTCAGTTGGACCAGAGGACCCGGTCTTTTCCATGTAAACACAGCCCATGCCTTTATGGAGCCACCACCAGCTCGCACAGTGCCTTGTGGACAACTTCAGTCAATGGCTTCGTGAGGTCTGCAACACACTCGAACCCTATCATTGGATCTTACCTACCGAAATCGGGACTCATCAGAGCAGGTCACGGCTTTCCAGTCGTCTACGGTCCAGCCTGTATGGTCACGAGCCCAGAAGAGGCGCTGCAGGCGATGTCTTACAGTTAGCAAAGGCACTCGCGACGATCGCCTACTGTCATAGCCCATTAACGCCAGATTTCGCCGCACTGTCCTAATGGATACGTTCGTCGCACGTCCCACATTGATGTCTGCGGTATTTCAAGCAGTGTTGCTTGTCTGTTAGCACTGACATCTCTAAGCCAACACCCCTGCCTACAGTGTTACGTGAAGGCCGTCGGCCACTGCGTTGTCCGTGATGAAAGGTAAAGCCTGAAATGTGGTATTCTCGGAACACTCTCGACGGTGTGGATCTCGGAATACTGAATTCCTTAACGATTTCCGAAATGGAACTCCCATGCGGCTAGGTCGAAATAGCATTCCGCGTTCAAAGACTGTTAAATCCCTTCGTGCGGCCATAATCACGTCGGAAACATTTTCAGGCGAATCACATGAGTACAAATAACAGTTCCACCAATGCACTGCCCTTTTATACTTTGTGTTCGCATTACTGCCGCCATCTAAGTGCATGTCGCTGTCCCATAACTTTCGTCAGCTCAGGATAATATAATAGATTTCGTTAGGCTTAGAAGTCATCTTCAGATACATAAAATGGAATTCAACGCTGGTAGCAGTAAAGGTTGTTACTCAGGGCAGTTTATTAATGTGTGTTTGAAGACGTTCTCAAAAAGTCTTAATCATTCATACCTAAGTTGTGACTCACAAATGATATCTGATTTCGCACACTAATTTGTAAGTACGTAATTTTGTTTCCAATGGGCCCGCAGCTCGATATAAGTCGTGTAAAGACATTGCGAATTAAGTCCAAAAAGCTGCTTCTCTTTTGAGATGTTTATTTAATCACGACAGGCATGTTTCGGCACTCTTCTCATCATCAAGTCATCTGAAAGTAATGGTTTTATTATATACTATTTTCTAGGGAAGACGATGGCTTATAACTTCCAACAAATATAGCCTACGAAAGCTACGTCATAAAATAACTTTAAAAGAGGTAAGAAAAACGCTCAAGTGACTAACCAGCGATGTTATAGTTAAGTTAAGAATTCCATGAACGTTAGGTTGTCAATCTCATATATGACAAGTAGGCTACCACCTGCCCTAGAAAATAGTATATAATAAAACCATTACTTTCACATCGCCTGATGATGGCAACAATGCTGAAACAGGCCTGTCGTGATTAATTAAATATCTCAAAAAAAGAAACAGCTTTTTGGACTTAATTAACAATGTCTTTACATAATTTGTAAGTGTTCAATTTCCGTCTCTTCACTTGACAGAACCTGTAAAATCATATTCTGGATCATGTGGAGTATGAATGATAACCTTTATCTGGCTGCTCATAGACACGGGTAGAGAGAGAAGTCGAATAGGAGCCTTTGAATGTACGCTGTCTCTTGCTTCGTTTACATCTAGATCTACATACACACTCCAAGCGACGGTATGCTGCATAGCTCAGTACAACGAAAAACCAGTCAAAGTTCCAAATTTCACTTTTTTTATTTAATCGATGACGAGTTTCAGGCCGGGACGCAAATCATCGTGCCAGATAGTCAAAATAGTATTTCCAAAAATACAAAAACCATGCCAAAAATATTATATTACAATGAAAGAATACCCATAGCTGCATACAGGCGTTGATATAATTCAACGGGGACAGTTGAAAATGTGTGCCCCGACCAGGACTCGAACCCGGGATCTCCTGCTTACATGGCAGACTCTCTATCCATCTTTTCTTTTTAATTGTTCTTTCTTTTGTCGATTTTGTTCGTTGCATTTGTTCGGTGCGGATGTCCCATGACACCCGTTCAAGTTCAGTGTTGAGCCGTTGACTCAGTTTTTTTATTACAGAGGGCAGCTAACCCTCTGACCAAACACGCTGAGCTACCGTGCCGGCAGCCACCTGAGCCACCGAGGACACAGAGGATAGTGCGACTGCAGGGACTTAACTCTGGCACGCCTCCCGTGAGACCCACATTCCCAACTTATTGTCCCGCACTATATTCATAGTGCCCCTGCCCAATATACTCATTACTCGCGGCTTGTTTCCGATTCCCATAAGAGTTCGGGCACTGTTTGTGCATCCGCACAGAAGAGGATGGTCAAATGGCCGGTGAGCCTTCGGACATGTCCGAAAGAACAGATACCATCTCCATATATGTAAAAAATATTATACGTATTACGAAGTGCACTCGCAAATAGAGCGAGGGAAAAGCGACTGTGTATGCCGCCACCGTACGAGACCTAATCTATTTAATCTTATCGTCGTAATCCCTATGCGAATGGTACGTTGGCGCTTCTTGAATCGTTCTACAGTCAACCTCAAATGCCGGTTCTACAAATTTTCTCAATCGCGTTCTTCGAAAAGAACGTCGCCTTCCCTCCACTGATTCCCATCTGAGTTCCCGAAGCATCTCCGTAATACTTGCGTGTTGTTCGAAACTAACGGTAGCAAATCTAGCAGCCCTCCTCTGAATTGCTCCCGCGTCTTCCTTTAATTCGGCCTGGCGCGGATTCCAAACACTCGAACAGTACTCAACAACAGGTTGCACTTGTCCTACATGCGATCTCCTTTACAGATAAACCACACTTTCCTCTGCGGCTGTTTTAAACATCACGAGCGTGTTCTGTTGGAAACCATATGTTTTTTGAAAAAAAAAAAAAACATTTCGTTTACGGAGGCGACGATTGGCTTACTATAGATTTTGGTTAATTTTACCACAATATTTTTTTATGACACTGTCATAACTGCTTTCGTCCTACTGTCCTTCAGATGGAATGGGTGTGGTATTTGGTAAACAAATGCTCCTGCGATGTCAAACTGAGACTGCTATTGTTGTTGTGGTCCTCAGTCCGGAAACTGGTTCGATGCAGCTCTCTACGCTGCTCTATCCTGTGCAAGCCTGTGCAAGCCTCTTCGTTTCCAAATAACTACTGCAACCAACATCCGTCTCAGTCTGCTTACTTTATTCATCTCTTGGTCTCCCTCTAAGGTTTTTACCCCCCCACACTTCCCTCCAATACTAAATTACCAATCCCTTGGTGTCTGAGAATGTGTCCTATCAACCGATCCCTCCTTTTCGCCAAGTTCTGCCACAAATTTCTTGTCTTCCCAGTTCTATTCAGTACCTCCTCATTAGTTACATAATGTACCCTTGTAGCGCCACGTTTCAAAAGCTTCTATTCTCTTCTTGTCTAAACTTTTTAGCGTCCATGTTCACTTCCATATATAGCTACACTCCATGCAAATACTTTCAGAAAAGAGTTCCTAACACTTAAATTAACATTCGACGTTAACACATTTCTCTTCTTCAGAAACGCTTTCCTTTCCATTGCCATCTCTACTTCGGCCATCATCAGTGATTTTGCTGCCCAAATAGCAAAACTCATCTACTACCCTCTCGTCTCGTTTCCTAGTCTAATTCCCTCAGCATCACCTGATTTAGTTCGATTACGTTCCATTGTCATTGTTTTACTTTTGTTGATGTACATCTCATATCCTCCTTTCAAGACACTGTCCATTCCGTTCAGCTGCTCTTCCGAGTTCTTTGCTGTCATCGGCAAACCTCAAAGTTTTTTTTTTTTTCTCGCTTAATTTACCGTGCGGTTTGAGGCTCCATGTCACGGATTGCGCGGCCTCTCCCGCCGGAGGTTCGAGTCCTCCCTCGGGCATGGGTGTGTGTGTTGTTCTTAGTATAAGTTAGTTTCAGTTAGTTTAAGGGACAGAGGACCTCAGCAGTTTGGTCCCTTAGGAATTCACACATCCCGCTTAACTTTTCCTTTTTCTTTGATTTCCTTCGCTGCTCGCTCAATGCACAAATTGAATAACATCGGGGATAGGCTCCAACCCTACCTCACTCCCTTCTCAGCCACCGCTTCTCTTTCATGCCCCTCGACTCTCATAATTACCGTCTCGTTTCTCTACAAGTTCTAAATAGCCTTTCGCTCGCCGTATTTTACCGCTTCTACCTTTAGAATTTCAAAGAGAGTATTCCAGTCAATACTGTCAACAGCTTTCTCTATAGAATGTAAAGTTTGGAAGGTAGGAGACGAGATACTGGCAGAAGTAAAGCTGTGAGGAGGACGGGGCGTGTGTCGTGCTTGGGTAGCTCAGTTGGTAGAGCACTTGCCCGCGAAAGGCAAAGGTCCCGAGTTCGAGTCTCTGCCTGGCACACAGTTTTAATCTGCCAGGAAGTTTCAGCTTTCTCTATGTTTACAAATGCTGTAAATGAAGATTTGCCTTACCTTACCAATCTTCTAAGATAACTTGTAGCGCCAGTATTGCCTTTCGTGTTCCTATATTTCTCCGGACTGCACACTGATCTTCCCCAAGGTCGGCTTCTACCAGTTTTTCTTTCCTATTCTTCTCTAAAGAACTCGTGTTAGTATTTTGCAACTACGAGTTATTAAACTGATATTTCGGTAATATTCACATGTCTCAGCACCTGCTTTCTTTGGGATTGGAATTATTACATTCTTCTTGATGTCAAAGGGTACATCGTCTGTCTCATACAACTTGCTCACGAGATGGAAGTTTCGTCATGGAGGACTCTCCCAAGGCTACCAATAATTCTGACGGCATCAATAGTTGGAATTAATGTTCGCTTACAGCAACTTCAATAATAAAATATAAATGCTGAAATCCTAAAGTGTGTCCCACAACAAGTAATACTACAGAAAGTTCAAAATGCAACATAAAATCACCTTCCGGTTATACATTCGTATCCACATATCTGTTGTTCGGGGTTACCAATAGATGGCAGGGCAATCCTCGTAATGCTAAATGCATATGGGCGATTCCTTTCCTTGCAAATGTAAATGCAAGGGCCTTGTTTCGACTTAGGTCTTTCAGTGCTCTGTCAAATTCTTCTTGCAGTATCTCATCTCCCATCTCATATTCATCTACATCCTTTCCCATTCCTATACTATTGCCTTCAGGTTCCTCTCCGTTGTATAGAACCTCCATATGTTCCTTCCAACTGACACCATTCTCTGACACATCCATCTCTGTCGTCAGTCATTCGAGTTCCATTGCTAGACAGTGACCTCCTCTAGATCATTCTGTGCATTCGCAACTCATCGATACGCAACCATGTCGTGTCTGCACGTTTTCTAATGTCTTCCACACGATTTTCGTCTCGGTGTCGTTGAATATATCACTCGTTCGGTTGACTACATGTCCCACACACCTCAGTTTCATCATCAAAACTGTCCTCGTACATATTTCACTCTAGTCTGTGTCCTGATCTACTTCACTCTTCTTTTTCCTCACTTTGTCCCGTACCTTCACAGGGTCGGCAGTCTGGATGCTGCAGTGTCAATGCTAGAGTGGAGAGGGTGACAGGATGCCCTTCCTGTCCCCCCTTCTCTTTCCCGTAAAGATTGCAGTAATATCCAGTTAGATCTTGCCAAAATATCGGATTGATAAAATGACTGGCAACTAGCTCTTAAATCAAGGAAATGCAAAGTTGTGCTCTTTGCGAAACATAAAAGCACGGTATCCTTTGATTATAGGCATAATGAATAACAAATGGAGCAAGTAACTTCTTGCAAATACTTGGGAGCAGGATGGTGTAGACATTTTAAGTAGACAGTATAATTGGACAATATTAATAGTAACCTCAAATTGTTCGCTGACCTAGTTATCCATAACGAAGTTCTATGTGGAAAAAAAAAGAACTCCGCGAATATTTGGTCAGATTTCAAAGCAAGGCAAAGATTGGATAGACAATTTAATTTAAATGAAATAAATGTAAAATTGTTCACTTCACAAAATGCAGAAAAATCCTATGATTACAGTACCAATGAGACTAGAGCGGCCATATCTCCAGGCTTCCTCGGATTTTTGATGGTTGGAGGGGAGATTCTTATACGAATGTTCGGGATAAACCCGCACCTTTTTTGTGTCTGAAGAAATTCGACTAATTGGAAATAAACAGATTTTAATAAGTCTTAGCTAAATTTCACTTGACTAGAAGAAGGGATCGGTTGGTAGGACATGTTCTGAGGCATCAAGGGATCACCAATTTAGTATTGGAGGGCAGCATGGAGGGTAAAAATCGTAGAGGGAGACCAAGAGATGAATTCACTAAGCAGATTCAAAAGGATGTAGGAGATGAAGAAGCTTGCAAGGATAGAGTAGCATGGAGAGCTGCATCAAACCAGTCTCAGGACTGAAGACCACAACAACAACAGCTAAATTTCACCTAATGAGGACGGGAACGCAAGTAGTTTCGTTCGGTTTACATTAAAAACTCAGTGTCAAGCATTCTTAGACGCTGTCCTACACATACTGTATAATTCTATACATCTTTACTGAGGACAATGAGAAGCTGCCACTGTATGTGCACGGGAAAACTAACCGATTTGACACAGATGACTGGGGTTTCCGAAGTCTTTGTCCGGTGTCGGCAATTTAAGTGATGGCAGGCCTAAATGCGGCAAATGGTACTAGGTCAACTCCTGTGTGTAGCTATTTGTGGAGATATAAAATGGAATCGTATGCAGACTGGCACTAAATTGATAGAACACTGGGAAAACGAAAAAAATTAGAAATTTGTGGTAAGTTCTATGGGACCAAACTGCTGAGGTCATCGGTCCCTAAGCCGGCCGCGGTGGTCGTGCGGTTCTAGGCGCTCCAGTCCGGAGCCGTGCTGCTGCTACGGTCGCAGGTTCGAATCCTGCCTCGGGCATGGGTGTGTGTGATGTCCTTATGTTAGTTAGGTTTAAGTAACTCTAAGTTTAGGGGACTGATGACCTCAGCTGTTAAGTCCCATAGTGCTTAGAGCCATTTGAACCATTTGAATCATCGGTCCCTAGGCTTACACACTACTTAATCTAGCTTAAACTAAACTACGCTAAATACAACACACACACAACAGAGACTGCCTAAGAAACACTTTTCAAGTTTATGAACACTTACCAATAGGACTAATAGGGAATGTTGGACTTAAACAAAGGGCATTACGAATGGTCACAAGCTTGTTTGATTCACGGGAGAAGGTCACGAAAAAGCCGAGAAACTTGAAGTGCTAGACGCATGTAGGACGTATCTCAAAGAAGGCTGCTTATGAACCCTAAGAACCAGTATTAAGCGAGGAATCTAAGAATATACTAGTCTCCTACGTGTCGCTCCAGCCCGAACACAAGATTAGACAAATTATAGCGAGCTCAGAGGCGTTTAAGCAGTCATCCTTCCGGCGATCCATGTGCGAATGGCACGGTAAGAAACCGAGGTACCCTCTACCATGCACTTCACCGTGGTTTGCAGAGTATAGGTGCAAGCTCTTCCTGAAGGTATGCTTGGGCAGGTTCTTCACGTTAGCTCTCCACCACATTCGTTCCCAGTGACTCAGGGTTTGAAACAAGGTTGTGTGCTTGCTCCAACACACTTTGCACTGTACATGGCTGCCATGCTGTATGACTCATCTGCAAACAACCAAAACATGGAGATTAAGTTTCGCTTTGATGGTGGTTTCTTCACTTTGGCAGGACGTCTTTCTCAAAGACCTACCCAGGTCACCCTCTTGACAGAACTGCAGTATGCCGATAATACCGCATCTCCCGCTCGAAGACCTGCAGAGTCAGCTACAGGCAACTGCTTTAAAGCTGCATATGATCGCTTTCGTTTTACCCCGGACCTACGATATTTCCGAACCAGAGCGTTTGAGATAGGACGTCAAAATTCTTTTTAAAAGACGAAATTTAAAAATATGTTCATTTTGCAGCGCACATCTTTCTGAAGAGTTTGACATACAAAACGTATATACGATGGCAGTTCAATAAGTAATGCAACACATTTTTTTTCTCGGCCAATTTTGGTTGAAAAAACCGGAAATTTCTTGTGGAATATTTTCAAACATTCCCGCTTCGTCTCGTATAGTTTCATTGACTTCCGACAGGTGGCAGCGCTGTACGGAACTGTTAAAATGGCGTCTGTAACGGATGTGCGTTGCAAACAACGGGCAGTGATCGAGTTTCTTTTGGCGGAAAACCAGGGCATCTCAGATATTCATAGGCGCTTGCAGAAAGTCTACGGTGATCTGGCAGTGGACAAAAGCACGGTGAGTCGTTGGGCAAAGCGTGTGTCATCATAGCCGCAAGGTCAAGCGAGACTGTCTGATCTCCCGCGTGCGGGCCGGCCGTGCACAGCTGTGACTCCTGCAATGGCGGAGCGTGCGAACACACTCGTTCGAGATGATAGACGGATCACCATCAAACAACTCAGTGCTCAACTTGACATCTCTGTTGGTAGTGCTGTCACAATTGTTCACCAGTTGGGATATTCAAAGGTTTGTTCCCGCTGGGTCCCTCGTTGTCTAACCGAACACCATAAAGAGCAAAGGAGAACCATCTGTGCGGAATTGCTTGCTCGTCATGTGGCTGAGGGTGACAATTTCTTATCAAAGATTGTTACAGGCGATGAAACATGGGTTCATCACTTCGAACCTGAAACAAAACGGCAATCAATGGAGTGGCACCACACCCACCCCCCTACCAAGAAAAAGTTTAAAGCCATACCCTCAGCCGGTAAAGCCATGGTTACAGTCTTCTGGGACGCTGAAGGGGTTATTCTGTTCGATGTCCTTCCCCATCAACTCTGAAGTGTATTGTGCTACTCTTCAGAAATTGAAGAAACGGCTTCAGCGTGTTCGTAGGCACAAAAATCTGAACGAACTTCTCCTTCTTCATGACAACGCAAGACCTCACACAAGTCTTTGCACCCGAGAGGAGCTCACAAAACTTCAGTGGACTGTTCTTCCTCATGCACCCTACAGCCCCGATCTCGCACCGTCGGATTTCCATATGTTTGGCCCAATGAAGGACGCAATCCGTGGGAGGCACTACGCGGATGATGAAGAAGTTATTGATGCAGTACGACGTTGGCTCCGACATCGACCAGTGGAATGGTACCGTGCAGGCATACAGGCCCTCATTTCAAGGTGGCGTAAGGCCGTAGCATTGAATGGAGATTACGTTGAAAAATAATGTTGTGTAGCTAAAAGATTGGGGAATAACCTGGTGTATTTCAATGCTGAATAAAACAACCCCTGTTTCAGAAAAAAAATGTTTTGCATTACTTATTGAACTGCCCTCGTATATGAGGGAATGTAAGACATGTTATTTGGTCTTAAGTGTGCCAAAGTGCAGTGCAACGCATATTTACATAGCATTCTTCTATCGCACGTCATTGCATTTCACTCTGTGGAATTCAAACGTATATATTTTGTCCGCTGGTTTGACTTTCAGCCCCCTATAAAAAAAAAATAAAAAATAAAAAAAAACCTCACAATTAATACTGGGTGAAATTATTTGTGACCGGGAGAATATGAACTCTTCAATAAGTTTATATTCTCTATTGGCTATTAGCTGATAACTTTATCTTTTGTGTGACGTAAAATTAAATTTAGGAAACATAAAAGCGGTAAAGACAAGAGACAAGCAAGACACTTTTTTTCAATCCTTAGGTCCCAGCATTTTTTTCTCTCTAATCTAGCTACAGCTTTACACGGTATGCTTTCTTTCTTGCGAAAGCATCTATTACCTGATTAAAGTTCGTCAAACGTTTTGCTACATGAAACATCAAAATACCCTTGTCTAATACAGAAAAAGCAATTGTAACACACCCCAAATAAGCCAGACTGTTTTGGCACAAATGGTCATTTTTATCTACCTCATTTACATAAATAACACGACAGAATATAATTCACGAAGTATCAATCGCAAATGCCTATTAGGCCACCTGTAAGCAGAAAGTTTTATATTAGGAAATAGTTTCACATTTCATTCATACGCTCCAGTTTCTCAAGCATGAGATCAGAAAGTAGTAGTAGCAGTAGTAGTAGTAGTACGAAATTTTTATATAAATTTGAAATCGTCATATTCTTCCATATAATTTGTGTTATGTCCCCGTTTCTTCTCCTTCCTCGTTCTAACAAACAAACTTGTCACGAAACTTCCTGGCAGATTGAAACTGTGTGCCGGACCGCGACTCGAACTCGGGACCTTTGACTTGCGCAGGCAAATGCTCTTCTAGGAGAGCTTCTGTGAAGTTTGGAAGGTAGGAAACGCGGTACTGGCGGATTTGGAGCTGCGAGGATGGGTCGTGAGTCGTGCTTGGGGTAGCTCAGATGGTAGATCACTTGCCCGCGAAAGGCAAAGGTCCCGAGTTCGAGTCTCGGTCCGGCACAGAGTTTTAATCTGCCAGGAAGTTTCATATCAGCGCACACTCCGCTCCAGAGCGAAAATCTCATTGTATTACGTGTTCGTACAACACGTTTTCAGCGCTGTTCCGAGAATAGAACTAAGCGGCTGCTAACCGGGAACTTCACAACTGGCCCATAGTAGTGCAGCGATCTGGCAAAAATTTACCTTCAAAACGCCATTTTCTTGGATACACTGATACGTAATCCTTATTACCTAATATTTCCATTGGTCGTCTGTTTCCACTCGGGCAGTCTGAATCTAAGGATTTCGCTAATAATTATAACAGTGCTTATCATTCGCACACCCAGCCAACCACGTAAACAAAGAGCGATTGGCATTCATTCACCCGTCCGGGTTTATTCAGCTCAGCTCGTATAGCCCCATCCCTTTTGGTCTACTGAATTTTTTTTTTTTTAATTTCTGGATGTGACTGGGATTCCTATGGCAATGACATCACGCCACTATGCACGCATTCAAAAATCAACTTATGATTCGTTCAAATATCAACTTAGAATGTGCTCAAAAATATGTTTCAAAATCATATGAGCAATCGATAGACCGAAGTGAGCTGGTTGCTAGGCGCTTGGTGAAACAAGGTATTTTTCTTCAAGAATATGAATTTGGCGCCCCCTGAAATTCCCGATCAGGGCAGATACCCCAGTTTGCCCTTTGCCCCCCCCCCCCCCCCCCTCTAGATCCGGGCCTGCTCTGGTAGTAGACCTTTAAGGACCAGCTGAAATGCGTAATGAATTAATACAAATTTATTACGAACATGGGAAGAATTGTGCTGTCGACCGTTTACTGTGGAGGAACAGCACGTCCATCGCTGTCAACTTCTTTGAAGGAGAACGCCGCTAACATGAAGACACCAAGCGACACGCAAGATAGCTCTGTCAATAAAACACCGTCCTCCTCCAACAATTCAGTGCGATTACTGAGGGCACATGTCTTACGTCAGAATTGGTCTGTTCATTCATCTGAAACACATCCATGAGCTGAATAGAAATGCTCTCTCCATGCAGGGAGCTGTTATGCATACACGGAATCGAGTTGCAGCCGACGAGGACGATGTAGATGTAGATATGAAGTGGAACGACCACAAAGGTTTTGTTGTAGTTAAAGCAAATTGACGAGCACGAGATCCATCAGACATATTTACTAATTTGTTTTTTTTTAATTTTTTTAATAGAGGCTACCACAATTTAAAGAAATTTTAATTCTTGGCATGAAGAACACCCTGCTCTCTGGAAGGAGTGAAAATGGGTAACACGAGGCACTCAACAATCGTGTAGGGCTCCCTTTGTTTCTGAGTCATTCTCCTTACTTATTATTGCGCTCCTTGCCGTATAGGGGAACAAAGAAAAGCGGATAAATGCCGCTCTTTTGTGCCACGCCGGCTTTATTTATTGCCGTTTTCGACATATTGTTGTCAAGTTGACAGTGAGGTGAACCACGATTATGAAATGTTGTGTAGGCTCTACGCTGTACATGGTTTCATAAGGTATGAATACAGATGTTGTTGTACTCAAATGACATGGCAATAAAAACAAAACTTGCTTCGTCGATATTATTGGTACATAGTCCACTTACAGGCCTTCCAAAAATTTACAAAGGTATGGAGTACTTCACATGAAACCGAGCGGGGTGACGCAGTGGTTAGACACTGGACTCGCATTCGGGAGGACGACGGTTCAATCCCGCGTCCGGCCATCCTGATTTAGGTTTTCCGTGATTTCCCTAAATCACTCCAGGCAAATGCCGGGATGGTTCCTCTGAAAGGGCGCGATCGACTTCCTTCCCCATCCTTCCCTAATCTGATGAGACCGATGACCACGCTGTCTGGTCTCCTTCCCCAAACCAACCAACCCAACCAACTTCACATGAAGTCAAGTCAGAGGACCAAGCGAGGCTTTCCCTGGGGCCCAACCTAGAGAGGGTAGACAAATATATGCAGATACCACAAATATAAAATATCATGCTTATAAAGTGTAGGAAAACCGTTGGCATTCAAACCAGCTTCCAGTCGTCTCGGAATGGATAAATACAGGTCCTGTATGATTTTCAAGGGAATCATACATCATTCTTCCTGCAAAACAGTGGGAAGTGCAGGTAACGACGATGGAGGGGGAAAGCGATCGCAGACCCTTGAATCCAAAGCAGACCAAAAAGGCTCAGTATTACTGAGATCTGGTGTTTTAGGTGTCTTCTGGAGCTCTCTTCGTGTTGTTTTGGTGCTGACAGGGTTCGCGAGTGCGACATTCAGCTCTGCAGTGACTTTTGCACCGTTGTCCTATTTTTCGTCACAATCCACTTAAATGGCGGTCCGTCATGGTCACTGAACACATACTTTCGTCCGCGTTGTGACTTAGCGGATGACGTTTTTTTCCGCTTTCCCTGTTTGCGGTATAGATCTTCGGTACGGTGCCTCTTAAAACACTTTAACACCTCGACTGCCCCGAATACGAATGCACACACCATATGAGCACTAACAATTTTCCCAAGTTAATATTCACTTAGCTCCGACATAATGCACTCACAACTACACAGAATACTGTCTGACCGCGACTGACAATTGCGGCTAGTATCTGCATTTATGTTGACGCAGGCATTTTTCGCTACGTTTCCATATTTTTGTCGAGCACGTATCTTTGTATCGATCTGAGGGGAGACTACGACTCACTGGTGGCATACCGGCAAACTGCAGTTTGCTGGCGGAAGTATAGCTGAGAGGACGTGTCTTGAGTCGTGCTTGGGTGGCTCAATTGGTAGAGCACTTGCCCGCGAAAGGTAAAGGTCCCGAGTTCGAGTCTCGGTCCGGCACACAGCTTTAACCCGCCAGGAAGTTTCATATCAGCGCACACTCCGCTGCAGAGTGGAAATTCCATTCTGCAGTTTATGTACTAAACTGCATACAAACACTTGTACAGCCCGTACTTGAATGCTGAACAAGTGTATAGAACCCATACGAAGACACAGGCTGTAAACAGTTCTAAGGGGCAAGTTGGTTGTTTTCAGAAATTCCGCAGTGAAGTTTCTACAAAATTTGATAAATAAGATGTTTCACGTACCGGTGCGTACATCCATTGTGATTTTTTGATTCAGATGTATGATTGTTTCAAATATTTCTAGAACAGCGATGTAATTTTAAAATCTTAAGTTCTATCCAAAAGTTTGTTCGTAAAAACACGTAAGGTGGTACCTGACACTGTTAATTTGCAAACAGAGTGCACTTAACATTGGTTAGCGTTGACTTCCACTGTTTACTTACTGGGCCAGTTAACAATACGTTACTGTGAAACCACTAAAAAAATAAAAATTTAAAAGGCCCGAATTGTTTCGGTTTATGATACTAACGAATTGTTTCGGTTTATGATACTAAGATTTGCATTACCAATTTTTGGAATAATAAAGAATGACTGCCTCATAAATTAACGTTAGATTCTGCGCAAAATAAAATAATTTTATTGTCTACTGCACGTAAGCAACGTTAAGAATGTTCATTTCAAGTTATGATGACTATCATGTTTATTCACGTAAACCAACACAACTATGTTTACCTGTTTAAATAAATATTCACATATAGCCGACTACCAGGAACTTTTGAAGCGCATTTGCTTTCAGGTACATATTGAGTCGTAGTTACCCACCATCCTACGATTTGTATAAATCGTTCCTGTAAAGCATTTTCCTGACACGGACATTGTACACTTGTCACTACTAGCAGTCATGTTTTTGGTACCTACTACTGTTCCCAGGCACTCGTCTTGACAAAGTTGCGCTCGCAGGTTCGAATCCTGCCTCGGGCATGGATGTGTGTGATGTCCTTAGGTTGGTTAGGTTTAAGTAGTTCTGAGTTCTAGGGGACTGGTGACCTCAGAAGTTAAGTCCCATAGTGCTCAGAGCCATTTTGACAAAGTTGCCGTTAGCGAAAATCTGAAATTAAAGATAGAGCTGCCATTTCTCGGTTTATCATAGAACCACCAACTAATGCGAATAATGCACATCACGTACCATGTTATACATGAAGTAACTCTGTTTTTCATCGACTGTCGCTTGTACTGTTTACAGCCGAGTACTAACAGAGGATATCGTGCGTAGGCAAAGCAGAGCCGTCCGAAATATCATCTACTGGCGAGAGAGTGATAACAGACAAACTGAAAATCATAACAGGTAGGCACTCGAAGGAAGATACAGTTCATCGGTAGAGAACCCGATTAGAAAACTTCAAGAACTCCCTTTCAGAACAGAAACTATGAATATTCAGAAAGAACTGGAAATTCTAAAAAAAAACTAACTTAGATAAGCGATAATCCTGGCTTAAGAATATCAGAACGTGGACCTCTAGAATATCTACAGAGCTACTTAGAGCTGTAAGTGACAGGAAAAGCACCTCCAAGATGGTTGCCAACATCCGAAACGGATAGGAACCAGAAGAAGATAAGCGAGCTAGAATAATTCAGGAACAAACAGCGACATAAAAGATGAACAACACGGTAAAAAACCTAGAATACTTGAAAGCATTCTCTCCATTTCTTTTCAACACATGTATAGAATATGTAATAAAGAATGCTATATAGAAATCAAAATAAATACAAAACGAATACATGTGCCTAGGTTTCCGGATGATGAAGATGAACTGTGATAGTCCAGAAGGTTAGCAGTATGAATTCAGCACCAGGAAATGAGAAAACGGAAATTAACACAAAAACACTGATACACTACATCTACATCTACATCTACATCTATACTCCGCGAGCCACCTTACGGTGTGTGGCGGAGGGTACTTATTGTACCACTATCTGATCCCCCCTTCCCTGTTCCATTCACGAATTGTGCGTGGGAAGAACGACTGCTTGTAAGTCTCCGTATTTGCTCTAATTTCTCGGATCTTTTCGTTGTGATCATTACGCGAGATATATGTGGGCGGTAGTAATATGTTGCCCATCTCTTCCCGGAATGTGCTCTCTCGTAATTTCGATAATAAACCTCTCCGTATTGCGTAACGCCTTTCTTGAAGTGTCCGCCACTGGAGCTTGTTCAGCATCTCCGTAACGCTCTCGCGCTGACTAAATGTCCCCATGACGAATCGCGCTGCTTTTCGCTGGATCATGTCTATCTCTTCTATTAATCCAACCTGGTAAGGGTCCCATACTGATGAGCAATACTCAAGAATCGGACGAACAAGCGTTTTGTAAGCTACTTCTTTCGTCGATGAGTCACATTTTCTTAGAATTCTTCCTATGAATCTCAACCTGGCGCCTGCTTTTCCCACTATTTGTTTTATGTGATCATTCCACTTCAGATCGCTCCGGATAGTAACTCCTAAGTATTTTACGGTCGTTACCGCTTCCAATGATTTACCACCTATGGCATAATCGTACTGGAATGGATTTCTGCCCCTATGTATGCGCATTATATTACATTTATCTACGTTTAGGGAAAGCTGCCAGCTGTCGCACCATGCATTAATCCTCTGCAGGTCTTCCTGGAGTACGTACGAGTCTTCTGATGTTGCTACTTTCTTGTAGACAACCGTGTCATCTGCAAATAGCCTCACGGAGCTACCGATGTTGTCAACTAAGTCATTTATGTATATTGTAAACAATAAAGGTCCTATCACGCTTCCTTGCGGTACTCCCGAAATTACCTCTACATCTGCAGATTTTGAACCGTTAAGAATGACATGTTGTGTTCTTTCTTCTAGGAAATCCTGAATCCAATCACAAACCTGGTCCGATATTCCGTAAGCTCGTATTTTTTTCACTAAACGTAAGTGCGGAACCGTATCAAATGCCTTCCTGAAGTCCAGGAATACGGCATCAATCTGCTCGCCAGTGTCTACGGCACTGTGAATTTCTTGGGCAAATAGGGCGAGCTGAGTTTCACATGATCTCTGTTTGCGGAATCCATGTTGGTTATGATGAAGGAGATTTGTATTATCTAAGAACGTCATAATACGAGAACACAAAACATGTTCCATTATTCTACAACAGATTGACGTAAGCGAAATAGGCCTATAATTATTCGCATCTGATTTATGACCCTTCTTGAAAATGGGAACGACCTGCGCTTTCTTCCAGTCGCTAGGTACTTTACGTTCTTCCAGCGATCTACGATAAATTGCTGATAGAAAGGGGGCAAGTTCTTTAGCATAATCACTGTAGAATCTTAAGGGTATCTCGTCTGGTCCGGATGCTTTTCCGCTACTAAGTGATAGCAGTTGTTTTTCAATTCCGATATCGTTTATTTCAATATTTTCCATTTTGGCGTCCGTGCGACGGCTGAAGTCAGGGACCGTGTTACGATTTTCCGCAGTGAAACAGTTTCGGAACACTGAATTCAGTATTTCTGCCTTTCTTCGGTCGTCTTCTGTTTCGGTGCCATCGTGGTCAACGAGTGACTGAATAGGGGATTTAGATCCGCTTACCGATTTTACATATGACCAAAACTTTTTAGGGTTCTTGTTTAGATTGTTTGCCAATGTTTTACGTTCGAATTCGTTGAATGCTTCTCTCATTGCTCTCTTTACGCTCTTTTTCGCTTCGTTCAGCTTTTCCTTATCAGCTATGATTCGACTACTCTTAAACCTATGATGAAGCTTTCTTTGTTTCCGTAGTACCTTTCGTACATGATTGTTATACCACGGTGGATCTTTCCCCTCGCTTTGGACCTTAGTCGGTACGAACTTATCTAAGGCGTACTGGACGATGTTTCTGAATTTTTTCCATTTATGTTCCACATCCTCTTCCTCAGAAATGAACGTTTGATGGTGGTCACTCAGATATTCTGCGATTTGTGCCCTATCACTCTTGTTAAGCAAATATATTTTCCTTCCTTTCTTGGCATTTCTTATTACACTTGTAGTCATTGATGCAACCACTGACTTATGATCACTGATACCCTCTTCTACATTCACGGAGTCGAAAAGTTCCGGTCTATTTGTTGCTATGAGGTCTAAAACGTTAGCTTCACGAGTTGGTTCTCTAACTATCTGCTCGAAGTAATTCTCGGACAAGGCAGTCAGGATAATGTCACAAGAGTCTCTGTCCCTGGCTCCAGTTCTGATTGTGTGACTATCCCATTCTATACCTGGTAGATTGAAGTCTCCCCCTATTACAATAGTATGATCACGAAACTTCTTCACGACGTTCTGCAGGTTCTCTCTGAGGCGCTCAACTACTACGGTTGCTGATGCAGGTGGTCTATAGAAGCATCCGACTATCATATCTGACCCACCTTTGATACTTAGCTTAACCCAGATTATTTCACATTCGCATTCGCTAATAACTTCACTGGATATTATTGAATTCTTTACTGCTATAAATACTCCTCCACCATTGGCGTTTATCCTATCCTTGCGGTATATATTCCATTCTGTGTCTAGGATTTCGTTACTGTTCACTTCCGGTTTTAACCAACTTTCCGTTCCTAATACTATATGCGCACTATTTCCTTCAATAAGAGATACTAATTCAGGAACCTTGCCCTGGATACTCCTGCAGTTTACCAATATTACGTTAACTTTTCCTGTTTTTGGTCTCTGAGGACGGACGTTCTTTATCAATGATGATAATGTCCTCTCTGGTAAGCCGTCAGGTATTTTATCGTTTCGCCCAAGGGGGGGTCCCTCTAACCTAAAAAAACCCCCGTGTGCACGCCACACGTACTCTGCTACCCTAGTAGCTGCTTCCGGTGTGTAGTGCACGCCTGACCTGTCTAGGGGGGCCCTACAGTTCTCCACCCAATAACGGAGGTCGATGAATTTGCAACCATTATAGTCGCAGAGTCGTCTGAGCCTCTGGTTTAGACCCTCCACACGGCTCCAAACCAGAGGACCGCGATCGACTCTGGGCACTATGCTGCAGATATTAAGCTCAGCTTGCACTCCGCGTGCGATGCTGGTTGTCTTCACCAAATCAGCCAGCCGCCGGAAGGAACCAAGGATGGCCTCAGAACCCAAGCGGCAGGCGTCATTCGTTCCGACATGTGCTACTATCTGCAGCCGGTCACACCCAGTGCGTTCAATAGCTGCCGGAAGGGCCTCCTCCACATTACGGACGAGACCCCCCGGCAAGCACACCGAGTGCACACTGGCATTCTTCCCCGACCTACCCGCTATTTTCCTGAGGGGCTCCATCACCCGCCTAACGTTGGAGCTCCCTATAACTAATAGGCCCGCCCTCTGTGACTGTCGGGACCTTGCCGGAGAATCGGCCACTGGCCCAACAGGCGAGGCATCCTGTGGTGGCTCGGAAACGATGTCATCACCACTAGGAAGCACCCCGTACCTGTTGGAAAGGGGTAAGGCAGCTGCCACGCGGCCAGATCCCACCTTCGCCTTTCGGCCAGGCACGCGCGAGCCCACCACTGTCCGCCATTCACCCTGGAGTGATGGCTGACCGGTAAGATGCTCACTGCCGGAAGACGCAGCGACATCAGGGGTTCCATGTGATTCCAAGGCCACCGAAGTAGGCATAGGTCTCACCACAGTTGCCCCAACGCCACTACGAGCCGACGCCTGCGCCTCGAGCTCGATGAGCCTAACAGACAAAGCCTCCACCTGCCCCCGAAGAGTGGCCAATTCTCCTTGCGTCCGCTCACAACAACCACAGTCCCTACACATGACTATGTTTACCCTACCCTATACGGTGACAAATTCCCAAGATAATCTTCTGATGAGCTTCTCTGATAATCAAGAAACACTCACTGAAATACGAGACGCGAAAACTACGCTAGGTTTTCCCAGAAAAACTATTTAAAAGCTAAGCGCAGCAAATAAGTACAAAAACGCTTTATACAAACAGTACTCGCTGCTGCTGGTCCTCTCGCCCTAGCTGTTCTAGTGTAAGAACAGAAAAATTGAAACATTAAAATTCAAGAAAAAATATAAAACAAACAATAGCACACAGATATTTAGATTGTAAAATATCTCAAGATAGACGAAGCGGACAAGGTCTAAACAAAGAATTAAGGATGCAGAAGTACCGTCTATGAATAAAAAGAAACTGGATGTGAAACGTGGACTGAAGGCTAAAACGAAATGAACTCTTTTGAAACGTTTAAGGGGGTCTGTTAAAATAAAACAGACGGATAGAGCCACTAACAGGAAGATCTTCAAAGACTTGGTAAGGAAAGAACATTAAGGAAAACAACCAAAGGAAGACGATATGAGTTGATGCGTCACATACTGCGCCATTATCTGTTCCTTTTAAACATTCTAGAAGGAGCAAGACAACGAAAGAAAGCCCAAAGGAAACTTCGATTGACATTTTTAAAACAAACCATAGATAATGCGGCAGTCACTCAATGTGCCGAAATGAAGGAATTTAATTTTTAAACACCCGAATGGAAGAGCTACCAGCCAAACGAAAGATTGATGACCGAAAGAGATCGTGAAGACAAAATTAGACAATAACATGCAGTCATTTTCCCTCAATCCATCTATGAATGGAAACTTTAATACAATATGGTGCAGGGAAAAGTAGCCTCTGACATGCGTTTTACGATGAATCGCAGAATATTGGTGTAGATACGGGTTACCAAATACACTGAAAAGAAACAAAAAACGCAACATCCTCAAGGACAAGGTCATTTTATTAACAAGTGAGGTGAAACGTAGTTCATCATTGTAGGAGTATATGGTAACAAATTCAGACCGAATGAAACACGTCACAGTCAAGCGTGACCGGACAGTCGTATCAAATGTACAGTGTACCCTTCTCTGGCAGCAACATAGGCGTCTATTCTCGCATGCAAACGATCATAAAAGTGCCGAATGACATGCTGCGATAGAGTGTCCCAAGCTTCTGGCGCCTTTTGTTGCAATTCGACAATGGTTCTCGCGGGTTCTACAGAACAGGTATGTTTCCGCTTCATCATGTCCCGTCCCGTATTTGTTCAATTGGCGAGAGATCGGATGACCTTGCTGGTCCGGGCAGGTGTTGTACACCAAGAACAGCACCTTGTGTCGCAGCAGCAGTATGTAAACAGATGTAAACAGTAACGAAATTCTAAACTCAGTTTGGAATGTATACCGCAGAGACAGGCTGGACAGTGAAGGGGGAGGCGTGTTTACAGCGATAAAAAGTGCAATAGTATCGAAGGAAATTAACGGAGATCCGAAATGTGAAATAATAGTGAGGGTCGCGGTAAAAACAGGCTCAAACATGGTAATTGGATGTCTCTATAGGCCCCCTGGCTCAGCAGCTGCTGTGGCAGGACACCTGAAGGAAAATTTGGAAAATATTTCGTGTAGATTTCCCGACCATGTTATAGTTTTGGGTGGAGATTTTAATTTACCAGATATAGACTGGGAGACTCAAACGTTTACAACGGGTGGCAGGACAAAGAATCCAGTGAAATTGTTTTAAGTGCACTACCTGAAAACTACCTTGAGCAGTTAAACAGAGAACCGATCGTGGCGATAACATATTAGACCTTCTGGTGACAAACAGAACCGAATTATTTGAAACAGTTAACGCAGAACAGGGAATCAGCGATCATAAATCGGTTACAGCATTGATGATTTCAGCCGTAAATAGAAATATTAAAAAAGGTAGGAAGATTTTTCTTTTTAACAAAATTGACAAAAAGCAGATTTCAGAGTACTTGACGGCTCAACACAAAATTATTATCTCAAGTACAGATAGTGTTGAGGATCAGTGGACAAAGTTCAAAAGCATCGTACAATACGCATTAGATGAGTATGTGCCAAGCAAGATCGTAAGAGATGGAAAAGAGCCACCGTGGTACAACAACCGAGTTAGAAAACTGCTACGGAAGCAAAGGGAACTTCACAGCAGTCATAAACATAGCCAATGCCATGCAGATAAACAAAAATTACACGAAGCGAAATGTAGTGTGAGGAGAGCTATGCGAGAGGCGTTCAATGAATTCGAAAGTATAGTTCTATGTACTGACTTGGCAGAAAATCCTAAGAAATTTTGGTCTTACGTTAAAGCGTTAGGTGTATCAAAACAAAATGTCCAGACACTCTGTGACCAAAATGGTACTGAAACAGAGGATGACAGACTAAAGGCCGAAATACTAAATATTTTTTTCCAAAGCTGTTTCACAGAGGAAGACTGCACTGTAGTTTCTTCTCTAACTTGTCGCACAGATGACAAAATGGTAGATATCGAAATAGATGATAGAGGGATAGAAAAACAATTAAAATCGCTCAAAAAAGGAAAGGCCGTTGGACTTGATGGGATACCAGTTCGATTGTACACAGAGTACGCGAAGGAACTTGTCCCCCTTCTTGCAGCGGTGTACCGTAGGTCTCTAGAAGAGCGTAGCGTTCCAAAAGATTGGAAAAGGGCACAGTTCATCCCCGTTTTCAAGAAGGGACGTCGAACAGATGTGCAGAACTATAGACCTATATCTCTAACGTCGATCAGTTGTAGAATTTTGGAACACCTATTATGTTCGAGTATAATGACTTTTCTGGAGACTAGAAATCTACGCTGTAGGAATCAGCATGGGTTCCGAAAAAGACGATCGTGTGAAACCCAGCTCGCGCTATTCGTCCACGAGGCTTAGAGGGCCATAGGCACGGGTTCCCAGGTAGATGCCGTGTTTCTCGACTTCCGCAAGACGTTTGATACAGTTCCCCATAGCCGTTTAATGAACAAAGTAAGAGCATATGGACTATCAGACCAATTGTGTGATTGGATTGAAGAGTTCCTATATAACAGAACGCAGCATGTCATTCTCAATGGAGAGAAGTCTTCCAAAGTAAGACTGATTTCAGGTGTGCCGCAGGGGAGTGTCGTAGGACCGTTGCTATTCACAATATGTATAAATGACCTTGTGGATAACATCGGAAGTTCACTGAGGCTTTTTTTGCGGTTGATGCTGTAGTATATCGAGAGGTTGTAACAATGGAAAATTGTACTGAGATGCAGGAGGATCTGCAGCAAATTGACGCGTGGTGCAGGGAATGGCAATTGAATCACAATGTAGACAAGTGTAATGTGCTGCTAATACACAGGAAGAAAGATCCTTTATCATTTAGCTACAATATAGCAGGTCGCAACTGGAAGCAGTTAATTCCACAAATTATCTGGGAACAGGCATTAGGAGTGATTTAAAATGGAATGATCATATAAAATTAATCGTCGGTAAAGCAGATGCCAGACTGAGATTCATTGGAAAAATGCAGTCCGAAAACAAAGGAAGTAGGTTACAGTACACTTGTTCGCCCACTGCTTGAATATTGCTCACCGGTGTGGGATCCGTACCAGATAGGGTTGATAAAAGAGATAGAGAAGATCCTACGGAGAGCAGCGCGCTTCGTTACATGACCATTTAGTAATCGCGAAAGCGTTACGGAGATGATAGCGGAAGACTCTGCAAGAGAGACGCTCAGTAGCTCGTTACGGGCTTTTGTTGAAGTTTCGAGAATATACCTTCACTGAGGAGTCAAGCAATATATTGCTCCCTCCTACGTATATCTCGCAAAGAGATCATGAGGATAAAATCAGAGGTATTAGAGCCCTCACAGAGGCATACCGACAATCTTTCTTTCCACGAACAATACGAGACTGGAATATAAGGGAGAACCGATACAGGTACTCAAGGTACCCTCCGCCACACACCGTCAGGTGACTTGCGGTGTATGGATGTAGATGTAGATGTCGTCGTGCACACATCACCTTCCTGCCGAAGAAATGTCAGTAGCAAGGGAATAAAAGCGTATACAGTGTAGCGTACACTGGCTGCTTTTCCCTGCAGAAACACCAAATGTAAGAGCGACATGTAATGATGGCCCCGGTACCATGAAGACTGGGATGGGATATGTCTGCGTCGGCGGATGCGCTCTGGAATAGGCAGCTCACCAAGCCTACGCCATACACATGTGCATCCACCAGTGCCATACAGACAGAACCTACTCTCATCACTGAAGACAAAAGAACGACATCCCACCCTCCATCCAGCTCCTTCACGACGCCAGAATAGCCATGCCTGGCAGTGTCGTGACATCAGTGGTATCCTGGGCAGAAGCGCAATTGATCTTAACCCTGCTGCAGACAGATGTTTCCCAACGGTCCCTAATGACACAGCAGGTTCAGGAGGGTAATACAGAACGCCGTGCTGATCCCAACGGCCTCGTATCACTAGCAGTCGAGGTGACAGGCATCTTATCCGCCTGGCTGTAGCGGATCGTGCAGCCACACCTCGATCCCTGAGGCAACAGATGGGGACGTTTGCAAGACAGCAACCATCTGCACGAACAGTTGGACGACGGTTGCAGCAGCCTGGACTATCAGCTCGGAGACCGTGGTTGCGGTTACCCTTGACGCTGCATCACAGACAGGAGCGCCTGCGATGGTGTACTCAACGACGAACCTGGGTGCACGAATGGCAAAACGTCATTTTTTCGGCTTAATCCAGGTTCTGTTTACAGCATCACGATGGTCACATCCGTGTTTGGTGACATCGCGGTGAACGCACATTGGAAGCGTGTATTCGTCATCGCCATACTGGCGTATTACCCGGCGTGATGGTATGGGGTGCCATTGGTTACACGTCTCGGTCACCTCTTGTTCGCATTGACGGTACTTTGAACAGTGGACGTTACATTTCAGATGTGTTACGACCCGTGGCTCTACCCTCCATTCGATCCCTGCGAAACCCTACGTTTCAGTAGGATAATGCACGACCGCATGTTGCAGGTCCTGTACGGGCCTTTCTGGATAGAGAAAATGTTCGACTGCTGTCCTGGCCAGCACATTCTCCAGATCTCTCACCAATTGAAAACGTCTGGCCAATGGTGGCCGAGCAGCTGGCTCGTCACAATACGCCAGTTACTACTCTTGATGAACTGTGTTATCGTGTTGAAGCTGCTTGGGGAGCTGTACCTGTACACGCCATCCAAGCTCTGACTCAATGCCCAGGCGTATCAAGGCCGTTATTACGGCCAGAGGTGGTTGTTCTGGGTACTGATTTCTCAGGATCTGTGCACCCAAATTGCGTGAAAATGGTATCACATGTCAGTTCTAGTATAATATATTTGTCCAATGAATACCCGTTTATCATCTGCATTTCTTCTTGGTGTAGCAATTTTAATGCCCAGTAGTGTACTGTACCCTGGTACCACTGAACGCAGTCCTTGAAGGTTTTGCATTTTTTTTACGGCAGTGTACAATTAACGTACACACCATCTTTTTATAAATTTAATACTAAACTAGCAGAGCGGAACTTGTTTACATCACGTTCACTGCTGTCATTTACAACATCATTAAAAACTAAGTGATGTACACTGTCGCATATTGTCTGCTGTGTAACGTCGCTGAAGGACATTCGCAATTGCCTGTAGTGACTTCGTGCAATTTTGTTTGTGAGAAGTATGCTGTTGGCTTAACGTAATATCTCCTAGGTATGAGCTTGAAATCTGTCGATTCGTATGCCATGTGAGGAATTGGATCCTGATTACGTACAGCGCTTAAGCTGACGTGAGACGGGTAGCCGAGTGGCCGGTTATTTGCAGACGCCAGAAGAGGGTCACGGCAGATCGATGACAAACTCCGTAGAAATTTCCACTGCGCTTCTGACGTGCTCGTTGCAGTTACGGCGCCACCAGAACAAACTAACCATTCTCCGCGAGGCACACACTGTAATAGATCGCCGAGGACAAAGGGACTTGCTACTTCCTATATCCAATAGCTGCTGTGTAGACGCAGTACAGAAGGATCATTTTTCTGCACCAAGAGGCATGACGGGGTGTGAGGAATCAGAAAGCCGTCCAGTGGGCAAAGAACGCAGTGAAGAATGGAGTACGGGAGAGATGCGGATCTATTTGCTTTAGTCATAGATATGGCTAGAAGTGAATGGAATAATGGTTCAGAGACCAAAGTTTTGCGTTAGAGCACATGGAAGAGACAAATCCACCCACACATACCAGATGCACAATGGTATGCAGAAAACTAAGGAATAATAAGTCCAAGAGCAAAATGCTGGATTGAAATTGAACCACAGCTGCTTCTGACGCCTCTATAGAATTAAAGTCGTACCATCTTCACACTGCGACTGTGCAGAAGTTCAGGAAGTCAACCAGATTAACTTCGGCTGCCGTAGGCACAAGAAGGGATTGTTTACCTACGGAACTGGTTAAAATGCTACAAGACCGTCCCTCCACACTAATAACACTCTTGAGAGCAATGAATACAGACATGGAATTCCTGTTAATAGTTGGCATTAAAATACAATCGATCAGTTTCGGTCTGTATGCGTTTATTTTGCTTATTTAGCGACTACCTTGTTAACATAAAATGCCCAATGTTTTTAGTCGTTGCGGTTAATTGTTGTTGTCTATGTCAATTACATTTTTTGTTCTAAATTACGTGTAAAATTGTGGAAAGGTGGACTTGCAAGTTTTAAATACCTGTGTTGGTGAAGAGATCAATAAAATTAAATTCAAGAGAACCTACACATACAATAATTCATGTATCGGTGTCGGACGGGGGTTACGCGAAAAAGTCCCCCGCAGAACTGGTTTTCAACTGCTCATGACACGATTAGACGAATCCTACATTTAGATATATTTATAAAATCACAGTGATTTCATTCAGTCTGAAAAAAAAGGATATAGGAAGATTACAAATACTTAAACAAAATGCCCGCGTTAAACAAAGCTCGCCTCTGAGATCAATGTTTCTGAATGGAGACATGGGAATGGTGTTGAACTTAGTGTTTTCCTTTTTTGCGAAAGGTATTTCGTATATCAATGAAAGGTAAGATACGATTATATGGGCAGAGTAAAAAGTTTTAGGCCTGGCTGTGAAATACAGTATCTTTTTACTTTTATTGACTTTTTGCTTAAAAATGTAGCCATTTGCAGGCGCAAATTAAGGTCCTCATTATAACATTACTTGAACATTTATAATTAAAGCCAACAAATTCAGCTTGTATCGAACTTATGCTCTTTAGTGAATAAAAAACGAATGAAACGTTTTTAAAACTAGAGCTAGAGAGAGAGAGAAAGAGAAGAGAGATTGTAACAAATGATTAAAATGCAGCCTCAAACATGCTCACGTGCGTGACAAATTTCAACAGTCAGCCCTGTTTGTCAATCAAACTTTTTAAATTTATGTAGAAGAATAAAATTTAATGTATACAGTTATTTTATGTGAGAGGGTAAGTCAATTATTGTGGTGTCACCGCCAGACACCACACTTGCTAGGTGGTAGCTTTAAATCGGCCGCGGTCCATTAGTACATGTCGGACCCGCGTGTCGCCACTGTCAGTAATTGCAGACCGAGCGCCACCACACGGCAGGTCTAGAGAGACGTACTAGGACTCGTCCCAGTTGTACGACGACTTTGCTAGCGACTACACTGACGAAGCCTTTCTCTCATTAGCCGAGAGATAGTTAGAATAGCCTTCAGCTAAGTCCATGGCTACGACCTAGCAAGGCGCCATTAACCATTTCAAGAGAGAGTCTCACTTGTATCATCCAGAATGCTGTATACAAATGATGGATTAAAGTTAAGTATTCCAGCAGCTACGTACTTTTCTTTATAGCATTCATTACGTATCCTGTTTCAGACTTAAGCAAGCCTGCGTGAATTAAACTCCTGCCTTTCGGTTACCCGTCACTGTGGACTGGCTGTCTTGTCAGTCCACAACAATTATTATCCGCAATTTAGTTATATTTTTGTTTATTTTGATAGTCCTGTCTTACATCTTTCCCATTTTCAAGCTGCTAGGTTAGTTTCGTTATCGCTGCCGTGCTGTTAATCATGGCTGCTCCGCTGTCTATTTGCACCAAAGAAGAACAACGCTCAGTGATCCGTTTTTTTTGTGGTCGGAAGGCGTATCAGGGGAAGAAATTAATCGAAGACTTTCGGTACAGTACGGGAACAGTGCTTTGCCACAACGGAGTGTCTACGAATGGATTGAAAAATTCCGAAATGGTCGCACAAGTGCTAAGTACGATGAACGAGACGGGTCTAGTGAAGCAGGGGATACAACCCGTCGGCTTTGAGTAATGACGTCATACATTAATCATAGATAGTAGTAACTAGACCCAAGAGCAGGACGACCGTTTACCACCACAAATGAAGAAACCATTGAGCGTTCACGTGAAATGGTTCTCTCAGACAGACGATTAATTATTGGCGAAGTGGCACATCGTCTGCAAATTAGTCACGGTTCTGCCTACGAACACAACAGACTTGGGTTCCATAAAGTTTGTTAAAAATGGCCCCAAAACAACTCACACAGTTGCATAAACAAATTCGTTTGGACATCTGCAAAAAACATTTGGATCGCTATGGTAACGAAGTGAACAACTTCTTAGACAGGATCATTACTGATGACGAAACATGGATTCATCATTACGAGCCGCGGAGTAAACGGCAGAGCATGGAATAGAAACATCCGAAATCGCCGTGCAAGAAAAAGTTTAAGACCCAACCGTCCTCAGGAAAACTGATGCTCACAGTTTTTTGGGACGCACAAGGTCCAGTACTGGAACATTATGGGGAAAGGGGCACAAAATAAACAGTGTACGCTACAGTGAGATGCTTACTGCCAGGCTAAAGCCTGCAATTCCAAGCAAACGCCGAGGATTGCTGTCAAAAGGCGTTGTGTTGTTGCAGTACAATGCCCGTCCACAACTGCTCACACTGCTGAAACGCTCCAGAGACTCAGTTTGAAGTACTGGATCATTCTCGATATGGTCCCGATCTTGCCCCTTCTGACTACCACTTGTTTGGTCCACTCAAACAGGCATTAAGGGGCCTCGGACGAAGCAGTGAAAGAAGCGGTGCCTTCCTGGCCCGCAGCTCAACCGAGAACGTTCTTTTATGAGCGCATCAGGAGGCTTGTACAACGATGGACCAAGTGCGTTGAAACGCTAGGAGACTGTGTCGAAAAACGATGTTCCTGTAAGTTTCCTATTTGATTACAATAAAATTTTATAACTACTTTGCGGATAATAATTGATTTACCCTCGTATGTATACATTTAATATCTTCAGTATTTGATTTTTCAGAGATTTATGTGACTTTCTTGTAGCTGACGTGCTGTTACGTGGTTAATTTCGATATTACTCTGACTCATTAGTGTTTTTGTGTTTGCTGGTAAGCCAATCCGCACTCTGGCTGTTTACCCACAGTTTACCGAATGCAACCCAGCATAACGTTGTTCAGATCTCCATCGTCTTTTACGCGTTCACTGCATCTGGAACCTATAGGGCCGTTTGAGGTAACGCACATCCCCCAACCACAGTAGAATAATCCGTGCAACATGTCTTCTCGAGAGCTGCTTCGGCTCTGCCACTCCTTAAATGTCATCGTGCGCCCAACTGAAGCATACGTACACCCTTTCCTCTGCTGCGATGTTTGCCACTGCAGTATGCCACTTTTTGTTAAACGTGGAGAAAGTTAGTTATAAATAAAATGGTTCTGAGCACTATGGAACTTAACATCTGAGGTCATCAGTCCCCTAGAACTTAGAACTACTTAAACCTAACTAACCTAAGGACATAACACACATATCCATGCCCGAGGCAGGATTCGAACCTGCGACCGTAGCAGTCGCGCGGTTCCGGACTGAAGCGCCTAGAACCGCTCGGCCACCGCGGCCGGCGAAAGTTAATTAACCCTTCTCCTAACTATAATCTATCGTAGATCCCTCGAACAAAAAACCGTGCCCAGTTCTTGGAAAATGACACAGTTCACACCGATCTAGAAGAAGGATAGTAGAAGTGATCCACACATCTACCGTCCAATATCCTTGACATCGATTTGTTGTAGAATCTTAGAACATGTTCTGAGCTTAAACATAATGACATATTCTGAACAGAACGACCACTTCAGTGCCCCCTCCAGTATGAATTCCGAAAACATCGATCGTTTGAAACCCAACTTGCACTTCTCTCACATGACGTACTGAAAGCTTTGGACCAAGGGAAGCAGGTAGATGCTGTATTTCGTGATTTCCAAGAAGCATTTGACTCAGTACGACACCTACGCTTCTTGTCAAAAGTACGATCATATGGGGTATCAAGAGAAATTTGTGACTGGATTGACGACTTTTGGTAAGGAGCACGCAGCATATTATCCTGGATGGAGAGTGTGCCCCAGGAAACTATGTTGGGACCCTTGCTGTTCATGTTGTATATGAATGACCTTGCAGACAATATTAACATTAAAATCAGACTTTTTGCAAATGATGCAGTTATCTATAATGAAAAATTAGATGAAAGAAGCTGCATAAATATTCAGTCAGATCTTGATAAGATTTGAAAGTGGTGCAGAGATTGGCAACTTGCTTTAAATGTTCAGAAATGTAAAATTTTGCACCTCAGAAAACGCGAAAACGTAGTATCCTGTGACTGTAATATCGATGAGTCACTGTTGGAATTGGCCAACTCATACATATGGCTCTAAGCACTATGGGACTTAACATCTGAGGCCATCAGTCCCTTAACTCATATGTATACCTGGGTGCAACACTCCGTACGGATATGAAATGGTATGTTCACATACGTTCAGTTGTAGATAAAGTATGTGGAAGACTTCGGTTTATTGGTAAAATACTAGGGAAGTGCAGTCAATCTACAAAGGAGATAGCTTAGAAATCACTCGTGCGACCGGCTCTAGGATACTGCTCAAGTGTGTGAGACCCGTACCAGATTGGGCTAACAGGGGATACTGAACGTATACAGAGAACGGCCGCACGAATAGTCACCGGTTTGTTTAATCCGTGCGAGAGTGTCACAGAGAAACTGGAGGAACAGAACTGAGAGCCTCTGGAAGATAGACACAAACTATCCCGAGAAAACATACTACAACCCCTTACTACCACGCACACAGGAATCTTGAGGTTAAGATCGGAATAATTACTACACGCACAGAGGGATTCAAACAATCATTCCTCCCGCGCTCCATACGTGAATAGAACAGGAAGAAACCATAGTACTGGTACAATGGGACGTACCCTCTGCTTCCCTTACGGTGGTTTTCTGAGTATAGATGTAGACGTAAAGTCGAAATACGGAAGCCATGTAACCGTGGGGAGCGAGATAGTTAGAGACAGGAGATAAGATCACTGTCTGGCAGACAAGGGTATTGAAGAAGCCGTCTAACCACTCTTTTTAATTGCTTTAAAAAAATCACGGCAAATTTGAATATGGAGAGAACGACCAGGAACTGATCGCAGTTATCCCTAATGCAAGTTCATGATATTAATAATTGTATCAACTCCTTAGCTTTTCGTACTATAAATCCTTTTTATCAGCGGTATGAATGACCTACAACCAAACGCGATGCGACTATTACTTTGATTTCGTTATGAGAAAAACACAAACGGGAAGAGTTGCTTGCGGGTGATGAAGCGTGGGAAACGACACATAGCCCTTCTTACCACAGCCATCCGGTCGGAACGGATAAACTTGCACGCTACTTGCGGGTATACGTAACAGACTCTTCATGAGAGCCTTGGTCAGATCAGACTAACGCTCGCATCTAATCTTGCACGAAGGCAGGGTCCTTATTTATTACTAACCTGCCGCAACGTTCTATGTGACCCCAGCTGAGTGGATGGGTAGGACGTAGAGAGATGAACCACAGAGGATGTCACTCACGCCACGTCTGTGTGGCTCCCACTAAGTTTTGCCGATGACAGTTCACAGTAATTAGATCACTTACCTCCACTCGCGAAGAAGTCTACTTGACGTGTAAGTAGTTCCGGCTTACTATTATTTGATAGGGAAATGGTAGAATATATATTTGTCCTGTGCTGGACTACGGGCAGATATTATCAAAGACACAAAATACACCTCATCCAGTTCGAAATCACAAAATTAAAACAAAAACAGCGACAATAGATCAAAATAGCAATTTTTAAACTCCAATTACAACCAAATGACATGAGACCAAGTCCGTCCTTACCTTAAAAAATAAATAAATAAATAAATAAAAAAGTACGAACGCAGAATCAAAAGTGTCAGCACTATATAATTAATGTTACAATAGTATTCCGTGTGTTTTCTCCTCATAATGGGCGCAACGTATCAGTTATTTCTCGTCAGTTTTCCTTCCCATCATCTTCCTTTCCGTAGAATGGAGGTGAAGAAGTACCTATCGCCGGCCGTAACCGCGCTGCTTCTACGGTCGCAGGTTCGAATCCTGCCTCGGGCATGGATGTGTGTGATGACTTAAGGTTAGTTAGGTTTAAGTAGTTCTAAGTTCTAGGGGACTGATGACCTCACATGTTAAGTCCCATAGTGCTCAGAGCCATTTGAACCATCTGAAGTACCTATCTATTACTATTTTGTGCCAAAATTACTCTGAGGAAGAATTTCTTCCATTGCGGGTACCACCTAGTCTCTACTAAAAGATTCTGGGATCTTGACTTATTTCATCTCACAGGACGAGTAATTACGAAAAGACTGATATTTTGGCATGGTTTAAGTTCTAGGGCCGGCCGGAGTGACCGTGCGGTTCTAGGCGCTACAGTCTGGAGCTGCGAGACCGCTACGGTCGCAGGTTCGAATCCTGCCTCGGGCATGGATGTGTGTGATGTCCTTAGGTTAGTTAGGTTTAAGTAGTTCTAAGTTCTAGGGGACTGATGACCTCAGAAGTTGAGTCCCATAGTGCTCAGAGCCATTTGAACCATTTTTGTTTAAGTTCTTGGTAATCAGTCTGCCGCTGTTGTGCTTAATTGAAAGCCAGTCAAAGATAGTATGTTTTTCAAGTACTCCATAATAAATAACAATGCTCCTTTTGATCATAGATTGAAGGCTTTCACGATCGGATGACATAGATGCCGGTAAACGTCCGACCAGTCAGTCGTTAAGATTCAGCAGAGGAGCGCCTCTAAAGATGTCCGGCGCAGTCCTGGACGAAATGTCAGGAACAGAAGAGTTTCTTGGACCACGATCTCACATCCCGAAAGGTTTACCAGCAGCAATGTTCCTTTTGTTCATTCAGGCCACTCCTATAAAATATTTATTCCAGAGTAACATCGAGTGCGTATGGGATTACGAACTCAGTCACTGTTCCATTTTATATAACTTTTTGCTCTCTGGATATTTAGATCACATGATATTAGTCATATTCCTTGAATCCCACGGAGAGTGGCCTCTGAGGTATGCAAGGAAGTCAGAGACGTACATTTTACTTAATTTAACAATAAGAGCAATACAGTGAAATGGCATAACGTTACTAAAGACTGCTGTGTTACAGTACTAATTTTAAACTTATCTAAAATATTAAATGTGTGAAGACAGGCTACTCTTCAATGGAGTAGGAGTTGCCCAAAAAAACGTTCTTTGACTCAGCCTTAAACTCTGCCACATCATCTATATGACATTTTTGATAACTTACCCAGTGATACAAAATGTATGACAAACAGCAAAGTAAATTCTGAAAACGGACTGTAAACGTTTCTCCTTGACAGTTCCTTCTATTCCGTAGGATTCCTGTTATTGTAATGTGTAAAAGGAGATGGGTAGGATTTACTAACATCTGTACATTAAAAAAAAATGTTGTAAATGGTCAGCATGTAGTCATATTTACTACATGTGATATAAAGTGACCTGTTTCACGTCATTACGAGTTGTCGTGCAAGATGATACATGGACCACAATGCTTAGGGAAGTGCGCTGGTAGGTTGTTGAATACACCTGTACACGTATACCGGTATCTGATTTATTTCCGTACAAAAGCTCTTTGAGCTTTGAAGGAAGTGACAGCAGCCGTTGATCATATTTATTTACCTAGGCATATTGTTTTCTGTAAATTACCTGACATAATGGAAAGAAGAGTTTTTAACACTTTACTCGACAATTCACTTTAACATAAACAGGGTAAAACTAGGATTTTTGTAAATTTTACTTTGTTCTCTGTTATCTCGTAATTGTCCTTCGCGTCTCAGTTTGTGGAAGATAATAAGCTACTTATCATCGGAATACTTAGTGACACCAGCGCTGTTACGCAATGCGTTCATTCATACGTGTATCAGAAAGAAAAATGGTAATGATTTCTTTAATGAGTGACAGATGATCCACATTTATTGTGAGAATTAACTACAGACTTTATTTTGTAATTATATTAATATGTTGGGTCATGTAACTATTATATTACTGTCTCGTGTGCTTATTGTCAAATATCTGTTTATTATTTGTTTAGTTTGCCATTCATTTAATTATGTAGTGCTTTTATCTTGTAATTGCTCTATTATGTAATTATTTACTGTTATTGTCATTAACTTAATTATGCAGTGTATCTATTTTGTATATTTTCTTGTCGTTTGTGACACGTCGTACTCTTCACTTGATGAGTTCGGCAATCAATCTCTCGAGTCCAACAGTCCTGCGCAGAAGCAGGGAGTCGATTTGGTGGGGCAGAGAGCACTGAAAAGCAGAGGGGAACGAGACTGGTGGGGGAACTTAGGACGTATATCTTCCGCAGCAGAGCTTTGGCTCGGCCGTGTTGGCAACCGCTGCTAGTGCTGCGAGAGCCGTGTGTGAGTGCGGAAGTTGTATGCTCAGTGCGTGGTGCGTTGTGGCAGTTTAATGGCTCCTGATGTTGTCAGAGTAATTCCTCAAGAAGAAAGAAGCGGGCCGCCTCCCCCCAACAACGTCAAACCACCGGCTACACATCAAGCTCCACTGACGGCTGCAGCAAATACGACGACAACGGATCGAAATAGGTACAGTTTGGAATCTGAGAGGCTGAAAACGTTCACAAACTGGCCCGTGCCTTTTATTGAGAAAAGGGAGCTAGCGTCTGCTGGCTTCGTTTATAAATACAGGGACGTTGTGCAGTGTATATATTGCGGTGTGGAGATTGGTGAATGGGAAGAAGGTGACGAACCCATCGTTGAACATGAACGGTGGGCGCCATTATGCCCATTCATAAGGAACAGGACAGTTAACGGGTCGACTACGGAGCAAAATGCCGTGCCTCGAACTATTTCGTACGACACTTGTGGTCTGTACGGAACAGAAATTCGTCCGAATTCATCTCCAGAACCGACTCCATCATGCAGTTCAACTGAAAGTGCGCCGACCCTGGATAAGCTGGGCATCCACACAAACACGGGACCAGTTTGGCCTAAATACAGCACCCAGGAGGCGAGGTTAGCGTCGTTCGATGGCTGGCCGTTGGCTATTAAACAGCGACCAGACAAACTCAGCGAAGCTGGATTCTTTTACACGGGTAAAGGAGACCAAACTGTGTGTTTCCATTGTGGCGGAGGCCTAAAGGATTGGGAAGAAGCGGACGATCCGTGGGTTGAACATGCTTTGTGGTTTTCTAAGTGTTTATTTGTGATACTTGTGAAGGGCAAAGACTTCGTGGATAATATCTGCCAAAACAAAGACGCAATAATCACTGCGAAGGAGGCAACTAATATTAAACTTCCTCCAAATCTTCAGGAAGCTGTCAAAGTTGTCAATCCGGAAGCAGCAAGTGCGGCATCGTCTGAACAGCAACTGCCAGTTTTAAATACTGAAAGGGAGATAGACGACCCTCGTATTTGTAAAATTTGCTTCCAGGAAGAGATGGGAGTACTTTTTCTGCCATGCGGACACATTGTTGCTTGTGTTAAGTGTGCACCATCCCTTTCCTCCTGTGCTGTATGTCGGAAGCCAGTTTCAGCTACAGTAAGAGCATTCCTGTCATAATATAAACGAACAGTTTTGATTCAGTGCTTGACTGCATTAATTTTCCTTCTAAAATTTGTGTAACGCTTAGCAGCTTTCTACTACTTTTATATATGGTAGTCATGTAATGAAAGTTTGCATACGTTACTTTTAATAATTGTTGATATTTCATACTCTGCAGAATCCTTTAATGCAAATTGGTCAGCAATTAGTAATTCGTTAAAGCAGTTAAGTAAACCGCTAATCTGAAATCATAACGTTTTCTTCCTGTAATTTCATGTGTAAAACAGTTATTATAGATGTGACATTGCAGATGCACGCAGTTCTTTTTACTGGTGTTTATATGTTGAATGTTCAATCTGTTTTTTCCCGTTTGACGTCCTAAACCACGTAAGTTTAAGCCTGCACTTTGAAATGATTCACAGTCAAATGCATCTGTGTGTATATATTGTGCAAAGTTTGAAGTTAAGACTTTGTTTGATTAAAATAAGTAGAAAAAAGTTGTTGCGAGTGTTCTCATTTTTTTCCCTCCACTGACATTGTGCTATCTGGTTTGTAAAGTATAAAGATTGCAGATTTCAATTGAAAGCTTTAAATATTCGATGTTAGTTTTTTTCCAACAGGGAATTATTTTATCGTACTTCATTTAGTTTAGATGTAGAGAACACTTAAAATTAAATTGCAAGTATAAAAGTTGTGCTTTTTACTCGTATTTGTGGTAACAAAATTTTTTAAAAAAATCACAAAGTAGACTGCGGCAATTGACGTTTCGTCGTAAGTGCTGAATCTTTCGCCAACGGATGTTAAGCATAAGATCTGTCGGCATCTGGTTTCCTGGCATTTTCATTCACAACTTGTGTACTAAAAAGTTTTTTAGAGCTTCTTAATTTGCTGTCGCACCAACACGTAATACTTTTGTAACGCAGAAGTTTAAATATGATGATTAAATGCTGTTCTCCAATTCAAAGAATTATCAGATGTGGAATGTGCTCGGTGTGCTGCTCAGGTCACAGCGCACAGAACTCGTGACGTCACGCGAAATGGTGCGTACTAACTTGCAATACTCATGTCTACAGTTCCATTGATTTATGGAGTGAAGTTTATGGGGACAGTCGCTTGTGTAAGCTTGGTTCGTAGGAAGAACGCTAATTCGGTGGAGCGGCGCATTAAAGAGCTATCAAGAACGCATTGGTTTTGTTCATTTTATGGTCCTAAAAATGTTTGGTTCGACGTCGGTAGATAGAAAGTAAAAAAAAAATCGCTGCCATTTCAGCAGCGCATTGTTGGTAATGTGGAAATTGAATTTATTCCTTGGCAGTGGAAGAAGTTTGCAGGAGAGATTGACAATTTAAACTTCCACACGTAAATATTTCAAATACGTAAAATTCATCTACATTTAACACATTGAGGTACAAAGAAAATTAGATTTAAAAAAAATGTAATTTGAGTATTAAATTTTAAATTTGTATCGTGTGTTGGAATTAGTAGCAAGCATTTGCTGATAGTAAGAAAATTTCTAGAATGTTACAATGCAGGTTGCACTCCGTTTTGGTTGAACTGTCTTAGCAACTTCTAAAGTGATACAAATGCCCTGACAGTTCCTTTACTTTAACATAAAAAATGTTTGAATGGCTGTTTTGTCATATAGTGGAATTGGGCCTCGACTATAAATGAAAAACACTATATAACAATTTGGGAAAAATTTATGAACTTGAGAATTTGCAAATTCTTAACAAAGTGTCATAGAATGAGTTCTTGTGCATTTGTCATTAATGTTCAATATACATATCTGCTGTGTGTACTCTTAGTAAAACGAGTATGAAGACACATTACACAATTCCAATTTTCAGTGGTGGCTTAGTGTAGAGGTATTATTGCTATAGCGATGTCAGCCAGTGAGATGTGTTGTAGTGAGAAGGCATTCTTTGTGATCAAGATTTCACATTTTCTTTTAAATTTAATACCTGTTACACTTTCAACATCTGAAATTTTCTACTTTTCTTGGCAGAGGAGACCAAATATGTTCAAATTGTTTTATGTTAAACAAATTATTGCTATGACCACATGTTATTTGGATCTCAGATTAAACTGTAGGTCTCTTTAAGGTAAGTCTATTCAAAGGCCGGAGTATGGTAAGTATCAGCTAAAATACTACCACACCCAGTAAAACCAGTGTGATGTTTAAACCAACCAAGAAGCAGAGTACAGCACTATCTGTTACATGACTAGTTCCACATCTTTCAAGCCAATATCACTTGAAAATGTCAGTAGCATTAGAGTAATTACAGAGAATGTCAACATTTGATATATCTTGGTAGTTGAGGATTTATTAGTAGGGGAAGTAAAATAGAATGAATGCCTGGTTTGATGCACTAGAGAACTTGTTTAGTAGAAACTGATAAATTCAGCAGCCAAATATGAGTACATGAAACTGTCATGTAGCATCTTAAAAATTTTAACTGCATGGAACTAAATTATGTAATTCACTGCTTATCCCAGGGTGGCATAATGGTGCCAAATGTTCTTGCAAGTTAGCAGTTCTCTGATGTATTTGTATGTTGTATTTTTTACACTTACTCATAAGCAGTTGGACTTTGTGGTTCTTACTGACAAAGATCTGGACATTGTAACAACTCAGGGCACTGATGAACCTGCTGTTTAGTGCCCTCATACACAGATCATCCATCCATCTCGCTACCCTAAAGTCAGTTTTCAAAGATACATTAATTTGTGCCAAATTATCTACTCTGCAATCTCTCCATATGTATGGGGAATTGCTGTGATGTTGAAAGGGATGAAAGTATCTGACATCGGATCTTTGAAACATGGTGAAATTATCAATGAATGGCGACTTAATGTCCTAATATAGAAAGTAGTCTACAGGTAGCATTCTTTCTTGGGTCCCAGGCTCAATCTCAGCCACAGCTTAAATTCTGATTAAAAATATTGAACAATGGTGGCCCAAGACATCCTGGAAAGGCTGCACACATTCTTGTGACAGCTTTGTTAAGAGGGTGGAGGAACAGGATGAGGGTAGGTGGAAGAATCAGCAATGATCAACAGCATGAGGATGCAGAAGACAATGGAAGCAAATGCAGTAAAGATGCAGGGTGAGGAGGTTTTTGTTTTAAAGGAAGAAAATAAGTTATTTACTTTTGTTCCCAAGTTTCTGTAATCATGGTGGTTCAAATTTAGCTTGTTGTAATGTTGTAGTGATGACAGTAGAAAAATCTAACCCAAGGACTCCTGGAATTTGAGATAGATAGTTCCCTTTTGATTCTTTTTGGTGTTTTATATAATTTGCAGGCCTATTCTCATGTCAGATATTTCTCTGTTACAACTGATTCTAATTTGTTTTGTTCCAATTTTGCTGTAGCCATAAAGCTGCTGCTGTGATACTCTGTTCAGTTTTGAAAATAAACTTTCTGAGATAGGAAAATGCAAATTCTGTAGTGACTGGCTTGAAGATGCACAGTTTGATAACTAGAGTTTGTTTGTGGGGGGGGAGAAGCTAGTGAAACTGAAGGATTTTTCAATGTGTGTTCTTACTGTATTAATTTTGAGACAAAAGATTTTCAGGCAATTTTTAACCACTCACATTCAACAAAACGATGTTATGATATACAGGCATCAAAATTGGCCCAGGATACACTAGAGGGTGAGCAAATCATGAGTGAAAGAAAGGGAGGTGGAAACCGTTTAGAAAAATATTGAGAAAAGAAAATCTGTCATGATTAGATACTTTATTTGTTGTTACAAAAAAACTGTAACCCAAAAATATTTTTTTGATCTTATAGCATTACTGAAGTGTAGAATGTTATTAGTCGTAAAAATGTGATCACAGACAAAATGTAAATTAAGATTTACCAATTTTGAATTACCAATGTACCTGTGTAGATCAATGAATTCGTATGAGAGAAGGAAGTGGCCATACCCCATCAAGGATCGAAAAATAAAGGTTTATTATGATATTAATTGTCCTTCTTCGTTGAGGATTATCAAATATGAAACAGTTAATTTGTGCTGAATCTTTTTGCTGAAATAATTTTTCATGTTTTAAGCACTCTTTTAAAATATTTTATCAACTATCTCACTCTTGCCAAGTGCCTCCAT
Organism: Schistocerca cancellata; assembly: GCF_023864275.1. Taxonomy (NCBI): domain Eukaryota; kingdom Metazoa; phylum Arthropoda; class Insecta; order Orthoptera; family Acrididae; genus Schistocerca; species Schistocerca cancellata. The sequence goes on along the minus strand of NC_064628.1, from coordinate 45,922,914 downwards.
GACCCATCACCCTCAAAACACAATGGGTATCCACAGGATGTGTCATTAGATCTTTCAGTTACCATAAAATTCCAGGTTAGTCCTCCATTTGTGTACCTGGGAGAGACTGCCAAGGGGGAGGTAACCATGAGAAAAAGATTGAATAAATTATGAAAGGGTGTGTTAGGGTAGATAGAAAATCTGAAAAGAGAAATGTAAAGGCTGTCTTATTGTCGGGATCCCTGAGAAAGTGAAAAGAAAATAAGATTTATGGTCACATGAATGTGGGGTGAAGTCTGCAGCAGCAGTAAATGGTTTAACTGGAATAAGATCTGTTACAAGTAGGAAGATAAGTCAGGAGGAGTTACTTTGAACTATTCAGAATTTAATCACACTAGAGCACAGCAAACCAACACCAATAAAAACATTTCAACTACATTTGCTGGCATGATAAATAGATGAAGGTAGAGAGAAAGTGTGTGGGGATATTGAACTTGTAATTCAGTACACAAAGGATTGGCTTGGAGGGGGGAATGAGAGAGGAGATACATTAATAGAGTTTGGCAGTAAACTTAGTGGGTAACAGCAAATACTCTTCATAAATCACGATAGGAGGAGCCTGATGAACATGTATGTTTGTAGTTTCATGTCTGAAAACTGTTTAACTAAAAAATTATCACCAGCAAAAATGTGAACTTCGAATATTTTGCACCCTGTAAGACTGGAAGGGACTGTTCGCTGGTCTTCTTACACCTAGTGCTTCTGGGCCTCTTTAGTTGTTTTTTATGGTCAACAGTATCAAAAGAATAGTCTAAGAATATAACTAACACACTTATTCGTGTCAAGAGCTTCAAGTACCCCTTTTGTGAACTGTTTAGTAGCTGATATTGTACTCCCACTTTGGAAATCCATCTGTGCTTCATTAAAAAGGTTATATTCATTCATATAACTCATTAGTCTATCTTTCATTATGGATCCAGTTACTTTTGAAAATGCAGACAGTAGTTCTCAATATTCTCTGTATTACCTTTGTTTGATAAGGGCATAACACATGCATGCTTTAGATGCTTTGGAATGCCTGAACTAAAGGATGATCAGTTTCGCTTTAGTAAACTTAAAGGCGCCAGAGAGGCTATTCTGACATCGCGCTTGATAATGGAAGGAAGATTTGAGAATAATCAAGACACTGTCATGGGATTTGTCGATCTAGAAAAAACATTCTCCACATTTGAACTGTCTTCTCAAGCCCAGGGTGTTAAACAGACACTCTATATAAATATGTCCCTGTAAGGCAGTTAATATCACATGCGGTTCGTAACAAAGTTATTAGAAATTCTGTTGTCACTCAACTAGACTGTATGAATTAATGAAAATGAAAGTTTTGGGTCCATTCTAGAAAGACAAAACAGCTATTTCCTTTTTTATTCTACATATAATTTATCAACTGTGGTTTCAGGGGTCAAGTGATACACAACAATCATGTTCAATTACTTTCAACAGGCAATAACAAAATATTTAACTCTTGGACATATTGAATTGATGATTATTAAATTCGTTACCTCTACACATGAAAAATTTTTTATCACAGGAAAGAATGATTAAAATCTTCATTAGCTCATTTACATCTATGATGTCATAGCTGGTCAATGCACTGAGTTGATGGAGAATAAATTAACTTTTTAAACCAATGAAAAAACTCGTGTACTCAATGTGAGGGTAGGTTAGTATCCTAGCTTTTGATATTCAATGGTCAAAGCGTACACAAGTTGGAGTGAGCAAAATCTCAACTCAACATTTACTATGGCCTAATGCGTGATGGTACTTTACCAAGTGGCATCTGCAACGGCTTTGTCTCCCTGCTGGATCTGAAACGCTAATTCCCTACTCTGACGATGACTGAATTCACTCAGTCTCAACTTTCCTGCATTCCATAGAACATTAATTTTTCCCTAGTTGAAATAATGGCTGTTGTACACTCACAAAGGGTGGGAGCGATGTGCACAATTTCTTTGTCCGCAAAAATTCCCACAGGAGTAATTAATTACCTCTTTGCTATCTGTCAGCACGATACGTGAAGCATATCTTCCGCATTTCGCAGAAAGCAAAGATCTCAATGCCCTCGCTATTTTCCACATACTCATGTGGTCTGCCGCGAGAAGAGAGAGATATCTAGAAACTTTAGTTCTCAAAATGCTTTTATGTAATGGGGATCTCCTCACCGTGTCGCGCCTGCGTCGCTCAGTATGGCTTCGGCGAATCGCTGTCTCCTTAGGAGTGTATTTTAATTTTCTTGCCGGGTCGCAGCTTATCCCTGTTAAAGCCGTCCAGCTGCTTACCGTCAGTCCCAGCCATATTTACGTTAAAAGGAATAATGTATTGTTCTGGCCTTATCTCTTCCTGTGGTGAAGCTTGCTGTTCTCTTGTTAAGTGGGTTTTTCTGGTGCCATTAACCACCTGCTCGATTCGTCTCAAAAATGCATTTCAGTTCAACTTATTTATTCATGCCCCTGTCCATATATTGGTAAATATTGTTTTGTTAGTTTTCAGTACTTGAGATTACTTCAATTGCTTTTTGTTGATGCAATATAATTATTATTTTCTGAGGTTCTCATACTGTATTGTACTGTCACTATGGATCAAGCTCATGTAATGTCCGTAAAATCCGGATGCCTTACAAGGTAAGAGATAATATGGGTAAGAACCAAAAGGGAACAATAAAAATGGAACACCAAGAATGAAGTGCTCAGATTGAAAAGGGTATAAGACAGGGATGTAGCCTTTCTTCAGTACTCTTTTTATCTATGTATTGAAGTAGTAGTTATGGAAATAAAGAATAGGTTCAGGAGTCAGATTAAAATTCAGGGTGAAAGAATATCGATAAGATTTGCTGATTTGCTTCAGTGGAAGCAAGAAGTAATTACAGGGCATACTGAATGAAATGATCAGTTTACTGACCACAGAATATGAACTAAGAATGAACTAAAGAAAGACACAAGTGATGATCATTAGTAGAAATGAGATTAGTGATAAAATCAACATTAAAACTGGTGACTGCAAAGTAGACAAAGTGGAGGAATTTTGCTGCTTTGGAAACAAAACAATGTATGATTGAGGAAACAAGGATGACGTGAAGGCAAAAAGAAGTTAGTAGTATCAAACATTGCCCGTGAATTGAAGAAATTACTGGGAATGTTCATCTGAAGCACAGCACTGTGTGCAAGTGAATTGTGGAATTTGGAGGAAGCTGAGATGCGGTAATATAAGATGCTGAAAATTAGGTGGACTGATAAGAAATGAAGTGATTTTCCAGCTATACAAAGTAGCTGTGTTTATTTTCTAATAATTGCTTAACATTTACATGATTACACCGAATTGTGGCTTAGTGATAAGGTGTTGGAGAGGAGTCCTAAATAATGACTAGTACTGAAATATTCGACACCACAGGAAAAGAAAACTTGTCAGGGAGTGGAAGGGCCGATGGATTGGGTATCTTTATAGATGGTATCCATTCACAGTGAAAATTACAGAAGAAAAAAATGTACGAACAAATAACACTAGATCTAAAGAAAGAAACATTTTGCGAACTGAAGAGAATTGTGAGAGAGGAAAGAATGGAGGATAAGGCATGTCACCATCAAATACATGAATTGAGAACAAAATAAGACACTACACTGACACTGAAAGACTAACAATTTACGTATGCATATATGTGAAAACAAACCACAGAGTTTCCGCAAAATATTACTCAGAATAGAAGACCCATTGCCCAGCAGATGGGCTTAGTAATGATGTAGCTTTATGTAGATATTTATTGTAGTATGCTGGATATCTGCAGAGTTATTTATGTGCTATAAGAATAGGGACTTAGTTAAAATGAACTTGGATACCTGTCGTATTAGTGGCATATGTGCTCAGTCCTTAAATCAAGATCATTTTTTGGAGTGGCAAATAACGTATATACCCCCCCCCCCCATGAACCATGGACCATGCCATTGGTGGGATGGCCTGCATGCCTCAGCAATACATATAGCCACACTGTAGGTGCAACCACAGTGAAGGAACATCTGTAGATATGCCAGACAAAGATGTGGTTCCTGAAGTGGGCAACAGGCTTTTCAGGAGTTGCAAGGGCAACAGTCTGGATGATTGAATGATCTGGCCTTGTAACATCAACCAAAACAGTCTAGCTGTGCTGGTATTGTGGATGTCTGAAAGTAAGTGGAAACTACAGCCATAATTCCTCCAACGGGCATGCAGCTCTACTGTATGGTTAAACAATGATAGTGGATATAATAGAGAGAAACATTCCACGTGGGAAAAATATATCTAAAAACAAAGATGATGTAACTTACCAAACGAAAGTGTTGGTATGTTGATAGACACACAAACAAACACAAAATTCAAGCTTTCGCAACCTATGGCTGCTTCATCAGGAAAGAGGGAAGGAGAGGGAAAGACGAAAGGGTGTGGGTTTTAAGGGAGAGGCAGCCGTGGGTTGCGAAAGCTTTAATTTTGTGTGTGTGTTTGTGTTTGTGTGTCTATCAACATACCAACACTTCCGTTTGGTAAGTTACATCATCTTTGTTTTTAGATATATTTTTCCCATGTGGAATGTTTCCCTCTATTATATTCATATCATTAATTTGAACCCAACAATTACGTTTGTTACTGTCACCGTTGCATTTCGAAATCTTTTCTGTCATCTTACTTTCTCTTTCTGTTTTTGCAAGTAGTTTCACTTTGTATTCACCTTCTCCTTTTTACCGTAATCTACAAATATCTGCTTGTGTCTGTATATGTGCAGATGGATATGTGTGTGTGTGCGAGTGTATTCCTGTCCTTTTTTCCCCCTAAGGTAAGTCTTTCTGCTCCCGGGATTGGAATGACTCCTTACCCTCTCCCTTAAAACCCACATCCTTTCGTCTTTCCCTCTCCTTCCCTCTTTCCTGATGAAGCAGCCGTGGGTTGCGAAAGCTTGAATTTTGTGTGTGTGTTTGTGTTTGTTTGTGTGTCTCTCAACATACCAACGCTTTTGTTTGGTAAGTTACATCATCTTTGTTTTTAGATAAACAATGATAGTGTTATCTTGGGTAAAATGTTCCAGAGGTAAAATAGTCCCTCATTCTATGGATTGGAGCGTGGACCATCCTTATCAGGCAGGTAGGTTAAAAAATTTAAAATGGGAAATGGGAATACAAACATTTGAAAAATGAGATTGGCAGAAAGTGTAAAATGGCTAAGCAGGAATGGCTAGAGGACAAATGTGAGGATCTAAAAACATGTTTCACTAGGGGAAAGATACCATCTACAGGAAAATTAAAGAGCCCTGTGAGGAAAACAGAAGCAGATGTAAGAATATCAAGAGCTCAGATGGAATACCAGTCTTAAGCAAAGAAGGGAAAGCTGAAAAGTGAAAGGAGTATATAGAGGATCTATACAAGGGAGATGAACTTGAAGGCAGGAAGGGAAGTGGATGTACATGGAGATGAGATGGCAAATATGATACTGTGAGAAGAATTTGACAGAACACTTAAAGACGTAAGTCGAAACAGGGCCCCAGGGTTAGATGATATTCTGTTAGAATTACTGATAACTGGTAGCCTTTGGAGAGCCAGCCATGACAAAACTCTTCCATCTGGTGTGCAGGATGTATGAGAAAGACGAAATACAATTAGACTTAGAAGAATGCAATAATTGCAATTCCAAAGAAAGCAGGTGCTGATAGAGGTGAGTATTAACTGAACTGTCAGTTTAATAAGTTGTGGTTGCAAAATACTAACACGAATTCTTTACAGAAGAATGGAATAAACTGTTAGAATCTTACCTGGAGGAAAGAAGGAAGACATGAGGCAATACTGTCCCTACAACTTGCTTTAGAATATAGGTTAAGGAAAGGCAAATTTCGTTTGTAGCATTTGTAGACTTGGAGAAAGCTTTTGACAATGCAGACTAGAATACTCTCTTTGAAATTCTGAAGGTAGCCGGGGTAAAATACAGGGAGAAAAAAGCTGTTTACATCTTGTATAGAAACCAGATGGCAGGGCATGAATGAGAAGCAGTGGTTGAGGAGTGAGACAGGGTTGTAACCTAACATCAGTGTAATTCAATCTGTACACTGAGCAAGCAGTAAAGGTGCCAAAACAAAAATTTGGAGTAGGAATTAAAGTAGAGGGAGAAGAAATAAAACCTATGAGGTTTGCTGATGTCATTGTAATGCTGTCAGACAGCAAAGGACTAGGAAGAGCAGTTGGACGGAATGGACAGTGTCTTGAAAGGAGTAGATGAACACCACCAAAAGCAAAACGAGTATAATGGAATGTGTTTGGCTTAAATCAGGTGATGCTAAGGGAGTTAGACTAGGAAACAAAACACCTCAAGTAGTAGATGAGTTTTGCTCTTTGGCAGTAAAATAACTGATGGTGGCTGACGTAGGGAGAATATAAAATGTAGACTAGCAAATGCAGGAAAAGTATTTGTGACGAAGAGACATTTGTTAACATCAAATATAGATTTAAGTGTAAAGATGTCTATATTTATCTGGAGTGTAGCCTTATACAGAAGTGGAACATGGATGATAAACAGTTTAAACAAAAAGAGAATAGAAGCTTTTGAAATGTTGTGCTACAGAAGAATGCTGAAGATTAGATGGGTCGATCACATACCTAATAAAGAGGTACTGAATAGAACTGGGAAGATAACAAATTTGTGGCACAACTTTACCAAAAGAAGGGATCAGTTGATAGGACACATTCAGAGACACCAAGGGATCACCAATTTAGTGTTGGAAGTAAGTATGGGGGTTTAAATTGTAAAGGGAGACCAAGAGATGGATAAAGTAAGCAAACTGAGAAGGATGTGGGTTGCAGTAGTTATTCGGAGACGAAGAGGTTTGTTTAGGATAGAGTAGCATGAAGGGCTGCATCAAACAGTTTTAGATTGGTTGGTTGGTTTGGGGAAGGAGACCAGACAGCGTGGTCATCGGTCTCATCGGATTAGGGAAGGAAGTCGGCCATGCCCTTTCAGAGGAACCATCCCGGCATTTGCCTGGAGTGATTTAGGGAAACCACGGAAAACCTAAATCAGGATGGCCGGATGCGGGATTGAACCGTCGTCCTCCCGAATGCGAGTCCAGTGTCTAACCACTGCGCCACCTCGCTCGGTAACAGTTTTTGGACTGAAGATAACAACAAGAAGTTATATCTTTAATTTGAAGAGATGCAGTTTATTGCTTTGTCTCCTGGCAGGGTATTAAAGATCCTTGCCACATAGTACAGAACTCTGAATTCTAGGTAAGGGAGCAAGGTCATAAGAAAATTATTTTTATATGTGCAGAAATGTCAGTTCATTTGTAACCAATTTTTTAAATTATAGAGTAAATGTTTTTTTTTTTTAGAAAAAGTGTATAAAATATTTGAGAAGGTCTGTGACTGATGGGGTATTATCTGTTCTACACAATATTATTTGTGCTAACCTTTGCTGTGTAAAAACTTTATTTACTTAATTTCATTTTTTGTTCATACTGGATGATTGGTACCAGTCCACTCACCAAGTAAAATTCATTAGCAGTACTGGGAATTGAACCTGGGTCTTCTGCACGGTGGCCATCTGTGCTGACCAGTCAGTTATGGAGGCAGGCTCTGTATGCTGTAAGTACATGGGAGCAGTCACAAATGTTTTAATTTCTGATGAGCAGAACTCTGAAATTATTTTCGCAGCAGTTTTTGGTTGGCTGTTCTCCGGACACCTCATGCTCGAGAGTTTTCCTCAATCTAATGTGCACTTGCCATTGGTTGACCAAGGGCAATAACATACATGATCTCCCACAAAAAAGTTATTCGAAACTACAAATGGATTGGACACATATCATGATAAGCTTATGACAGAAGACTGTGTTGATTAAAGAAAATGTAACTGCTAAACATCATGAAGCAATAATATATTAAACAACTGGTTACATGGAGTCTTGGCCCATACAAAATAGCATTTCAGGGCTATCAAAATATGGTAGTGGGAGTACACTGGTCAAGGAAGCCATTTAACAAATTATTCTGTCACACACATTAATCAGTTTATCTATTTAGTCCTTTCATGATATGTAGTACAGTGACCAAAATGATACTGGTTTTAACTCTAGTCATTACAAAGAACAATATTCAAGACTACATGTTGGCTTACGTGCTATAAATTACGATAGATACAAATTACAAAAGAGGTCTGTTCAAAAAATTCCGGAACTCTGTCCACAAAATTTTTATATGTTTACCTTATACTTAGTGTGCATGGTCTTCTTCAAAATACTCTTTACCACTATTGACACACCACTCCCAATGGTGTTTCCACTTCCTGAAGCAGTCTTGATATGTCTCTTGATGGATCGCGCAAAGTGCCACCTGAGAATTTTCTTGATCTCGTCTATCATTGCAAATCTTCATCCTTTCAGCAGAGTTTTCAACTTTGGAATAAAAAAGAGTCCGCAGGGGCCAGATCTGGAGAGTATGGAGGATGAGGCAGCACAGCGATTTCATTTTTTGTGCAATAGTCATGCACCAACAGGAGTGAATGTGCAGTGTGTTATCGTGATGCAAGAGCCTTGAATTTTCTCGCCGCATTTCAGACTATTTCCTTATCATATTTTCTCACAGGCAGCGCAACACATCTTGCTAGTTCCACTGATTAACAGTTTGGCCCTGTGGTACAAGAGTCCAAGAAAACTATCAGCATGGTTTTGACATTTGACCAGACCTGATGAACTATTTCTGGTATTGGAATACCCTTCCTGACTTGTTGTGACGGCTGAACCTTGGTCTCAGCATCATAAATGTAGACCAGCATCTCATCATCAGTTTTGATTCTCTTAAAGAACATCTCATTCTCATATGTGTGATCCAAAATCTCTTCGCAGATTGCGAGGTGAAGGTCTTTCTGGTCTTAACTCACAAGCCATGGGATGAACTTGGCAGAAACACGATGCATTCCAAGATGCTGTCAGGATTTTGTGACATGATCCAATTGAAATGTTACATTCTTCTGGAATCTCTTTTATGTCATTCTTTGATTGGTATGCACAATTTCGTTGACGTTCCACACATGAGCATCGGCAGTAGACATCGAAGAGTGTATTGAATGAGGGTCATCATTAACTTCCATCTGGCCATATTTAAACTACATAAACCATTCATAACACTGAGTATGGCATAAGCTGTCATCACCGTAGGCTTCTTGAATTATTGAGTGTGTCTCTGTAAAGCTTTCCTTGACTTTCATGCAAACTTTAATGCAGACGCATTGCTTCTCTAACTCGGCCATCTCGAAATTCATAAGCCTTGCGACACAATGTTCTATTCAACACAGCACAGAACAGTAATCAACAGACATACAACAATGAAACTTCCGCCAGTTACACATTAAACGCAGGCACGTCCAGGGATGCCTACCACACTTCACTCTAAAGCAACATTGGCACGAAATTACGAATGTTCCAGAATTTTCTGAACAGGCCTCATATACTGAAGTTCACTCACTGAATAGCAACCGTTGTAATCTAGATATTCTATATCATATCGTTCAGAAATGTTAATATTTAGCAGTACATTTTATATATCTCAGCAACTTGTTGAGTAGTTTTATTACCATATATCATGTACTTTTCTGATACAAGCATGTATTGCCTGGTAGTACATGCAGATTACCTCTTTGTCTAGTGGTGTGGTTATGCAAGTCATAATTTTTTACATTCTGCTATTGTTTTCAAATACATTTCTTTAATATACATAAGTGTCAAGAATAAATATGTGGCAGCGACAGCACTTTCAGTGTTATTTTAAGTTTACCTGACTCTCTAGCTCTGGTCCCTCTAATAATCCTAATGGCTCCGCTTTGGGTTCTGTAAGTCTCCAAAGCTGTCAGAATTTCTCCAGAATGTTGTTGCTGTTGTTGTCTTCAATCCTGAGACTGGTTTGATGCAGCTCTCCATGCTACTCTATCCTGTGCAAGCTTCTTCATCTCCCAGTATCTACTGCAACATACATCCTACTGAATCTGCTTAGTGTATTCATCTCTTGGTCTCCCTCTACGATTTTTACCCTCCACACTGCCCTCCAATGCTAAATTTGTGATCCCTTGATGCCTCAAAACATGTCCTACCAACCGATCCCTTCTTCTAGTCAAGTTGTGCCACAAACTTCTCTTCTCCCCAATCCTATTCAATACTTCCTCATTAGTTATGTGATCTACCCACCTAATCTTCAGCATTCTTCTGTAGCACCACATTTCGAAAGCTTCTATTCTCTTCTTGTCCAAACTATTTATCGTCCATGTTTCACTTCCATACATGGCTACACTCCATACAAATACTTTCAGAAACGACTTCCTGACACTTATATATATACTCGATGTTAACAAATTTCTCTTCTTCAGAAACACTTTCCTTGCCATTGCCAGTCTACATTTTATATCCTCTCTACTTCGACCATCATCAGTTATTTTGCTCCCCAAATAGCAAAACTCCTTTACTACTTTAAGTGTCTCATTTCCTAATCTAATTCCCTCAGCATCACCCGACTTAATTCGACCACATTCCATTATCCTCGTTTTGATTTTGTTGATGTTCATCTTATATCCTCCTTTCAAGACACTGTCCATTCTGTTCAACTGCTCTTCCAAGTCCTTTGCTGTCTCTGACAGAATTACAATGTCATCGGCGAACCTCAAAGTTTTTATTTCTTCTCCATGGACTTTAATACCTATTCCAAATTTTTCTTTTGTTTCCTTTACTGCTTGCTCAATATACAGATTGAATAACATCGGGGACAGGCTAAACCATGTCTCACTCCCTTCCCAACCACTGCTTCCCTTTCATACCCCTCGACTCTTATAACTGCCATCTGGTCTCTGTACAAATTGTAAATAGCCTTTTGCTCCCTGTATTTTACCCCTGCCACCTTTAGAATTTGAAAGAGAGTATTCCAGTCAACATTGTCGAAAGCTTTCTCTAAGTCTACAAATGCTAGAAATGTAGGTTTGCCTTTCCTTAATCTATTTTCTAAGATAAGTCGTAGGGTCAGTATTGCCTCATGTGTTCCAACATTTCTACGGAATCCAAACTGATCTTCGCCGAGGGCGGCTTCTACCAGTTTTTCCATTCGTCTGTAAAGAATTTGCGTTGGTATTTTGCAGCTGTGACTTATTAAACTGATAGTTCGGTAATTTTCACATCTGTCAACACCTGTTTTCTTTGAGATTGGAATTATTATATTCTTCTTGAAGTCTGAGGGTATTTCGCCTGTCTCATACATCTTGCTCACCAGATGATAGAGTTCTGTCAGGACTGGCTCTCCCAAGGCCGTCAATAGTTCCAATGGAATGTTGTCTACTCCCGGGGCCTTGTTTCGACTCAGGTCTTTCAGTGCTCTGTCAAACTCTTCACGCAGTATCGTATCTCCCATTTCATCTTCATCTACATCCACCTCCATTTCCATAATATTGTCCTCAAGTACATCGCCCTTGTATAGACCCTCTATATACTCCTTCCACCTTTCTGCTTTCCCTTCTTTGCTTAGAACTGGATTTCCATCAAAGCTCTTGATATTCATGCAAGTGGTTCTCCTTTCCCCAAAGGTCTCTTTAATTTTCCTGTAGGCAGTATCTATCTTACCCCTAGTGAGATAAGCCTCTACATCCTTACATTTGTCCTCTAGCCATCCCTGCTTAGCCATTTTGCACTTCCTGTGGATCTCATTTTTGTGACGTTTGTATTCCCTTTTACATGCTTCATTTACTGCGTTTTTATATTTTCTCCTTTCATCAATTAAATTCAACATATCTTCTGTTACCCAAGGATTTCTACTAGCCCTCGTCTTTTTACCTACTTTATCCTCTGCTGCCTTCACTACTTCATCCCTCAGAGCTACCCATTCTTCTTCTACTGTATTCCTTTCCCCCATTCCTGTCAATTGTTCCCTTATACTCTCCCTGAAACTCTGTACAACCTCTGGCTTAGTCAGTTTATCCAGGTTCCATCTCCTTAAATTCCCACCTTTTTGCAGTTTCTTCAGTTTTAATCTAGAGTTCATAACCAATAGATTGCGGTCAGAGTCCACATCTGCCCCTGGAAATGGCTTACAATTTAAAACCTGGTTTCTAAATCTCTGTCTTACCATTATATAATCTATCTGGTACCTTCTAGTATCTCCCGGATTCTTCCATGTATACAACCTTCTTTTATGATTCTTGAACCAAGTGTTAGCTATGATTCAGTTATGCTCTGTGCAAAATTCTACCAGACGGCTTACTCTTTCATTTCTCTCCCCCAATCCATATTCACCCACTATGTTTCCTTCTCTCCCTTTTCCTCCTCTTGAATTCCAGCCACCCATTACTATTAAATTTTCGTCTCCCTTCACTACCTGAATAATTTCTTTTATCTCATCATACATTTCATCAATTTCTTCATCACCTGCAGAGCTAGTTGGCATATAAACTTGTACTACTGTAGTAGTTATGGGCTTCGTGTCTATCTTGGCCACAATAATGTGTTCACTATGCTGTTGGTAGTAGCTTACCCGCACTCCTATTTTTTTATTCATTATTAAACCTACTCCTGCATTACCCCTATTTGATTTTGTATTTATAACCCTGTAGTCACCTGACCAGAAGTCTTGTTCCTCCAGCCACCGAACATCACTAATTCCCACTAAATCTCCTATCCATTTCCCTTTTTAAATTTTCTAACCTATCTGCCCGATTAAGGGATCTGACATTCCACGCTCCGATCCGTAGAACGCCACTTTTCTTTCTCCTGATAACGAAACGACGTCCTCTTGAGTAGTCCCCGCCCGGAGTTCCGAATGGGGGACTATTTTACCTCCAGAATATTTTACCCAAGAGGACGCCATCATCATTTAATCATACAGTAAAGCTGCATGCCCTCGGGAAAAATTACGGCTGTAGTTTCGCCTTGCTTTCAGCCGTTCGCAGTACCAGCACAGCAAGGCCGTTTTGGTTAATGTTGCAAGGCCAAATCAGTCAATCATCCAGACTGTTGCCCCTGCAGCTACTGAAAAGGCTGCTGCTCCTCTTCAGGAACCACACGTTTGTCTGGCCTCTCAACAGATACCCCTCCGTTGTGGTTGCACCTACGGTACGGCCATGTGTATCGCTGAGGCACACAAGCCTCCCCACAAACGGCATGGTCCATGGTTCGGGGGGGTGGTCCATGGTTCATGAGAATATGAGTACACATTTCAAACGTGCATTAAATATGTGTAGAAGGTACACTCAGTGACTGTGTGTTTGTATATTCTTTTAGAGCCCTTGAAAGCAAACTGCCTGTACTCAGCCTGGCATTAATGTGTTCAATAAGTTGTTTCCTGTTTTAGGCCACTTTGTATCCAAGTCTCAAGAAGTTTTGTTGCCTCTTTGTTCACTATGGATTGTTGATTGATGGTAATGTACATAATAGAAGATGTTGTTTTGACAATTATGGAAATTTAATGCTACTGTCTTTCTGTTTTTATTATATGCTGATTTATTTTTGACCATTTTCTTAGTTTTCAGAATGAAATTTTCACTCCGTTGCAGAATGTGTGCTGATATGAAACTTCCTGGCAGATTAAGACTGTGTGCCGGATCAAGACTTGAACTTGAGACCTTGCCACGAAAGGGAAAGGTCCCGAGTTTGAGCCTCGTTCTGGTGCACAGTTTTAATCTGCCAGGGATTTTCATTTATATGGTTGGATATCTTTGTTCTGCGTGCTTATACCAATGATGTCAATACCAAAGAGAAAATTTTGGTGTGAATCGACGTGTACATGCATATAATTGCTAATAATCACGAAAAGAAGAGGTCCTGTTGTGGACTCTTGAGATACACTGTAGGTGACTGGGTGTTCATCTGACAGGTATTCTTAGACTGTTCATACTTTTTTCACCTGTGTGTCTGATGCACACTTTTTGTTTTCGGTCCTTAAGAATTGAATGAATCAATTCATTTGAGAATCCATTAATGCCACAATTTTAACCATATTTAGAAGAGTTCTGCAGTTTACCATGTCGAAAGCTTTGGTTAAATCTAAAACTATACCTGCAATTTGCTGTTATTCATCAATGGTTTTTAAAACAGTGATCGTGATACCATAGATTGCTGTCACAGTTGATTTCTTGCTTCAGAAACATTTTAAGAGTTGGCGAACACTTCTTTTTTGTTTATAACCTTTGCTAACATAATGTATAGTATTTTTTGCCAATAATTTTGAAAAGTGGGAGATTATCATAATGGGGCAAAAGTTGATCACTTTGTCCCCAGCTTTGAATATAAGAATAAATATGAATGTTTTTAACTCATCAGGAACAGTGGCTGGCTGTAATGAGCAGTTACATATGTGAGGGAGGGGATCGATTATATTGTGGAGGGAGAGCTGTAAGATCCTGTTGGTTATGCTGTCAGTTTTAGATCAGAAGTATCTGTGACTGTTGCATCCCTCCTAACAAGATCCACAAACAATCATAATTTACAGCTGTGTACCTCATTGTCCACTGAAATAGTTTTACGTTAAATTTTTAGCTATTCTGGTGAAGTATCTGTTAAGTATATTTGCTGTTTCACAAGGCTCTGTAATCTTTTTATTCACAATTAATAAAATATTCCGGGCTATGATACTGTGGTCAAATGGATCCCACATTAAAACCCAATGTTATGTCTCTATCTGCAGAGGACATTTTGAAGGGAGATCGTAGCTTCTTTGAGTGTCCGATTCACACCCAGTCTCACTACTGACTGCATCAAAATTCCATTTACACATCTCCTGTGTAAACGGAATTTAGCTGCAGTAAGTAGTAAGCCAGGGTGTGAAGTGGGCACTTAAAGAAGCTACCATACCCATTGAAAATGCCCTCTGCAGATGAGAGAAACATTGGGTTTTAATGTGAAATCCATTTGGCTAAGGCATAATAGATGGGAATATTTTATTAATTGTGACATTTCTGGCTGTGAAAGTTTGCATTTTACAATCTTCTTATTGTCATGTAAGAACATAATATTATCATTGGTTTTTTGTTTTTGCCCATTTCCTTTCTTATGATGTCCCACATAACTTTTACTTTACTCAAACAACTTTTTACAGACTATTATTGTGCTTTCTTTTCTCTTCATCCCTGTTTGTAGCAAGTGTACAATCTGCTGCGATATTTTCCTTGCAGATTTGGTGCAGTTCTCTTGTTCAAGCAAGAAGTTCTAATTCCCTTAATGATCCAGCCACTGCCTCGTATTATTTCTGATATATGCAATTTTTAAAAAGAAGGATGTATCACAATGTTGTACTAGTTTTCTAGAAAGATGTTGAATTTTGTACCCAAAAATTAGACATATATTTTTTTAAAAAGGCAGATACAAAAAAGTGTCCAATTTCACAGATTGCACCTTTGGATCTGTCACAAAGAAATATTATGCTACTCATAACTCACACATATTTTACCCTGTTGACTGTTCACATAATGAATCAGATTATGAATCTGTGTCTTTAACAGTAGCTTCAAACGAAGGAGATTCCGATGACAACTCCAGCGAGATATTGAATCTATGATGTAAGAATTCACTCTCATTGCCATAATTGTGTGTAAAATAATTAGTTTGCTGTATTGGATAAACACTTGCAGAAAACTGCATGGAACTATTTTCTGATCAAAACAAAGTAACTCGGTGTCACATTGTAAGTGAATTGTATTCAGCACATCTAACTGAGGTGGGAAACCAAGAATCTGGGGCTAAACAACAAGTATGGATATGTTCAGGTACCTACACCATAAAGTAAGTGTAAGTGGGTTGCGTGAGTGCCTTTCCTCAGCAGCAGCTGTTGTAATTAATTTGTTATTTTCCATCTTACACACACTAGACACCAAAAGCCTCATTCATCATATAAAATTAGTACCCCCCCCCCCTCTCTCTCTCTCTCTCTCTCTCTCTCTCTCTCTCTCTCTCTCTCTCTCTCTCTCTCCTCCCCCCCCCCATCTTTCTTTTACCAAGAATAGTGAATGTTGAACAATAAATATACATTTTATTCTTTTGATTATGGCACTATAGCATGTAGAAATAGTTTTGCTTTAGAGTATTGTCATTGAAATTGTCCTCACAGTGAAATTGATTGAGGGAGGACATAGAAGCAATTCAGAGGCGGGCTGTTAGATTTGTTACTGGTAGGTTTGATCATCACATAAGTGTTACGGAAATGCTTCAGGAACTCGGATGGGAGTCTCTAGAGGAAAGGAGGCATTCTTTTCATGAATCGCTACTGAGGAAATTTAGAGAACCAGCATTTGAGGCTGTCTGCAGTACATTTCTACTGCCGCCAACTTACATTTCGCGGAAAGACCACAAAGGTAAGAAAGAGAGATTAGGGCTTGTACAGAGGCATATAGGCAGTCATTTTTCCCTTGTTCTGTTTGGGAGTGGAACAGGGAGAGAAGATGTGAAGATGCTAGTTGCGGTACGAGGTACCCTCCGCCACGCACTGTATGGTGGATTGTGGAGTATGTATGTAGATGTAGATCTAAAAAGGGATAATGTAGACAATTTTTTGACCTATTTCTATGCCATCAGTGTTTGCTAAAGTTATTGAAAAGGCTGTATAAAATTGATCATTTTATATCATACAATTTGCTACCAAATGTACAATTTGGCTTTAGAAGTCATTTAACAGCTGAAAATGCTATTTTCTCTTTTCTCTGTGAGGTACTGGATGGGTTAAACAAAGGTTTCAAATGCTAGGCATATTTTTTGATTTAACTAAGGCGTTTGATTGTGTTAATCACAAAATAATGCTCCAGAAGTTGGACCATTGTAGAATACGAGGAATAGCTCACAGTTGGTTCACCTCTTACTTTAGCAACAGACAGCAACTGGTCATTATTCACAGTGTTGAGAATGACTGATGTGAGGTCTGAGTGGGGTACGGTCAAATGGGGGGTTGCACAGGGATCAGTGTTGGGGCCATTCCAGATCCTTATTTATAAAAATTATATGCTCTCTAGTATTACAGGTAACTCTGCAATATTTCTGTTTGCTGATGACACTAGCTTGGTAGTAAAGGATGTGCAACATTGGCTGGGTAAACAGTGCAGTTCATGATGTAAGTTAATTGCTTGTAGAAAATAAACTAATGCTAAATCACAGTTAGACTCAGTTTTTACAGTTTCTAACACACAATTCAACAAAACCTGATGTTTAAATTTCACAGAATGGGCATATGATTCATGAAACTGAACAGTTCAAATTTCTAGGTGTTCAGATAGATAGTAAACTGTCATGGAAAGCCCACATTCAGGATCTTGTTCAAAGACTTAATACTGCATTTTTACTATTCAAACAGTCTCTGAAGTAAGTGATCGTTCGACACGAAAATTAGTCTACTTTGCTTATTTTCATTTGCTTATGTCGTATGGTATTGTATTTTGGGGTAACTTTTTCCATTCTAAATGGATATTTTTGGCTCAGAAATGGGCAATTCGGGCAATAAGTTGTATAAGTCCATGAGTCTGGGTATTTTGACATTGGCTTCTCAATATATATTTTCCTTACTGTCATTTCTTGCTAACAATATCAGCTTATCCCAGGAATAAGTAGCTTTCACTCAGTTAATACTCGGCAGAAATCAAACCTGCGTTTGGATAGGACTTCCTTAACTCTTGTACAGAAAAGTGTGCAGTATACTGCTGCATCCATTTTCAATAAGCCACCACAAGAATTCAAAAATTCTAGCAGTAATCCATGCGCTTTCAAATCAAAACTGAAGAGTTTCCTCTTGGGCCATTCCTTCTACTCTGTCGAGCTGTTCCTTGAAAAATTAAGCTGATTCTTGTTGCATTGTTACTGCGTTTACTTAAACTTGTGGCTTGACTTTTTTCGGGTTCATAACCATTTTATTTTTATCTGTTATTACTTTTATGTTATAATTTCATGCACTGACACATTCCATGACCTTGGAGATTTGCTTCTCAATTTTGTCATACGGAACTTGACTTGCAAATTAAATAAAAGATCCATACCCATCACCTCTTTTGTAATAGTTCTAGGCAACCACAATCTGACCCACAATTATTTCACTTTCAAAAGCCAAATCTACAAATAAATCCACCCCACACTACGCCAACTTATTTATGGGCCATCTGGAGCAGTCCTTCATATCCAGTCAACACCTAAAACATCTTATCTACTTCAGATTCACTGATAACATTTTCGTGATCTGGACTCACGGCATAACCTCAACACCTTTTCCCAGATTACTTCACCTGGTCTTTCTCCATCAAGCCATGTTTCTAGATATTGCCTTCTACCTCTCAGACAGCTCCATAAATATGTCTGTCCCTATCGAGCACACCAACAACCAACAGTACCTCCACTTTGACAACTGTCACCCATTCCATGTCAAAAAGTCGTTTCCTTACAGCATCCCCATTTGTGGACATCACATCTGCAGTGGAAAGTAGGAGTTGTTGAATTAGAACAATAACTGTACGAGAACCTTTATTGACAGACAATATGCCATCCAGCTCATCCACAAACAAGTCTTCTGGGCTATCTGCTCCCCTGACACCAGTAAACCTGTTAATCAGCCACTGATCGGTACTTCTCTGATTACCCAGTAATCACCCTGACCTTGATAAGCTTAACCACATCCTCCACCAGGACTTCGCCTACAACTTTTTGTATCCTGATATGAGGGATAAAGTACCCAAGATCTTACCCACATCCCCCAAAGTAGTGTCTCACCACCCACCTAAGCCACAGAATATCCTCGTCCATGCCTGTTTCAATCCTATTCCCAATCTTGCACACCATGAGTTGTTCTCATGTGGTTGGCTCAGGTGCAGGATCCATCACCTCCCACCACAGTTCATTCAGCCTCCACTCCCCCCACTATTTTCCACACCTGTGGTTGCACATTCATCTGGAGGTTAGTTGATAATAAATACAATCACAGGAATATCACAATATAGAGCATGTAGTAAATGCACCAGAGATGGACAGCAGCCCATCATTTACCACCATGGACTCTTCCAGACCTCTATACGAATCTTTTTTGGGAATGTGGCTGACTGCCAACTAAGTTCTTGAATCATCTCACAGAGAGCACGCCATGTTCTTGCCAGTTCATTTGTGGCTTGAATTAACCATATCCTCATGCTGCTGCTGCTGCATTGCGTCACTGTGGAACAAAATTTCACTGAAAGTGAATCCATGAGTCATGTGCAACTATTGTGTAGCTAAACCCATTTGGAAAGTGTATTATTCATGATTATTTAGATGCTTGCTTCATTTCAGAATAATAAAATATATGAAGGTAGTGACTGAACCATGACGATTGCACAAAATGAAAAATTCAAATCGCTTTTAATTGTATCAAGGAAAATCTTTGCTTGAATTTTCTTGTCTTTTGGTAACCTTTCTCAAGGATATGAGTGATCTGCTCCTATCCCTCTTTGCTCCCAGAGGAACACACTAAAAATTCTGTAAGTTAAAACCGTCTTTTGTACTTTGGATTCTCCTTTCTGAAGGTTTCAGGAAGTACTGGCCAGTCATTCTATCTCTTTGTTATTATATAAAACTTAGCTTTCAATCTGCTTATTTTTAAGTTACAAGGAAAACTAGGACAGTTAAGAATGTAATGGAAGTGTAAAATGCAGCACACATTAATCAGTTTGAAAAAAAGAAAATTAATGTGTGATAGGTAAGTTCAGAGGTTGTGCTGTGAATAAAAAATCTGTTTGAATGTAACTCACTGTTTAATATCTTAGATTCACAGTTAACAAACTAATTTTAATTACGTTGTCTCTTGTAGCACTTCTGGATAATTGGCTATGATGGTAATTTTTCTGTGACAGAGGTTCTCCATTGTTTTCTGAGTACTTCTAAGTTGTCTGCTGTTGGCTGAGCTCTTTCAATGTCCAGATTCATCCTGATGCTCTGAAATCATAACAGTTACTTGTCAATGGCATATTCGTACAAGGCTATCCATTGTAAAAGCATTAATGTCAAACTATTTTTGCACAATTATTCAGGTATTGGCTTATAGTACACATTCTACTAATGATTGAATGCCACTCAGTACATACCAGACTTAACACCACAAATTTTAAAGTGACTCAATTAAAAGGAAATTGTCAAATGGTAACCATGGCCTTATAAAACATAGACCAACACATTTTCACTCCATATCCGCATCCAGTCGTGCCTGTGGGCTGAGGATTACACGGCAGACGGTCAGTACCATTGGGCTTTCATGGCCTGTTCGGCCAGAGTTTCGTTTTTAACACATTTTCACAACTCCACTGACTACCGAGATATGGGTACCATTTCTTTACCGTTGGTATTTTTCTGCATCGGTCATGAGATCTATACAAGACAAATTCGGTGATATAACTCTTCTGTAAATGTGTCAAGAAGTTACTGAGCAAAAGAAACATTGAATATGGAGAGTTTTACATGGTTGCAGCTATTTGAATGGTGCACCACTACAACTTTACTCCACTTTACATGGAAACTAGCACACCAAAGGTAAATAATACACCACTTTCGATGGAAACCTCTGTTGGCATTGACTGAAGTACAGTAGAACCTTTTTAAAGTCTAATGCTCAAGCATGAGTGTGTGTCTCTAACACAGTGAAGCAAGTTTCCATGAAAATTGGAGTAAACTTCTATGGAGTACACCATTCAAATGGCTGCAAAAATGATATAAAACTTCCTAATTTATGTCTAATTGCAACCTTCTTTTATGTGTGTGATCTGTTTTTTATCTATCCAATTAAATTATTCTGTCAAATTTATTGTCAGATATACAAAAGCATTACACCACAAAATTTATCTTGTGAAAATTTGCTGCTTTGGGGTAGAAAAAAAGTATAGTTTTGTTTAAAAAAAGTTAATGATTTGATTTAAACAATGTAGAACAGTGACAGTAATTTACAACAATGCATCTGAGAAGCAGGTATCACCAGTCGGAGACAGTCCCAGTGAATCAACCGAAGACCACTTTCATGATTCCATGTGTTTGTTACCAGTATTAAAAGATGCAGTTTGGGCTAAAAAACATGCCAGCCACATTCCAAATGTTATTAGGTGCAGTTCTACACAGGTTAAAGCTGAAAACTTGCATGGTATATTCAGACAAAATTACTGCATATTCTTTAAGGAAGCACCAGAGCACGTGAAACATTTGGAAGACATTTTCAGCAGGCTGTGATCTGCTCAGCTGACACTTAGCATAAACAAGTGCCATTTTTCACACATGCAGGTAAATTACCTTGGGCATGTAATTATTGGGAAAGGTGTTCAAACCAATCTTCATCTAACAGAGGCAGTCTGGAACTTTGCAGCACCACAAATAACAAAGCAAATACTGCCATGCAATTCTTACTGCAAATTCGTTAAGAATTTCGAGCAGATTGCAGAACTCTTGAATTGCTTGTTAAGGAAGGGCATGAAATTGCAGTGATCAGCAGCATTTGAGGCATTGAAAGCAGCTTTAATTTCTGATCTGGCACTACTCTTTCCTGATTTTGAGAAGGAATTTATCCCCTCCTGTGACACCACAATGGGAGTGGTTGGTCATTCAGTGGCGTGTGCATCAGGGCAACTGAACAAAGCAGAGTATAGCTATTCCACTATGGAAAAGGAGATGTTGGTAGCTATATTTAGAGTAGTGTAGTTCTGTTGCTATTTGTATGGAAAGAAGTTTGATGTCATCACAGACCACAGTTCAATGGTTGTTGGGACTGGAAGACCTTTCGAATAGAATAATGGGTACTTAATCTCACCAAGTTTGATTACAAGGTGGTCAACAAGCGAGGTCAAAAGCACACAAATGCAGAAATGCTACATAGGAAAGTTGCTGTGCTAAAGGCACAAGGCAAAAGGCAAAAGTTAACAGGGTGGCAGATAGCACAAGTAGCCTACAAAGACTTCAGGCATTCAGATCACAATTGCAGTTCAAGACGCATGAGGGCTTACTCTGCAGAATGATGAAATGAGGAACGTGGATAGTGGTTCTGGCAGCATTTAAGGACAAAGTGCTGTGGCAAGCCCATGACTGTGTGTCTGTGCAACAGACATATAGTGGAGAAATTCTGGTGGCAAACAAGGAAATGTGATTTCAAGCAACATGTAAAGAACTGTGTGATTTGTGCCCAAATAGATGTTCTTACTCATAAGATACTCTCTTTACAAAGACTACCAGAGGTGGTTAAACCTTTTCAAATGATTGGCCTTATACTTTGAAACCTTTCAGTTGGCTTCTTGCTGGGAGTAAATACGTACCCACAATCATAGGTCATTTTTCAAGATTCTTAGCAATGGTTCCAGTTCCTAATCCTGCAGGTTAATACAGCCCCAGTTTTAGGAAACAACTGTATACTTAAACTGGGAATACGTGACACCTTAGTTACGGATCAGGACACAAATTTTGTGTCAAGTTCGATGAAACAGTTATGTCACATACTTTGTATCCGTAAATTCAAACAAGCCCATTCCATCCATATACTAAGGCAGAACAAAGTGAGAGCATAGGACAGTCTTTAAAATGTTGAGTTATTATGTTAACAGCAGTCATGTAGACCGGGATAAATATTTGCAACATGCAGTTTGTGCGCATAACTCTAAAGTGCACACCGGTACAAGTCCCTCACCTTTTGAGGTGGTGTAGGGTAGATAAATGCCATCCTCATTTGATGTCATGATTCCTAAATTACAGCCAAACTGTGAATCAACTAAGAAATTGGCTAAAAGAATAAGGGAGGTATTGCAAAAATTTAAGTGAGCCAATGGTAAAGTGTTGGAGCTACGGGGATGGTCCACATACCATTCTGGAAACTTACTGCAGTATTGAGTAGGTCAATGGCTATTGGTCACCAATCAAAACATGCGTAAGGGAAAGATGAAAAAATTTTTGACTAAGTATTAGGTTGGGCTCTTATCAGGCCACTGAGATCATTGAAACACAGTAGTATTCAGATTTAGTTATGTTATGTCTACAAGTTATTCTATACTTGTCAAATTCATTGTGAAATTGTTCTGTGGGCTGTTATAGTTCTATAGTAGTTATGTGTTGTTTCTTAGTTGTTTTAGTGTATATACGTTTTTTCAAAGGAGGGCTACGAATCACCAGGAACAACTGGATGAGTTGTGGTAATCCTGATGCAGCATGGAATCAAGGGAGGAGCAGTGCATACAGTTCACATTCACTCGTTGGAGGCAGGTGTGTTATATACCCAACAACATGATGTGTTGCTAACGAGTCGCCATTGGACATCGAGGGTCACCATTGGGATATGGCAGAAAAGAAACGAAGTTCGCAGACTGCAGAAAGTATTCATGCAGTTACAGAAGGAACTGCAGGGTAACAAAATCCTCACCGTGGAGCAGGGTCAATATCACGAACTGAGGCTGTCATGCGGCAAACTGAGAGCTCAACTGATGCAAATCACTGACACTGTACCATGGACATTAGCTTGCAGAAAAAGAGGGTGATTGGACAAAAGATGAAAAATCTTAAAAACAGCAGATGATAATGAAGATATCCAGGAGCTGAATAACACACTTAGGCATGTGCAAATGTGCCAGATACTGCCAAAGGTATAGTAGGATGGCGTATGACACAACTGTCAAATGTAGAGCAACAAAGGCCTTCTTAACACCATGAAGATGGAGAATGAGGTAACCACAGTGTTAGCCCAATACACTTGGGATACATTGAAAACAGTGAACAGTGATTTAGGGAGAAATACAAAAACGACTGAGCTTAATGTACAGAAAACTAGCTGTGGCCAGACTCTTCCGAGAATTAGCAGATTGGATGCAAGAATTGAGGTGGGGTCATTACAGGAGCAGCCTATCATGTGCTAAACAGACAAATGAGTTCGATATTACTGACACCACAACAACTGCAACAAGCAGAAAAAGAATTTTCTACAGAGCTGTGACACATAACAGAGGCATCAGAGAAAAACTTAGCAGTATTTTATCATGCAGCAAATGTACAAGTAAATATGGATAGAGCAAAAGTTATGTGTCAGCCCAACTACCAGCGATGGGGATGAATGCACGATATCAAAGTTACATGGTTCATGCTTATCCAGTAAGATGGACAGTGATGGGAAAATGGGTTCAAGTAAGAATGCAACAGGTGTTAATTATTTCTGAGCATGGAGAAGCTCACACTCGTATGTGACTGAGTGACCTACAAGAGTGATTGAAGGAGAATATCAGCATTTTCCCAACCTGAGAAGTGCAGTCTGATGTGCAGATATGTGAGATGCAGCTGTTCCTGGGGATAACTAAGGCAACAGAATGTCGGAATGAAATATTGACACTTAATGTCTCATTTTCAAAAGGTAGAAGCACATTGGTTATACTCAGTCTCTGAACCAGAAACTGTAATTATGAACTGCTGTAGCGAAGGAAAACCTCAGGCAATGGTGAAGTTTGTCACATGGTAGATGATGCTTGTGAGATACTCGGGACAGCCTTCTACCTACTAGCTACACTAGCTACTAGCTACACTCCCTCTGCATTATACTGGCCAGAGAAATTGTTTGAAGTACTGCCAATGCAAAATCTAACTTACATTTTACACACTGAATCCTGTTGTCATACATTACCTAGACACACTGATGGCATCTCAGCAGGGTAAAATTTCCATGGGACAAATGTTGCAACATATTCAAGAATACCAGGAGATCCAATGCCAACACATGGTAACCATAAGCATTACAACCACTAATCTTTCTGTGTTACTGACAACAATTTATATAGAGAAACGATCAGCAAGTTGCAAATAAGAAATTTTATTTCATTTACCGGTTTCAGGCACTTTAGAGCCCATCTTCAGAAGGTTATAACTGTCACATTATTTATGTGTGTCAACAATAAGATGCGTGCGCATATTGCTGTGGTCATGTGGTTCATAGTGCCTGCAGAAAAATGGTATAAAGAAGCTAAACAACAAGTACAGACATCACGCCAGAACTGGAGCTAATCAGTTAATAACCATTTTTGTACAGGCACTATGAACCACATGACCACAGAAATACACTGCACGCATCTTATTGGTGACACTCGCAAATAATATGATAGTTTTGACCTGAAGGACACTAATTGCCTGAAACTTGTTAAAGAATTAAAATTTCTTTTAACTAATTGCTGATTATTATGAAAAATACAGTTGCTGAAGATGGATGAAACACTGATAGCAATTTGTGTACTTTACTTTTTTCTCAGACAGAGAAGTATCAATTCTCTAGACTTATCGACACATCAGATATTTGTTGAGCGGTTAACTACCATAAACTGAGAAATGTAGAATAAGGGAACTATAAAAAAAAAGCTTTTGTGAAAGGGAAATAAGGATAACAGAAAATAGCTGTAAAAAAGACTCAGCAAGCCAAAACTTTCAGAATGATAAATAAGAATTGTGAAACAATAAGTCAGCTCCCATGAGCAACAAACTTTTGCACCATGTACAATTATGTAATTAGATTTATGAGATTAGTATAGAGAATAAGCAGAAGATTAGTATAGAGAATAAGCAAGAGGCAAAATTAGGGATGAATTTTTTGAAACAGGGAAGGAGTGTAGTGCAACAGAATTATTTTACTGTAGAGGCTTGGGGGTGAGCACAGAACAGAGTAGGTTAGTGCTGGGCTGATGTGACAATCGGTATGTCAACAAGGCATACCATCAGTTTAACAGACCACACGACGGGACAGACGGAAACTCAAGCACTGCTGTGTTACTTAACAAAGCACTGTGAGGTAACACTATGTAACTTCATTGCCCAAGTACCACTACAAAATCAGATGTAAATAGGAAAGAACTGAGCTTGGCAACCCAGAATTGTTATTGTCATCTTTGCATTTATCAGGCAAGGCATGTCTACGCAGCCTTCTGGCTGCCTCTTCAGCATCTCCTGCAGTCTTAGTTAACCCACAGTAGTTGACCAGGGCCTTGCCTTCACAACAATTGACATTCTGGATCACAGTCGGTGGTCTCCACCTGATCCACCTCAGTGCACGATAGGCTGTCTTCGAGAGTGCTGAGGTGGGAGCCATAGGAGGTCACTGTGGAACATCTGGGCGAGCAATGCCTTCCTCACCCCATTACCGCTGCAAGTAGCACTGCACGCGGCCACGGCACTGAGATGTGGCGGCGATGTCATGACTCACCG
This sequence comes from Schistocerca cancellata, assembly GCF_023864275.1. Classification (NCBI taxonomy): domain Eukaryota; kingdom Metazoa; phylum Arthropoda; class Insecta; order Orthoptera; family Acrididae; genus Schistocerca; species Schistocerca cancellata. The sequence goes on along the minus strand of NC_064628.1, from coordinate 45,896,726 downwards.
ATAAGGTGTTGGCACTGCTTTGTGGCATGTGCTCTTGCACCCAGCTACTGACTATAGCTTTGAAGACACTTATCCCTTTGTACACTCTGCAAAATAAATATTGCTATTACAGATACCACTGCACCACTGACACCTCCAGATGTGCAATGGACCACTCACCCTCACTCTATGTTTGACCTCCTAATCACAATGTGACCCCAGCAGACGGGTTGCAACAGCACTAACTGGGCAGCTCAGCTACTCAGTGCTCAATGGAGAAGACATCTGATTACAGAGATGCAAAATTTCCTTTCTCTGCTGTTCATTTTCTACTGAAAATGTGTATGGGATGAAATTTTGTTGCCCGCATCTCGTGGTCGTGCGGTAGCGTTCTCGCTTCCCACGCCCGGGTTCGATTCCCGGCGGGGTCAGGGATTTTCTGCCTCATGATGGCTGGGTGTTGTGTGCTGTCCTTAGGTTAGTTAGGTTTAAGTAGTTCTAAGTTCTAGGGGACTGATGACCATAGATGCTAAGTCCCATAGTGCTCAGAGCCATTTGAACCATTTTGAAATTTTGTTACAAACAAATCTGAACTTTTAGTATGTAAGGAATTGCACTGTGGCATCCGCGTGTTCAAATTTTGGTTCACTCGGTATATTAGAGGAGGGTATGACTGAGCTCTGTAATCTACATACAAAATATTTAATGTTCTCTGCTGTGTAATGCCTAGGAAGTGCAAAAAGTTGTAAGAAGGTACATAAAAATGATCTTGGCTGGAAACTTGCACCACCACCCAATCACAAATCCTTGTAAAGGCTAGTAGAATCTCTTCCTCTGAAGAAACAAAGATATTATGGAGCTCTCTGTTCTAAATCATCACTTATTTCACTACTGGTAAAACATACAGATGAGCTACTTTAAAAGATACGCAACTTACGTATCACCTGCATCTCTTATTCCCTCACAGTGTGAGTGAACTGAGCCAAACAAATTGTCCAACAACATCAAATAACTCATAACTGAACATGCTGTGGAATGTTGTAAAAGACAACTAAATGCTTTCTTTGTCACTTGGGTTGTGCACGGAACTTCCTGACACATTGCCAGCTCTGATGTACAGAGATAATGGTCTCTTGTCCTCTGAACAGTTCGGAACAGTTCATGGCTTCCTTCTCTGTCAATTGCTTGCATCTCATCACAATTTCAATGTGAATCGTAGCTGTTATATTCCACTGTTACTTCTGACTTGTTTCAATACACCTTTTCTCTCAAACAATTTGCTATTTCTTATTTTTTACTGTTTTATTTTGAGCTTGCCTTTGTATCTATGTTATTTATTTATTAAGAGCTAGTTCAAATAAGAGAAAAAAAAGATTGAACTTTCGTGTATTGCGTTAAGTTCATAATAATCCAGGATGTATAGCAAGTATTTTAAGTAATTTTCATTAGGTACTAAAGAGTGATCTATAAAACATAACTTTCATACAGTACTGCAAGTGATCTTGCAGCTGAAGAAACTTCTCACCTGTGCAACATCTACAACTGATATTGGAATCTTCACCTCCTGAGAATATCTGCCAGCAGTGAGCATCTCTTCAGTTATAAACTGTTTGAAGGCATGGAGAGTCAGAGGATCTTTAGAGTGTAGTTTTACAGCAGTGATGCCTGCATTAACAACGAGCTTACATAAATTCTGCCCCACTCTGACCCAAACCATCTGATCCACACGAACTCTGTCCTTGCTGGTCTGGAACTACATTAAGATAAAACTGTATATATCACATTCATTCTTCCAATATTCAGTCAGGATGTCTATGTCCACACACAGACTATTACTGCAGTTAATGTTTCTAAAACTACCTGGGAAGACAAGGTAAGGGAATATCAAATCATAATTGATCATTGATTCAGATTGACAATGTGATTCACTTGGAAAGGCAATTACTTACAACTAATAAGCTCTAACTTTAACTAACTTGGAATTTAATTTGAATCAACAGAATATCTCCCATATTGAAATTATTAGACTTTAACATAAATTTTGATTGTGCCTGTCTGCAACTTGACATGTCTTCTTTTCAGTAAGTGGATATCATGGTAAGTTAGACAACTATTCACTTATATGGAATTATTACACCAAATATAAAATGAGTAAATTACCCAGCCACAAGGGGATAAAAGAAAAGTTAGTGTCTGTGCTATAAAAGAGTATTGTCAAATTGTTTTCAATAAGGAAACTAAAAGATTTTAACAGCTATCTACATATCACTAATGCAGTTTCACACTAAATATATTAGATCAATCACAAAATCTGTAGCAACAGATGAGAAATTATATTTGAATGTTTCACTTGTAACTACAGATCAGATTCTGTGAGAAGTACAAGTAAAATTGTAGGTGTCCTCTACCAGAAGTACAAGTAAAATTGTAGGTGTCCTCTACCAAGTATTTAACATTCATATTGATACTCAGGACTTCTTCTCTGCATGTCAAAGACATTTATGACAAGGAAGAGACCTAACCCAGTACGTCAATCGAACAGTCCATGGGTATACTGCTGGGGGCAAAATATTTCAGCAATCAGACAAGTTGCTACTATTAGGTGCGTTGACGAATTGGCAATGCACCTGATGATGGCAACACATCTGATCACCGAAATATTGAGCCTGTTGGACACTACGAACTTGCAGTACACCTGTGGACTATTTGATCAACAAAAATACCATGACAAACTGAAGAATCACACAAAGTATGTCAAACCACACAATGAAATAGTCAGCACTGAAGATCGATCAAGGTGAGTCAGACAGAGAAAATCCATAAAATAGAACGAGGAAAGGCTCCCATCACACACATCTTCCAGAGACCTAACAAGAAGGCCATCAAAAAGCAACGAGATGAAGTATGATCGTGCACGATTACTCATATGTAGGAATATGAGAAAGCAGCACATATTTTTGGCGATATTAACATCTATGTTGGGTGAAATTAGCATCTACACTGACAGGAAAAAAAATCATAACAACAAAAAGTAATTAATGTAAGTAATGAAATTTTGGGAACACATTTGTCTAGGTAACATATTTTGATGGTTAATATTGCAAGATCACAGGTTAATGTATGGGCGAGATAAGCCATTGCAAATGTGAAATGCTGCTACATTAATAACTGCCAGAAAGTTGAATGCAAGCATGAAAATGTGCATGCATTGTGTTGTGCAGGTGCAAGGTACCAGTTTGGGCATGGAGTTCCATGCCTGTTGCACTTGCGTCTGTCAATACAAGGATGGTTAACGCTGTTTGTGGATGATGCTGGAGTTGTCATCTGATGATGTCCCATATTTGCTTCATTGGAGACTGATCTAGTGATCAAGCAGGCCAAGGCAACATGTCAGCGCTCTGCAGAGCATGCTGGGTTACAACAGTGGTAGGTCGACAACCGTTATCCTGTTGGAAACAACACCCCAAAACACTGTTTACGAATGGCAGCACATCAGGTTGAGTCGCCAGATTGACTTACTATTTTGCAGTCACAGTGCTCCTGCTGCCATATGAAACACACCCCAGATCATAACTCCTGGAGTAGGTCCAGTGTCTAGCACACAGACAGGTTGGATGCAGGACCTCAACTGGCCGCCTTCTAATCAACACATGGTAGTCACTGGCACCAAAGCATAGCCAGCTTTCATCAGAAAACACAACAGACCTTCACCCTGCCCTACAAAGAATTTTTTGTTGGACACTACTTAAGTTACAAATGGCAGTGGTTTGGAGTCAGTGGAATGCATGCTACTGGCGTCTGGCTCGGAGCTATCCTTGAAGTAACCAATTTGTAACAGTTCATTGTGTCACTGTGTTGCCAACTGCTGCTCAAATTTCTGCCACAGATGCAGTACAATGTGCCAGAGCCACACGCCAAGCTCAAAGGTCTTCCCTTCTTGGTAGTGGCACCGCTACCAACAATCGTGTACAGTGCCTACATTCCTGCCAAGTCTTTTTGCAATATTGCAGAAGGAACATCCAGCTCCTCGTAGCCCTATTACACTACCTCATTCAAACTCAGTGAGGTGCTGATAATGGCGTCTTTGTCACATTAAGGGCATTTTGACTAACATCTAGTCACTACATCCAGTCTGAATGGTAATGAATGCTTAAGGACCATTACAGTATGTATTTCAAGCAAACATGATTTACATCCGCATAGTGGTGCTACTAGTGCCACTATTATCCGACTGGTGCGAAATTTGCCTAGACATCATCTTTCAGATGTAGAAACATGCCTACCAACTTTCATTTATGTTGCACAACTCCTCCTTCGGTGTTGCAATTCTTTTTACCATCAATGTATTCTTGGTGCAATAAGCATTATTTTTGACATAATAAGTGCTGTTAGGGGTAGTACCACACTTTGTGGGAAGGATTAAGTGAGGCGCACATCTCTCTCTCTCTCTCTCTCTCTCTCTCACACACACACACACACACACACACACACACACACACACACAAGTATAACATACAAAGATGGCCAATGTCATCTCTTGGCACTAAAGGCAGACTGCTTCTGAGGAGAGTGGTAATCTTTATTGGGGTGATGGGGGAGGGGGGGGGGGTAGAAAAGAGGCATGTGGCAGTCTCATTTCAATGTATCTGTCTGCCACTCAACATCCCCACTATGTGGTAAGCAGCACACTATTCTTCTCATACTGTTGTTATTCCAGCCCAGATTTACTTGTTGCTCAAACACATAGTGGTGACAAAATGTGCAACTAATGACCCACAAAATGATTTTCCATTGCATAGTAACTGTTTGTGAATGTGACAGCATTAGACAAAAATTACACGCAAAGGACATAAGATTTGTGTCAGAGATCCTCTGGAAAGTAAGAACCAGCTTTTGACTAAGTCTACCTTCTTGATGCAACTTCACATTAAGAAGACAAATCTGTAAGTCTGTCATAATGATTATGCAAAAGCCCTCAATTCTGCTCCTCTTGAATGACTTTCCAAGTGACTTGAAATACATCTAGGATCGTTAACAGTCTGGAGAAAAGGCAGAGTGCATGGAAGATAAACCTCCATTTCAAGTTTGAAATCATTAAAATGAATTTTATATTTTAATAAAAAGCATTTCAAATTGCAATGCATTTTTATTTTTAATTCTATTACTGGCTTTAGTCTATAAGAGTGCCCTAAGACCAATGAGTTCTAGTGAAAATGGTATCTTTTAAGGACAGTTATCTATCCATTTTCAGTGTCTAAGTATGACTCTTTACTTCTACCATGAAAGAAAAACAAAACGGTCATTTAAGAAAGTGTTTGAGATTTCTATATGTCTATTGGGACATAATAACTAATCAACTTCAACTGTGTCTTGAAGCAAGAGAATGAGAGAGATTGCTAAGAAAATGAGAGAGATTTCTGAAAGAACACATTAAATTACTGCAAACCTTAAGTTTCACAACATGCCCCCTAAGGCAATCCAGTAACTGCAGGACATAGACCAACATGTGATTGCAGTGCTGAACTGACCATCTACACTGTGCTGTGAGTGATGTGTCCTAAACGGACGATGACAGAGTAAACATCAGGCTGGTTTCCAGTTTCTGCCTTGGTTATAGGATGCACAAAACCTTGAAAAACAATGTTGCATTTGACTGTATGATATATGCTAGACACAGACAGAAGGGGTAAACTTCAAAATGCCTTTGGGATTGGTGACCACATCATAATAATAGACTATAAAAGGTATTGTTATCCATGAAATGTGATCCATAAAATTGGATCAAATCAGTCCCAACCCAACATTGGCTGGACACACAACACCAGAACAGACGGATGTAGCATATAACTAATAAGTTAGTTTAATGATATTGAAGAGTGGAAACAAAATTAACATATTCGAGGTGTGACCAAAAAGTAATGGAAATTTCTTTAATTTTGCAGGTATTTTCAGTTTTTTTTATGTGGTTGGTACACATTTTCCTGATATATATTTGCATTTTCAACTGTTTCGAATATTTAGTTTATTGTTGACATCAAAAAGGTCATATGCATTTTCAAGTGCTCAGCGAATTTTTAGTTTCGAAAAAGATGGGTCAATAAATGATGGCTGTGGCTTTTGGTGAATCTACTATGAGTAAGACAAGAGTTTACAAATGATATAGATGTTTCAAAGAGGGTCAAGAAGACACTGAAGATGACGATCACCCTGGATGCCCTAGCACATCAATTACGGATGACAAAGTGGAAGAAGTAAAGAAAATGCTTTTGGAAAATCACTATCAGAGAGGTTGCTGATGGTGTGGCATATCTTTTGGCTCATGCCAAGAAACTTTTTGAAAATTTTGGGCATGAAATGTGTATCACCAAAGTTTGTTTGAAAACTGCTGAATTTCAACCAAAAGCAACGTCGTGTAGACATTGCTAAAGAATGCTTAATGAAATTGACAGTGTTCTAGAACTTCTAAGGAAGGTTATAACAGGTAACAAAACATGAGTATGATCTCAAAAGCAAGGCCCGATTGTCCCAGTGAAAACTGCCTGAAGAACCAAGCCTGAAAAAAATTCAACAAGTTCTATCGTAACTGAAGGTTTTTCTCACTGTTTTCTTTGATTACAATGGTATAGTGCATCATGAGTTCCTGCCTTATGGTCACAGGATCAATAAGAAATACCAGCTGGAAGTTGTGTGCTGTTAGAGTGAAGCAATCTAAAAAACAACCCGAACTGTGGCAAAACCACTTGTTGTTGTTGTTGTTGTGGTGGTCTTCAAGTCCTGAGACTGGTTTGATGCAGCTCTCCATGCTACTCTATCCTGTGCAAGCTTCTTCATCTCCCAGTACCTACTGCAGCCTACATCCTTCTGAATCTGCTTAGTGTATTCATCTCTTGGTCTCCCTCTATGATTTTTACCCTCCACGCTGCCCTCCGATACTAAATTGGTGATCCCTTGATGCCTCAGAACATGTACTACCAACCGGTCCATTCTTCTTGTCAAGTTGTGCCACAAACTTCTCTTCTCCCCAATCCTATTCAATACTTCCTCATTAGTTATGTGATCTACCCACCTAATCTTCAGCATTCTTCTGTAGCACCACATTTCGAAAGCTTCTATTCTCTTCTTGTCCAAACTATTTATCGTCCATGTTTCACTTCCATACATGGCTACACTCCATACAAATACTTTCAGAAATGACTTCCTGACACTTAAATCTAAACTCGATGTTAACAAATTTCTTTTCTTCAGAAACGTTTTCCTTGCCATTGCCAGTCTACATTTTATATCCTCTCTACTTTGACCATCATCAGTTATTTTGCTCCCCAAATAGCAAAACTCCTTTACTACTTTAAGTGTCTCATTTCCTAATCTAATTCCCTCAACATCACCCGACTTAATTCGACCACATTCCATTATCCTCATTTTGCTTTTGTTGATGTTCATCTTATATCCTCCTTTCAAGACACTGTCCATTCCATTCAACTGCTCTTCCAACTGACAGAATTACAATGTCATCGGTGAACCTCAAAGTTTTTATTTCTTCTCCATGGATTTTAATACCTACTCCGAATTTTTCTTTTGTTTCCTTTAGTGCTTGCTCAATATACAGATTGAACAACATCGGGGAGAGGCTACAACCCTGTCTTACTCCCTTCCCAACCACTGCTTCCCTTTCATACCCCTCGACTCTTATAACTGCCATCTGGTTTCTGTACAAATTGTAAATAGCCTTTCGCTCCCTGTATTTTACCCCTGCCACCTTTAGAATTTGAAAGAGATTATTCCAGTCAACATTGTCAAAAGCTTTCTCTAACTCTACAAATGCTAGAAATGTAGGTTTGCCTTTCCTTAATCTATTTTCCAAGATAAGTCATAAGGTCAGTATTGCCTCACGTGTTCCAGTGTTTCTATGGAATCCAAACTGATCTTCGCCGAGGTCGGCTTCTACTAGTTTTTCCATTTGTCTGTAAAGAATTCATGTTAGTATTTTGCAGCTGTGACTTATTAAACTGATAGTTCGGTAATTTTCAAATCTGCCAACACCTTCTTTCTTTGGGATTGGAATTATTATATTCTTCTTGAAGTCTGAGGGTATTTCGCCTGTTTCATACATCTTGCTCACCAGATGGTAGAGTTTTGTCAGGACTGGCTCTCCCAGGGCCGTCAGTAGTTCCAATGGAATGTTGTCTACTCCGGGGACCTTGTTTCGACTCAGGTCTTTCAGTGCTCTGTCAAACTCTTCACGCAGTATCGTATCTCTCATTTCATCTTCATCTACATCCGCTTCCATTTCCATAATATTGTCCTCAAGTACATCGCCCTTGTATAGACCCTCTATATACTCCTTCCACCTTTCTGCTTTCCCTTCTTTGCTTAGAACTGGGTTTCCATCTGAGCTCTTGATATTCATACAAGTCGTTCTCTTATCTCCAAAGGTCTCTTTAATTTTCCTGTAGGCAGTATCTATCTTACCCCTAGTGAGATAAGCCTCTACATCCTTACATTTGTTCTCTAGCCATCCCTGCTTAGCCATTTTGCACTTCCTGTCGATCTCATTTTTGAGACGTTTGTATTCCTTTTTGCCTGCTACATTTACTGCATTTTTATATTTTTTCCTTTCATCAATTAAATTCAATATTTCTTCTGTTACCCAAGGATTTCTACTAGACCTCGTCTTTTTACCTACTTGATCCCTTGCTGCCTTCACTACTTCATCCCTCAAAGCTACCCATTCTTCTTCTACTGTATTTCTTTCCCCCATTCGTGTCAATTGTTCCCTTATGCTCTCCCTGAAACTCTGTACAACCTCTGGTTCTTTCAGTTTATCCAGGTCCCATCTCCTTAAATTCCCACCTTTTTGCAGTTTCTTCAGTTTTAGTCTACAAGTCATAACCAATAGATTGTGGTCAGAGTCCACATCTGCCGCTAGAAATGTCTTACAATTTAATACCTGGTTCCTAAATCTCTGTCTTACCATCATATAATCTATCTGATACCTTTTAGTATCTCCAGGGTTCTTCCATGTATACAACCTTGTTTCATGATTCTTAAACGAAGTGTTAGCTATGATTATGTTGTGCTCTGTGCAAAATTCTACCAGACGGCTTCCTCTTTTGTTTCTTAGCCCCAATCCATATCCACCTACTACGTTTCCTTCTCTCCCTTTTCCTACACTCGAATTCCAGTCACCCATGACTATTAAATTTTCGTCTCCCTTCACTATCTGAATAATTTCTTTTATTTCATCATACATTTCTTCAATTTCTTCGTCATCTGCAGAGCTAGTTGGCATATAAACTTGTACTACTGTAGTAGGTGTGGGCTTCGTATCTATCTTGACCACAATAATGCGTTCACTATGCTGTTTGTAGTAGCTTACCCGCATTCCTATTTTCCTATTCATTATTAAACCTACTCCTGCTTTACCCCTATTTGATTTTGTGTTTATAACCCTGTAGTCACCTGACCAGAAGTCTTGTTCCTCCTGCCACCGAACTTCACTAATTCCCACTATATCTAACTTTAACCTATCCATTTCCCTTTTTAAATTTTCTAACCTACCTGCCCGATTAAATAGGGATCTGACATTCCACACTCCGATCCGTAGGGACGCCAGTTTTCTTTCTCCTGATAACGACATCCTCTTGAGTAGTCCCCGCCCCGAGATCTGAATGGGGGACTATTTTACCTCCGGAATATTTTACCCAAGAGGACGCCATCATCATTTAATCATACAGTAAAGCTGCATGCCCTCGGGAAAAATTACGGCTGTAGTTTCCCCTTGCTTTCAGCCATTCGCAGTACCAGCACAGCAAGGCCGTTTTGGTTATTGTTACAAGGCCAGATCAGTCAATCATCCAGACTGTTGCCCTTGCAACTACTGAAAAGGCTGCTGCCCCTCTTCAGGAACCACACGTTTGTCTGACCTCTCAACAGATACCCCTCCGTTGTGGTTGCACCTACGGTACGGCTATATGTATTGCTGAGGCACGCAAGCCTCCCCACCAACGGCAAAGTCCATGGTTCATGGCGGGGGAGGGGGGGGGGGGGGGGGCAAAACCACTTAGGGAAATTTAATCATGATGGTACCATATTGGCCACACATAGCCGCCTAAGACTTCTTTCTGTTCTTGAGACTGAAAAGAACCATGAAAGGATGTCGTTTTGCCACCACTGATTGGACAAAAACAGAATTGCGGAATGAGCTGAGCACCACAATGAAAAGTGAATTCCAGAAGTGCTTTCGAGATTGGAAAAAGTGCTGGCACAATTGTATTGTATCTGAGGGGGATTACTTTGAAGGGGAAAAAGTTGATGATGAAGGATAAATGAAGATTCCTTAAGAACAACAAAAATTCCCATTACTTTTTGATCACATCTTGTAAGAAAGCCTGATATAAATAATGATACAAACTAGCAATATTATAAAAAGGAAAGTTGCCACTCACCTTATGGTGGAGATGCTGACCCACAGACACACACACACACACACACACACACACACACACACACACACACGCGCGCGCGCGCAAAAGTAACTCACACACACGAATGCAGGCTCTGGCAGCTTGTGCCTATCTGCGACTCAGCATCTCCGCTACATGGTGGGTGGCAACTTTCATTTCCATAACATTGTTACAATCCATCCTGAATTTTCCATTGTACGATACAAACTAAATCGTACAGCCATAGACATGTATAGAAAGCAAAGGACAAAGGGTATCATCATAGTAAATGTAATCACAAGGTTATTAGCCATAAATATTACATATAAATTCGTCTTTATTCCATTAAGAATGAATCTATCCTTACAAAAATTAGGAATGCTGTGTTCTATTTTTACATGCTCCTGAAACTAAGAGCTGTCCAGCATTTTCTATAACTTTGTGAATTTACTACTTGTCATATTATTCAACGTTTGCACAGTGTCAATTAAAATACACATTTTGTTGTATGCTTCATCAGTCTAATATTAACATAGGAAGATCATGGTTTACAATCTGTTTACAACATCATTATAGAGCACAAGCTTGGCCTAGACAAGAATGGCAAAGGAAATCAGAAATATGTTCAAAGGAATCATCCTGCATTCACCTTAACTGATTGAAGAAACCATGTAAAACCTAAAATGTAGATGGCTGGATAAAGATTTATAACTCACTGCCCCCACACTCAAGTACAGTGCCTTAATTATTGGGTACCCTAACTTGGTACATCTATACAGAATATCAAGTTTGATTCACCTTTCAAAGCATGGATTCATATGTGAATGACATATCTAAGCAGTTACCAAACTTTAGTACACAGCAGAATGTGCAGACCATTGTGGGCTGTCTGTCATTACTATGGTGTAGTGGTTATAGTCACAGGATGGCAATGTAAGATCACCGATTTGATTTTCACCTCTTGCAGCTATTTATTGTTTAAGATTCGTAATTTCTATAAGGTTCTGGGACTTATTTATGGAATACTGGGACTTATTACAATGACAAACTGCCTATTGGCTTCCGTCTCGGGTTCTTCGGCCGACGTTCAAGATGAACGTCGGCCGAAGAACCCGAGACGGAAGCCAATAGGCAGTTTGTCAACAAGTGGCCACGAAAGCCTCAACAATTTTGTACTTATTACAATATTTTATATATGTATCAATAAAAGCACTTTATGCCGAACCAGGCATTTCATCTCCACTTGTATTTTATCTGTGCTCAATAAATGTATTTTCAATATAAAGTGTCAGTTCTTGTTGACAACTCTACTCTCATAAATGGTGCTTCATTCTGGATTATATGTGACAGTTTGAAGGAGGCAAGAGGTATCTTGGACACGTGAGATTGCCCTGCCTCAATTAAGGCCACGCGAAAAGGAATTTGAATACAAAGAGATATTTTTGTATTCTCGAGGAGGTGCTGAAATCATTCTTGGCGCTTTTGGTCAAGAAAGCTGAACTGGAACTCCACACTGTTACTTGGTGATTAAGAGGTAGGTGATGTTATTGTGCAAATCCACTGAGACAGGGCACCTGATGCTATTTTGATGACAGATAATTCACTGTTGTGCCTGACTGCTATTATTTTGCTGTCTGACAAGTCTGAAGACTCCATCAGGATGAGTGGCAACATGAGCATTTAAATTTCAGGAATATGTCTTGGTAGTATACGAGAATGGATGCAAACACAAGGATGGCGACTGTTTTTAGTGGAGTCTATTGCATTGGAATTAGATTACAGTGCTGGAGGTAGCACAGTCATTACTGCTCTAACAAATATTGCTGCTGAATAAAACAAAGCTCCAAGAAACAATAGTAGCCTAAGAGAATGAATAAGCTGACAAAGGATAATTCAGATTAATATGTGGACTACTGTATAAAAGGAATTACGATTCAATCAGATGGAAATGGTTACTCGTCATCCCAACTAATTTACAGCCAGACAAACTGAATTATTTTTGTAACACTCTGACATGAAGTCATCTGGAATATGTGTAGACCTTTGATAGAACCAGAAGCACACATCATTTGCTACGTCTCTGCCCATCTGTCAGGCACTACGTAAGCCACTGCAGGAAATTCCAAAGATGAAAGCATATGCCTCAGTTGTCCACAGAACATCTGGTATAAATTCCTTCTATAGTTGCTCCATTTCACTAGACTGGATTGACCTCTTGGGGAGATTTCCAAGCTGACAAATGGGAATAAGTATGCACTGGCTGCATTATCAATTAAGAGAGGACCACATATAATGAATGATCACTGATTTTGGAAAAATCTGAAGTAATTTCATGATGCAACATTGTCCACAAGATAACAAACACCTACCATTTACAGACAAATGGCCTCCAGTAGCATTTTAATATGATTACTAATTCCTGGAATTACAAATTAACAGTAACCCAACCTAGCTTTAAAGAGTTTGGCGGCATGTAGCCCATTCACATCCTTCACCCATGTAAAAGACTGAATTGAATAGCATTTCCCATTTGCTTATTTGGATCTATTTGTGATTTGGAAATAATAAAAGCTGCATTTCCATTCACTTATGACATATATTGGGCAAAGCAGTAAAAAGTAAATAGCCTTTATGAAACAGAAGAGGGTCATTGGAATTATGAGTATCACTGATCCAAACTCTATCTTTTGGATAGCTCTTCCTATTCTTTACAAAAATTTTTGACAGTGTGTAATACTTAGTGAAAAAACTAAACTAAACTCCTCCCAAACAGACCACGAAGGCCCAACGGTACCGACCGGCCGCCGTGTCATCCTCAGCACAAGGCATCACTGGATGCGGATATGGAGGGGCACGTAGTCAGCACACCGCTCTCCCATCCGTATATCCGTTTCCGAGACCAGAGCTGCTACTTCTCCATCAGGTAGCTCCTCAGTTTGCCCCACAAAGGCCGAGTGCACCCCACTTGCCAACAGCGCTCGGCAGACCGGATGGTCACCCATCCAAGTGCTAGCCCAGCCCAACAGCGCTTAACTTCGGTGATCTGACTGGTACCGGTGTGACCACTGCAGCAAGGCCATTGGCAATACTTTGTTAACTGTTTTTGATTTCAAGCTTTAATATATGAGCGTAATACATAGCACTGGACTTATTTGTAGCACTGGTGTCTCACTTTTTGTCAGAACAGTTTATATATGAATACATGACCATTTACATACGGTTCAAAGCACGACACAACAGGTTTCATGCTGGTTTTCCTTAGCCAATATTAAGAGGTTGAAACAACAATGGATACTTTGTTTTCATTTCCAACTAGCAATGTTGAGGATGATTACATGAAACATATTGTCACCCAACACAAAGGAGAACTTCACAGTCCTGAGGCATAGAGCAACACCAAGCAAGGTGGCACAGTGGTTAGCACACTAGACTCAGATTCAGGAGGACGACAGTTCAAACCTGCATCTGGCCATCCTGGTTTAAGTTTCCCATGATTTCCCTAAATTGCTTCAAGCAAATGCTGGGATGGTTCTTTTCACAGGGCACAGCCAATTTCCTTTCCCATCCTTCCCTCATCCAATGGGACTGATGACCTCACTGTTTGGTCCCTTCCCCCAAATCAACCCACCATAGATTGACATGCTGCCAATACAAGGGACATTAATATCTGCCCCCATGACCATGTTGCCTTGATGAAAGTAACTCATTTTGGGCACTACAGAAACAATGAGAATGTGACAACACCATCACAACAGGAGGATCCACTACTGCCGCTCAAGGACGACTGACTAAATCCAGATATTGATAGTCCACTTTGCAACAGTGGGTTACTGTTTTGCAAGGAGGGGCAGTAATTACACATACTGTATGCTGTCCACCACAGTGTAGCAGTTATAATCTCTAGATGCTGATGTGTGGGGCTCTGGTTTGATTCCTGCAATTATTTATTGTTTTATATTCTAATTTATTAAATGTTTTTATGGAATATTGTAATTTTTATAACACTTTGTTATATATAAATAGGAGCACTTTCTTTTGCAGCACATGTACTTTGTGTGCACTCATAACTTGCTATTAGTGTAAAGTGTTAGTTCTTGTTGACAAACCTAATCTTGTTAATGGACTTGATTTCAGAGTTTACATCACAATTTGACACTTTTGTTTATTTTGTTGATTCATGAAGAGTTCGCTTCTAGGGTTCTGAAAGCTGAAATAAACGGTAACATTACTTGTTTGACACAAAGAAAATGAAACTTGCCTCTAAAGACTTGTCCAGGGATCTAGCTATTGTCAGATAAATTATCAAATGATGGTCAAACAAGTGAAAAGCCAAAAATGAAATATATTTTTCTTAGAAATTTTTTTGGTTGTAATGGCAGTACATGAGACATTTTGTATCAAATACATAAAAACATGTTATGAAATAAAAGAGTTATTCTTTGGTATTCATGCAGAGTCCAACTCCAGTGCTACAAGGGCGTTTTCATCACTGACAGGGCACAAAGCCACAGGAAAAACTATTTATTTTACAAATAAAATTAAAGATATCAACAGTATTTGGCAAAAAGATACAACATTACTATTTGAACATTGTGCCTGGATCACTTATTCAGGCAACAGTGCCTATCAGTAAGGGAGTGAAGGGGGGGGGGGGGGGGAAAGCTCTCACATATATTTCCTGACCTCACTTAGGAGAACTGCTGGAAGATCACTAAACATTTCTAATAAACTCTTGATAAAGCTAAACTGTACCTGTCATTTTTCTCCACCAATAAATAAATACACATCATACTTTCTTTCTCTTTAACTTGCAAAAAATATGAACAGGTGTGTGAAAGTAATAGCAAAAAAAGTTCTCATGATCTGAATAGCACAGACTAAACCATATTGACCACAAATATGTGACTCACCCATGCATGGACATCAGCATTACATCTGTGCCAACTCCTTTTAAAAATGATCTGCCATAAGAGGTCTCCACTGATGCCAGTTGGTAGTTTGATTTTACATATGTATTCTTTTTCAATTGGAGATACCTCACAATTCTGTGAGCATTCTGTATAATTTCCCTTAATCTTTGGTAATACATTCTTGTAGAGGCTGCCGGATGACAATGAGGCAATCTTTTGAATTCCTTCACTTAGAGACAACACTGGAGTGAGGAAATATCCAACATTTAATACAACACTGTCAACAGGCAGAAACAATGATGGGAGTACAATATCTTCTGATGAATATGGAGGGGGCATTTTACAAACAAGTGTACTTGTAACTGTAATCCGATGCACTGGATTCTCAATATCACTACAAATCACTGTATTTATATCACATCCTTTTTTGAACACATCTGTAAAGTGAATGATTTTGTTAACTGTCTCATTTTCAGATTTAATAACTATATGTAAGTACCATATCAAGGAAGAGAATTCTCTGTCTGAGGAGTTTTTCAAGCAGATGTCAAGGATGTACTTTACACCATGTTCAAGGTTGTGTAGATTTGTTTTCATCTCCTGCAAAAATACAAAAGCATTTTTTGCTGTGACATCCCAGACATTAACATTCATTGTGAAGCAGTTTTTGAGGAGTTCAGAGCGCATTGTCAGACCAACTGCCGCAATCAGTTCATCTTCACACAAAATTTTTTTCTCTGCTTCCTCTAGTAACTGTAGCTGGTGCTTCAAGAAGAACGATGAGTCTGTTTGTAAACCAGAGCCATTATCTGACTGAATACTTTCATTTACAAGCTTTGGGAAAAGTTTGTAAATGGTGCCATGAATCTGAAAACAAAGTCAATAGCAAGTATATAGTAATACCTCAAATTCTCTGTTATAACAAACAAAAAACTAACACCAAATTTCAATCTTGCTCTCAGAAACAACAAAATGATAGCTTAATTTGTACTTTACTCCAAACAACAGACTTGATTTGCACATAAGTTCTCCTTGATGAAAAGTCAATAGAGTATACTCATCAGCCAGGACATTATAACCACCAACCTACTATCGATATAAATCCGTCCAGACGATAGCAGCATCACCTGGCAAAGAATGACTACTAGTCAGGCATACACATGGTGCATGTGAGCATGCTGTCCTTGAGTAGAATGGGGAAGGTGCGTGATCTATCTGAGTTTGACAGAGGGCAGATTATGATGGCCTGGAGACTCGGCCCAAGCATTTTGGAAACTGCTCATTGTCAGGTGTTCGAGAAGAGCTGTGGTGAGTGTCTTCAACACATGGTGAAACCACATCCAGTTGTTGTGCAGTTGGGTGGCCACCCCTCATTACAGATGTTGGATGTTGTAGGCTGGGCAGACTGGTAAAACAGCACAGGTGGCGAACTGTGGTGGAGTTAGCATCAGATTTTAATGTTGGGCAGAGTACAAGTGTGTGTGAACACAAAGTGCAATGAACACTCCTGTTCACACCACATCATCAGCCACTATGACTGAAAGGGCACATTACCATCGGCAGTGGCAGAGCACTGCAGAGTCTGATGAATCTGCTACCTTTTTCATCATGCCAATGGGAGGGAGCAAATCCATCATTTTCCAGGGAAACAGCCCCTTCACACCTGTACTGCACGATGGAGACAAGCTGGTGGCAGCTCCATTATGATCTGGGGTGCATTCGTTTGGGAATCCATGAGTCCAGTGAAACTCATGCAAGGCACCATGAGGGCCAAAGAGTATCATACACTGACTGTTGACCACATACATCCCCTCATGACGATTATGTTTCCTGATGGCAGTGGCATTTTTCAACATGATAATGCATGATGTCACAAGGCCAGGAGTGTGATGTAATGATTTGAGGAATACTGTGGTGAGTTCCAATTGATGTGTTGGCCTCCAACTTGCCAGATCTGAACCCAACAGAACATGTCTTTGATGTCATTGAATGTGGCGTCAGAGCTCATCGCCCTCCTCCCCAGAATTTATGGGAATTGAATTACTTGTTTGTGCATACGTGGTGCAAACTCCCTTCAGCGACCTATCGTGGCCCCATTGCTTCCACGCCACTATGCGTCACCACTTATCTGTGCCAAAGGTGGACGTACCAGCTGTTAGGTAGGTGTTCACGATGTTCTGGCCGATCAGTGTATATTAGTAGAGGGTGAGTCTGAAAGTTCTTTAAAACTTTGGAATGACATAGAGGTATATTGAGATAACTTACAGAATCAGTAGATGTGTCATTTTGTAGCAAACAACCTTAGGTTTGATTCACATAGTGCAACAGTACCCCGTTCCACTATCAGGAGTGCCAGCCTAGTGCACAGTTAGGTTGGTTGGTTGGTTTGGGAAAGGAGACCAGACAGCGTGGTCATCGGTCTCATCGGATTAGGGAAGGATGGGGAAGGAAGTCGGCCGTGCCCTTTCAGAGGAACCATCCCGGCATTTGCCTGGAGTGATTTAGGGAAATCACGGAAAACCTAAATCAGGATGGCCGGACGCGGGATTGAACCGTCGTCCTTCCGAATGCGAGTCCAGTGTAGTGCACAGTTAAAATAGACAACTGTTCAGCATAAATTTCACACCGAATATGCAAATGAACATCGAAGCAGGCCTACACTTTATCTGACCTCAAAAATCGAATCTACGCTGCCATTGCACAAGTTACGCTTGATTTGCTGCAATGATTGTGAGAAGAAACTGATTACCAGTGGGATATTTGTGGCCTCACAAATGGTAGTCACACTGGCCCAAAATGACACTTGACACTTTTTTGTGAAATTTGAGGTTGTCTGCTATAACATAATACATCTACGGATTTTGTAAGTTATCTCAATAAATTTCTATATCATCCCAAAGTCTTTTTTGACTCACCCTGTATAAATATTAAAATAAAACTATCAAATCTTTTTTTTTTTTTTTTTTTTTCCCAATGACTCCATTGCTACCTGTGAGTGTTGGTTTTTGGTTTATATTTGTATTACTGCATAACTGTATTTTAAAGTAACCTGTTAAAATATTTCTATAAGCACATCATCAGATCTTCAATACATCTTTTTTAGTTAAACGCAGTGACTAAAAAGAAAACAAGTTACAATAATGGAAACTCCTGGGTGGGCAGTACGTGAAATAAGGGAGTGGCAACTGTTCACCTATAGTGGATCAATGTCTGGAGCACAAAGACACATAACAGGAAACAGCATTCACATTAGATTTTGAGTTCTTGCTCTTTAGTACACGCATTCACACATGACTACACAGACACTCAAATGCACAATCCCGTGGCCGCTGTGAGTCTCACTGCGAGCTGGTCTGAATCCTGTTTCCCGATAAATATCTCTGTGTTCCATGCATTGGCCTGCTATATGTGAGTGGTTGGCTCCAGGCTCATTGTACAGAATATACGTTGTAACAATGTATAACATACAGTTTTTATCCTTTTGATCATCAAAATATATGTGATGGCAAATTCTGCCAATTCAGCAGAAGGAATTGTTACAAAGAACTTACGGCAATGGCACATACATCTGTCATTGGTATTCTATAACTATCAAACAGTGTGCATACAGGGCTGGGAGCAGCAGGTATATTCAATGACATTTCTACTATTGCACTGTATAACTACCATTTACAATAAAGTAATAAAATATGTTAATATTTAATTAACAGTTGCTGGAAGCATGGAAACATTCACAATAATCATAACTGCTGTGGATCCAGGTTCAAACTCAATGAGCCCTAATCTTTTGCAGCCACATTTCAAATTTCTAACATTATGGAACAAGAAACTGCAGAACAAAAAAAGATGTTACTGATGCACATAACTGTGTAAGAATGAGTGAAAATCAGAGGGTTGTAACTATCACATGATTTACAGAGCTTTCAGTGACAGGGATTTTATAACAGTTTACAACAATGGGCATTAATGGAAGAACTGAAATCAACAACAGAAAACTAAGAACTTATGAGAGACAGGTCAGTTGTTATAATTGGTGCAAACCAAAGCTTTAACTGCTTTACTACACTTATCATCATCTTGGGCACAGTCAAAACGCAATCTACCCATAGCTTCTAGTCTTTAATATGCATTCCATGAGTGAACAGTGCATGCAACATTTCCACGAACACACAAGTAAGTAATACATTTTTGTTAGTGTGGCTGTCTTCCACAGTAGGTATTATAAATTAATTATTACTGGTTTTTTCGTCTTAAGCTTAAGAGGAAAAAAACAGTAATAATTAAATTATGCAAGTGTAGGATTGCTTCCTCAACAGCTGGATCTACATCAACACACTGAAAATCCTTGTGACTGTGGGAACTTCCCATTGTACCAATTATTATAGCTTCTTCCTGTCCCATCTGCATGTGGAATGCAGGGATAATAACAGTTTAAATGCCTCAGTGTGTGCTCTAATTAGTGTAAATTTGTCCTTGCGATCTGTAGAGGATTGTAGTACATTCCTACATTTTGGTCCCTTTACCCTACAAACCAACCAACCATTCTTAGACTGATCATTTAAAGCTGGTTCATGATACTTTATAATTAGACTTTCTCACAATAGTTTGTGTCTGCCTTCAAGTGTCTGCCAAATCAGTTAGTTTCAGTTTTGTTGGCACCTCTGTGACACGCTCCCAAGGGACAAACAAATCTCTGACCATTTGTGCTATTCTTTTTTGTACATGTTGAATATTCCCTGTTAGTCCTATTTGGGTACCATGAACAATATTCTAGGATGGGCCGTACAAGTGTGTTGCAACCTCTTTTGCACACTGATTGCACCTCCCCAGTATTCTACTACTGAACCAAAGTCTGCCACATGCTTTACATGTGACTGGAGCAATGAGCAAAATCCAGTATGCAGTATGGCATGTAAATTTAAATTTATGAGTCATCCAGAAAGTGAATAATGTTTCAACTTGACAGACAAAATAGCTGTCCCACAACCATTACCCTGTTACAACATTTGCCACATTCTATCTCGGATTATGCCAGGTGCCAATACAGTGTGAACATCTATGTTTCTTACATGCCTTGAAAATTTGTGACAAAGCCCCACCAAGCACTATTATTGAGAACACAATTCTTATTATGAAGGGAAGCATTTTTATTTGTTCAAGTTGATGGTCAAACAATATGATCCTGTCCTAATACTGTACTAAATGAAACATGTATTAGGAAACTGCATAATATTTGATGGTGGAAGGTTAAATTTTGTATATGGTCAAACCTTTCTGATCCTATGATTAAAAGAAAAAAAAAATTATTGGGCACACACTTCACTTTGAACAATTTGATGATAGTTTTTCCAGAAATTTCACAATATTGTTACCAATTATTTTTAACCTAAATAACTGTGGGCACATTGCATGTTCACGGATGGGCCATAAAACAGCTGGGAATTTGTCATATATCCCACACAGGGATCATGATTATAAGAGAGATTAGGATGCACGAGGAGATATACAGACAGTAACATTCTTTTGCTCAATGCATGAATGGCCTAGGATAGGGAATGTCTAATACTGGTACAACATATACATTGCGCCGTGTTTTGCAGACTACAGATGTACATGTAGAACACTGAATGCTCCGTGACAAAAACTGAACAGAGTTCTGGATAAAACTGCCATTGGTGAAATGGTCCAGAGAACATAAAAAAAAACAGGAAATTATCTGTTGCTGTATCAGACTGAACACTGATTTGATGCAGTCCTCTACACTAGTCTGTTCTGTGTGTAATTCTCTGCCTAACTACTGCAACCTAAACCCACATGAACCTATTTACTGTATTTAAGCCTTTGTCTCCCTTTACCATTTTTAGTCCTCACAGTTACTTCCATTATCAAATTGACTATTCTTTGATGCCTCAGAATGTGTCCCATAACCAGTCCCTTCCTTTAGTTACACTAATCCAAAAATTATTTATTTTTTCTTCTATTCGATTCTGAGTAAGAGAAGTTTGTTAACACTGAATATAGATTTAAGTGTTACAAAGTCTTGGTTGGTTGGTCGGTTGAATGATTAAAAGGATCAAACTACTAACTAGGTCATCAGTCCATTTTTCTTTGAACAGACATTGACTATAGATAAGAAAGAGCCCACTGAATTCCCAAGATCTACGAAAGGTCAACAAAGGCAAGATAAGGGACAAAAAGAAGAAAGAGAGCAAAGGAAGAAAGACAGGCATGATGCTCCATCTAGGGAGTAGCCAGAAGCCACCAAAAGCAAAGTGCAACGAGGGGATATACAGCCCCCAGTCCCACCACTTACCAAAGGTACCTCACTCGGAAACTGCCTATGAAAGATCAGCAACACAGACAGAGCAAGAGAAACACAGAGAGACAAAAGATGAACAAGTCTAACAGACCATGCGCGAGAGGGGAAGAAGAGCAAAAGAGCAGGTAGGGTGAGAACCAGGCTTGACCACCATGCCCAGACAGCCACAGCCCAGTCCGGGCAGAGGAGATAACAGTATTTTCCGCCACCCCTCAATGGGCCAACAAGGTTAAGTGGCCCTTCCTTAAAGAGAAAGGTAAAAGGCCCCATCACAAATAATACGTAAAACCGATTCAACTGCTGAGGCATTGTCTCCTGAAACCAGCAGTCGCGAGTCAGGGAGATTAAGAGTCCACTGCAGGGCGGCTAGGTCGGAACAGTTCAGCACAATGCGGACCACCATCAAACAGAAACCATAACAGCGGTGGGGGTTCTCACAATGGAGGAGATGACCACAAGTCAGCCAAGTATGGCTGATGTGGAGCCGGCAAAGAATGGTAGAATCTTTGCGAGAGGCTTGCAGAGTCGGTTTACTGGTAGCCAGTTTAGCCAGGCTATCATCGAGTTCATTCCCAGGGATTCCGACATGGCTCGGAGTCCAGACAAGGGTCACCGAGCATCCACGGCGTTCAAGGATGTACAGGGAATCCTAGATAGCAATGACCAAAGGATGGTGATGGTAACACTGGTTGAGAGCTTGCAAATTGCTCAAGAAGTTGCTGCAAATGAGAAAGGACTCACTGGTGCAGGAATGGGTATGTTCAAGCGTCTGAGAGATAGCTACCAACTCCGCAGTGAAAACACTACCGCCATCCAGCAAGGAGTGAAATTCAGTATGTAGTGCAAGTATAAGCAAAGCCCTTGCAACCAGTAACCATCATGCCATCAGGTTCGGAACGCACAAAGGATAGAGAAAAATTGGTGGATGAGGGCCTTGGGAGGAAACGAGATTTTCAGGCCTTGTGATACGTCAAGATGAAACTGTGACCGAGAGATGCACCAGGGATGTGTACATGAGTGGGCTGAGAGGAGAGGCAGAAAAAGAAACAACTAGAGTTTAAAGGGGAGGGACTGGATGTGTACTGCAATCATAATTCCTAATCTGGGCTGCCATTGTGGGAGATGGATTTCTGTGTTTGGAAAGAGAAGGCAGTAGTTCGGATGCTTAGTGGATCTGCGAACATGGGTAGCGTAATTGACAAGCTGTTGTTAGTGCCAAATCCGCAATGATAGACCCCAGCCTCCATGAGTAAGCTGTTCACAGGGCTAGTTTGAAAGGCTCCTGTTGCAAGTCTGACCGTGCAGTGGTGTATCGGATCCAGTGTCCGCAATGCTGAGGGCGATGCTGAACCTATGCCAAACTTCCATAATCAAGAAGGGATTGTATAAGGGCTTTGTAAAGTGGCAGAAGGGTAGTGCGATCAGCCCCCCTGCTGGTGTTACTCAGGAAGTGAAGTGTTTTAAGATGCAGCCAGCACTTTCACTTAAACTGGTGAAGATGAGGAATCCACATCAACTGGAAACCAAAGATCAGTCCTAAAAAGCAATAAGTCACCACCACATTGAGTAGTCCTAAAAAGCAATAAGTCACCACCACATTGAGTAGGTGGTCGTCAAGGTAAAGTTCTGGCTGTGGGTGAACGGTACAACATCCGCAGAAGTGCATGACGTGGTGGCCAGAAACTGAAAGCCATGGGTGAGGGGCCATGCCTGCACCTTCCATGTGGAGCCTTGCAGTTGACACTCAGTGACACCCACACTAGAGGAGCAATAGTAGAGGCAAAAGTTGTCAGCATACAAGGAGGTTGATACTGAGGACTCCACAGCTGCTGTTAGATCATTGATGGCTATTACAAAGAGAGGGACATTCAGTACAGAGAACTGTGAAACCTCATTCTCTTGGATATGGGGGTACTGTGGGAAGTACCAACTTGAACCCTGAAACTATGGTGTGACAGTAAGTTCTGGATAAAAATTGGGAGCAGACCCCGGAGACTCCATTCGTGTAAGGTAGCAAGTATGTGGCATTGCCATACTGTGTCATAAGCCTCATGCAGATCTAAGAAGACAGCTATAAGATGTCGACGTCAGACAAAAGCTGTTCAGATGGCAGACTCCAGGTAAACCAGATTATCAGTAGTGGAATGGCCTTGGTGAAAACCACCCTGAGATGGAGGCAGAAGTCCTCAAGACTCAAGAAGCCAAAACAGCCACCTGCTCACCATGCATTCAAGCAACTTACAGAGAACATTTGTGAGACTAACTGGAGGACAACTGCCCATCTCTAGAGGGTGCTTGCCCAGTTTCAGTACTGGGATGATGATGCTTTCTTGCCATTGTGATGGAAACTCGTCCTCACTCCAGATGTGGTTAAAGATGGCAAGGGTATGATGTTGGTAGTTCACTGATAGGTGCTTGATCACTTGGTTATGAATGTGGTCCAGCGCTAGGGCTGTATCAGGCCAGGAAGCTACGACATTGACAAATTCCCACTCGCTGAATGGAGCATTATATGGTTACAGGTGTCAGCAGCAAAATGTTCGGCGACAGACTCTGGGTCAATGTAGACAGTGCTCTTGAAGGTATTACCAGATACACTTGTAGATGTCTGGTATCTGTAGAGATGTCTGATCTTTGCCAAAAATCTATGAAGGGGAGGTGCGTGGTCTGATGGTTGAAACATACCATACCCAGAATTCTTGTTTCCGATGGCACAGAGCCATTTAAAGACAATGAGGTGCTCCATCGATGGGTACTGCTTATGTCACTAGAGAGCTAGCCTACAATCTTTAATGGCCTCTGCAATTTCTGATGACCATCAATGTACTGCCTTTCGTTGGGGCAGGCCCAAAAAATAGGAGATTGTGAAATCAGATGTCGAAAGAATGGCTGTAGTTGTAATCTGGACTGTCTCACTCATCTATATCTCCATACGGCAGGGAGCCAAGGGCGACAGCACAGGCGAAAGCACCCCTGTCAATATGGGCAGGTGTCCACGGGAGTGACACTGAGGGAGAGACAGAAAGATTGGGAACTGGTCATTACCATACAGATCATCAAGGTCTTTACCATGGCCAGTGATTGTGGTTCTATCCCAAAAAGTGTCAAGGGCATTGAAATCACCCAAGATATGGAAAGGTGGGGTGAGCTGTGGAATCAATGCAGACAATATGTTCTGAGACCCTTCACCCTCAGGAGTGAGGTAAACATTGTAGATGGTGATATCCTGAAATGCTCTTACCCGAACAGCCTGCTCGGAGGTCTTCTCTGAAAGTGTTCATATGGAAGTGAAACATGGATGAAAAATAGTTTAGATAAGAAGAGAAAAGAAGCTTTTGCAATGTGTTGCTATGGAAGAATTCTGAAGATTAGTTGGGTAGATCATGTAACTAATGAGGAGATACTGAGTAGAACTGGGAAGAAAAGAAATTTGTGGCACAACTTGACTGGAAGAAGGGATACGTTGACAGGATATATGCTGAGACATCAAGCAATCACCAAATTAGTGTTGGAGTGAGGTGTGGGAGGTAAAAATCGTAGAGGGAGATCAAGAGAGCTGCATCAAACCAGTCTTCGGACTGAAGACCACAGCAACATTCAATTCAGCACAACTTCAATAGTTATTCCATCTGCTGGATAAATTCTACTATCTGATTCCAGTTACTGGGTTTGACCAATGATGTCATACAAGAGGCAAGGTTGTTACATAGAGCAATCTTTGAAAGCAGCTGACGATATTCATAAATATATGATAAAATCACAATTACAGTTCATGTGATTTTTTACTTAGCCACAAATTACATCGAAATAAATTACAGATACCGGAAATAAACAAGAACAAAACAAAAGAGAAATATATTTATTTGTGTGTGAAACAAAATATTGTCATAATTTATCCTAGTACGAAAAGCACAGAGACTCTTTAACGCCCATTAAAGGACAGCGCATGATGAAATGTTAATATTATAGAACAATGCTAATTTATAACAACAGTTATTGAATCTAATGGGGCTACCTCAGGAATAATGTACATGAAGCAGAAGCATGAAATGTGGAAAATCAGATGCAAAAATCCTAAAATAAGACGATACGTGAACAATGAAAATTCACAAAAAGTAACAAATATTGGAATTGATAAATAGACTTGACCTATATAAATAAATTCTAGTTACCAATTCCAATACTAGTTACTTTTAACAGTATTTCAGAGAGCAATTACAAGTGCAGGAAACCTACTGTATTTCAGAGCACACACTTCCTGCAAAAAATGATGTAAATAAGCGATAACTAGAATTGACGTCTTATATAGCTTAATTCTACTTACTGATTCCAATATTTATCATTTTTTGCAGTAGTTTAGAGAGGAATTACAAATGCAGAAATCCTATCCCATAACAGTGTGCACACCTGCTGAAAAATGTTCTAAATAATGAAGCATAAATTGTTGGAGTCAGTAACTAGAATTGACCTATACATCAGGTCAGTTCTAGTTACTGATTCCAAGCATTCAATTGTTCAAAATTTTGGACATGTTTGCAGTAAGTGTGTGAAGTCAGTTTTAGTAGGATTTCTAGAGTTCTTATTGGTGTCTGAACTACTGCAAAAAAACAACAAATATTGTAGGTATTGATTCCAAGATCCTTTCTTTTTCATAGTAGTGATACCAAATTTAGAAATCTTATAACACTATTGTGCACACATTTGTTGCAAAAATGGTCTAAATAATGGACAGTGGAATCGTTAACTGGAATTAATCTCTATAGATAAATTATAGTTACTGATTCCAATATTTGTTACCTTTTTGCAGGAGTTTAGAGTTACAAAAGAAGAATTCCTATTACATTGCAGTGCCCACACCTTTTGTAAAAAGAAAACATTATAAAACTTCCTGGCAGATTAAAACTGTGTGCCAGACCGAGACTCTAAATCAGGACCTTTGCCTTTCGCGGGCAAGTGCTCTAACGACTGAGCTACCCAAGCACGACTCACGCTCCGTCCTCCTCACAGCTTTACTTCTGCCAGTATCTCGTCTCCTACCTTCCAAACATTACAGAAGCTCTCCTGCTAACCTTGCAGAACTAGCACTCTGCCAGGAAGTTTCATATCAGCGCACACTCTGCTGCAGAGTGAAGATCTCATTCTGAAAAACATTGTAAATAATATTACCATGGAATGGTTCGAATCAATAACTAGAACTGACCTATAAAGCTTAACTCTAATTACAGATTCCAGTACGTGTTACTTTTTGTGAATTTCCATTTCTTGTGTAGTGGTTTTTCTTTTAGGATTCCAGTGTCAGTTTTCCCACATTTCATGCTACTGTTCTTTTTATGTTTCATATGTGTTATTATTTATTTCATTTTCCCATTGCTGTGCTACATTTTAGTTTCTTTCCAGTTAAAAGTCCCCACTTTCCCACAGTAGCCCCTTTAGATTCAACAGTTATTATAAAAAATTAATGGATGTAAAGGTTCTCCGTACTTTTCTTACTCACATTAATTATGATGATGATTTATGTCAGACATGTATACTTCTCTTTTTATGCTCGTGTTTTCTTTTTGTTACCTTAAATTCTTTTCAATATAATTTGTGGACAAGTAATTAATCAGATGACTTCTGATTGTAATTTTATTGTGTGCTACTTTGTTTCCAAACATGATGAGTTGCTTTCAAAGCCTGCCTCTGTGTAGCATCTTTGCCTTAGATATGACGTCATTGCTCAGCATCTTTGCCTTAGATATGACGTCATTGCTCAAAGCCGAAGAGTGGAATTGGATACTAGAACTGACCTCAATGTACCTATCTACTATTCAGCATTCTTGTATAGCACCACATTCAAGTGTTCCTGTTCTCTTCTTGTGTGTACTTTATATCATCCATGTTTCACATCCATATAAAAGTACACACCATAAAAATACAAACAGAAAGGGATTCCTAACATTTAGATTTTTATTCAGTGTTAAAGAATTTCTCTTTTTTAGATGAGCTTTTATTGCTGCTGCCAGTATGCATTTTATATTTCCTCAACTTTGGCTAACATCAGTTATTTTGCTGCAAAAACAGCAGAACTCTGATTTAATTCTACTACATTCCATTATTCTTATTTTGCTCTAGTTGCTAATGATTTTATGTCCACCTTTCAAGACACATTCCATTCAGTTTAAACGCTGTTCCAAGTCTTCTCCAGCCTCTGACAGGGTTACAATGTAGTCAACAGACTTCAAGGTTTTTATTTCTTCTCCCTGAACTGTAATTCCTTTTCCAAATTTCTCCTTGGTTTCCTTTACCGCTTGCTCAATGTAAAGGTTGATTAACATAGGGGTAGGCTACCATGCTGTCTGACTCCCTTCTCAACCAGTTTCCTTTTTGTGTTCCCTGGCTCTCATCACTGCAATCTGGTTTTCATACAAGTTATAAATAACATTTAACTCTCTCTATTTTATTTCTGCTGCCTTTAGAATTTCAAAGAGTGCACTCCGGTGAACACTGTCACAATCTGCCTCAATCTACTAATGTTATAAAGATAGGTTTGCGTTTTTTCAAACTATCTTCTAAGATAAATCAAAGGGTCATTATTGCCATGTTTGTTCCTATATTTCTCTGAAATCCCCTAACTGATCTTCCCCAGCATTAACTTTACCCAGTTCTTCATTCATGTCAGTATTTTGCAACCACAACTTATTAATCTGATGGTTTGGTAATATCCACAGCTGTCGGCACATGATTTGTTTTGAACAAAAATTATTACATTCTTCTTGAAGTCTGAGAGTATTTACTTGTCTCATATGTCTTACATACTAGGTGAAATAACTCAGTCATGGCCAGCTCTCCATAACATATCAGTAATTCCGCGAGGGAGTGTCATGTATTCCGGCGGGGAGGGGGGGGGGGCAGTCTTGACTTTGGTCCTTCAGTGCTCTGTTGAATTCTTCTCACAGTATCCTATCTTCTCTTGCTATAATATTATCTTGAAGTGTGGTTGGTTGGTTGGTTCGGGGAAGGAGACCAGACAGCGAGGTCATTGGTCTCATCGGATTAGGGAAGGACGGGGAAGGAAGTCGGCCGTGCCCTTTGAAAGGAACCATCCCGGCATTTGCCTGGAGCGATTTAGGGAAATCACGGAAAACCTAAATCAGGATGGCCGGACGCGGGATTGAACCATCGTCCTCCCGAATGCGAGTCCAGTGTCTAACCACTGCGCTTGAAGTGTGCTTTCCTGGAGAAGACACACTATACATTCCCTCCTCCCGTCAGTTTTATCTGTTTTGATCAGTATTGGCTTGTTACCTGAACTCTTAATATTCATACAGATGCTTCCATTGTCTCCAACAACTCTTTAATTTTCCCCATGGGCGGCATCTTTCTTCTTCCTAGTTATGAATGCTTCCTCAGCCTTGTATTTGTCATCTAGTCAATCCTGCTTCATCATTTTGCACTTCTTGTGCCTTTACCATTTTGCACTTCTTGTGCTGCTTCATTTTTATATTTTCTCTTTTTGTCACATAAATTCGATAAATCAGGTGTTATCCAAGGATTTCTATTGTGTATTGCCTTTGAACCTGGTTGATCCTGTATTACCTTCATTATTTCATTCTCCAAAGCTACCCATTCGTCTTCCATTGTACTCCTTTCCTTTGTTTTTTAGTCAATTGTTGCCTAATACCACACTTTGAAACTCACTAACAATCTCTGGTTCTTTTCATTTATACAGTTCTCACCTCCTTAATTTGCTCTCTTCTGCAATTATAATCAAAATTATAATCAATAATTTATGGTTAAAAAAAAGAGGGTTTCATGACATTTTCAAACACCCTTCTTGCCCCACAAAACTGCTGCTGAGCAACTATTACCTCATTTCCAAATGGAATATTTAGTGCAGAGCATTCAATTTTGAAATGATGGATGCAGTAAAAGCTCTATTCCCTGACTCATTTGGTCACTCAGCAGTTAGCAAATACAGCAGAGGTATAGAGAAAGGCATTCATCATTAAATGTTTGAATGTGAGTTGTACGTATGTTTGAAAGATGTACAGTTGCTCCGAAGTTATCAAACAAATTTTATGGATTGCCCATTATTTTTATATTCCACAAGATGATGTGCTCATTACTTTGTGGATGACTCATTATTTGCAACTTTCCAGATAGAAATCCACTAACTGGCAGAATGCTTTGTTTAACAATAGAAAGTACTTTTAATGATGCCAATACCAAACGTATACTCACAGTTATGACAAGAGCATCACCACTGGTGTGGAGGCAGCATGCGTGAGTCACTCCTCTCACTGCAAGTTCTCTGATTTGAGGGCCACTGCCAGCACCACGACTATCATTATGTGATGTTTTGCAAGCTTCTGGTTGCCAACACCATAGATGACTCCCATCTCCAGCCAAAACATGACTGCCAACACCACACGATACACGGATAGTGCCAGGGAGACAGGAAGTAACATATTCTAGCTGCCCCATGCGTTTCTCATTGCTTCGTACTTCTACAAGAAGGCCTGGTTCCAGAGCTATGACCAATTTCATGTGTGTACCACCTGTTGGATACTAAACACTTACTTAATGTCCTCATTAATTTCATTATTAGACATAGATAATGATACTTACCAAGTTTAAAAGTAATAATAATTGCTATGAGGAAGCTGAATTTTAAATTAATTTTTATTTGGTTATTTAAATGTAAGAAAAATGCCAAGATTTTTATGACAATTTAATCAAGGGAATACAAGCACAACTCTACTTCGTGCAACTTAAATGCTCACTATCACTTTCTTTACTTTCAAATACTTCCTTGTATCCATCAGAAATGTTTTATTTCAATGTTATGGGACAGAAACTCCGTCTACATTCCTTACATTTACAAAGTACAATCAATACAAAGATGTATGCCATAAATAAATAAACAATAATGAAATAACTTGCTGTATAGGCATATAGATGTATATATTCCAGATTAAAGTGTTGACAAGAAAAAAGGATAGGAGGTTAGTTAATATCATCAAGGCAACTTATCAAAACAACATAAAATTATTAACCCAGTTGGTAGATAGAAATTTGAACTACAAATACACATTCGGTGTCTTAACCACCAAGCGCCCCCCCCCCCCCCCCCCCATTCCTCCCTGCTCCCTCTTGCTGTTACTGCCGATACATGGTAAAGACATTAGGCATGGTCCTCCTACAAACCACTGCCGTACTTGACATTAATTGTAGAATTACAGCAAGCTGTTCTTTGAGCTACAGAACTGTGAGAGAAATTTTGTTGACTATACCTTCATAAATAAATATGACTGGTACCATTTGAGAATAGCCATGAAATTTGTAAATAGATCTCTTTCACAGTTCACTGTATCAACATACATTCTATGAACTGCAAGCAAAATATGAACACACTATATGACATGCTGATGGTTGCATATGAGTTCTCTCTGCTGGACCCTCCTTTCTCTCTGCATTGGATAGATGTATCAGACAGAAATAATCATGAGCAATTTAATCTGACACACCTACCTTTTATGTGTAACATCGTCTTTCACGCTGATGATGGGGGCAATGTGTCGTGGCACATACGAGGATGTTGGCATCAACATCTTATATCTTTTTGAGTGTAAACTCATACACTTACTGGTAGCTTCTGCTGTTTCC
Organism: Schistocerca cancellata; assembly: GCF_023864275.1. Lineage (NCBI taxonomy): Eukaryota > Metazoa > Arthropoda > Insecta > Orthoptera > Acrididae > Schistocerca > Schistocerca cancellata. The sequence continues at coordinate 45,865,428 of NC_064628.1, read as the reverse complement.
ATATAGTGTGGAAACATTGTCCGATGATGGCAAAGTTTTATTTTTTGAGTTGGGCACAGGACCACTTTAGACAGTCTGTCTTGTACCAATGATGGGTAAAGGTGTCATGTCAACTGGACATGAGATACTGTGGCTTATGTGTTGTTATAAAAATGTTAAGTTAGTAGCAATGAGATAATTAGTAAAAAATCAGCTACAAGCTTCTAACTATTCATTCTGTTGAGAGATGCAATTGGAAATCCATGTGTGAGGATTTCTGGACTGATGCTCAGTTTGTTCACGTGAGGAACAGTGACTATTACGAACTTATTATATTATCTTTCAGGTTAATAAATCATCAATAAAAACACAAATCATGCAAGCAATAGGTAACCACTCACTGTATAGCTCAGCAACCTAAAGGTACAAGAACAAGACTGAAAATCTTTCTGAGCTATCAATATCCTCCTGCCTTTGCAGATTATATTGTCACAGTGCTGGGACGAGGGCAGGAGGACACCATAAGTTCGGCAACATTTTCAGTCTTGTTCTTGTTGCTGAAAGCACTGAGCTACACAGAGAATCATTAACTGTACTCATAGAATAATTATCACTGCAGCATCAGGTAAATGATACCAGCTAGGAAAACGTAGCAATGCACACACACTGATTAACCAGAACATTATGAACACCTACTTAATAGCCAGTATGCCCACCTTTGGCACGAACAACAGTGGTGCATAGAGACACGGAAGCAATGAGACCTTAGTAGGTCGCTGGAGGAAGGTGGCATCACATCTGCACACACAGGTCACATAATTCCAGATAATTCTGTGGAGGGGGGGCTATGAACTCTGACACCACGTTTGGTCACATCCCAGATGTGTTTGATCAGGTTCAGACTGGGTGAGTTGGGGGGACAGCACATCAATCGGAAATCGCCGCCGTGTTCCTCGAATCACTACATCACACTCCTAGCCGTGTGACATAGCACATTATCTTGTTGATAAATGCCACTGCTGTTGAGAAACATGGTTGTCATGAAGGGATGTATGTGATATGCAACCTATATACGATACTCCTTGGCCCTGTCAATACCTTGCGAGAGCCCCACTGAACATGTCGACATCCATGTAAACGTTTCTCCGAGCATAATGGAGCCACCATCAGCTTTTTTCTGTCCTGCAGTACAGGTGTCAAGGAGCTGCACCCCTGGAATACAAAGGATTCACACCCTCCCAATAGCAGGAAGAAGATATCAGGATTTATCAGACCAGCCAATGCTCTGCCACTGTGCCAATGTCCAGTGCTGATGGTAACATGCCCATTTTAGTCATAGTTGCCAACATCATGGTGTGAACAGTGGCACATGCATGGTCATCAGCTGCAGAGCCCTATTGTTACGAGTGTTCAGAGCACTGTGTGTTCAGACACACTTGTACACTACCCAGCATTACAATTTGATGTTAGTCTGCCACAGTTCGCCACCTGTCCTGTTTTACCAGTCCGCTTAGCCTACAATGTCCAACACCAGTAACAAGGGTTGGCCATGCAACCCTACGGTGTCTGGACATGGTTTCGCCTTGGTTTTGACACATGTTGAAGACACTGCAGCACTCCTCGAACACTCAACATGTCGTGCAATTTCTGAAATGCTTGTGCCAAGCCTCCGAGCCATCATAATCTGCCCTCAATCAAATTCTGATAGATTGTGTGCCTTTCCCACTCTACACACAGATAGCATGCTCACTGATAATACATGCACTGTGCATGTGTCTGCCTAGCAGTCATTCCTCGGCAGGTGACACTGGTATCACTTGGATGGGATTATATCAATAGTAGGTCGGTGGTCATACAGTTCTGGCTGATCAGTGTATGTTTGATTTGCTCTATTCCAATATTTGATTTGTGAACCTTGGGATAACACTTCGAGGGCAATGATTCTGTGCTTTCGTGAGTTGGACTCTGTTTTTGGACTAGAGTGAGTGTTTCATATTTCACTGACTGTTTCTCATTTGAATTTCAAATATAGTGAGAACAAACTTTAGGCTGCTATGTATGCTTTAAGATGGTTTTTTATTTTTATTTTTCTCTTCTCTTTCATTTCATGTCAAGTTTCATTTGTAACTGTTTCTTAGTTATTTCTCTTCACATCTTATTATTTGCTTCAATATCTTTGCTGGCAACCTTTTAAGCAGTAGCGCTCTTCTATATGTACTCAGAGGGTGTTATGTTTTCTAACTTTGAAACAGAGCGAAACACATATGATGTAATCTAGGTAAAGTAGAAGAAGCAAAAAGCAGTTCCTGTGTGTGTGTGTGTGTGTGTGTGTGTGTGTGTGTGTGTGTGTGTGTGTGTGTGTGTGTTTGTGTTTGTGTTTGTGTTGAGAGGAGCATAAAGGCAAAAGAGTGGTAGCTCAAAAGTTACGACTCTGTGCAGCTGTTGTAACCGCGACCGGAACTGTCGAGAGGTTGCCGAGAACGAAAGCATGGCGGGACCAAATGGGAGCAGCCCACGAACAAACAAAACGAACAGGGAAGGACGGGCATGAACAACGACGGACGAATGAGCAAGTCCTAACGAACAACAACACGCAAATAGCAACAGGGTCACAAGCGAAACCTCACGAATCCACAATATCCACTCGTATACGGAAATAAAGTAATGTATACACGCTCTGACTGTAGGTGAGATGTCGATAGACTAACGCGAATATCAGACAGCCTGCTGAGCAAGAGGCAGGTGTTTAAATATATGATAGAGTACACCACTATTGGTCACTGGGATCACGTGCTCCACCATGGCGCCCTCACATTATACACGGGCCAGGAGCGCACGCACAGCCGTGGCTTACGGCGTGACGGTTTAGGAGACACCTTTAGTGGTAATTGAGGTCCATGCCGTCTGGTGCAGATTCGAAACCCGCGGCGCTCTGTACCAGAGCAGCGACATCATGCTTCGATCAGCTACTTCTGTAATTTTCGTTTATCAAAAAATACTTAATTTCAAAAATAAGGAACACAAAATATCAGTTATCTGAACTGGTAATAAATAGCTTAAAATGGAAAAATAGATGGGTTTCTGCAGTTGACAGAATTCATATCCTACAAGATAACATTCTACATCTCGTAAAGCTTGCCGTCAAACATCATTTTCATAGCACTATACAGTCTCAAGAATGTGTCTCCTCTGGAAACTGTTGAAAGAACATACTATAGCATATCGTTATTTATAATGTCTTTTATACACAAACATTTATTTTAAGGGTACAACAATAATATTCTGATTTATTATAAGCAGACTAAATATTTTCTACTCAAAATTAAAGCCGAAAATGAATGCTGCAAATATTTGTGAAAAAGGAATATTATCTATTTATCATCTGCTGGAAAAGGAACAACTAACCGAAGCAAAGCTAACATAAACAAAGAATTAACAATACACTACAGTAGGGAGACACTAAAATTCTCTACAGTTCTCTCATAACGATGAAGAAAAAGGAACTAACAGACCAGATACTGTAATCAGATTAGTACTATCAAGAGAAGCTACAGATGGTTGATAAACCACCAATAAGGGCTTTTTTTAATAGAAAAAAGAAAATAAACACACAGAAACAGAAAAGAAATACAGAGGGCAAGTGAAAATGAAAGGAAAGAAAAGCAACATAAACAGTGAATGAAAAATAGTTTTATAAGCAAAACAAGCTTGAGAAAAAGAGGAAAACTTTTCTTACTTCATGCATGTAACTGTAGGTTTCATGAAACATGCATGTACATCCACTAAAATGAACCTTCTAGCCACAATCTCAATACAGCACTGTATGGTATAACTTCTAAGCTGTTCAGCAAAAATCTCTAATGTCCTGACAGGTTCCTTCGATCCTGGTCGTAATGTAAAATTTGTGATATGCAATATTTGAATGGGTTGGCTTGATCTACACATTGCAAAAATGGAATTGCTAATATCAGCTTAAACACCAGAGAAATGCATCAATGACACTTATGAGACAGACCTGGTATACATTGTTCTTTTTTCTTCTCTCTCTCTAAAAAAAATAAATGGAAATGCACCACAAAGGAGTTATCCAAATGGGATGGAAATGATTACAACCTCAGAAAAACTGGATGATTTATTCAAGAGAAAGAACTACTTCACAAACTGTGCAAATCAATAATGCATTAACTCACCTCTAGCCCTAATGCAAGCAGTTATTGAGCTTGGCATTGACTGAAAGAGTTCTTGAATGTCCTCCTCAGGGTTATCATGCCAAATTCTGTCCAATTGGCATGTTAGATCACCAAATTCCAAGTTATTTGGAGGACCCTGTTCACAATGCTCAAAATGTTCTCAACTTGGCAGAGATCTGGCAACCTTGCTGGCCAAGGTAGGGTTTGGCAAGCACGATGACTAGCAGTAAAAAGTTTCCCTTGTGTGGGTGGTCATTATCTTGCTGAAATGTAAGTCCAAGATTGCTTGCCAGGAAGGGCAACAAAATGAGGCATAGAATATTATTGACATACTGCTGCATTGTAAGGACATCGTGAATGACAACCAAAGGGGTCCTGCTACGAAACGAAATGACATCCTTGATCTTAACTCCTGGGTGTCAGGCCATGTAGCACGCAACCAATATCCGAGGTGTCTCCAGGCATGTCTTCAGCCTGGAATCTCGTTGATTGGAGTAGGATTGTCCACAGTGATGAGTCCTGCTTTGAAATGAGTTCTGATGACCAGTGAAGGCGTGTCTGGAGATGCCCCTCAAGAGGGCATCCAACAGCTCTATTAATCAATGCCAAGCCAAGTAACTGTTTGCGTAAGGGTCAGAGGTATACCAATGAATTATTGACTTGCTCAGTTTGTGTAGCTCTTTCATTTGAATCAATCATCCACTTTTTCTGTAATTGGAATAACTTGTTTGCATGTACATTTACATATTGTAAAAACACTTTCTTTGTGTGTAGTGACATAAAATCCTATTAACTACCAATCAAAATTTAAATGCACCTGTCCCAGACAAATTTGAACTGTTTTGGGTATCAAAGGTGACCCTAGTGGATTTCCATTTCCTCCCTTGAACTTTAATTCTTATGCCACATTTTTCTTTTGTTTCCTTTACTGCTTGTTCAACACACGAGGTCTGTTCAAAAAAATCTGGAACATTCATAATTTTGCACCAATGGTTTGTTGGAGTGAAATGCAGTTGGCATCCCTGCACGTGCCTGTGTTTAATGTGTAACTGCTGGAAGTTTCATTATTGTATGTCTGTTACTTATTGTTCAGTGCTGTATTGAGTAGAACGTTGTGTAACACAGTTTGCAAATTTTGAGATGGCAGAGTTAGAGGAGAAATGTGTCTGCATTAAATTTTGCTTGAAACTCAAGAAACCCTTTACAGAGAGACACCAAATGATGCAAGACGCCTATGGTGATGAGTGCTTAAGCCATACTCAGTGTTGCATTTCGCTGTCTGCTGATGCTGCTCTTGTCAGGACATCAGTGAAATTGTGTGCCAATCGAAGACTGACTGTCCGAACGATTGTAGAAGAATGTAACATTACAGCTGGATCATGTCATGAAAGCCTGACACAGCATCTTGGAATGTACTGACATTGCATCTTGGAATTCTTTGTGCTGCTGCCAAGTTCATCCCATGGCTCATGAGCCAAGACCAGAAAGATCTTCGCACAAATAAGAACAAGATGTTCCTTAAGAGAATCATAAATCGTGATGAGACGTGCATCTACAGTTATGATGTTGAGACCAAGGTTGAAGCTCCGCAACGGTCAGGAAAGGTTCTTCAAGATCAAAAAAAGCTCATCAGGTCAGTCAAATGTCAAAGCCATACTGATAGTTTTCTTGGACTTTTAAGGATTCGTTCATTATGAATTTGTGCCACGGGGAAAAAACCGTTAAATGGCACTATCAGGATGTGTTGTGATACCTGTGAGAAAATGTGAGAAGGAAACAGCTGAAATGTGGTGAGACAATTCATACATCTTGCATCACAGTAATGCACCTGCACATTTATCCCTGTTGCCATGTTGGTGCATGACTGTTGCACAAAAAACACAATCACTGTCCTGCCTCATCCTCCAGACCTAGCCCCAGAGGGCATTTTTTTATTTCCAAAGTTGAAAACCCCATTGAAAGGATGAAGATTTGCAACAATAGATGAGAAGAAAATTTCACAGACGGCATTCCACACAGTCCAGCAAGAAGTGTACCAAGACTGCTGACGGAAGGTAAAAGGTAAGAATGGAAAAATTTTGTGGACAAAGTTCTGGAATATTTGAACAGTCCTCATTCAGACTGAATAACATCGAGGATAGGCTACAACCCTGTTTCACTCACTTCATAACCACTACTTCCCTTTAATACAACTTGACTTTTTCAACTGCCATCTGGTTTCTGTACAAGATGTAAATAGCCTTTTGCTTCCTGTATTTTACCCCTGCTACCTTCAAAATTTCAAGCTGTATATACATTTCCCAAAAAATTGTTCCTGACATCAACAACATAATTTATGGGGGGAAAAAAATCAAAGAATCATTTCTGGTGTTCTCATAGTTTCTGTAACTTTCTGACATATGGACCTGTTTGCATAACAATGCCAGCTTCCTAAGTTTCTCATCTCGTTGGTTATCTCCTGAATTACAAGTGGAAAGCGGAGTTCTTGCTATGAAGCCTTTTCTAGGTTTTCACACTGGAGAAGACGTAGCAAGGGAGCATAATACTATTGCAGATAGCTGAGAGACTGACCAATGCAAATACATTAACTCGTTCATGACAATGAGACTATTAAGATGAAAGGCATTTCAGTAGCTGAGTGCGATTGTGCTATATGTTTCACTCATTTGTCTCAGAGGCTTATATATGAGTCATAGATGTAGTAGGAATGATTGCTGCTCATGGATGTTTTGTAATGCACTTCAATCATTAAGTTTTTTTTCAAGAACTGCTGTTGGCATTCAAAAGGTGCTAAATATATCAGAGCATCAGTTGATGCAAGCTATCAGCATGAAGTGGATTTCTGCTTTTTATATGGTGGAGCACTCACAAAAACAGGCTAAATTGTTGTATGAGGCTACTGTGATAAACATGATAGTCTGTCTCATCAGTGATGTTTGACAGAGCAGTGCGTTAAGCATCTGATGTCCTTTGAAAAAGCAACAAAAATATGTTCTGATCTCCATTGCATATCTGTAGTAATCCACATGTTGCAGTATTAAATAAGTATCTTGGTACAGGTGAGACAGCACTAAGAACCCCTGACTTACCGCATCTGAGAGCCTCATTGAAGGCTGAATTAGAAAGTTGTTTCAGCTCCTTAAACGAAGATCCAAATTCATTGATTGCAACTTTTCTAGACCCAAGTTTCAAGAAAATACAAGACTATTTGGTGATTGTTTAAGCTGAAAGGGCTCAACAGAAGATCTTATTGGAATATTGTGAAAATTTTACTACTTGTAGCAGCTCATCTCCAGTGTCTACTAAAAGAAGTAAAGCAGATGAGACAATCAACTGTGAATTGCAATGTCCATGTCATGTTTTAGAATTGCTTTAAGATGGTGACAAATGAATATAATAAATGTGTGTTGGTCAAAAAACAAATGTGACTGCAAGTGAGACTGACTTTTATTTAAATACTGTTCAAATCAATTGCAATCATGAGCCTTATATTTGGGGGTGGGGGTCAGCTAATGCAGCACAGTGCCTGAATTTGACAAAGTTTGCCAGAATTTATGTTTCAGTGTCTTGACCAGTGTATATAGTGAATGACTTTTCTCTGAAGATGGACTTGCTTGTAAAGACAAGTGATATTTACAACCTCTTACTGCAGAGAAATTGGGGGTTCATTCACCATTATTTGCACCTAGTTCAGTATTACTAAATTATTTATTTATTTATTTTTTGTTAAAATGATTAATATATAATGTTTTGGCTGGAAGGGCACCGGCCTTGCCGCAGTGGATACACTGGTTCCCGTGAGATCACCGAAGTTTAACACTGTTGGACGTGGCTGGCACTTGGATGGCTAACCATCCAGCCACCATGCGTTGTTGCCTTTTTTCAGGGTGCACTCAGCCTCGTGATGCCAATTGAGGAGCTACTCAACCGAATAGTAGCGGCTTCGGTCAAGAATACCGTCATAACGACCGGGAGAGCGGTGTGCTGACCCCACACCCCTCCTATCCACATCCTCCTCTGAGGATGACACGGCGGTCGGATGGTCCTGGTAGGCCACTTGTGGCCTGAAGACGGAGTAGAGAGTACTTTTGGATGGAAGGGATTGTGTTTTTATCTGTGTTTAGAGAACTAAATAAAAGTCAGGTTTATGAAATTTTCATAATTTATTGAACAGTGGTACCTACAGGTTACTGATCTCTTATCCATTATCCAACCACATAGACAATTGTGCCAGATACTGGATGCTTGCCACACATCCGTTTCATCTCTAAAGTAAGTTAGGTCTATGTTTATATTTTTGATTAAATCTATACACATATAAAATGTGATGCTTTCAAACTATGGAACTCAACGAAATTAGTACAAGTTAATTACCACTGTTCTTTTTCTTTTCTTCCTTCATCTCTTATCTTTTTCTGAAGAAGAGTGTTTCAATCTGAAAGTTTGGAGTGTGGTGAATTACTACCAGCTTAATCTCATTTCTGCTTGCTGGTCTTTTCTTCCTATTTCTGCTCACAAAAACGGTTATTTCTCTAACAAAATAAATATTTTTCTTGTTGAAAGGTATCAATGACATGCTCTAATAATTCCTAAATGAAAATTGAAAAAATTATTAACAGAAAGGAGCACAAGAAAATAGGACACTCACAGAAGTAACTATCTGGACTGTGTGATTACTAAGTTAAATTGTATCCCTGGGCCATTCGCCGTATGTACAGTCTTACCTTGCAGAAACATTACATCTATAACTGGATGAACTGAAGAGTATAGCAGTTTTGGAAGCTGAGATGTCTTGGTGTTTGGGACATAAAAGACTTGTCCACTTTTAAAAGCAATAAAAATAATTTCTATATCTAGTATTGCCATGTCCCCAATAAGAATGCCCATCAAATCGCGAGCCATTCTTTTCTGCTTCACTGCCACCAGTATGCATTCATTTTTTTTCAGAATCTGTGAATATTCATTATTCAAACATGAAACATAAGTATATAACAATACAGAATAAACAATATTGTATTTTTCAGTTTGAAACGTGAATGTACATACCTTTGGGGGTATATAAGATATTTCCTTTGAATGAAGTCTCTCTGTCTTTGTGAAACATTTTGCAACACTGAACACTTCAATGAAAAACTTGCCGAAAGTCTCTTGTACCACAACAAATCCTTCACTTAGAGGGCAGATATTTGCTACATTATTTAGGGCAAGGATGGGATCAAAATAAAATTGTGATACTCTGACATCTTCATCAGCAGAGTCTCCTGATTCAAACAAATCTTCATCTCCTCTTTCATAGCTGAAAGAGAGAGAAATTAAACGCACTTACATAAGTTACAATTTTTTGGAAACTAAATTCAAATTGCAAAACTCACAGACAGATAGAATCACAAGAAAGGTAGAAGAGGAGGCTCTGCTTAGCAGTTGCAGAAAGAGAAAGCATTGGAATGCCAATGATACACATTGAAACAAAAGAAAAATAATAGATGCTGAATCTCTAGCTTTCTATTGCACTTCACTCTGTTTAGCAACTGGTGAACCAGCATCCACTTACAGCACTACGAACCACATATGAAGAACATACACCCAAACATCAGGTTCAATGTCCAACCAGAAAGAGAAGGAATATTGTAATTTTTTTTATGCTTTTGGTACAACAAGTCAGACTTCTGCCACTCTGTGTACTGCAAGCAGATACTGCACACTGATTTATAGCACAGTACTCAGTTTTCACAATCCAATCCAGAAGAGAGCCATTTTAAATAATTGATATATAGAGCTACAGCTTTCTACATCTACATCAACACTCCGCAGTCTGCTGTACAGCATGCGGCAGAGGGTACCCATACCACTACTAGTCACTTCCTTTCCTGTCCCACTCACAAATAGAATGGGGAAAAATTGCTGTCTATATGCCTCCGCATCAGCTCTAATTTCTTGTATCTTATCTTCTTGGTCTTTATGGGCAATGTATGCAGGAGGCAGCAGAATAATTCTGCAGTCAGTTTCAAATGCCGGTTTTCTATATTTTCTCAATAGTGTTCCTCAAAAAGAATGTCGCCTCACTTCCAGAGATTCCCACTTAACACTTGCACATTGTTCAAACCAACCAGTAACAAACCTTGCAGCCTGACTCTGAGTTGCTTTGATGTCTTCGTTTAATCTGACCTGGTGGAAATCCCAAACACTCATGCAGAACTCAGGAACAGATCACATAAGTGTCCTATACGCAGTCTCTTTTACAGATGAACCACATTTTCCTAGAACTGTTGCAATAAACCAAAGTCGACCATTCGCCTTTGCTACTATAATTCCCACATGCTCATTCATTTCATTTCCCTTTGCAATGTTACACCCAGACGTTTAAACACTTCTACTCATCTGCCTTGATTTATATTTTTCTACATTTAGAGCTAGCTGCCACTCATCACCGATCTAGAAATCTTGTCTAGTTCATCTTTTATCCTCCTGCAGTCACTCAACAATGACACCTTCCCCTACACCACAGCAAACAACCACAGATTGCTGCCCACTCTCTCTGTCATATCATTTATGTATATAGAGAATAATAGCAGTCCTTCACACTTTTCCCTGGGGCACTCCTGACTGTACCTTTGTCTCTGATGAACTGTCGCCGTTGAAGACAACATACTGGGTTCTATCATTTAAGAAGTCTTCGAGCCGCTAATATATCTGTAAACTTATTCCATATGTCTGTACCTTCTTTAACAGCCTGCAATGGGGCAATGTATCAAACATTTTCCAGAAATCTAGAAATATGGAATCTGCCTGTTTCCCTTCATCCATAGTTCACGGTATATCATGTGAGGAAAGGGCAAGTTGAGTTTCGCACAAGCGATGCTTTCTAAAACCATGCTGATTCATAGGCTTAAGCTACTTGTTCTCAAGAAAATTTATTATATTTAAGCTGACAATATATTCAAGGATCTGCAGCAAAGCGACGTTGGGGACACTGGTCTCTAATTTTGTGGGTCCATTCTTTTGCCCTTCTTATATACAGGAGTCACCTACACTTTTTTTCCAGTTGCTTGGGATTTTCTGCTGGGTGAGAGATTTGCGATAAATGTAAGCTAGGTAACGCTCATTGCCGCAGATTACTCTTTGAAAAACTGGATTGGGATTCCATCCGGACCTGGTGACTTATTTGTTTTCAACTCCCTCCATTGTTTCTCTATGCCAGGGATGCTTACTGCTTGTTGTGTACACAGGAGCCCATTTGGTGCTCAAACGATGGTATGTTTGTACAATTCTCAGGCATGAATAATTTCTTGAATGTGAAATTTAAAACCTCGGCCTTCATTTTGCTATCCTCAACTGCCACACCAGACTCATCAACATATGACTGGATGAAAGCCTTTGACCCACTTAGCAATTTTACATAGGACCAGAATTTTCTCAGGCTCTCTGCCAAATCTTCTGCTAAGGTATGACAGTGGTAGCAGCTGTATGCTTCGTGCATAGATCTTTTCACAGACGCACAAATCACTACTAACCTTTGCTTGTTGTCATTTGCGCTTTCTCTTCTGGACCGAGAAAAGTGAGATGCTGACAACTGCTTATCTGCTCTTTCTAGCAGAAACACTCCCCTAGCCTTTTTAACTGATTTATTAACTTTTGTAGCCATAGCTGCTATAATGACATGATCGCTAATACCAGTTTCAATAGTGATGTTGTTGATAAGATCCGGTCTATTTGTAGTTACATGGTCAAACTCGCTGCTCAAGACAGTTTCCAGAAAATGTGTTCAAAAGTACTTCACATAACTGTCAGTCTGTATCCTCTGTAATGGGCCCACAGACATCCCAGTCTATACTTGGTAGCGTAAAGTTGCCCCCCAGGTGCCCGGTAAAAACTTGGCTTCACCTAGACCTGTTACACACAACCACATAACTTCACTGCCATGTTCAATTTTTTTTTTTTTTTTTTTTTTTTTTTTTTTTTTTTTTTTTTTTTTTTTTGCCCCCCCCCCCCCCCCCCCTAGAGGATCACTTGGATTCTGTGATTAAGAGACTGAAGTAGTTATTCTGAAAGAATGGCTTTGACATATGTGATATAAATAATAAGGTTGGTTCTCTCTAAGAAATGGAAACATGAAAATATTGAACAATCACGTGACAACCAACTGATTGTGCTCATTCCTTTTTGTGGCGCTGCATGTAGCAAAATAGGCAGGGTCCTGGGAAGACGAAGAATAAGACCTATTTTCCAACCATCCAATAACACAGGAAGATACTGTGCCCAATTATGGACAGTTTCAGTCACAGTATGCTTGGGATTTATAATATCCCCTCTGAGTGTAGAAGCGAACTAATCTGTCAGTCCATCCATTCCCTTTACGACAACTGTGCAGAACATCAATGGTACATTAGCAACTGGGAACTTGAGAAATCAGCTATTGCTTGGCACAGCCTCGCAAATAAACAAAAATACTGTCTGATGAAAGAAAAATTTAATCCTAGGCTTCTACATATGGGATTTTGGGTTCTCACCTCCCACCTCTCCATTTACAACCATTAGAGACCCTGGCAAGTAGTTACTAGTTATTTCTCCAGTTGGTCCTAGAACATGTTTAATTTTTTTCAGGTTTTTCAGTTGTTCATTTATGGGTGTATAGGCACTGAAAACAATGTAATACCTTTGGTTTGCGTATTTGAATGTGAGAGTGGAGAGTCTGTGTAAAGGAGAACTGAAGTCCATCATGGAGTCACTTATTAGTTTGTTAAAGCACAATTTCTTGCCAAGTTTCTGTGGGTTTCCTCTGATACCTCACCCAGGCTTCCCATTGCATATTCTGGTCCCCAACCCTATCCTGCTATCCCTCCCCCTGCCCGCCCCAGCCTCCTCCTTCCCCCCACCACCCAATTTGCTTCTCCCATGTGCTTCTGCTCGTAATCTGGCCTCGGCAGCCTGAGACAGTGGACACATGTGCGTGAGTTGTGCTTGCATGAGTGTGTTCGTGTATGTTGTCCAATTCCGATTAAGGCCTTTTAAGCCGAAAGCTTACTTGTTTGACAGTCTTTTTGTTGTGCCTATCCAATACCCAGCATCTCTACTATATGGTGAGTAGCAACTATCTTTTCATAATATTACCTAAGTCTTATATCCCAAACTCTATTTTTTTCACTTGGAACAAAAATAAATTGAGAGTAAACAGTTATCTCCCTACAATACTTACGAAAGAATACTGATTCTTGGCCTAGAATTCTACTCAGCTTGTTCTCAAATTTCATTTATCAGCATACCATCCAGTCACAGCATGTTCATAACCCAGTTATTCAGCTATTATTTATCAATCCTTTCACACACTTTCTGAGCTAATATGGTAAATGTGTATGTTTAAACATGATTGTAAAAATGAGCAGTTCTTAATCAGGCCATTACCAACAAGTTATTAAAATGTATCACATATCTACAATGTCGTATAGCTTCTTCTCTTCAACTGCAAATAAAGAAATCTAAGTTTCCACAATGTATTGTACTTTATCACTTTTATGTCAGGTATCTTGAAGTTTTTATTGGCATATTTGCTAAGTAACACTTTTCCAAATCTCTCTTAATGAAGCTCACAGCAGTCCAACTTATTATTACCTCAGCTACAGTCATATTTCTCTTAATACAGAAGTATGATGGAAGTAAAAAAGATTATTTGTTTCTTTGACATACCTTTTCTGACTGCTGGATCCGTCTGTCTTGCACAGCTTGTATAATGAGGCATCACTCCCTAGACAGCATACACTGCCATGCAGTTGAAACACATTTACAATGTCACTCTTTAAAGTTAGTACCTGGAAATACCATGGTGAAAGTCCACAGTGAGAATTCCCTCCATTAAAGTTATAAAAAAAGGGGGTATTACAGAAAATATACAACAGGGTTACAATCAAACCAACGTCAATAGTTACAGTCAATTTGTCACATATTTCTCTATCATTTTCTGGTATGGTCAACACAGAAAATATAGCTTCAAACAGTAGCAATTATAAAAATTGGTGTACACAATTTTTCATTAGTAATATTTGCCCCTAATACTGTCTATTTCTCTCTTCAAATGGATTATTGTTTACACAAAAGTGTCTATTCACGTGTGTGCACAATTAGAAAATGCTAGCATTGTGGCTATCATCTTACACAACAGGTGTTGCTGTAACATGGTAACTGTTACCAACAATGACACTTTAGTTACACAAATCTGACTAAGACAGTCCACATTGATTGATACACTGTAAAGCAGGAAAATGGATTGAAAATAGTATACATTACAGGCTGATTGAATGGCCAAGGCAAATAATGGATTAGGTGAGACATGTTTACTAGGATGAAGACTTCCTACACGGCTTTCCTGTGAGACAGATGAACATATGGGAGCACTAGTGAGGAGCTTATTTCCCAGTGATGTCCACATGAAAATATAAGTAATATAATTTCGCTGGACCAAGAAAAGTAATCCTATGAGAATTCTAGCTTAAATAGTCACCAGCAGGAGGAACATCTCTTTTTCTGCTAGGAAATACTTCTAAGCACTCAATTTTTTTAGAAACTGTCACACCACATGCCCTAGTAGCATCCAAAATGGAAACCATTCTTCAGGTATATAATTAAAGGGCTAATTTCGAAGGAATGTTCCTCAAAAACAGGTGTGTTCATATGATCCAACATATCTAAAATGCCTACTGCTCATTGTTGTGGCACAGACTGTTGGTCAAGATTTGAGCATATTACAATTTGCTGTTGTGATATATCAAAAAGGCTCATGTCAGTACAGATAATACTGCAGAGTGAACATGTATGCTGGACTTGGTGAGTTGTGGCTTGGTAGTCCAGATGAGTATAAAGGAGAGTCTGAGGAAAATATATAGGTTTCCCCAACACACACAGTGAGAGTTTACTGTTGGAAATACAAATTTACTTATACACTGCGGTGTTGTTAGGTTCTGGATCCTTGAGTTGACAGCTTTTTAGGGTGTTTTCCAACCACGTTGTAAGTCTAGTATGGTGTTAGAATACCCAAATTACTACCCGGAAATGTAATGTTGAAAATACAAGCAAAATTAACCCCATCGTGTGTACTTACTTCTGCGGTAGTGTCCTTACTATCAATCGCACTGATATCATATAACACCAACTCTTTCCCCTGCCACAAGGCGAACAACTCTTTATGGTCACTTCTAATAATGGTGATTCCGTCACATCCAGCGCTTGGTGTTTTTAACGGAATAAACTGGAAGTGACTCATGAAACGATCCACAGTGACACGACTCCAAGTAATTAATTCTTCGTTTCAAAGTAAATGTCTGTTCACTATTTACATGTGTGGGGTCTACTTTGCATGACATTCTATGTCACAATAAAGGCCGTAAATATCTTAATAATGTTCTAGAACGAAATTGCCTTTTTATGAAGGCGGAATGAAAAGTAAAATTCACAATATCAGTCATATTGTTTGTTTATTTACGAAAATTAAACTCCATAGAGTACCTCCTAACCTCACTCCCGAAACCATATCTCCCGCCTGTAATATCACCTGTGCTTTTACAAAAATCTTTGAAATGTACGCTGGACGGCTTCCACAGGAAATGAAAACTTGCACTTCCTTAAGCCAATCTTTCACAGACACCGAAAATTTGCATAAACATCCCCCAACACTATCCCGATTAGCCAACGGGTATACGGAAACATCCTGCTGGCTCGCTGTCATGCGACTTGGCCTGACTGTTAGAAACTTTTAAAGTCGTTTAACTCAGTAGCCTCATACACCTTCCTTCACCTTTGCCAAGAGTTTCATCAGCTTCCACTAGGTGAGCCTGCTCTCCTCATTGGCTCCACAGTACAGGCTCAGAATTATTTGTTTGCTAGCGTGAAGAAAAGTTAGCGACTGAGCAAAACATGAACTGCAAGTGACTAAATACTTTGTAAGGCAGCAAAATGTTCTTAACATTCGGATAGGTATTTAAGTGTGGCTGTTACAATTACCTGTAAACACTTACTCCATTATCACTAGCATGGGAAAGTTTTTCAGATGGTTTGAAATATGTAATTGTTAAACCTCTTTTTAAGAAAGGGGACAAAAATACTACAATAATTATTGCTTAATTTCCTTACTGGCATCCCTTTCCAAAATATTAAAAAAATTATGTACTCAAGAGTAGCCTCATACTTAAGTAGAAACAATTTACTTAGCATATCATAGCTTGGATTCCCGAAGCGTTGCTAGACTGAGAATGCTTGTTATACATTCACTCATCAAATAGTACAAACTTTAAGTGATTAACTATCGCCAGTTGGTATTTTGCGATCTTTCCAAGGCGTTTGATCATGTAGATCATGTTATTCTCGTAGAAAAGCTGAAGTTTCGTGGAAATGATGGCTTTACACAATGATGGCCTGTATCATACATAACAAACAGAATGCAAAAAGTTGTGTTGTGAAATTCAAACAATGTTGGAAAGGTAGAAAATTTTAGTGACTGAGGACAAAACACGAAGGGAGTAAGTGTGAACTTAACATTTAACAAGCAAAATTGATACTAGTGTCATAAAAAAATCCCATCAGAGATAAAACAACAGAAGAAACTGTAAATTAAATTTTTAGAAGTGCTATTATGACTACAGAACTACAAGTAAAACCTTTAGCGCCAATTACAGTGGATATATCTATTAAATATTGTTCTGGAAGCATTCAGAACATTTGAGGAACCAAATTAGTGGGGAACAAGTTTCTGCTTTTAAGATTTAACACATATCCAAATTAGTCTATACCTTTTTATAAACGAAAAAGTTTTGAAAATTTATGGAAATATGAGATATTTGCGAAAGTAAAAGAGTAGATTAAACATTTTTTTAAAATACAGATGTTGTGCCACGTCATAAACGCAACATAATGTAAGTTGGTCAGTTTATCAAATATAAATGGCATCTCTAATGAATTTTATAAAACTGAAATAAAACCAGAGTAGTAATTTATATTTTTAGTGACATTAAAGAAAGATTAATTTTCACAGAATAGCCCAGTAGAGTGCAGAATTATGGGATGTACTCAGCTAACTTTGAGTAAGGCAGAGCTTTTTCAAAGTGCTACTAAATTATATAAATATTAAAAAAACATCAGTCAGATACTTCATATCCAAAAATATGTGCAAGCATAGCAGAAAATAAAGCGTATCATAAGTTCCCATAATCTGAAGAAGTTGTGTAAAATCTTGGTTTATTATAACATATTGATGAAAATGTGAACTTCTCAAACAATTAAGTTCAGCTACTTTTACTCTTTGTATAATTGCTAATCTTGGACACAAATGAATTAATATCTCGACACATGTATATTTTCGCTCAATAACAACTAGTGGAATACTTTTTTGTGCTAACTGAACACTTATAAAGAATGTATTGGTGGCATACAAACAAGCAGTAAGAATAAAATGTGGTGTTCATCTTCGGACATGATGTAGGTGCTTCTGCAAGCGACTAGACATTTTAACTGTGCTTTCATAATACATATATTCGCTAGTGAAGTTCGTCATAATTAATACATCACGATCCCAGAAGAGCTGTGAGATCCATAACTAGAACCCTACAGGGAAAAAAGACCTTTACTACTCATCATTAAAGCTATCAGTGGCTCAGAAAGGATTCCAATAAATATCAACAGAAGTCTCTGGTCACTTGCTCAGTACCAGTAACATAAAATGTCTGACAGGTAGCAAAGCAAATTTTAAATGTAAACTTAAATCATTTCTGCTCGAAAACTCCTTCTATTCTATGAATGAATCTCTTGAAACTAGTGACCTGTAAAAAAAGGTTTTAAGTGTAGCTGATGAGCAGGAGTAAAGAATGATACTTTCGTTAACATTAATAATAATCATGTATACATATCTTGTAAACTGACTCATTCCACGTAATTTCTATAAATGAATTGTTCAAATGATCTATGGTACATGTAACCAACTAACTAGCTACTAGACTGTTACTGGATCTGCACCACTTACGAGTTACGACTGATCAGAATGCATCAAGGTTCCATTGTTTACCGTATTGCATGTAAGTTTTAATCTGTCAGGAAGTTTCATACCAGCGCACACTCCGCTGCAGAGTGAAAATCTCATTCTACATGTAAGTTGTTTACAGTTTATCATATTGTGTTGTTGTATGTTGGCGCCAGCACACCTTGCGGCGTAGAGGATACGAGAGTATCAATAGAGACCAACGACAAGACTTGCTGGAAACATGCCGCCAACGCCCTCTCAGCCGCCAGCGCTTAGGATCGCCGCTGCGGACTGGAGGGCTAGTTTAGTCAGTTATTTCGAGCCTGTTAAGTCAGTTAGTTCGAGTCTGTAGGCTGTGAGAGTTCCAGCATGTCGCCCAGACGGAGCTGCAGGCCTAGACTCTAGCACAGAGACAGGCAACACACAGCAACCTTATAATGAACATAGAGGATTTCTACTTCAACAGCATTGAGGCTACGTGGACCTATACAGAAGAGATCTTGTACTACAGCACATGAAAACTTAAGTTACATACCTCCTTGTCTATGAATAAAGAACCCAGTTATTAACTGCATGCAGTCTGTGTTATAGAATGAGGACACAAGGATATATATATCTAAGGATATATATATATATATATATATATATATATATATATATATATCCTTATATATAAATATACATCCTTTTATATATATATATATATATATATATATATATATATATATATATATATATATATATATATATATATCAGGATATATATATCTTTGTTGCATGCAGTTTGTGTCCTCATTCTATAACACAAACTGCATGCAAAATATACAGGGTGTCCCAGCTATCTTGTCCACCAAAATATCTCTGGAACAATAACAGCTACTGGAAAACGACTTTCACCGGTATCAATGTAGGGCTGGGGCCCACGAATGTACATATTTGGAAACATTCTAAAACGAAAGCATATGTGTTTTTTTACATAAACTTATGTTTTTTTAAATGGATCTCCTATATTTTTTCTTCAGCAATCCATAGCATGACAAAGCACATACACAATGGCGTTGATTGCATCACAATATTCCCATTACATCACGAGATATTGAGACGCGAAGTTGACGCTTGAAACACCCGACATGCGCTGCTAGAACACGTCCTGAGGCTCAGGTGTGAACCCCATGCTGCCCGTAATCGCGATGTGATTGACATGTGTAATCACACCTCCATACTTATCAAGAGGTCCGAAACGAATAATACGGTCTGCTGCCATCAACTCTCATAAGCACACAATGGTTTCCCTCTTGCACGTTTTACGTATCTACGTACACAATATGAACCAGTACCGATCGGTGTACACCCGTCAGGTTGTCTTATTCATCCTGCACACCCAAAATAAGGTTTATCTAATGCGTTATATGACCCATTGTGCCTGTCGTGCAGGGCCTGGCTCTACCTAGTCAAGTGTCCAACATAGTTCCCACTACCTCCACAGTTACCACTTCGCCTTGTTTATGATTTGCGACCAATGCGAAGTCCTGTACTCCACCACCCTACGAGCATCCCATTTGTTGTTGCTTTGGCGTGCAGTACACCGCTTGCCAGTGTAGTCGTGCATCAGAGTAATCTAGTGATGGCAGCAGACCATATTATTCGTTTCGGACCTCTTGATAAGTATGGAAGTGTGATTACGCATGACAATCACACCACGATTACGGGCAGCATGGGGTTCACACCTGAGCCTCAGGACGTGTTCTAGCAGCGCATGTCGGGTGTTTCAAGCATCAACTTCACGTCTCAACATCTCGGGATGTAATGGGAATATTGCAATGCAATCAACGCCATTGTGTATGTGCTTTGTCATGCTATGGATTGCTGAAGAAAAAATATAGGAGATCCATTTAAAAAAACATAAGTTTGTGTAAAAAACACATATGCTTTCGTTTTAGAATGTTTCCAAATATGTACATTCATGGGCCCCAGCCCTACATTGATACTGGTGAAAGTCGTTTTCCAATAGCTGTTATTGTTCCAGAGATATTTTGGGTGGCAAGATAGCTGGGACACCCTGTATATATATATACATATATAAGATTCCCAACTGGGTTTGAGATTTTCTCCACTCAGGGACTGGGTGTTGTGTTGTCCTAATCATCATCATTTCATCCCATCGATGCACTAATCGCTGAAGTGGCGTTAAATTGAAAGACTTGCACCCGTGAACAGTCTACTCGATGGGAGGCCCTAATCACATGACATACAACAAATGAAAACACTATTTTTATTTTGTCCAGTCACATTAGTCACTATTGACAAAATCTCCAGTAGGGTATAATGGCTGCTGTTTCAAGCCCTTTTGGACAATCCTGGTACCAGACTTGCACTTCTTGAGGCAGTCGAAACAACCATTGGAAAACTATGTCGTCTTGCAGACAGTTTTCAGCTTGGTATAATTATATATTTCTTGCCTTGTGCTGAAAGCCCCTTGCTTTTCTTTTACAGTGATAAGGCATGAAATCACATACTAGCTGAAAACTGTCATTATTCCAAACTGGTTCAGTATAGACTCACAGGACTCCAGTCTTTTGCTTGAGATGATGATCCTGACAGTTTTTCTTTGTAGCATTAACAGATTCTTGCAACCTGCAGAGTGTCTCCATTACAGTAGTCCATAATTAATATGGCTATGAAATATTGCATAATACACTGTTATAAGGAACTGGTCAATTAATACACCCTTTGGTCTCCTCACAAGGATAGCTTGGGGCACGAGTATAATGTGATCTCGTTGACTGATAGTTTGCTGTCGATCATGAATCCCAGCAGTTTGATAGCCTCTATATTACCCTGGCATCGAACTTTGCTGAGGCTGCATGTCAGATAATGTATTTTTTCTTCATTCACTTTTATTTTGTTTTTGATGAACCACTCTTTAATGGTTTCAGAGAACTTGTCTGTTGCTAGTAGAGATTGTGCAGCAGCTCTTCCTTTGGTAAAAAGGGTGATGTCATCAGCAACCTGTAAGCTGTGGATGCTACAACCTATATCACTGACATAAATAAAGAATAGGAGAGGTCTTATGACAGATCCCTGAAGTAGCGTGCTCCAATTTTTGTTCTTGGCGGATTGCTCCTTGGAATGACACTACCAACTTTCGGTTTTCAAGATAAGACTGGTGGGTTACCAGAATAACACCTCCAATAACATAACACATTATCTTACTGAGTAGTATCTTGTGCAAGAGGCAGTCAAATGACGTCCTGAGGACACAAGGTTTCAGTGCCACACTTTCTCTGTCCACACCCCTGCCTTATCTTTGTAGAAGAAAAGACTGGAAAGTAACACACAATAATTTTATTATGAAAATATTTAATAGGATACAAAATAAAACAAAAAAACACACAAGTGAACTTGCATGGCTTACCTACTTTTCCACATAACCACCAATGTTCTCAACACATTTCTCTCATCGTTGTACCAGTTTCAAAATGCCCTGTTCGTAGGAGTCTCGTTAGAGTTTAGCCATCTGCGAACTGCTGATTTCACTTCTGTATCTGTCGCAAAGCGTCGCCCAAACTGGGCGATTTTCTCACGAACAGGAGCAGCAACATGGGGATGAGCATTCTCGTGAAGAAGTTCGACATGATCAGCATCAATATTGTGATTTTTGGCAGGAAGGGAACGACACAACCTAACCAAAGTTTTAAAGTAGGCTGTAGCATTTGCAGGGGTCATGTGTTGAGTATTGTCCACCAATAACACACCATGCTTATCCCAAGGCACTGACACAAGTGCTCTCCTGGAAGATTGGGTACTTTGAATTTTTTTTTTGCACTATGGAACCAGTATGTTTCCATTCCACAGAGGCCTGCTTGGTTTTGGGTGTGCCCACGACTCATCACCAGTGACAACTCCTTTTTCGAAAATCATGCCCTT